>NC_143560.1:124804545-125454772 GCF_054136105.1 Typopeltis vanoorti
TCTTGCGATGTCTGGCATTATAAGAATACTGAGGGAATTATTTTCGTAATAATTTATATTTATTTCCTAGGGGAGCTTTCCTAGTTCACTCTGTATAGACAATGGTCTTTGGTTCGAAAGACCAGTATTAGGATCTCGTCTAGGATACGAAGCTCCTTTACAAGAGATTTTCACGAAGGTGCCATTGTTTCATCAGAGATGAAACAATTGTCACAAAAGAGACAAACATACCGGAGAACATATGCATTAGCAAACACATAATGGAGGGCCGTAAGTCACTTCGGCCGTAATTCTGTTTGGGAAGTTAGATGGAAGAAAGTGAAGAATTAAAGGAAAAAAATTAGAAAGTTCAGAATGGCTAGTGATATTTTAAGAGTGATAGAGACAGCATATTAAGTTGATATACCAAATAGAAAATTGCTTATATTTTGTCTGTTTATTGTTTATTTTCAAATTATTTCGTGGATTGAATCCTAACATTTAAGCTGATCGCATCATTAAAGCAATTTTATAAAGCATGAAACCTTCGTTCATCTTGTCCCTTACCTTGGTCTTCGAAGGTAAGGGATGGCTGTCACACAGCAGTCTGAGATACAAATTGGTCATAGTAAAATCGGTGTTCATCGAAATCGTGGGTTCAATTTCAAAGTTCGTTGCAGTAGCACAAAAGATGAAAGATGATTTTCACTATCCGTTCCCGGATCATATTTCTTATAGTAAGCTAGAAAAATTATAATAGTTGGATTCCAGAGCAAACTCCATGACTACCTGGTTCTCACTTCACTTATCGTAATAATGTGCTCTATGTTTCAGGTCTTTGGCTTGTAGAATTATCAAATAAAAAAAGCCAGCGGTGCCTCCTGATTCCTTCTGTTAAAAATTATTAACACTGTTTTTATCTAGCCTTTCTTCAACCTCTTTTCATCCAAATGATTATCCATCATCTAGAGAGAAAGCAGACCTTCTGAAGTTTTCTGCTTTTGCTGTTTATATCGCATTTAACACCGAATTTGATTTTTGGTCAGAATGAGATCAGAAGCATCATGACCAGTCTAAATATCCAACAAAAAAAGTCTGCTGGTTTTGATGATATTTCAGTGGTTCTGCGATAAAAAAATAGAACTCAATCCAGAAATGAGTTGTTTTTTTTCTATTGCGTTGCCTTCCTTTCTGTCATATACTCAGTTATCTTGGAAATTAGTAACATTCGAAAATTCTTAAGAGGAATGTATAAATTTTACATCGGATCATGTTTAATATCCACATAATGAGAGACCTTTCACATGACTACTGGTAAGGATTTCGTCGATGGAGAGTGGGTGCGAAATCTTGTATTTTTGAATAATCGTTACGAACAATTTGCTGGTGGCCTTGATGATTCAAAACCATTTTGATATTTAGAATATCTACTGTACTAAGTACAGTATTGATTTCAAAATTCGGCTAAACATTTCAGAATGATAGTACTAATTCTGTATGTTGGCAGTAAATGGCAATAAATCGCTGGCAATTTTTATTGCTTTTTCTAACATATAGCCTATTTCATTTCGAAACGTTTGCCAAATTAGTTACCTGGCTGGATTAAAGTTTACCTTTTTCTTGCGATTATCATCTAAGACTAGATTTGAGGTGGGTTAGCGGTTTCCTACGGAAGTGACACGGCTTTCCTTCCGAAAGACGCTGGTTTTTTTCATTCTGTGAAAACAGCAAAACCGTCCAGAAGAACGAACACGCAATTTATAGACGTAGTACACTTTCTTGATACACTTGGTTACTTCTGCCGCGATTAAGGGTTGAGGCATTTTCAATTACGGTCAAAGTAACTGAGGGTCTGAGGCTAGTGTATTATGTTCGTTAATTGCACGTATTTTTCTAGCCAGTTTGCCTGTTTTGCGGGGTGATAAACTCGAGTTTCCGGAAGGAAAAACCTTTCCACATCCTTATGGGACCGGCTAACTCACTTTTAGTTGAAAAGCCATTATAAACGTTTCTCGTGTCATAGGGTTTCGAGCAGAGGTCCTTTCAGCCAAACGGCATCGTTGATACTGAACTCAGCTACGCAGGCTCGCTGCAACTACGACCGCAACCCCAACCCAACCCATGAATTTAGTTACTTTTTGACTTGTTATGAATGTACACAGTTTATTTACTGTTTGTCTTTATGTCAGGCTTACCCAATGTGTTAACATACGATATTAAACGTATTATACGTTAGTACAGTAGCTTAATGCTGTGGATGGGTTGAATAATCCTGGAACCCTACTCAAGAAACTTGAAACTTTTACGAATGACTCCCCACCTCAACCCTAATAAACACTGTGCTCATAATCCGTAGTAAGCCTATTTATTCTTCATCAGTCCTTCATTGGTCCATCAGTCTTTCCGGGAACAATTTTGGATTTCTCCTCAACAGAATATATATTGAAGCAATTACCGATGACTTTTCACTTGTTATGACAATACTTGTCAACCAATCCCTCCCCCCCTCTCAAAGTGACATTACCAGTATGGAATACTGACGACCTCTCCATTATAAACATGGACTATTAAAAAAAAATATCAAAAAGCCATTGCTGACAGTCCCAAACCTACTCTGAATATAATAACAGATGCCAGGTAAATCAACCATGAACACCTGGACTTCATTAAGAACTCATTAAGTATTGCTAATTACAACGCCGAAGGCATGTACACTGCTTGCAAAGAAGTCAACGGACACCATAGAGCGAGGAACAAACAGCCGTGGCGGCCACCTTAACAAGATGTAGAATCTCCTTTCGCTTCGATGATTGCAGCTATCCTATGGGGAATACTTTCCATAAGCGCACTAAGGGAATTTTAGACCATTCTTCCCGTAGGCTTGAATTGAGGTCCTGGACTGTTGTGGGGCGGATGTCTCTTGACCTCACTCGATGCTACAGTCCATCCCACAGATGTTCAATAGGGTTGATTTATAGACGCATGATTTAGACTGTATAAAAGAGGTAACATGTCGGATAACAAAAGCTAAAGTAAACCTGCAGGCAATGCACAAGATATGGAAAAGTAAATCAGTTAGCCTTCCCATAAAACTGAGACTGTTCGAAACGTCCCTACTCGTAGAATCTTTCTGTAATGTGTTCGTTCGAAATCCAATATTCGTGTGACGGAGTCTTTGACCATTACTCATGTCTCACAGAAATAGAGAGCACTTGAGTAGGGACGTTTCCAGTAGTCTCAGTTTTATGGGAAGGCTAACTGATTTACTTTTCCATATCTTGTGTATTGCCCATAAGTTTACTTCAGCTTTTTTTATCCGACATGTTACCTCTTTTTTACAGTCTAAATCATGCGTCATGTTATCTTGGTATGTGAAGTTCTTAACCTCTTCAAACTCATGTCCGTTGACCTTTATTTGCTATCTGCATCCTCTTCTCTCCGAATTTATTGTTTTTATTGATTTTCCTTATCAGTCCACATCTCTTTCCTTTTTCACTTGCTTGACTATGTCATCTGCAAATCGCAAATTGCTTATTTTAGTATCTTGAATTGAAATTCCGCTTATATTATGTTTTATGATATCCCTTGTTCTTCCAAAAGTATAATACAGACTTGAAGATATCGGGTCTTCTTGTCTCGTTCCTCTTGTTGTCTGGAACCATCTTATTTCTCGACAGTTTCACACAACATTTCAGTGATGTTCTGCAAGAGACATATGAGGTTCCTATTCACTCCATAAAATTTGAGTACAGTCCATGCCACTTTCTGATCTACCCTAACAGGCCCCTTCCCTTAATTGCATTTTTCTATATACTGTTCTTCATTTCCACATAGATCTCTCTCGTAATCTTTAATTCTCTTTTTTTCTTGAGTATCTTTAATGTCTCCTTTGAGATTCGCGTCTTCTTTAGCTTTTCTGTCTTGGAACCATTTGCTCCACTGCTTTCTTGGTTGCGGACACCAGTTTGTTGTTGTTTCTCTCCTCCAGTTCCTTTTCCGTAATGAATTTCAGTTCGTCATCGACCACTCTCCTATACACTTTCCCTGTAATTTCCTCACTCAGTGTCCCCCATATCTCTCTGACTGTGATACTGTGCCTTCACTTGTCGCTTGAGTTTCAACTTAATTCTAATAATCAGTATATCTTTTTTTAGTACTGATTTCAAGGTAGGTTATTTCCAAGCTGCTACAGAACAACTGTATTGTTTCTTCAGTACTTTCTGAAAAGTGAATATATCTAAATCGCTATGATGTTCAATTTTCTTGCTACAAATCTTGCCATTATTATTCTTTCATTGACTAGTTTGTATCCTAAAACAAATCCGAATCCTGCCTCATGTTTTCGGAATAGGAATTCACCTAGGAAACAGAATTTCTTATGACCTTATTTATATGACCTGAGACAAACTGATTAAAGGCATAAAAAAGGAAGGTGAGGAGCAGTACAAGTTATACATCCATGATGGACGCAGAAGCTCGGGCGAATGCGGGATTGAATTTTTAGGTGTAGAAGAATTTAGGTGTAGAAGGTTCATCACTTGATGTAAGACTACGCTTTTTGCATACCGGTGGGAGGCCTGAAGTGCAAGTAAATACTTTGTTGTCTCTGGAAACATGTTGATGTCGTGGCTCATTTCTTGAATCCTAGAATTGAATTGCCATAAGAAACAACCTCTTTAAGTTATTTACGATTTACTTGCATCGTACTCTTCATTTCGTTTCGTTCGTTTCACTTTCTTCAACTGCCAGGCTTTTAGAAATTGCATCACATGCTGTTTTTATTTTTATTTTTATTTTTTTTTTCACTTTCTTATTATTTGCATTTGTGCATGTACTATATTAGTTTTTTTTTTTCATTGCTTCTGTTTGTTGTTTGTTTCTCCACCCTTGTGTTTCTTGTTAGATACTTTCATAATTTTATTAATTTTTCTGATTACAGTACTTTCAAAGTATACTCATCAGTATTATCTTCTTATACAGAATCACCAGATTCTGTGTGCTTCGTATACAGAATTAGATATAATCTTAACTGATAGTAAAACTGATTTATAAATAATCAAGTTAGTTTTAATTATTTAGACTTTTTTCATGTTTGTGTATTTTAATAATAATACTGTAATATTTTTGCTATAAAAAGGAAATCTGAATGCGAATGTTGGCCACAGTCTGTTATTTCGTCACTAGAGTTTCACAATTCAAAGTTGCCACCATTCTGTACACATAATGCGAAATTCTACCACCCCTTGAGTGTGCAATTAACGACTATTTTGCTTGGCCCTTTATAGGTAGCTCAGCTTACAAAATGCAGTTTTTTGAATTCAGCCTTTCGGTTTTTCTGTAGCCTTATTTTGGTGCTTAATATTCGCTTTAGTTTTTAATAACTTTTCTGTGAAACTCTTTCAGTGTCAGTTGAGAAATGCATATATTTTAGTGCTACCAAGTTACTGATTACACAACCTACACTGCGTTGGGAAAAGAAAGATAGAAAATGAAAACACGATGCTGGTTTCTAAATTGACACAGTGACTTTCAACCATGAAATTGCCAAACTTCTGCCAGTGAACGTCGTCAGAAATCTTAGTGAGCAACTTAACACCTGAAAGTTGTGCTGACTTTTGTTTACCGCTGTCGACAGGACACACTTTTCGAGTTCACTTCTACGCTCTTTAAATGACTATCGAAGGAAACTTAAACTTTGACACAAAGTTTCTTTCGAACCCTTGGAATGAAACAGAGATTCTACTTTACCTCTTGACTTTTTTTTCATTCGAAATAAACATGACTAGTTCTTGTGTTCATAAACATGATTATTTATTGTAAGTATGCAGCTGCTTTTCTATCCTTAGCTTATAGTTTCAGAACTAACCTTAAAGTTTCAGAAGCTTATACAGTATCGTACACGACTCATGTATACGTACGAATTAAGATCGTATGACTACGATCTTAATTCGTACGTACGAATTAAGATCGTATGACTACAATTATATCTATCCAGAATTCGATTTGTATATAATTACAGATACTCCGGTAGCAAATTAAAATGAAAGGCAAACGAAGAATGAATTAAACCTCCGGCTGCGATCATGAGGACACTAAAGATTAATAGTTTATTTATTTTGTCTCAGGAATTGGAACGAACCTTGTTGGGGTGTTTTGATCGGTTACTCCTACTTATAATACTACGCTATGAATTATATTGACATAACAGTAATGGATGCGAATCCGTTGCAACTGATTTCCTTCCTTCCTTCCTTCCTTTGTTATATTATAGCAGCTCTGAGTGGTGTTAAGAACTGTTGTCTTTTTCACCATCTGAATTTGACAAACTGTTTAATGAATTAAGGTGATTTTTAACGAGTGATTTCCGCAAATTGACCTAACGGCTCTTTTACTTTTTTGAATGCATAATGTGCGGTCATCAGGAAACAAAGCCAAGATCATTTCAAAATCAGTAGAAAGACAACGAAATTATTTCTTGTTGTGCAGTGTAGGATGGAATTTGGAAGCGGAAAAAGATGAGGGAGAATTACAGGTCCCAGGATTTTTTCGACTGTAATCGTTGACAGTAGGCAAATTTTGCCTGCCTGGTTTGCAGAGTGGTCGGACTACTCGCTCTCGAACCAACAGCTCTGGGGTAGAATCTTGTCGTGGACGTGTATGTTTGTGAATACTTTAGCTGGTGGGTGAAATTCATCGCCCAGTGTGGGAACGCTACCCGCTTATTGGAAGCCTATGCTCGTCCACGGTATTGATTGTATTAGGTTTACAACCATTCATGGGTGCGAGTCATATTAAAAAAAAGTTGGCAAGTCTGCACCTGCTCCATAATACTCTCGAGGTCCAACTATGGAGTTTTTTTTTTTAAAGCAAAGTTTTAAACAGTGCCGAAGAACCAGTGTTCTAGGAGTGTTATTGTTGGAAGAAGGTTTATTTGTATATAATCTTGAAATTACTGATCAGACTAAAAGAATTAACAATAATTCAAAAACGAACATTATTAGAAATATTCAAAAATAATTCCATAAAAGTGAAAATTTATTCTGTAAACATTGATATTCATCATTTATTTATTCGTATAACACTTTTTTTTCTTTCTGTGTTCTCTAATAGCCACGTGTTTTTCTCATATATGTGCATTGACTTATGTGTCAACAATAAATACAATTTCAAAACGGCTCTTAAATAATGTGTGTTTTGTCGATGCTGATCCTGTGTTTGATCTCAGTGTCACAGCCTTATGTAACTCCCGTCGACGAAAGGTTACCTATAATGTGAGCACTGTGTATTGGCGAAGGCTCATTTATTTATATCTTTCTATATTTTGGTTATTTCTTATATAATTCGGAAACCCTGCTATATACCAAACATGGAGGTTTTTTTTTTTTTTTCAAGAGCCACTTCACATGTCCAGGTAGCCGGTAAATGGTCTCACATTGAGCGATTGAATTCAATCCCCATCTAAAGACCTATGTCAAACTCGCAACCTGTTAGAAAGATGATATATTGTCCACTCGGACAACCTAGCCTGTCATTAAAGCATATACAGTAGGTGCTGAGGTCTTGATGGGCATGTAAGCTTCTTGACCTGTTAATTGAACAGATTAATTATACCCCGATGTATATCTTTTGTAATCATTCAATGAACAACAGTATCTTAAAATTTTTGCCAAACAGCGTCTTTCATTATTTTGACAACTATTTGCTAATTCTGTAGGATTCGGCATGATATTGTAGCACAGTTTCACATAATTTTGCAACATAAGTATTAAGTTGTAGGATTTAAGCAAAATTGAAATGACCAAGATATTTTATAAATAAAGATTTATTAAATAAAAATTTAATAAAGATATTTTATTTTATATTTTATGTTCATGGTAATCATAAGCATTAAACTTATCAGAAATAGGTTTTATAATCCCATACATATATTTTGTACCTAAGTCTACGAATTCTTAGTTGGATTCTAAATATGAATACCTACTGAGAAATCCAAGTCGTTTCGCTATTTCAGGTAGATATCTAATTCATATGAGAGATTTTTTTTTTTAAACTTGAAGAAATATACATTGGAAGATAGGCAACAAAGGACTATTTACATATTATAAGAATATATATTACAGAGGAAAAAAAGGATTTTCTTTTTAGATACAATAAAAAGGAGGCAAAAGATACATGACTACTAAAAAGACAGGATTTGTCTTTTTAGTAGGAGTCAATATTAAAGTTCAGTATCACTTTTAGTTATTTTTCAGCTGAAGTGTATCGTCGTCGGCAATCCAGAACAGGGTACCAGTTATTTCCACTCCTCTATGAATTTCGCTTTTGTTCTTGTTTCTTTGTAATAATCAAATTTCAGTGAAACCCTGCTTTGTAGTTTCCGACGTAGACTACACATGAGGGTTTGTTCCGATTCAGTGATGGATAGGTGTTGGTTATTTCTTCTGCTTAAGGTAGAAACTGTAAGTGACGGTCTTGGCGCAGCCAGATAAAGAGGAAATTGTATATTCTGTGTCTTTCTCTTCTTTATGGACTAAATTTCAGTAGTCTTCTTGGCTGTGTGCGTAGTTACAGGTGCTAGAGACAGTATTAAGGGCATAGGTGATCATCGCTTTGTTTGCGGGACATGTTAGATATGTATGTTTCAAGTTACCTGAAACTTCGCGGAAGAGACACTGATCCGATTCTCTAAGTTGAAATTTGTAGTGCATAGCAGGAGTTGGCAAGATGCTATGCCATAGTCTCCACTGTATATCGAAATCTGGTTTGGTACACTTCGATTTATATGAAAGATCCCACTGAAAACTGGGCGGCATGTGCATCTTTGTAGATGAGAGGGTTAAGGATGAATATACGAAGGGCGAAGTTGAAGGTATTGACAAGGAAGTGGTATATTTTCTTGTAGTTGGAGGGAAGAATTGGAAGTGAGGCTTCAGAGATGCAAGATGAAAGTTGAGCTCCCCACAGTTTCCAGAAGGAATACGGATTCCCTGAGGTGTAGCGATATCTGAGAAGCCTTTTATAATAGCAGCTTGCATCTGTTGATATTACTTTTCAATTTTTTGGTTTTTCAATGCTAGGCATGTGAGTGTTTTCCACTTTAGGGTCTGGATCAGAAGTACCCTATGATTCTTATTCCTGCCCAGTTCCAGTACGTTGAGGGTATACCATAGCACACTCGCAGCCATCTGGTTGATTATAATCTTTGTAAAAATCTAATCTTTGTAAAAATTAGGTAGTTTAGGAAGTTGTGGCACAGAAGTGGCCATTTGGAGAACTGTGGAAAGTGCAAGTCCTCTGGTGGGTGATTTCACGATGTAATCGAAGTCTTTCAAGTCTTCAACAATCATACTTATGTAACTACATAAGTATGATTGTACTGAGTTGTCTTTAGAAGAAAGATATAATTTAGAAGAAGATTATATCCTGAAGGATGTAATTTTGTTTTCAAGGGAAATCAGGCCTTGACCTCCCTTATTGAGTGGCTTGTGACGGAGAAAGTCTTCAATTGGTGTCAGTACTTTGTGGGTATGCGATAGCACACTCGCAGCCATCTGGTTGATTGTTAAGACTCTTCCTTTCAGTGAAGACATTGAACGAATGCAGTTCCATTTTCCTAGCAACTTTTTAAATCGGTTATGCAGCTGTGCACAGTTCAGTACGTTATATATTTTGGGGTTGCCAAGGTGTACAGCTAAGTATGTTTGTCCTTCATTTGACCAGGTACATTCAATCGGAGAATCAGTTCTGGTCTTCCATCTGCCTGACCACAAGCTAGTGGTTTTTGCAGAGTTTAATTAGGTCCCCGAGGCTTTGGCATATTGGAGTCTGTGTGCTTCATCGGTTACTGTCATTTCTTCGTCATTACGGATTATTACGATGACGTCATCGGCATATGCTGATAGGCGTATTTTTAGATGTGGTTCTGTTATGCTGGTTCGTTTGAAGATCATGATATCGTGTACTATTTTTAAGAAAGGTTCTATGACCAGTGTGTATAATTGTCCAGAGAAAGGACATCCTTGCTTGATCCCTCGAGAGTATGGCAAAGTGCGGGTGAGCCTGTTGTTGATTTTTAAACAGAAGAGTGCATCTCTGTATAGCAATTGGACTGTTTCAATGATGAGAGGACCATAGCCGAATGCCTTCAGGACTTCATAAAGGTACTCGTGCTCTACTCTGTCGAAAGCCTTCTCCTGATCAAGGTTGACGAGTGCTAGGTTTTTATTTTGGCTGTTTGCGATGTGGATGAGATCTCTTATTAAATGGAGGTTATCATGTATTGGTCTTCCTGGAACAGAATAAGTTTGATGTCGGCCAGTAACTTCAGGCAGTGTTGGCTTTAGTCTGTTTGCAATAACTTTGGAAATGATTTTGCAATCTGTATTGATTAGTGAGATTGGACGCCAGTTTCAGATGTCTGTGTGGTCTCCCTTCTTTAGTGTCAATCGTGCTGCTGAGGTCGTGACGGATTATGGGAGTCCATTGAGGTAGGCCTTTTGCAGTGTTTTATGGAGAAGTGGTCGGAGTTGATTCCAGAAGATTTGGAAAAACTCTGTTGTGAGACCATCAAGGCCGGGAAGATTTGTTCTTTGGCAAGGATGCGCATGCAGTTTTCAGTTCATCTAGAGTGATTGGTTTTTCTATGTGGTTCCGATCTGTTGCAGAGATTCTTTTTGTTTCTTTGAGTATTTCGTTAATGGCCTGATGTAGAGCTGTATGCATTCTTATAGTATTGTAAGATTTTGGAAGTGATTTTACTTGGATCTTCTGTGATGCTGCCATCTTGAAGTCTAATAGTAGAGATGCAGTTTGCTGCCTGGTATTTTTTTTTCCAAAGTGAAAAAATATTTTTGGGTGCATTTGAAATATACTTGTGTATGACGCGATACAAGTAGGGCGCCCATTGTGTGAAATTTTAACTGTCTTTGAGGGCTGAATGATATTCAGAGCTTTCTTCTGGGATATATGGGAGCTGTTCTTCGAGTTGTCGGCTGCTAATGTTCCTCTGTTGATTTTTCTGGTAACTGCTTGCAGTTCGGATAGGAAGTAGCCATCATCTGAACGCATTTATATATTTGTCAACAAATTGTACATAACTGAGTAGAAGGAAATGAATGATTCAGTTGGAGATTTCAATTTATCTCAACAACAATCTGATCTCTATGTATCTCAACTTCAACAAAATAATTTATTAGTTCCAGAAATAAATTAAAAAAAATAGAAGGTCGAGCTTAATGAATCTGCGTAAAGGATTTTATTCATGATTTTAGGTGGAGGCACCATGTTTTCATTGGTTCTGTATTCCCTTTCGAGTGAGTGAGGTTAGTTATTAAAGCCTGAGTTAAAGCCAGCTATCTGAATAATCTGCATCTTTCAGGAGGGTATTGTTGAATATCCAGGAGGCACTTCCTGATTTGGATGCTTCCAAAGATAATGAAAGTTGCAGTTTTATGAAGCAATGATCTGAGATGTAGGAAGGAATGTGTGAGATGTTTCTAACTAGAGGAACAGTCTGTCTGGAGATGTAGTATCTGTTCAGTCGTGCTTGGTAGAGAGGCCTATTAGTTGCTGTGATTGCTGATCTCCATGTATAGGACCTCTTATCTGGATGTTGATGCTGAAAGACGTCAATGAGTTCATTAACGTTTACCAGTGTTTGAAGTTTGTTTATTAATGAGCTACGATGTTCAGAACATTGAAGTCTGTCTTTTTTTTGGTCAAGAGTGCAGTTAAAGTCTCCAGCTATTATGATACGTTCGTGGTCAATACTAGAAAGATGGTTTTGAATGAAGTCCAACCCAAGTTTCCGGGTAAAAACAAAAACCTACCTCCGTATGAGATCGGCTAACTCACCTTTAGTCGAAAGAGACCAGATAAAGGTTCCTCACGTTGCTGACGGGAATCGAACGCGTCTTTCCGACCAAAGAGCTTCGTCTACTGAGCTACCGAGGCTCTGATATCAAATGTTTTTCATAGAAAATCAAGAGGTATTAGTTAAGCATCTGTTATATGATTCATTAATCTCTCCAAGTCATTTGCATCCAAAATCATATGCCGACCTATTACCCAAATCCATTGAGTTAAATGACGTGCAACAATGAGCAGCCTATTTTTTTTTTTTTTTTAAATCTTAGTCCTCTGTTTCATACCCAGAGTAATGAAAGTATACGGTCCATACCGCCTGAGTGATATCGTATTGCAGCTTAACACTAATAAACCGATCATACAGAACAAGAACAAGCTGTACTTCTTTTACACCCTGTGATTTAAATGCGATATAATAATAAATTATCATTTGGATATATGCGAGAAATCTGACGGACGAATTTGTAATACCGTGATGTAAGACAGGTTAGAACGTGTTCAAACATGTTACAACTCTGCTTCCATTCATTTTAAAACTATTGCTAGATACCTCGAGAGTCACAGCGGCTAAGACGATTAAATGACAGTATTTATAATTTTAGCATTATTAGTAATACATGTGATAAAATATTCCGAAGCTACATAACTGTAAAAAATCTTACGTGATGGAATTTTTGGAATTGAGATTTGGATTCAGCACCTCGAAATACATTAGAAGTACTTAAAGTAATTTTAGTTGTAAAACCAGTTTCGTTTGTTGATCAGTGTAAGATATCTGTGCTTCTTATCACCTGTCCATTTAAATTTTAGCTATAAATTCAATTAAGAGTAATTAATCAAGTAGAAAGAACAACTGAACACGTTATTACTTAACATTGGATCGTCTTTCGCTAATTCAAATATTTAAAGCTTTCTCTTTCTCTCTCTCCTATTTTATAATCAATAAAATAATTAAAAACAATTCACTTCACTTGTGCTATTAGAAATCTAACTGACCGTGATGAAATTTAAAGTACGATGCAATGAAGATCTTTAAAATGATTTACTCTAGTTATTTTTTATTTCTTTGCAATTTTATGTATTTATTTACTTATTATTATTCATTTATTTTCATGCTGCGGTACTGAGAGTTTAAAACAACTGCTTATTTGTGTAGTTGGTATTTCTTTGCGGTTGTAGGTGTAAGTCAACGTGTACACTATATGGAAGGTTTGATATAGTGCAGGAATATTTAAATACTTTGCATTTTGTTTAATTAACATTAAACAAAAGAAGGGAAAATTCAAAGAAGAGTGTTTATGATAATATCAGAATTGTGGAATACAGATTATGAAGACTTATTGAGGATGTGTGGACTGCAGACACTACCACATAGAAGAAAGAGGGGTGGTACCGGTAGATGGAATATTTCATTTTCTAGAGGATGGGGAGATTCATTATAATCCATGGATGAGAGAACATCCATGGATTATAATGAATGCAGTCAAGAAACGGGATGATAGCTAGATTTTTCTCTCATAGAGTGGTGCGCGATCGGAATGCATAGTGGGAATGAATTCAAGAATAGTTGTGACAACTGTGTTTGTGGTTTCGCTTGATGTGTCCCTGATTCCCTGGAGGTCTCTCTTAACAATAATAATGCTTATGCTTAATTTAAATCGCTTATTGTTTTTCGTTAATTTTTAAATCGTATATTTTTTATTCGGTCAGTTTTTTTACAAAATACTCCACTTGCTCTTATTACGAACACTGCCCAAAGAGTGATTTAAATATGAGAGAAGGAATGGCATATTTTGTACAAGTTCAGCTTTTCACTACTGCAGCTATATCTATTGATTTGTGGTGTTTAGACAGAGGTTATTAGACAGAGGGAAGACATTATATTAACCGACTATTACGACAGTATCTCTTATCCGAAGGTAGGACTCTTAATTTTTTTTTTTTTTTTAAATTATGGTTTCCCCTATTATTACTGATTAGTATCACCACAACTTTACTGAAATTTAGATAATTAAATTTTATTTAAATAGTACAAACTTAGGTATAGTACATGATTATTATATAGCAAAAGAGATTTGATATCAAATTTCAGCATATTCGGTTGAGCATTATTCCATTGCAAACAACATTAATTTTGATTAACGTATTTCTGTTGACGTATGAGAGCTTCATCTAATCAGTAAATGTGTACGTGCTTGTATGTACTTTTAACAGGTTGTATGTCATTACTGCAGGACGTAAAAGTACGTAATTCACACTTTCGTGAAAGACCAAACATGGAACTTTTCAAAGTCATTTCGTGCCTCTAATAGGCAGCGGGGTTGTCTCACATCGGGAATGAAATTCATCTCGCACCTGAGAACATTAGTCAACTTTCATGCACATGGCGGGATTTGAAATCGCAGCCTGTTAAGTAGAAAGCAGGTACGCTATTTATTCAGTCAACTACCAGCCAAAATCGATTCTAGGAGTCAATTTTTGGTCCACATCAGATACCTTGACACACCTACTTTGCATGACTGAAGTTCGTATGGTAATCCCTATTATGAAAAGTATGTACCTCGCATGTCTCTTGTTCTACTGTAATCAGATGCTATCTGTTTTTTTTTTTCTTTTTCTGTGTATTATATATTGGTTCTAGGAATTTTTACGATAACTATTTATGGCATTCCATATTACTCTTTATTATTATTTTGGGGACTAATTTATGCGATAATTGTTTATGTGCATCATTATCAGTTTTATTAGTGATTGGTCTAACAGTTTCACTAATAATAATTATTAGTGAGGTTATGGAGTAATACATCTAGGAGCCACTTGTCTTCCAGTCATAGTTTATTTCACTGTGAGGGGGGGGGGGAGGTCTAATGGCCAACGTATTTAAAAATATGAGTTATCTTTTTGATATTATTGTGACTGACACTTAACTATACTATCTTTTAGAAAGTCACTGGTGGTAGTGGATTGAAAAATAACTAGTTTTTATTAGCAGAATGAGAACTCGTTCGATGAGAATTCGATGTTTCATTAAGATACGAAGGAAAATCGGTGATTAGCATAGTGACTGTTTACTATGCTAATCACCGTTGACTACGCTACTTCTTATTAATAGTTTCTTTTTAAATGCTCTTTAATGTTCTACAGTGTGTTTTAATATTGCATTAAATAAGTTAATAAATCCCAATATTAAGTAAAACGCATAATAAAAAGCAACTTTTGAAACTCTGTGTATTCTATTTATTGGCGTATACTTTTCATTCAGTTCCTCATTTACATAAAACTTTGTTGTGATTCGTCAGATATTACGAAATCGCTTATCCGAGAATCCTTTCCCTGTTTATTTTTCCGCCAAAGAATAATAACGATTTACAACTGATAGCGGTGCATTCAAGGATGATTAAGTGGGAAGAAACTTACCTTTTTAAAATATTCCAATTTACCGAAATTTAATTTAAAAAGTACGGACTGCCACTGTTTGTTATAAATAGCATTCAAGTGGTTTCGAACTCAGTACCACAAAACACACGAGAATGTTGTCCTTAATAAGCGCAATTCTTATTTAAAAAAAAAAAAAAAGAAAGAAAAAAAAAGATCTTTCAAGAAAGATAAACGCTACCATTTTCGCTCCTTGGAACAAATTTGATCAAAGAAGCGAATTGGTAAGTGGTCAGACAAAATTGCGTTATGACAATTAAATAGCTTAATATTGAAAGAAGTTTTAGGAGGATGTGTTTGGTATAAGTGCGAAAATTGCTTTGTTTTAGGCTTATAATAGAAGTTAAAAAAAGTAAAATAAAAACAACCATAAATGTACATTGTTATATATAGTTTTTTATATTTTGATATTCCATTCATCTGGAAGTCCCCTGTCTTCCCTCGTCCTTAGTGATTGAACACCATTCGATAATTATTAGATACAACTAGAAATAGGCTGTTCTGTTTATGCAGATTAATATGCTAGTCTCTCTCACCCCCGCCCTCCTAAACTATATGCATTTGTATCAATGGTTGTTGTTGTTGCAAGTCAACTCGTACACAGCAGCTGCAAAGAACGAGAGATGTATGTGACATTGCTTCTTTATATTAACTGCATATATTATTTTAATATTAATTGTATTCGAATTAACTGCCAGCTTGTATGCAACCAGAATAAAACTGGAGGAAGAAATATTTGTCTTGTGATGTCTCTAGAAAATTACTTGCAACTGACAAAGTGCGTTATAATTCCAACGTTTTGTCCTTGGAATAAACCAAAATTTTGCATACTCCGCCTCTGCTGCAACAGCAATAAGGAAACCCCTTTCGAATGAGTTTTCTGTCCTCTAAATATACGGCCGCCTAAAATAACATTTGACCTTGGGTTTAAAATGTCTTCCTCATGTCGTTCTTAGCTGTTCACTCTTTATCGTGTAACCTTTTTGTCCTTATTGACTCTTACGGGGGGTGGGGGGTACGGAAGACTGCTAATTATGACTGGAAACCTTTGCTGAAAACCACTAGGGCGTCATTCGAGGCTATTTGTTGTGTAGGCTTTCAGGGAGGTACGTAACGGAACAGTGAGGAGGGTGTAGAAGGTATATCTTGGCATGCGGAGGTGTAGCGCCGCTACAGCCGCCTGTCTATACTTGCGAAAGTTGTTCGTCAGTCGTGGAGATCCACGTTGACTAACTCGGTCTCTATCCGGAATAAAGAAAGGAAGGGGGAAAAATAAAAGAAGAAAGCAGCTCTGGCATTCTGCTTTTGAGGCTGATTTGTGTGTGAGTATGGAAGGGGACAGTAATCTCAGAAATATGATAGTGAATGTGATGGGAAGGATTAATTTTGAATTCAGCTCCGTTACGTGATTTTTCCCCCTTTCACGAAGTATATGCATTCCGCACAGAAAGAGAACTGGTCCCTTTACACTATTTTTAATGGAAAACGAAATTTTATTTACAGTAATTTATTACGTCACTGACAAACTGTTACGCAAAGAAAACAGCACTTTACTTTCTTGGCGGGATTTTGCACACTTCATTAACTTAAGAACGAATCGTGGGCCCATTTAGGCGAAGGGTGGGTTATAGAGAACGTGTGACCCGATGTAACACACTTCTTATACAATAGGTGGATGGAGGACAAACTATAATAAACGCCTCCTGGAAAATGAAAATCCATAAAAGGATATTCAGCTGTATGGACTAAAATAATGAGTGGAATATGTGGCTCAATTTGAAATCTTTCCTCTCTCTCCCCATTCGTAGTTTCTTTTTGAATAAACATGGCTTTATGTTATTTATTTTTTCTTGTTTCCAATCTCGCTCTTCCCGTCTTCAACTAAAGGGCCCCTTCAGGTTATTTGAGTAGTTTCTGGCTGTATAAAGTAATGTATTAAAATTCAGTATATAATCCATTTAAATCAGTTTGATTGACAGATAATGTGTTATGATGACAGAGCGCTGGTCATTATTTTTATATAAAGACTTTATACATAGACCGTAGTTGTTTCCTGAGTTGCGTACGCTTCTTTTGTCTTTTTCTTCTTAGCACCTGATTACATTCAGAATATAAAGATGTTGTTCTTCCTTCCGAGTAATCATTGTAATCGCAGCAGTGTTGTTACTCAGATAGTTAAAATAGCATGGCTATTAAAACTAGATGTTTATTATTTAATGGTTTGTACTGTAGAACTATTTCAGGATTGTTTTTGAGTTATACGAGCTTTAAGATAAAATGATACCAGAAAATGCAAGATATTAAATCTAGAAATCACAGTCGATTTAGTCCTTCCTCTGTGGTCTTGTGGTAAAGAGGTAAAAATGTTGGCTTCATCGGGAAGTCAACCAAGTATCACTTGATAGCAAACTCTTTTAAGATCCACTCGGTAAATTAAACATTCGTTGCATTCAGCTAAAAGTCTTTCTGCATGATTTGATGTAAAAACCTGCGCTGCGTTTAGAAGGGTGACATTTGTGTGAGATCCTGTATGGTCTGTCTAGGGGGGGGACTGTTGGAAAATATATTGTAATTTTTACGCAGTACGATGCCTCATTCAATGCCAAACCAAATTCCCTCTCTAAAAAGAACTAAACAATGCTCATTTGTATTTAATTTGATAAATGTCTTTACCCATTTAAGAAAGTTCTTCTCTGCGCTGTTGACGTTTTGATGCATTTCTTCCTGCACAAAGTTCACTGAAATAAGTTCCTGTATTACAATTTTGTTGACACACATTCCGAAATGTATCTACTTAGTAATCACCACTTTTTGTTAAAATTGGAGCCTGTAATCAAAATCGTCGAAGAAAAGTTGTTTAATGTGAGTGCATAAGAATAAAACATTTTTCTACTATCGTTTAAATTTTAAGGAAATAGGAATATTATAAGGCAACTGTAAGGGTATTATTCGCTGATACCCTTTAAGTAAACTTAAGAATTTCTTACTACGTACTTCTGCATTTGTAAAAAATAAGTAAATGTCAATTTAAAAGACCCAAATGTTTTCATTCATTCTCGTATATCTCTTGCTTCCGTTTCCATCATTGATTTTTAGCATTTCTATTGTTATTTATATACACAAACTTGTATCAGAAGTTAGTGATTTCAATTTTTTTTCTAAACTGTTTCAATTTACTTAGGAGTAATTTCGACTGAAGCATCTGTGAAGCCAGTTAATTGCGGCTGGTTTTGCTTTTCGTCGTGAAAATCTCGAGTTTTCATGACAAAATAGAAGGATACCTTACTTCATATAACACCAGCTAATTCATTTTCAGTTGAAAAAACCCACTGAGTCTTCTCGCGTCCTAGAACAGTAAGAAAAACAGACACTTGTGGTTGGAGAGACTTGGATTCAAGGAACTTTTTTTTTTTTTTTCAACTGAAGCTGAATTACTCTGTCTCAGGCGAAAATTGAGAGTATTTCTTTGTACAAAACAGCAAAAACGGAGACTGTTTTATCTTTTTGTCGATGGAAACGTTTCACCTTATTTCTAAACCGCCCAACTCCTAATGCTATTGCATGTTTATTTGCTGCATTCCTTTCGTACACTTGGACCATCAAACTTGACTGGAGCAACAGTGCTAGCAAAATGTTTTCTCACGTGTCCCTTAAGTGTGAAGGAAGGAATTTTGATTGATTTAAAGCCTCTTTTAACGAGATGTTCATAAGTTGCTCCAAATTGTTAAAAATGCTGTAATTTTTAATCCAGCTATTAGTTTCACTCACTGAGAATTTTACTCGAAACCAAGATAGGGTTCATTCGTCATCAAAGCGAACGTACAGATTTTTAATATCTCGTGCCTTGCTGTGGTCTTGTAAGCATTTCTCAGCCTTCAGGGCAACGTTAAAACAGGCACAACCATTCATGCAGAAACTGAAATCAGAAATGTAAATAATAACATAATCAGAGCAGTAGATTTCCTGTCTGATTGGAGTATGTGCTTGTACATTAATTCTCGAGTTGTCTCAAATACTTGCAGAAGGTTAACAGGGAGAGAGAGCGGTGCCATTTTGTCGTTTGAGTATAACAGGCAAAGTAAGCAGACTGATGATGAATAGGATACACAAGTTGGTTGAGAATCATTCATGTGATAGCGGAACATAATTTTAAGAAATGTGATGTAATTATAGCATG
Source organism: Typopeltis vanoorti (assembly GCF_054136105.1). Taxonomy (NCBI): domain Eukaryota; kingdom Metazoa; phylum Arthropoda; class Arachnida; order Uropygi; family Thelyphonidae; genus Typopeltis; species Typopeltis vanoorti. The sequence goes on from NC_143560.1 coordinate 124,824,002, forward strand.
CGATTCATTTATATGAACATTCAGTAGTCCTTATTGTCCAAAATTTTGTTCCAAACGCTCTGAGAGAGAACTCTCAGAAAGCTGAGCAATATACTTAGTGAATGAATGCGAGGGTGTGATGGGTTTCTTTCAGCAGATCAGTTATTCATTACGCACTGTAGAACTGAATAAAATAAAACAGGATGGAGGCTTCGAAGTACTACCGATTCGTGCTCTCACCATAAGCGGATTATACCCTTCCGTAGTTCGTCCTGATATTATTAGTGTGCTCAACACAATGCAATGTATTTTGTTTTAGATAATAAGACGGATAAATACACACTAAAGTCATTTGAAGCGTCTGAAAATGCATTTTGTTTAAAACGATTTTTTTTTTTTTTTTTTTGCTAAAAGGCATTGGCAGCTTAATAAAAGTCAATTGGCTCGAGCAAGCAGGTTATGCTTTGCACGATCGAGTGAGTTTAGTTTCCTTTTGTTCATTTCTATAAAGCCAGAATAAGTATATAACCAAAATAAATAACACTATTACCAGATAATATACTCTGGAAAGTTTTAATATTTCTTAATAGCAGATTATACATGTGAATTTTAGCATACGTTTTCCTAATTTACTGCTGACTCCTGTCAGCAGTAAATTAGGAATTGTTTCAAATTTAAAGAAAAAACATTCAAGCGGAAAAATGCTCACGAGAACAAATTTTTAATTGGACGAATGCAAACTATTTGGTAGGATAGTTAATGCCAAAAATACCTTAAAACACGAGAGGACAACTAAATAGAAAAATCAACAAATCTCTCATTTCGCAGAATTCACACTGTACTTTGCATCTTTAAAGCACTGTTTAAAATATCAATTGCACCACTATGAATCATCCTCCCCCTCTTTCTCTTCAATGCCTGTTAGAATCTTTTAGAACACTGATAGATAATTAGTTGTTTTCGTTTTTTCCTAATTGCATTTCAAGTAGTCGATTTTTTTTTTTTTGTAGATTCCCACTATGCGAAAAAGGAAACACAGCACGGTTGTTTACCGCTATACATTGCATCCGTTATCGTCATCTCTGACAGACAAAATCGTGCAAGTTATTTTACTGTGGGCTTAGAAAAGTAACAAAAAAACTGAGGTAAGTGGACGTGTCCGATTTTCTTTGTCTATTTAGTTCTTGGTTTCTTCATTCCTGGATTTCACAAACAGCTGTTTATATGCCACGTTTTCAGTAGCCCGCAAGTCAACAACTTCACTATTTATTTACTGTTAAGCAAAGTTTCTATTTTAAGCACTGGGAACTAGGCCTAGACAATACGTCGCAGTAATTTTCTCTCTCTCTTGTCCCACAACGGTTAACTTTTCTTCTCTTATTCATACTATGTGCATATCTATAATGAAGTAAATTATCATTTTTGGTTCCATTTCTTGGATAGAAGCTGTCTTCTACCATTTTTATCATAAATTCTCCATAAACAGAGCAGCAAATGAAAATCTAGTTGTCTCTTTAATTTAGTTTTCTTGCGATAACATCCATAACTGAAATTGCCTCTTTACTTGTTTATGTTCTCGAATTTTTCCATCAAACAAACTCTATGCATATTGTAATTCTTTTTTTTTTTTTTTTTACATGATACACAGATGAGCGTGTGCCTTATTTACAATTAGTGCTTAACTTATGCATTTAGACAAACTGGGAAGTCTTTTTATATGATATTTTATTCAACGGGTAGCAGCACACTCAGCTGTTTTTTTTTAATGGTATATCGTAAAACTTGTTAATGATATTTTGTAGTCCTTATTTATACATTTGTTATTAACATTGTAATTTTTTAATAAATGAATATTATCGCACGGTTTCATATTCTGTGTAAAAATTGCTAATACTTTTAATTGCAATTACTCATTTTCTTTGGAAAAAAAAACTGATTCCTTTAAGTGGCAGCACTCTAGTAAATAAATTAGCTTATTGATGATATTCCAAATTATTTATTTCGCTCTAAGTGAATGTTAGCTATAATTAGTCTACCGTTTAAGCACCATGCAGCGGAAAATGTGCGATAGCGACATGCAAATCATTTCCACTGAGATTTTGAGGTAAAGTATTCTATGTTTACTATAAATACCTTTTTTTTTTAAGCTTTCATTTGTGTTGTGTACACAGAGTTGATCCATTTAATGCTGTTTACGTGGCCTTGGAAGTCATCGAATGCGGAGTATTTGAGATCTGCTTATCGTTTTCGATCTTTTTTTAGTTATGCAAGTTATATTTTAAATGTTCAGCCAAAGTAAATATTATTTTTTAGAAATTGTGGCTCGACTCGCATTATGATACACTCCCGCATACATGCAAGGTCGATATGTTATTCCAAAACAGGGGGTTGAATTAAACATCCGAAGAACAGATCATTTTTGATCCTCTTATAATTATAACGAAGTATGGAACGAAATTTTTTTTGTAAATATATTTCTGTCCAACTAAACCAATTGATGTTTAGGTTCTAGGATATCTATCTTTTGAGGATTTAATCCAGAAGTACGAACTTTTTTTCGTTCCGTTAAATAATTTCTGTTCAGCGTAAAAAATTTCTCTCTTACAAAATAATGCTCAGTCTGAAAAAAACAAATATTACATATTCCAATCCAGATAGATAAAAAAAAATCCAGGATTATTAATTCGTGCGATTAAAAAAAATGTTTTGAATTGTTCTGAGAGGAACATTTTATTTTGGTTCAAATCATTTTTATACTAAAGAGTGTCAAAATTTCATTTATTACATTCGCAAATTTACACAGTAAAAGCTTCTGAATATGATTTTAAATTTCGCTTTTTGGTTCTAATCTTGATTTTCATGATTCGCAGCCATTCAATGTGTTTATCATTCTGTGCATTTTCTTCTCCTGTGACGCCACAAATCTTACTGTTTGTTACCTTCTGAGAGGTATTCTGGAGCTAATCAGGAAAGCAACCTCTCGCTGTTATTCAATCTATACTGGACTCTTATTTTATATGTTAAGTCTCCATATTCTGTGCGACTGTGTTTGTAACTTACTGCAGGAAATATATAATTGACTGTCCATTCAACAGATGGGCAAAGCTATTCCTTTATATAAAACGCGAATATATGCCAGTGAAAAGTTCTTTCTTTGGTCACAGATAACAGCTATGATCATTTCGAACTCTGGATTTAGTCATTAGTCTTTCGCTAGCCATATTTAGACTTCCCAGCTGAAAGCGCCGAATGTGTAGTTAATAAGAGACCGATTGCACGTTATCTTAGTCTGCTGCAAGATATCACGCAATACTATGAAATGATTACATCGTCAGTCAGTGAGAATACTTTATTCTAGTTGTATACGAGGAAATAGCGTTGATACAGAGAGATTAAAGTTAGGAGATAAAAAAAAAAAAACAGAACAGCTTACATGATTTCAGAAGCCTTTTTTTGTCCATGCTGAGTTAGAGATGCACACTTATGAATCTGTATGGCATAACAAATGCTAACACGAGTCACTGAAGTACTATATGACAGTCATGGTTTTAAGCGAGTTTCATGTTCCACGCAATCTTAGCAAACTGCGTATTTTGGCGCAGTTGGCTAAGATTGCGTAGGTCGCTCCTCCCATTTCGGTTAAATGAGAGGAGAGACCTACAATCTCTCTCCTCCCTTTTTGTTTTAATGGATATTTTGAGGGTGAAGAGAGAAACGAAATCATAAAAAAAATTAAGGAAACATATATTGGAGTCATTTATAATAAAAACATCCCATCATAGAAGCAAGAGTACACCGTAATTGCCCAATGATCAGCCTTACTGGGTTATGTTTTGTATTAGATCCAGATAATGTGACTCCAGGAAAGCTGAGTGCTGCAAGGGATGCCGATCCAGATGCATATTAACAGCGGAGAAGGATGTCGATTCCTCAGGAAAATCAATTGAGCATCGAATTCCTAAAGGAGAAATCGCAATATTGGATTATGTAAACTGTATCATAACAAACTTTTAAGTAAATATCATTATTCGTAAAGAAAAAGAAATAAATTTACCTTCTGTAAGGAGTGTGATCATTTGTTATAGATTTCACTTCAAAGCGAAATTATTTCGATCGATCTCACCCATATCCCTCGTTAAAATTCCTAAGAGAGTTGTCTAGAAATAAAAAGTAATAACACTAGGCATAAGGGACTAACTGAACAGAATAAAAATTTTCAGAGAAAGAGAGAGAATAAGTATCATAAATGTCAAGTACAGTACAGAAATGTGTTTACTGAATATGGTACTTCAAATGACAACGAATGCTCCATTACAAAACCAGATATAATCTACAATTAAGATGTTATGCATTTCTGTAACTTTTCATCTAGTCGACCGTGCAGTGGATCTCAATTTACATTTTTAAAGAGTAAAATAACACATTCGCCAGCAAAGGTTGGTCGATTGGTAGAGTCTCTGCTACTAATGGCTCACTCAAAAAATTAAGCAAGTCTGAGTGCGATTAGTAGTTGGAAGGGATCAATCGTTCGATGCTGTTGACACGCTGCTGAGGACTGGCTATTTCCACAGGGTTAACTTCGGCCTGTAAACCGACGTATGTCAGACCTCTGTACCCTCGTGGGGATATGACAATGACAAAAATAAATAACACGTTCAGTAGCCTTATTTCAAAGGGAACCGGGATAATAAATTTATATGAACTGATAATATGATATTCAAATCTTTTTTGTGCAGACTTATAGAAAAAACTGGTCTTCGCTTCTCTCTAGTATATTACCATATCACGTATGATTCCTATTATGCCCACCATATACATTATTGAACTTGTTCGAATATATGCACAAAAATTAATGCACACAAAAAACCAACATTATGTACAATAATATATACACGATGAGAGTTTTAACATCATCCTAAATAAATTGTCAGTATCGTTACAGAACTTCATGACTTCTTTAGCTTATTAATAAGGGAAAAATGACTTGGAGCTAAATAGTTTTAGTAATGCACTTTTTTTGTACTTACGTTTGCAGTGTTCCTTGTAATGTGCTTCAAGTCATTTTATTTATTAATTATTTTGTAGAGAAATTAGAGGTATCGCTTTGGTGAGATAGTTTTACTTTTTTAAATTTTTATTTATTTTTTTACAGATTAGTGGAACAATTTATGTCCATATGAAATATTCCTAAACGTTGATTTAAGAATTAAAAAAAAAAACTGTTGAAATTAAACTTGCTCGTCAGTTCAGTCTACAGTGTGCATGACTACAAGATTGATCAGGTATTAATCTTAAATCTCAGTGCAGCTGCATTTCGAATTAGTTCTGATTGGTTTGTTATAATTACGCATAAACAACTAAAGTAATGAGACCATATCATGCATATTAATAGCGCGTGTGTTCTCCATTATGTTTGCTTGTGTTTTATGGATTGCATTGCTGCCTAAAAATAATAAAAATTGTTTTGCCGTTTAAGGAGACGAAGTGGGGCGGAATTGCCTATTTTGCATGATAATTGTAAGTCACATAAATTTTAATATAGATGATAAACGACGCTGGTTCAAATACAGTTCTTCAACCCAGTAGTGTAATATAACGAAAGGAAACTGCTTGTTTATTAGATATTAAAAAGCTTACAAATTAGGAAGAGCATGCCTCTAATTCGTACATCTTTCAATTATTATTTTATTAAAATTTCGTAGGAAACCGTGTTATCTTAAATTTTTAACCTTGGCTTTTATCAAAGTATGATGTAGCATAAAGGATAATTTCTAGTAAAGTATAATGAGTTTTGTGAAGTTGCACACTTCATAAAAATATTCTGTGTATGTTTATGTATATGTGTGCGTGCTAACCTGTGAAGCTAAAATTGTTTCCTAGTACATACACAGGTGACTTATCAGTTCTAGACTGAGCATGCGTCTTACCCAAAAAGTAATAGTTTATACTAGGTGTATTATTGTAGATTCACTGTTGAAAAGTGCCATCATCCATTTGTCTGTTAACAGTGAACTGAAAAACCTCTGACATCCCAAAGTGATGAGCCTTTTTCCATGCTTTCATTTTCTCTCGTCTTTATCTCCGTGTATCAGGTCGAATATTCTGTTATGTCCTATTCTCTTGGGTTTCCTAAACCTAGAAAAGGGAAAATAATTACTCCTTAATTTCTACACGAATCCTACACGGGATTCAAATACTGGTGTTTTCAATCAAAGCGCGTGCTTCCGACTGCTGTTTTCGTTTTATCTTAATGTTCTTAAATGCTTTTTAAATGAAATCATCTGGAATTAGGAATAACGAGATTCTAAAACTGAATGGCAAATGTATAATATTTTTATGCTACTTCCCTTCCAATACTCGCATGCTAGATTGAAGATGAAGTTCAAAATGTTCAGGAACTTGTAATTTCCAACACATTAAGCAGATCCTTTGTTCTCTTTTTGCCTTCGTTTCTTTCTTTTTTTTTTTTTTTTTTCACTCGAAGCTGAAGTAACTTGAAAAAGTTATTTCCGCCTCGTTACCAGATACTTTTTGTATCCGGTAAGCCTTTTATCATTAATCTACTATTTATGCTTAATAGGTGTACAACCTTTTTCTGGATAAATTTGTCTTAAATAGTCTAAACGGTAATCGCATTTAAAGGAATAGTTCATTAATCTGATGCATTTGTACTAAGGGATTGTATAAAAAATGGTTTATCAAAATTACTCGCTGCACCAAGACTTAGATCGCATTTGATACAGAGGATTTATACTAGAATTCAAAATAAAGTACGCATTTTTTTAAATCATATCACCATTGCTTGAAAGTATCCACTGCGCATGATACTGGGGGCGATGCGACTTGTTTTTCAGAAATGTAATTCGTCAACTTGAGTCAAAAGAATTGATAGTTTCTGATAGTGTGCATTTGTTACAAATTTCTTTTTTTATATGAATCCCACCCACGAAAGGTTGTTAAATGTGTAGAACATGTGATATCGTGGGTGGACTAAGATAATCTGGGACCTGTGCTCTATAAACCAAGCAATAGCATTTTTTGCGCGCCATCGTAGGTTTCTTTAAACAAGGGGGGGGGGAGAATCTGGCACTCAAATTGCTAGGCGAACTTCAATGCTTATTTTTCTGACAAGTATTAAAAACTATTATAGAAATGTGTCTGCGCGGTTAACCAAGTGGCTGTGCGCTTCGCAACCATATGCCTGGGAAGGGAGTGTCCTGCGTTCGATTCCCGTCGCCGACGTGAGGAGCTTTGGATCTTTCTCAGACATAGCCAAGTTAGGCGGTCTTGGGCGTGGACCTCAGGGTTTTTCTCCCCAGTTTATCTGGGGGTTTTTCCTCCTGAAAGCAGGCAAACCGGCCTCGTGAACACACGCCTCTACAGACATGGAATACCTCCAGGAATAAGGGGTAACCAACCTATTCCGTAGGATTTCGGTTCCGAATGCCTACACAGTAAAACGTTCGCGTAAATTAGGACGATAGAAATCTGTAGAAACCTTTCTGGATCACTATAATTTAAATTAAGCATTAGGTTAGATTTTTATCGTGATTTGTTCTTGAATTTACTATGGAAGTTGTAACATGGTCGTGTGAAGGAATCGCTATTGACTCAAATCAAAACATTTCTGAACAAATATAATTCTTTCGTGATATTCCTCAAACCTATAGTTAACGTGTTTCCATTAGCAAACACGCGACGATGTCTAGAAAGAAAATTTCCTTACACGCTATTAAGAATGCCAAGCATTAAACGAAGGAGAGAACACCAACTTAGCGTTTGTTGGAAATGTAAAAAGCACTGCTGGACTTTGAAACTATCTCGAGAAGAAGCAAATAATGAGCTTGTATTAGAGAAAAAAATGAGTCGTGTTCTTTTCGATAGGATCATGTACGTAGCCAAACTTACATGCCAGAACAAACCGTTAGATGCTTGACTTCCGCTGCTTGTCGTTAGTACAAGTCTGCGATTTCTGGCTAAGAGAACATTAAATCCTCTAACCTGATGACTACCCGCATGGTTGGCCACTTGCCACATCCCTCCCCCCCAGCTTAATGGGAAGAGGAACGTTGACGATCTGTCACTCATTGATTTAGCTGCAGTTTAAATCAACTAATAGCGCGCGGGCGAGGGACAGTGATTCTTATGATTAACCATTCCTTGGCTCGTTAAATTGCAATCTGGATAAGCTGCGAGCTGTGCTAATAGTAATACACTAAGAGTACCATTACGGTTTGTATATAATTCTGTTATTATTATTATATACATATATGCAAACTAACATACAGACCTGCTATGAGGTTGTAGGATTCGTTCGTCCCCTCAACGAAGATGACTGGAAATATTTCGGACAGTAGGTGACATTTTGCAAGCTGACAATAGTAGTGACGCTATCCTTCTACAGCATCCGATCGCCAAAGCATAGTTGACTTTCCTCGAATACGAACGATATCGTACCCAACAACAAAAAAAAAAAAGCAAGTGCACGACGACTCACGTGTGGCCGTGAAGTAACAAAGGTTGCCAGCGAGCTTCAGTAAGACTTCCGTCGACAACTTTGCCGGTTTCGAAACACTGACCGACAGCGTGGCCGCGTGCACTTGACAACTGCTGCTTATTGCCGTGATGTCCCCCACCGTAAACAGAATGCATGAAATATCGTACACCAAGGTGTGGTAAAAGCGATTATTCGCTCCTGTGCGCACATGGTTCCTAGGGTCCATTGACAGTTGTACACATGCTCCCTGCAAGCGTTCCAAACTGCAGCTATGCCAGAACTTCCGACGAGCGCTTAAAGTTCTGCCAATTACTCCGGTGAAGCAGACGGAAACCGTCTGACTATCAAAGTTTTATCATAAGGAATTTAATAACTTTCTTCTAGGGGAAGAGAATGAAAGAATTATTAAATATCCTCAAGCAAAAAATTAAATAAAAAGAGCAGTGAGACTGATAGTCGTAACGTTGCATGATCAATGAACTGCCTCAGTCACATTCAGATCGCAACACACGGTCGGCTTTCCCGGGGAGATGCTGATCTTGTTCCAAAACGGCAGTGAGTTGGACGATGTCACGGACATCATTTCATTACCTTACTATAGTGCGAGTTTGCGTGTATTTATTTCCGGGTTGAATTAGAGTTCATGAACTGTACGCGTCGATGATGTTTATAAACAGAGAAATGGTTCTGCCAACAAATTTGCAAACAGATAGCTGAAGAAGGAGGAGAGCTAATTGCTTGCAAGATGATGTAATGCACAGCAGATCTTCTCCCATGCTGTTAGTCGAGTGTTTTCTTAATGCTTATTATTCGGGACTAAGAAGGACGCAGACTGGGAGAAATTTTGTAACTGCACGCAAAGAAAGCGGGAAGATGAAAGTGTGCTCACGGCATTAAAAAGTGAGTAAGCAATGGATAGATAAATCTTTCCATAGTGTAGCGTCTCGAGTTTTTATCATTTCGCTTCTATTTTTACTTAGAGAGAGGTGGTGTTACGTTCAAGATGGACCACGTGATCTGTTTCGTGTTTCGCTCGACCAGAAAGTTTGGTTTTTAGAAATATCAGATGCAGTCATCTAGTCTGATTCGGCTACATCCGCTCTAATTCAGTTACTGGCATAACTGATTTGATTATTCTCAAAAATACTAGAGGAGAGAGAGAGAAAGAAAGAAAGAGAGAAACGCCACCTACTACTTTAGCTTGCATTTGATCCGGAACGTAACTCAGAAGTTTATATTTTCCCCCTTCCGGTTCCTCATAAACTGATATCTACTTTCCCTATTGTGAATGTAATTTCGTTACTGATGAGAGCTGTGTACACGTACATACCAGAATATATTATTGAAACAAATAAAATACAAATTTTTATTACCACGTTTCTTGTGATTTCCACTCCTAACATACCGGGCGTTCTATGGAAAAAAGATTACAAGAACACCAATCATACATAATTAATAAATATGAGAAATCTGTTCGAGAACGCGCCCACTTCAACGATGCCGATTCAAATTCGAACGTTTGTTTAAATAGTGCTGAAACTTTAGTACATCGTACTAATTTAAATCAGAACGACCGCCTCTCCTCAAAAATCTGGGAAAGTCTCATTATCATCAATAGTTTCTTTTTGCCCTATCTGCATATCAATTTATGACATCTCCCCGTGTGGCGTTGTTTATGCCATTACGCGTCTTCTATCTTTTTTGAAATACTCGAATGTTAACGTTCTACCTTGTTCATACTAGCCTGCCACTGAAGATAACTTGTTAGCCTCAAGTTGAAATATTTGGCAAATAAGTCTATTCGTTTCAAAATTATACATCCTTGTGCCTGCGTGTACGCAGCTCATATTATTACATGAGCTGTGTACACGCAGCTCATATAATAATATGATATAATAATAATATGGCTAGAATAATTGATAAGAATAATAATATGGCTGTTTAAAACTTCATTCACAACAGACAAACATTTCCAAGTCTAGCGACTGCTGGAAATTCATATTCGAACTCAATGTTGATCTGCACAATTCAGAGCGGTAGCGGATGAGCATAAGAAAAGAGTGAAATTGGAAAGAAAAGCGCAAATATACATGTTGTTGTTGTGTGTGTTGAACCTTATTGGTCACACCTGCAGTTAAGCCCCGATTCCGAAGTCAAAACAAGTTGTGTTAACTTTAATTATAAATCAACAGTTTGTTACATTTGCACTAAACAAATTGATGAATAAATTGTTGCTTTACTCCATCCCCTCTTAGGTGGATGGTCACCATGTAGATATGTAAATACTTGGATTGCTTTTGTAGTCTTCAGTCAAGAGAAACAAATGAAGCATAAATTGCGACAAGGGACCACCCTCAGTAGTATTCTGTTGTCAGTGCAATATGACATACTCATAATTGCAATAGCGAATAAGTCATTCTGCTAGAGTTAAATTTTACGCGAATTTTTTTCCGTGTAAAAACCACAAATCAGTTATGTAGTATATATCTACATGATGAGTTTGTGATGAAAATCGTCACTCATTGCGACCGTGTATGCTGCCATATTTGTGCTGAGTCCTACAACGCATCCTTGCTCACTTATTCTCTTCCCTACTGAATTAACCTTTCATAAGGTTACCATGTGTCAACTTTCGTTATTTGATTGTTTTTATACTTCCCCCCCCCCATTAAATTAGTGTCCCGCAATTGTTTGGTTCAGTAACTAAATTGTACCGGTTGGCCTAACGGATAACATACCCGCTGTGTAACCAGCCAGCAGGTTCTTGGTTTGAATCCCACTGTAGTATGGACGCTTGTTGAGATCTTGGTGGTAGACTATTTTAATTTCTACCCTGCTTACTGGAAACTGTTTTTCGTCTTCAGTAAGCAAGGATTCGTTTGCAATAAGCAGGGTGGTGTGGGACCCACTGGAAGTCGGAACTGGCTTACCATAAACACGTTTCACCTTTTGTCTCTGGAGTAGTGGAACCGCTCACCTACGGGTACCCGATGTATCGCGAGGGTTTATTTTCTGCTCTTCATAGGTGAGATCCACATAAAAAATAATGCATGAGTTATCAATATATATTTCATGCGTACAGGATTTAAAATGCAGCTATACCGATACTATAAGTTCTGTACAAGTACCTTCATATCGCCGAATCCTCATAATTAACTTATCATTTTGTCGTTAAATTAATATTTGGGCCAAATCTGTATTGAAACATTTAGCTTCTTTATTGAGTATTCTATTTAATCGTCACGAAAAATAAATACAATTTATTTTTGCTGATGTGGTTTTTGAATTTGGTGTGGTTGATTTATTTTTAAAAATGTTGTGGATTTTATAAATGAATCGTCCAATGGATCTATTTAAACGCCATTTCCTTATACATTAGAAGATGAGCTCAGAATTGATTTTTAAAGTATGTCAGATGTGATCATCATACCAGTTATTATCGGGATGACAGCTATGCATCAGCCCGATAACAGGGAGCAGATCTAGTATTCACTGAAATGTGCGCTCTCATTCTTCTCTAAGTAATCGCAGCCAATGTGTATTTGTTCTCCAACATATATCATGACTTCTGCATCAATTTAGCAAAGTGCTTATGCCCTTCGCACCATGCCAAACGAGAAACGTCCCTGTCTACGGACTTTTAGCTCATTTTCCCAACGCTAGAAAATTATGTGGTTGATTATTTGGAGCACTATTTTGTGGAAACTGCAGTAACTATCCAGAAACGTTGAACGAAAAGCGGCTGTTCAACTAGATTTTGAAACCGCCTTCAGCGACATAAGGGAACAGCAAAAACCACCCTGGTTACGCTCGTTTACATGCGTTATACTTGGTCTATTTGACGTAAATAAATATTTGTACTTTATTAAGCCTTGACCTGAACACTATCATGTGAGAGGGAACGCAGATATTAATATTCTAATAGCTGAACAGCAGGTGCATCCGGGTGTTTATCAAGCTAATCAAGAACCAAATATTCCGTACACATGCATTGCTCTAAAATACCTCCCATTCGCGGCCAGCTGATAAAAATAACGGCCAGTAAAACGCGTTCAGAGACGATCCCCAAAACTTTAACGTTCGTCCTGAATTTTTTAAAAAGAAACGCATTAAAAATCGCCTCATGGGGCGGCAGTTTACACACACAAAAAAGAGGTGGGGAGGAGGGGGGGGAATATCTCACGTGAAGTAATCAACGCAGGAATATCTCAAATACTCTCCAACTGTGCACCCACAGAGAACATTTTTCTGTGTAGCTCGCGCGCTTTTTTTTTCCCACGCCACGTGAGTCATGAGGGACTTTTTAAGTCATGTGACGTGTCTATATGATAGCTATCTTATTTCACGAGGGCTATTTTTGTAAGTGATGAGGGAGGTAGGGAAGTCTCCCGGCTTTGTTGCTTGTAAAGTGAAGTACATGTACTAACCAACAAATGCTATTTGCCACTGCGAGACGGACCATCTCTGACGGTATTTCATACTGAAGTATTAATTCTCTCGCGGGTTCACATCAGAAGTTCGTTGCTTTTTAAGTTTTGCTATTCCCGTACTTCAGATCCACGTCACCGATATTCGCACAACTATTCGTTCGTTATCATTTATGCCTACTCATTTCTAACGAAATTGTTCCCATTATTGTAGTAGTACTGATGATTTAAAAATAAAAAAGTAATATATTTTTTTACAGCCTGTAACTTTTCCCCACTGCTGAGGTAAAGGCCTCTCTCATTGCTGGAGGATTGGGTCTACTTCTCCCATGGTGACCCACTCCATTTAAACAAGTAATATCCATTATCTGAATGACTTACTTTTTTCTGCAAATAACTTTCTTAAACTTCTTGATGAAGGGATGAATTGTCTGACTGGTTTTTATATTTGTTGATTTTTGAATTAGACTCACCAAGTGGGAGTAACCTTCGTCGTCTGGTGAAGCACCACTCTGAAGTAGAGATACCTGCCTAGTTGGAATTTCTTCCAAACCAGGAAGGTATCCTTTTGTAGCGTCGGAACAGAGCAATAGACATATTCCCATATGTCTGCTAAATGCGTATTAGTCGCTGATCGCTTGTATGATCGGAGACTATAACGAAACCATTCTGCGTATCTAACCCGAAGGCATTTTCTATACTAACTACTGAGATGTAGACTCGTATATGAATGACCTTTAAAATATACCGACTCCAATAATTAAGCAGTACTGGTAACTTATAAGATACCACCCTCTACCTTTTTTAGACTCCTAAACGCAAAGTGTTGCTTCAGTCTTTATTACTGAGGCTCCATTTCTTAAATCTGTCAAGAGCATTATATAAAGCGTGTTGTGAAATTTATCTGAGTCTGTATACGAAAGTCTCACAACCGGGGAACAGAGACTATGGCCTGTGTTAAACAAGATTTAATAACAGACACAGCCACCACTGACATCATCAACTGCGGCATTTATATGGGATTCTCCAAAGAAAGCTTTCGAATGTAGGCAAGCATTTCTCCACATCTTCCTCAAACCAATAGCTGCTTTATCCACAGAACATGGTCATATTTGAAAACTTCTGTGGTGTAGACGAATACCAACACGATTATTATTACAAGAGACCTCCAAGGAGTCAGGGTCCCATAGAGGAAGGCCACATATCACTCTCATCACGTTATGCATTTTTTTTTAAATTCATTCACGCAATCTGCATTCGCAATCTCCAGCGGCAAGCCATTCCATTCACGCGCTGCAGCCGCTCTATGAGAGAGAAATGTAGCTCTCAACCCTTTCTTGTCTGTATTCATTCATTCTCAACTTTCATGGACGTCCTCTCCCCATCTTTCATAAAATGAAAAACTCCATGTACTGGTATCTTGTATAATCCTTTCAAAAGTTTGCAGGTCTCTATCATATTATCACCCTCTGTCTCCCGTTTGCTTGCGTCTGCAGTCCACAAATTCTCCATCTCTCCTCATAATATACATTTCACAGTCCCAGTATTATCTTTAATACTTTATTTTTCACCCTATCCGCTGTATCAGCATCAATTCGGAAACCAGCAGACTATATCTGCGCTCAGTAATCCAGATAAGGTCATATCAAAGCCTTGTAAAAGGCAAGATGACCTCCTTATTCTTACATGTTGATGTTCGTTTCAGCATTGCAGTTATCATCCGAGTTCTATCTGCAATCCTTGCGACATGGTCTTAGAACTTCAACTTCCTGTCGACTAAAACTCCAATATCCCAAGCCTGGTCAATTTCTTCTAGCATAATCCCACCAATATAAAACGTAGCTGGTGTGTTTATTGGACCAAAGTGCATAACTTTACATATATTAACGTCGAAATGATAACCATTTTCACATGTCCACAATTCCAGCGTATTCAAATCATGCAAGTACTGAATGTCAGTTGCATTCCTGATTACACTCTATATATTTTCTTCGTCCGAATTTCTTAATCCTTCCCGATGCAATTAATGTAAAGATTGAATAACAATTGACCAAGGACTGATCTCTGGGCCACCTTAAGAATCTTGAGATCGCATCCCCCGTCCACCACTTTCTGATATGTCAGTCAGCTATCTTTTTATCAACGTTAATAGCTTATAATCCAGTCCCATGTCCATCAACATCCTTCCATGCTGAATCCTGTGAAAAGCTTTAACAAAGGACAGAAGTATCATAATGTATCCATTTCCCTTGTCTGACTCACTCCTAAACATTACCTGCCCATAAACCCATGCTGTTCATAGTAAAGTATAAATTCTACCCATTTTTGTATGCGATCTCTTGCTACATTTTCCAAAATCTCCATCACAACTCTAGAAAACTGATAAGTCGATAGTTAGGCACGTTAGTCATTTCACCACCTTTGTGCATTGGGATTCTTGTACGTTCTTCCCACTCCTGTAGAATCTTCCCTGTGTTAGAACTCTAATTATACACTCGGATCAAAGGAACAGCCTGGCAATATCTATATTGCCAGGCTGTTCCTTTATATTACACTTTTAGTATCCGTGCTGATATCCCTTCAGTCCCTACTGTCTAACTCATATTCCGGTTATGCAACAGCACTGTATATTCTCATATACGTGAGTGAGTTCCTCCACTGTTGTTCTGTTGTATACACTGGGTTGATAGATTTTAGGAAAATGGACATTAGATGAACAATTTCCTCTGCATCTACCGACCGCAGATGCGCATATATTGACCTTCAGTTGGAAAACATTGAAGCGGTAATTTTCTCAGGAACGTCAGAAACATTTGTAATGTCAATTCGTATTTTGGTAAGGAGCTCATATCAACTATTTTGGTAAGGAGCAAATCTATGTTTTGTGAGCGTGCTTCTTACAAAAAGAAGCATTCCATGTTATATTTTGTAATTCTGGAAGCTACATGAGAAATTTTCAGAAATATTATAGCGTCTATTTATAACGTTTTTTAATAGAAATATGAAGGCGGAAAATTTTTTTCTTCGCAAAAAACAGAAAAAAAAGTACACATACTAATGACCGACAAAATTTACGTTCCTTATGACATTAGCTTCCGCATAGTTAATTCTATTTTTTTTTTTTTAATCTCGTTTTCATCCAGTTTGGAGTGAATTAATCACTCCAAAACATTTCACATAACACATCTGGATTGATATTGTGTGGATTATGTTGGAGATTTGGGTAGACTGCGGTGGATTTAAGGCTGAGTTATGAAACAAGTAAGGAATGTCGTTATGCTGTAACAACCAGGGGTTCTTCTATATCAGTGTGTAGAACGCAACGATGACAAAATTTATGATTCCATTTACCAACCCACATAAAAAAACATTCCTACATATTCACATTTTGTGGCATAATCAGTGCGTTCATCAGAGGCATATATTGTGCAGTGCGACTCATCGCTCTGCTGCTGTTCTATATCCATTACGTTCACTGTTTGTGCCATAATTTTCAAATTTGCTTGAGCAGCTGTATTTTGACAATCCTTGTGATTTTTGCAAGTTTGCAAGAGTAGTCTAGCAGTTTTCTGCCGTAACAATTTAATTGCTGATAATTTCGTTGACCTTTAGCCACTCTGCATGCTCGATGGCATGTCGCGTTTTGCCAATATAAAGTGTTCCCGACAGTTAATTTTTTGCGCCTTAATTGTACTCGAAGCTAGTAAATCTCAAATCAACGCTTATCGAGGGTTAGTGAAAGCTTATATATTTTTAATTGCTTTTGTTTGTCCAGAAGTAAAGATGTTGCCAGTTCATTACAGTAACTATGAATAGTTATTTTTATGAATAGAAATGGTCATAAGTGGAAACAGTCATTGAAATAATATTAAAATATTTAATGTAAAACAAAACAATTTTAACAGTAAACACGATGGCTTTAGATTTAAAAGCAGGTGCGTCAAAAATTTATTTTACAAACGTGCCACATTTCTTTCAAGGAGTGATGAAAATGAATGAATGGTTTCGTGAATTATGGCTGTTTTTTGTACTGATTATTCTCGGATAATACGATGAGTATAGCAGTAAACATGCTTTTACTCGAGTTAGGTTTAAGGCTAAGTTCCTTACATTGGTTGGAATTCCACACGGTAAGGATGTTTTATGGATCTCTGATTAGGTAGTAGATGGATTTCACTTCACTATGTGAAACTACCACCACTCTACTTATGGAAGTCCTGAAGGGACTTGAAAATGTACCATGTTTGGTATTTAGAGTAAGATTAACTAACCTTCTTTATTAGCACTGTAGATAATGAGTTTTGTTGTTTTTCACCATTCCGCCTAAATTTTATTTTTGTGTATTTTTCAAATGGAAGAACAATTTTATTTACATCCATTTATAGTAAGTAACTATCAGATCATATTTAAATTTGGATTAAATCATGGCACGTGCCACATGTAATTGCATATATGGATATGGACAACATTTTCGTATCCATATGCCCATATTCAAGGTCTAATGAGAGGCAGTCATTTACATTAGGCGCCCCCATTTTTGCAGGGCGCGGACTTCATCTTCGTGGCATATCCCCAAAGTTATCGCTGGTTTCATTTAATTGTAGCAAAACTATCAAAGCGGGATGTGTTGTCAATCTTTTCTATAATTATAACATTCTGATATATTGATTCTTGCATTTTTCACATGCATTTTTAATTAATTTATGCCTTTTTCTCAATGTTCGTTTTCAGGTAAATTGTGATTTTCACATTTTGCTACTTTTTTCCCTCAGGTATCAAAAATATCTTTTCAAATCTAACATTAATCTCGATACGATTTTAACTAAGTTGTTAAAATGCTTTTATTAATCATATTGAACACTTTTTGAAGGTAAAAACACTTGTTTCATGCCATAAATAATGATCTGCCGATAGGAATAAAATACTTAAGATGAATTTTACTAAAAGCTTTCATAAAATTTAAATGAGTATTTTTTAATAAACACCAATCATGGGAATTAATGCAGTTCATTTAATGAAACATTGAAAAATTTCGGATTTCAACTCAAACTCTTTTTAACGATAAAGTTAATGGCTCTCTTCCATTAGTTTCGCCGGAATCATTTACGAAAGGTTAACACATTCCATCAGTTTTTCCTCGGATCCCGTGATTTACGAATATTCCAATGAAGTGTGGGAAAAAAAAGTTAGACTAGATTCACATAAGCCAAAATATGGATAAAAAAAATGTTATTTATTTTTTACTCGTCTCCTTCAAAATAATCCTCGAGGGACCGAATACACTTTCTTTTATTGCTTAAGCACATGCTTTGGAAAGACTTGGGAAAACTCACAATGTCGGCTGTCACATTGTCATTCAACAGTCGCCAACCTGACTTCCAAAACTTACCAACAAACATTTCAACATGCAGCACGTGCAAGTAGAAATCGCTAATAACACTATTCCTTCCCGGAAAGAATGAATTCCTAGTGGATTACCCTTTTGTGATATAAGAATGCAAGAATTATTTTAATACTGGATTTCTTTTTGTCTTGTGAACTTGCTAATCGTTTTTCTGCACTGTCTTGTGGTCTGAAGATAATGGGAGCTGTTCTAGTAATAATACTGTTCTGGAAAACCGGTTTAC
Source organism: Typopeltis vanoorti (assembly GCF_054136105.1). Classification (NCBI taxonomy): domain Eukaryota; kingdom Metazoa; phylum Arthropoda; class Arachnida; order Uropygi; family Thelyphonidae; genus Typopeltis; species Typopeltis vanoorti. The sequence continues at coordinate 124,842,532 of NC_143560.1, forward strand.
ATCAGTGTTTTGAACGAAATCTTTGAAGGCATTCATTCTTCTGAGTTTTTCTTCATTATGCAAATACTGTCCAACAAACTTTGTGCATATTTTTTTATTTCCCAAGTTTTGGGTAATTAACCTTGTTGATTCCTTATTTGCATTTAACTCTTACTGTCCTTAGTGTTAATTGACAATCACTTGCTAGTAAATTGTGCACTTTGTCCGAGACGGGACTGTAGGTTGTTTTCGGTTGTCTTGGATCAACTGCTACAGCACGTCTTCTGTTAAACGTTTAAACTATCGGGGATGAGGCTCTGTCGTCCGCACAGAGCCTCATCCTCGTAAGTAGTTGGTAACATTTTATGTTTCAGGGAGTCTTTTCCTCAGATCTGCACAAAACTTTATCGATCAGTTGTTTCATTCTTTGGCTTCTGACTATGATGTTAGACACGATGTACAAAAAAAGTCCGTACAAAAATAGCAAATATGGTGAAATGGTTTCGATTGGGGAACAGCAAGGGTCACATTTTGCTTTTCGATACCATCTTTCAGAGCGATAGTCGCGTTACCTATATATTTCTTTCCTCCTCCCACTTCTTTTTTTTTTTAAATTCAGTCTTATTATTGGCCTCATTATCTACATTTATATATATTACGGAATACGTTGGCCGTGCTGAACATCTAGCACACTGGGTTTTAGGCACTCAGTCCATGAGTAGTTCACCATACAGCACTTATTGAATGGGTATACTACACAACTGATTTATATATAAATTAAAAATATAATTGAAACTTGAAGTATTCTTTGTATCGAATTCTACGCATACATAGTTACTAATTTATACAAATTGGTTCCGTCTTACATGGACTTGGGGTAATTAAACTTGTTGATTCCCTATTCATTTAACTCGCGTATTGTCCTTAGTGTTAATTGACACTCAGTTGCTAGTAAACTGTGCACTTTGTCCGAGATGGACATGGAAGTGCATGAACCATTTTCATGCACTTCCTTTATTCATATAAGATGTTATGATCAATCGGAGACTAATATTTCCTACCCGAAATTTGGTTTTTCATCTGCCGAAACAGACACACCGTTCAGAAGAACATAAGCAATTAAAGACAGAGTACACACTGGCCTCATAGCCTCAGTTGATTTGGATATAATGCCGAACGTAGAAGCTAGTGAATACGTTCTTGAAATTTCAATAAATATCAATTTATTTTGAAATATTGCTCAATTACACATGTTGTTACCTACCTTGCTGTATTTCAGGCACCATTTAAGTGTTTGTTCCTTTCATTTTGAATGCTGGTTTAGTTTATCAACTGTAGTGTTAATTTGTCGTATTTGAAGAAGGAAAAATATATTTTTGCAATAAAGTCATTGTTTAACATCTTTTTGTTTAGGTCATTGATTATTGCATTCACTTTAATTAAACGTGTTTTAATAAAATTGAAATATGATTTATCCAGTTAATAGTGCCATTAATTTTTTTTTTTTTTTTTGGTCTAATATTATTTGATGAAATACAAATAACGTTGGACTTATGCAATGTTCATACAGAAGAAAAGAAAGAAATTATTTATAAAAATATCATGAAAAGGTGAGTTTTAACAGTATAGCGACACCATTTATACTGATGTATGTACCATACATATTTGTTTTGCCATTAAAATTGAGTTGACAAATTTTAAATACCAAATTTCATTAAATTTTAAGAAGCAAGTTGTTATTATATTATCACTTCGAATAGTTTTGCGAACTAAAACGAAATGTCGTTAAAAACATCGTTAGATTAGTAAAGTAAGTGGAAGCATACTTAAAGTACTTGACTAATTTAACGAAGAAAACTACTTTCGCATATTCTATCATGTGTATGCACATATTAACAGTCGATAACTTTTTGACAGTACATTATACTTCGAAGTTCAGAGTTGGATTTTCGATTGTCGATATTTCCTTTGTTTTCGCGAGAACTATAAAACAATTTTGTTATTCAATAAATATCTAGGTTGCACTGATGTGAAAACAGCGCTTATATGTTACGTGAACGTTTTAGGCTTTCGCATTTAATTATGTGTTAAACTATGTTTGGTCTAATTTTATGATTACAAATAGTTCAATTGAAACCAAAATTGAAATATCTCGAAAAATGTTAGACAACCCTATTATCAATTTTTATCCCTTTCCATCAGTTCAGAATTATTAAGTTACTTGTATCCATATTACATCATTCGACAGCGCAGTTATTACAGTAATACTTTCGACACGTTTTGCTCCTTTACGTCTTAGGAAATAGTCCGATACAGTGCAAATATTGGAATGGTTCGACAATTTTTTGTAAGGATTCGAAATAGTCAATATGTGAATAAAAGTTGTTCTTCCAGAGGTACGAAATAACTTGCGCACGAACGGACAAAAAAAAAAAAAAAAAGAAGAAAATAATAGGAGATTTGCGAAACTCGCATAAAAATGGGATATCCATGTGACCTTATTCTGTAGATCAATAAATTCCAAATGCAAATGAGAAAAGGGTATTTGTAAGACTCAGAAGAAAGAACCTGTTTCTTAATAAGGAAGTAAATGTTCGCACATAATAAGAGGGCCCGTTTCATCATAGCATTCGTTATCATAATCGGAATTAAACCCAATTTTGATGTGGATATAATTTTATTTTGCCATCAAAATGTTCCGATTGCAAGGGCTAATTATAATAACTTTAATATCCAGTTTCATAAATTCCATGAAATCATCTTCAGATAATTAAGATATTTTTTTTATTTTTAATTCAAACCATTCTACAATGAAAACATCGAATTAGCGAAACAAATAAGGAATGATCGTATAATAAAATATTCGTTTCATAAACTCATTTTCTATATTGACATCGTTATAACAATTGAACTAACAGCTGGTTTTTGATATTCTCTATGTACCGTAGACAGAATTTTGTTTTACTTAATTTTGCCGTTAAAGTAGTTCAGTTAAAATGACAAAATATTACTATTTTAAGAGCTGTTGGCATAGCCTCGTGTTACTCCATGACAATAGATAGGCAGAAGAAAGACACATATTCTAGTCACTTACCATAGGAAACTTTTCTAGCCCCCTCCCCCGATCTTTGAAGCAGAGTAATTTTTTCCTGGAAACTTGGGCTTTTAATCCTCGCTACTCGGGAAAACTGTCCATGTAACTCATTATTTCACAATAATACTACTTAGGGCGAGGAACATGAGATGGCTGCTATTCTCAGCAAACATAACTGCGCAATTCGTCGATAGAAATGATCTAAACTTTGAATGAATGGTAAACTGGCTGCCTACGAATTGGAGATCCTCTTTGTTTTTAGTCGGTAACAACGTTGTATTTGGTTTGAAATACCTGGATTCGAATCCCAGTTAGGGTGCGAAGAACCTTTTATATAAAATAAGAATTTTCATGCCTTTCATGGCCTTAATTGCTTCAGATAATTCAGAACACACACACGCGCGCGCGCAAAGTATATCGATTTATAGATGTTAGGGCTTAAAGAGCAGATTTATTTTTATAATTTCAAATCCTCCTACGGAAAAAAAAAATCTCAACGGGAACAAATAAAAAAAAAAAATTCTTCAAACAGTCTTGATTGAAGGGCTAACAGTAAATAGTACTGCGGCGTAACATATCCACTCGCAATGTCGACATTTGGATTAACTCATCACCACGCTCTGAATAATACTATAGCACTTGTACAGCACAGTACTATATTATTGAGTTACACTTTCAACTGTATGTATATATTTCCATGGTTTAAATTATCGTGATATCTACGACATAGTTACGTTATTCTTTGAATAATAACTATTCAAAGAACTATTGGGTGACAATATTTTATTTGTTCGATTTTCAATCTGTGGTATGCTTATGTTTATATAATTTTGTTTTCCCCAATTTTCCGACAGCAAATAGATTGAAAGGATTTGATATATTTTAATATATATCCTAATTATTACATTAAATTTGCTATATGCCCTGCTGTCTCTCGTGTGTTGGGATTAATATTAAAAAATCATTAAATAGGTAATAGAAATTATCCGTATGAGTTCAAGTCCCTTTGCTAATAAAATTGCGTGGATTGAAACTAAACTCAAACCATATAAGTATGGTGTGTATCTTAAATCACAAATTTTATTAAATTGTATCCAGAGCGGAATAATCTTTAATTATTCCACGAAAACGTAGAAACTAGCTGGAATCTAGTTTCTACGTTCTGTTCATTTTTTGCGTCACAGTTTTTTTTTAACGGACTCCAGATATCCAAGTGAAGAAAAATCTGTCCACCCTGAAATTCTGAGTTATTTCAAATCGAATTTAATTAAATTCTATACTGGCAGTTCAGAATAATTAATATTAATTCGAATCATTGTGCCCTTGAAATGGTGCAATTTAAACCAAGAATGGACTACTTGGATATCTTGTATGATAATCAGATCCCAAATTCAGTAATTTCATTGACACAGACGGAAGTCATTGCAATGTATAGCTTCGAGACATTTTGCTCTTTTCTACCACTGCAAATGGTCCTACTTAAATGAAAATTGTAATGACTTGTACAAAATTTTGTAAGGCCTCCAAATACAAGATTTCGATAAAATTCTTTTAACAAGACTCCTGGAATAACTTGCGTTCCAACGAACACATGCATTGTGGGAGATTTTCTAACACTGTATAATCATGCTATAGTTCTTAAATCTTAATTTTGTGTAAATCCTGTATGGTCTTAGTGCGACAATGATTAATTTATTTTTGACTATTGGATTTTAAATTGACATCATTTTGCTACAAATTGTGTGACGACGTAACACGATTTGTTACGTCGTCAATTGATCGCTAAAGTTTAGAGATCAATTGACGACATTTCTAGTATCATTATTTTATTTACAAATTCGCACTTTCAATTTGATGACCACTCTTCCGGAAAGCAATAGATGCTGTATTCTATTTTTACGCAGTACAGAATTAACTTTTCACCATAACTGAACCTTATTACTGAATTTTTTACTGAAGTTTCAGTAATAACCTAACGAAAATTACTTTGAATTATTCGGCACGTCGGGTTGTTCTGAAATAAAGATATATTCTCAGTCTTTCGATCCATTTGAAGTTTCCATTGGCAAAAGGGATTTGCTGAGTCTCATCTCTAGGATTAAACTCGAGGTAATAATGAGATCTAGTATTTAAAGATATTATTTTTATTGAAACGAGTTTTAAATAGTTTTATAAAAAACGAGTTCATTTTCGATGAAGAAGGAATATAAATTATTCTACATGAAGCAAATGGATTTCCAATCACTTCATGATCGCAACAGTAATACTCTATTTTTATTATATTTTAGATTTACGATCCCCAGCCCATGCTTAAAAGTGATACTGTGGATTAGCTCATAAAAGACAGAATTGAATAAACATTTGACGTGAATGCATGTTAGCATACAGAGAGTCCCAAACTCGTGCATGAAGATTACATAAGTTTCAAATAAAAGTGCAAAAATCATTATTGAAGAATTATTTTGAGCGATTTTTGGTCTTCAAATGATTGTTTGAGTATTATCGATTAATAATGCTTAGTTCAATTTGTTTAGGATAAATAGCCCTACTAAACGATGTTCTTTCTTCATCATCCCCCCCACCCCCACATACACACTTTATCCTTCTCTGTGTAACGTACCATGTGCTGCGTTTCTCAAAACAAGGAGAAGACGCCGTCGTGGTCTAAATCACGTTCATTAATGTTCTTTACTTCATTTACTGAAATACTTAATGTGCATGTACAAGGTAGTGTAATAGTTCCCTTATTTGTGCTCTGTTTTAGCAAAAATCTAACCATCCATGCTTTTAAAGAAAGAAATATGGTCGAAACTGTTTTCTTAGTAACAACGCAGGGAGGCATTGACCAAGCACCAGCTAATTCTCTTTTTCCCCTTCCTTTTTTTATCACTGAGGACATTGGGTTAAAAATAGAGGGCGTTATTTTCATGTTGGTGAACTACAGCAGTGTTATCGTCATCCATTTGGAATATATGTGAACGAGGAAAGTTTTGTCTGAATTTATAGACTTGACGGAGGACAGGAAAGCTATTTTAGGAGGGACATGCCAACAAGGATCATGGATAGGAAGAATAACATAAAAAAAATACAATTGAATGCTTTTTCTTCAGATTGATGCTCTCTTTTTTTCAGAGCTTAATTAGAAATCTGAAGTAACTAGACCCCTTATTATCACTACAACAGAAAAATTGTCAGCGTTTATTTTAATGATTAATTTGTCAAGGAATCGCCTTTGCAGCTCATTAGGTGTTAACGATTTACTCCTTTTGGTTGGAAAGAATTGTGTTCGAATCCTACCTCTTTTAGCTGAACAAGGTTATTTCAGTTGAAGGTGAAATTCGTTTTTACAACAGATAACCTGCCATACAACAAGCTTTATAAACCTAGCAACTGTGTAGATAGGATTAACTGCTGTCATTACAAAAATCAGTTCTTGATCACGACAGGCCATTCAGCTGAACATGTTGTTGGAAGATGGGATCAAATTAATAAAGAGCATTTTGATGTTTTTTTTAAAATAATAAATTCTTGAAGGGCATCAAACGTTTCGTGCTGATTTTCAGTCACAAACTTAAAAATGCAGATTGAATAATTTTAAAGAGTGCAATGCATGGGAAATAGTTCAAGAGTTTTTAGATGGTTTGCTATCATCATACAGCAGTCACCCCTTATTCGCGGGGGATACGTTCCAAGACACCCCTGGATACCTGAAACCGCGGATAGTACCGAACCCTCTATATTTTTTCCTATACATATACTTATGATAAAATTTAATTTATAAATTAGGCACAGTAAAAGATTAACAACAATAACTAATAGTAAAATAGAACAATTATAACAACATACTGTAATAAAGTTATTTGAATGTGAATGGAATCTTAGCAACCAACCTCTTTTTTTATTAAATATATTAATTTATTATTTTATGAAGTCGAGAACTTTCACCTTTTCACTTAAAAGGAAGCACTTTACGATTTCTCTTTGGCATGTCCGAATTGCCAGCATCACTACGCTTGCGCTTTGGGGCCATTATTAAGTAAAATAAGGGTTACTTGAACACAAGCACTGCGATACTGTTGACAGTCGATCTGATAACCGAGACTACTCAGAACGGCGCGCAATTCCTGATTCCCGAAAGGTTGCAAGGCAGCGTGTAGCTTTCTCCACCTTTGCAACAAGCCTGTGTTGGACTACCTCTGGGATCAGCTGAATTGTCTATTAACTAAAAGAAAGAGCCATACGGCTTCATTTTGGCGATGTAAAATTACATATGCAAAGTGGATATTAGATTTAACATTATTTCAAATCCGAATGTTTGTAGTAACTATGAAAATATCGTAAGTTGATCTGAGAGCTTACGAGAAGACAATTCTTGGCATCTCCGAGTTGCCTTAACCACTTAAATCAAGAAGGTACTACAAGCTAAGGCAATCTAATATCCACTTTGCCAATGTAATTATAAATTGTTTTATTTCTGGAATTTTCCATTTAATATTTTCGGACCGGAGTTGACCGTGGATAACTGAAACCGCCGACAGTGAACTCGCGGATAAGGGGGTGGGGGTGACTACTGTATATAGGTGACTATATACACGTATTAAACATAACGAGAATGTGCATATTAGGAAAATTGTCGTAACATTTGAGCTCAAAGAATAATGAATATTAAATTTCATGTTCAGTTCGCTACACAGCCTATCCGAGGAACTACTGTATTTCATTGAAATATTAAGAGATATTGCGGTACAATGTTGTAGCATGCTCGGACATGTTTACTAATATGCATAAATATTAATAAACATGTAAACAATATTAGTAAATGCTAATATTAATAAATATTAGTATACTACGCTGCTGCAGCACCTTGCATAAATAATAAACGGCATGCTTTGTACTTGAAACTGTTGCAAGGCATGTATCTCCGTATTTCTGGAATGTTTGCTGTACCGGTAACGATCCCTCCCGCCATTTGTTCCATTTCGTTTTTGTCTTATGTGCGGCGTATGTGCATACTCATACATACGTATACACGCACCGTATCTGTATACGTGAGAAGCATTTCAATGTACTATTGAATTACTTATCACGTCATCATTCTAGAAATCTGTCTTATATATTCGAATCATCACAATAATAATCATAATTAAAAAAAGAAACTGCCTATGCGATCTAAAGGATATTCATATTATGATTGTGTGTACATAAATCCATTACTGTGCTCAGCAGCTGGAGAAAAAATTTTGCTTTTTGAGAAAGCATATAATTTTATCTTACTGCAGTTGACAGAACGACGATGCGATAATATACCTTTTGTAGATTATTGAACGGAAAATAAGGATGGGTTGCTTGGTTCGGTATCACACCTGAAAATTATGATTTTAAGAATAATCCAAAACTAACACCATTGGAATTTTCTTATTGGGAAAATTCTTTTTCCTCTGGAAATGTGTTGTCTAAGATCCGCAAGAAATAAAAATCTTCTGGAGAATGAGGCAGTCATTATAGCCTTAGTTGCTTTGGCCTTAATTTAAAACTGCTAGCCTGCAGTAGATGAGAGACTGGTGAATTACGAAAGCCAAATTATAAAGTTATTCGGTAATGCAACGCACTCATGATAGCGTTGAATGAAAATCGGAAGATTCTGTTCCTGTAATATAACGCATCGGAAAGGAAATTTGTATCAGCGGAAAATAGATCTTAATTCTACCGACGAAAGACGGTGAATTAAGATATTAAATGAGTTTAAGACATTTGGAATTGTCATCAGTTCATAGCTTCGGAGATATAAGCCCAAGACTTAAGTTTTTCGAAATTTTAAATCTGGGTTGGTTTAATGATAAATATTTAATGTATATACATCGTTTATAATCGGTTTACAAACATGTGGTGCATGTTTTATTTTGCCGGCTTGGTTGGCTAAGTGATGAATGCAACCTTTTTTTTCAACCAACTGCGGATTTGAATCCACTGTGGGCGTGAATTTTTGCGATTGAGGGAGATGTATTTCATCACTTTGTTCGGGACCTCATTTCTGCTGATTGGAGGTCTAAAGTAGCTATATTTGAGTCTATAGAGCAGTATTTCCGAACTATGTAAAAATAAAGAAATAAAATATGATAAAAAATCCTGAGAAAATGCTTCGTTTTACTGGCCTAGTTTGTCGAGTGCTAAACGGAATGGTCTTTCCGACACACACACAGGCTGTGGATTCAAATCCCGCGTGGGTTTAAAAATGCGTGATTATCTTTAAGTGGGAAATAAATTACTTGGCGAAACATTTTGAAGCCGATTCAGCCCTCCAATCAGCGGAACTGAGATGAAATCGATGAGAGTTTCTAGACCATGTCAAAAACAAATATATGATAAAGAAAAATCGTTAGCCGTCATGACCCATGAGAGGGGGGGGGGCACAGAGGATACATCTTACCTGGGTCCAGGGTGAAAAAGGTGGAACGGAGCCATAAAAACAGCATGACTAATAGAGAGGTAGGGACCCAAGAAAAACTTTGTTCCCCCCTGATAAAATTCCTCTCGGAGGTCCTGGCACTAAAGTACTGTAGGTGTATTAATCTTTTATGGGCGAGAGAGTGGTTTTTCAGTGGGCCTTTCACTGAGTATACGCGATATTTTTTTGTGAAATCTCAACCAAGATTTTCTCATAAAATACGATTATCCGGTTCTGTATTAGATCGGAAGTGGACAGACCTTGTTGAAATTATTACATCACACCTCCAGGGAGTCCAAAGACTCATCGAGGGGGGCATCTAATCTACAGCTCTTCGTCTCACTACTCCAACCTTCATAATCTAACACCGACGCTATCTACCGCCGCCTACCACCACTGGTACTTTCACAGAAAATCACAAACATCCATGCCCACGGCGGGATTTGAACCCGCAGCCTTTTGGCTGGAGAGCGGATACGCTAACCACTCGGCCAGCCTGATTGGCCGAGTGGCATGTTTTATTCGAACAATGCCTTGCATTCATCGCTGAACAATCTGAACATGACCTCCATGCAGACAGTATGTTGTCTTTCTTGTTTGCCTGCGGCTAATATTTCTGAAAATAATGACGTTTCATTATGGGACATCAGTGATGTCGCCTTCATGTATTTATGCATCGGTGAAATGTATATTTAAACTTATAAATGTTTGGGGGAGGAAGAAATATTTAAAAATAAAAAAAAAAGTACAATTTTAATAGAAAAATAGATGTCTTTAAATATGTTTGGAAGCAGTGAAAATATATGTGATTGTATCATTTAGGATAGGAATATCCCCACGTGATTTCCGCGATTGGTTTGTTACACTAATAACAGTGGTTGTAGGAAAAAAGTTTATGCCCTATAGCGACGAAGCTCTTTCGTTAGAAAGACCTGGGATCGATTCTCGTCTTATTACTAGAGAAATATTTAAACTTTTTTTTAATGTTCGAATTTATTTAAATACATAACGAGCAGCATATAAGTATATAGTTTATTCATTTGTGATACGCAGAACGAAATAGAGAATGCTATATAGGTGTACCTCACTGGAAATTTAATTTAGTTTCCTTATGTGAATTTCCCTAATGAAAGATTGTACAAGGGTCGTACTAGTACTATTGGTAGAGGGGGCTTATAACCAATAAACCCTGCTCTCGAAACCAAACATGAAAGAACTTCTCTCTTAAGCTACTCCATGGTTCCATTTAGCAGGATAATGACACCGTGAGACAGAAATTGTTTACCACCTAAAGATATTCACAGTCAGCTAGAGGGAATCGAACCCATATTGATTGGAGACCGCTGATGCTGGCCACTGCCAATCAAATAGTTACTTTCCCATCTCAGTTGTATTTTCGAAAGAACAAAATTTCCTTCTGATTAGGCCAGGTATCAAACTGTTTGTCGATTACTACTCCAGAAAGTGATCTTAAGCTTATCTAATAAATAGTAATTGATAAGATGACAGCGTATTCAGTATTGCAAAATCTATATTTGACAAGCAGTGATGCGTGTAGTTTATGATATAGTCACGGTGGCCAAACTGCGGCTCTTAAGTTTTATTGCGGCTCAACTAACAAATAAAAAATATTTATAATTTTTCTTAATTTTCGATTGTTTTTAATTTAATTTTTCAATTAACTACATGGTTTGTTCGGCAATGTAGTTATATTTATATTACCTTGTCAGAAAATTTAAAAAGATACATTAAAAGATACAAAAGAATCAACTGACATTACAGACCAACCACAATTAGAAATTTTTATTCATTTCGTTGTTGAGGACGGAGTGACGAGGGGGAGAATTATTAGATTTAATAGCATTAAAAGATAGAACTCGTGGCGTTGATATTAAGGAAGCTTTTGATGTTACCCTTAAAAATGTTCCAAAAAGTAAATTTGTGGCTCGAAAAATTTCTGGTAGGTAACTAGGGCTCTTGCTGCAAAAACTCTGGCCACCCCTGATATAGAGTATAATATTAGTGTGAAAATTTCATTATAACCAATTCTCGCTGTTATCATCAAACAAATGCATATAATAATAAGTGAGGCAATGATTGCATAAAAAAGGTTTCACAGGCATTCTCTTATAATGACACCGTTCATTATCATAAGGGAACCTCCAACTGTATTTGGCTTTGGTACTCGAGACAACGTTATAAATTTGCCATTAAAACGATTCAGTTAACGTTAGTCTCGACTGATTTTTAATAGTGAAAAAAACAGAAATCCTTAATGCCAAATTTCAGTAAGCCAGGGAAATTATCGTTTCAAATTGTGTTTTGCCAATTAAACTGAATTATAATGAAAAAAAAAAAATTCTTATCAACCAATTTCGAACCAACACTGGCTTAACAACGAAAATTACTGCATAACGGGCGATCGAATACATATTACGCTAGCGGGGTCTTAATAGTTTATATAGTTTACAATTTGAAATTGTTTGTTAAATTTTCGATATGATATTTTTTGCGAGAATCATCTGATAACTGTTATTAACTGTTATATATAACTGTTATACAAAAACCATAATTCGAATTATGGTTTTTGTAAGAATCCCGTGAGTTTTTCAAAAATTATAAAATTTTTTTTTATTACGTTTTGACTGTTATTTTTGTCTTTTTAAGTACTCTATACATCTAATTTTATTTAGCATAATTTTGCACTACAAACATGTCATTATACTCAGGCATTGAATCATTAATATCAGTTCGAATCGTTTTCAGAGTAAAAATGATTGAGTGGAAACTGACATCGAACCTTCTTGTATACATTATAAATCGAAATGTTATTAAATTTCAACCAGTTCGAGCGAAAATATTGTACTATATTATTTCGATTGTTTTGTTTGTTCTTAAAATTCTTATTGGAAGGATTTACCAACCCTCAGAACAAACTAACTGGCCAGAAGAACACTTGATTAGCAGATAATTCATGCCCTTTACGACTGATTTTTTCTGTCATAATTTCAAAACAGCCCAACTCAAGTGTTTTGGTACAACATTGGAATTGTTCGACAAGGTTTTATAAGCATTGCAATTTCCAAATTCAATAAAATCCGTGCGTGTGTGTGTGTGTGTGCGTGCGCACGCTCATAGTGTGCTTAAGTGCTTGTACCTTCTTGTTTGACAATGTATAACAATATCACAAGAACCACAAAGATGCAAATTAGAATTGGAAGGTACTATTATTGAACAAATAAGGAATTACAACTATTTAGGTATACAACTGAACTAGGAAGGAAGGCCGCATATAGAAGTCGCGGCCTTATTGTTCTTTTTCTTAAAATTATGAATTTTAAGAATCCAGTTCTTAGCGAAAGTTGCAAAAGCTGCAAGAATATCAGGATGCTTGAACGAAACAATATGGAAAAATAAACATCTTAGATTAGAGACAAAAACCAGAATTTATAAGGAGGTAATCAAGCCTATTATGACATATAATGCAGAAACAAGACTACCGTAAGAAACAAGACTTCAGTACTACCTGAACTGTAAGAAATGGCAGAATTGGGCAAAATCATGTCTAACAGCACAGGTGTGAAAACGGCTCAAGGTTCAATTAATGTCATAATTATTATCTTTATATGGGAATGTCTTTATATGCGAGATGAATATCATTGCCTGGTATGAGCCTATCCTGCTTATCGGAGGCCTGAAAGAGCTTGAAAAGATTCCCTGTGTAGTTCTCACTAAAGCAGGATTTCCGGGTCATCTAACTCTTAGCAACCCGCTTACTAAGTAACATACTACAGGCATACAGCCTTTTTGTGTGTGTGTGTGTGTGTGTGTGTGTGTGGGAGTCGTATAAACAGTAACATAATACGCAATTTCCTTATTATTAATTTCTCCATGCGTATAATTTCTATATAATTAGCATTGCTAAGCATGTATTATTTTTTACCATACGTATGTAAAATCTATTTTTTGGTTAATTAAAATACAGGATAAGAATAAAAGTAATATTAAGGTGAATAAGTACGAGCCATCTTATTCGAAGAGTGGGGGATAGTCGCTCTTGTAGTTATGTCTGTTGGTATGGTTTGGGAGTTTTTGCTACTCGTGTTTCCTCATGCAAACAATAAGAGTTGACCTGAACACATTTTTTACAGTACCGTTATTTAATTGGCGAAGTCGTCGAATTCATTCCTAGACGGATATGTCTCTAACGTGGTATATTTTCAGATTATTTCCAACCTTCAGTAATTAGGGTGGATACTCTCGAACCGAATAAGGAAACCCGACCTAAAGACTTCCATAAACATTCATGCCACAGTGGGATTCAAATCCATAGTCTGTTGGTTGGAGAGCTGAGATACCATTGGTTAGTCAGGCCAATATAATCAGTTTTGTTAATTCAATTATCAAATTCACATTTTATTAAACTCAAATATTTCATTATTATCGGAAGCTTTTCTTCTTGTCATGGCAATAGAAATATTTAACTTATGCTATTCAGATTTTATTTCATCTCAACTGTTAACTAAATTTCAATGCCAAAATATCCTTCTAGTAGGCTTCAGAAGAGTCATGAAACGCCAGTGCTCTGCCGCATTGAAATTCCAAAAACGCAGGTATCCTGCTTCAGGTGGACATTGCAGTGTCATCGATGGTAGTGGTTGTTCCACCACATCCTAGATTTGCTTGAATTCGCATTCAGTAAGAGAGTTAACTCATCAGGGTAATTGTTACAATGTTCCTGTGACATTTCCTGACATTATTTGCGCTGTGCATGGAGCGTTATCCTGTTGGAAGCAGAGTAAGTGACCAACATGAACGGGATAACCTGGTTGGGTAGGCCGCACGATTTGCTGTAGTGGTTGGAAGACCAAAGGGCTGACAGGAAAACATTCTGCAAACAACCGCTCCACCTCTATCATCGTACATTACTAAGCCTAGGTTGATAGATTCATAGTTTCCATCATGAAATAACAGAAAACGGGCTTCATTACACCGCGACCTCACTCCAACCTTCCTGTGGTACTTGCAGTAACGTGCCTCTCTTTATCTTAGCTGCAACTGCTTGTTGATGGATAGGCCCTGGTATCTTTAAGGCTGTCTGTTACACCATTTGGGACTATAGGTCAGTGCATATCGACAGTGTCCTTTGGTTTGGCAAGACACAGGTTCGAATCTCACATAGGAAGCGAAGAACTTTGAGTTGTTTCATCTGAATATGGGTTACCTGGTTTCTTATGAGGGTAGCAAATTGGGTTTTCCTCCACTTGAAACTCGTTTATATCCTGCAAAACATGCAAACTGGCTAGCTAGAATTTACAGACATAATGCATTGGTCTCATAGCCTTAACCGCTTCGGCGATAATGCCAACTGCAATTCAGGACTGTCAGACGCGTGGTGCGTTCATATTACTTCCCCTCACACCACCAGCAGTATTTATTTGTCTAGTTCTAGCACGCCGATCTTTTATGATCGTTTTTTTTCCTTCGCATCGATCACCTATTTTCATATTTCCGACTTTTATTTGCTGTTTAATGTGTATCATTCAATTCTCGGTATACTGGTGGTAATATTACCTTCGTCATTCTAGAAGTGCAACGATTTCCAAAATATTTTGAAAATCGTTAGTCTCAAACTATTATTCGCTCTACCATTCAAAGTTAATCAGCTCAACATCTTTGTCCTAGTTATGTTATTTGGTATGGCGACTCGGTAATAAAACATGCTGTTGATAAGCGGGTTATAATGTTAAGTTTTCCAGGAGCTGAAATGAAAAATATAACGCATGCAATTCAAAAATCGAAAATAAAAGTAAAGGAAATCGCAATTGTAGTAGATACTAAAGACTTAACTAGTGATACGTTCAGTATGAGAGAGGACATGAAAGGGTTCTTGGAAGAGGCAAGAGTGAGAAAGTGAAAATAGTAAGTATATTACCTCGATATGATAAAAATGAATTAAGAAGGGCTATGATGATAAATCATTCAATGCGTAGGCTGTTTAGAAGAAATGGATGCGAGTTTTTGGATGTGTGGAGTGAGTTTGAGGGAAGATTAGATTTGTGTAAGAGTAGCGGCCTACACCTGAATGCATTTGGTATCAGGAGTCTTGAAAAACTAAGAGCTGATATGAGACCTAACACAGAGTCAAGGAAACTAAATTATAATGGGGGTATCGGAAACAAAGGGATAGTTTGTTGCCTTGGTCAATATGTTTGGACCTCAGATTGTAGGCGTTAGTGAGACATGGATATTAGAAACAGATATACTAACTGGTATCGAATGTAACGGGTACAGTATTTTTAGGAAGGATAGATAGGAGGGGAGGGAGTTGCTAATGACATCAGATGACTTGATTCCAGTTAGTGTTGATAACTATGATTTCAGTACT
Source organism: Typopeltis vanoorti (assembly GCF_054136105.1). Taxonomy (NCBI): domain Eukaryota; kingdom Metazoa; phylum Arthropoda; class Arachnida; order Uropygi; family Thelyphonidae; genus Typopeltis; species Typopeltis vanoorti. Next base: position 124,858,438 of record NC_143560.1, read on the forward strand.
AGTAACAGTATTTCATGTGACAGTGGATTTGAAACCATCGGGTTTGAGGTGGAATATAAGATCAATTGCGTAGTGGAGTGTTGTTACAGACCTGGTGGATCGGTTGCTAGTGATGAAGAAATGCACCATCAAATAGAGACGATGGGAGTGAAAGGAGTAATCATAATAGGAGACGTTTATCATCCAAATATTGATTGGATAGCAGTAAATTCTCATGAAAAGAATGAAACTACTTCCTCAAGCATCATGTGAGAAGGAACTCGAGGTTAAAAGAGCGTTAGATTTGATTATAGTGTCAGGAGGTTTCTGTTAAAGACGTAACTATAATGCCTGCGGTTGGTGACAGTGATCATGCGCTACTTACTTGGGAAGTGACTAAGTTTATGAATGTTCCATTCACAAAAGGTTACATGCTGAACTACAAGGAAGGAAATTATGACCACCTGAGGAGTATACTGAGTTCAGTGGAATGGGATCGGTTGCTGGATGGGAAGAATATCCACTGTGCATGGGAAGCATTTAAGAAATACTTAAATGATGCGATATGTGTCTCGAGAGTTCGAAGAATAAATAGGGTAGGAATCAAATGGATGTGTAATCTTATTAAGCCAAGAGATCCCTAAGAAACAGATGACTTGGAAGGAATACTGTGTGCATAAAGATGTTCGTTATGAAAAGTATAAGTATTATGGGTAGTATTGAAAGCTATGACTGAGTATAAAATGAAAATGGCTCTACAAGCTAAAGACAACCCAACAAAAATTTTATTGATATGTTTCAAGTAAAAGAAAGTATGAATATGAAAGAATAACTCTTCTGAATGCAGATGGTGCGAGGGTGACAGATGCAGAAGAGGTTGTTCAACTAATGAGCGCCCATTTCGCTAAAAGCTATCGACCTGGTGTGTACAACATTGAGTTCACTGCTACCTCTTCTGAAGAAACTTAGGTATATGAAGAGATAATAGAGCTGTTGCACAAACTGAATAAGAATTCATCAATAGGGATTGATGGGATATAAGCAGGGGTGCTAAAAGGGTGTTCAGCTGAATTGGCTATTCCTTTAACCAGGTTATGTTATTTGAGTCTAAGAACAGCAAAAATCTTGTGGGTGCATTTTTATCAGAACCACAAAAACTACTAATTTTTGCATCGCATTCTTTTTCGCAATCATCATCTTCTATAATACATTGGCACACATATATCCCGTCTGTTGTTATTGTAGAATGTTGAAAAACAGCGGACTTTGCCACTTTTTCGCCATCGTGGTATTTTTTCATGGCGTGCCTCTTTCACTAATATAATATATAAATTATAAAATGTTTTATTTTAAAATTTGCAAAGAACTCAAAATTATAATATATCCTGATAGTTTAATCAAATTATTATCTGTGAAATAAGAAATTTGAACATATTATTTATATTACAATTTAAATTCCTTAATTAGGAGTCGGTACATTTTTACCGATCCTGACTCCAGTAAACCAAGAATAGCTTCTGACTCCGACTCCACATCACTGTTGATAAGACTTCACTTTTACTATTGTGCGCAGGTCAAGTTTATGATTCTGATAGAGTGGAAAGAGTGCAAAGGAGAGTGTTAGAATGATATCTGGATGGTGGGATACTGATTTTGACGACAGATTGAGACTTTGTAGACTGCAGACACTAGCAAACAGGAGAAAGAGGGGTGATTATGAATGAGATTTACAAACGTTCCAAAGGGTCATACAGGATTTCAGTTGATTAGAATTTATTTTATGGAGGGCGCAGAAGAAGGCATCCTTGGAAGCTGAGATGAATGCCGCTAAGAAGGGGTTTGAGGGCTAGATTTTTCTCTCCTAGAGTGGTACGAAATTGGAATGGATTGCCATTAGATGTTGTTTGTGTGAATGAATTCAAGAATAAGTATGATGCTGGTGCATGTACTATGTGGCCTCCCTCGATGAGTCCCCTGCTCTCCGGAGGTCTCTCTTAATAATTATCACACACTCGAATGTATTCTTCCAGTATGGATATTGTATGTTGACTACGATTCATTTTTAACTATTATACCTCTTTATTAAATAATTGATAATATAACATTTGTTCAAACAATTGTTGCCAATTTAGAATGAGACCAAAATGATCTTAAATGCGTAATTTCGGTGAGGAGAGAGAGAGAAAAAAGACTTCATTTCCCCTAAAAAAAAAGCATGCAACATAATGGTCACACACATACACACAAAAATGGCCATCATTACTTGATTAGCAAAATGAAATCAAGCCACTTGTTTATTTTGAAACTATTGCTGATCTGAACACAATTTCTAAATGTTAAAAATACTAATAATAAAAAAATAGAACCTGCAAATGACTCGAAATAATAAATAAAACTCCATATTCCCACCGTTCTTTACTTCGATTCATTACATTACTTTCTAGAACCATCTGCTAATTAAACAAATGAGATACTTTACAAGAGGATTGCTAATTCAGCAGTGTAATGAGTTTTGTGTGCTTACCTTGTTTGTGAAAATGCTGAGTTTCCGCAGTCATTACAGCGTAGTCACACTTCCTGTTCGTTCTACTGAACGTCTTCGTGAAGCCAATACTAAAAACTCCCACACTCCACTTCCTCATCTTAGATGCAGTTGTAATGAGCAACAAGTGATACACGTGAAACTCCATCTGTTCATTTGCTGTTTTCCCACATTTCTGTTGATTTTTCCCACCATTATTTGGCAGCAGCTGCATCAGAAAGGAAAAAAGCTTTCGTCTGCACGAGTTGGAAGTTGACCTGCACTCTAATGGGCGAAGTGACTCACAAATCTTGGCTCGTGCACAACATAAAGGCCGCGTAACTTAGCAAATACACCATTTAGAGCTCTTCTATAAAGCATTAGGCACTGTTGTGTTAGCAGTTTCTCTAATCTCTGTACTAGGAAACTAGACGAAATGAATCATTAGGATAAACCATCACGAAACATAACACTTATAGATACCCACGTGACTTTATATAAAAAAAAAAAATCGGACAGCAGAGCCGAACGAAAATGTCTACCTGTCACCTTTTACATTAGATCGTTCTTCACGAACTATGCAGTGTATAGTGAATGTGTTAAACAAATACGTTAATGAAAATTCATTGTGCTTAAGGGGATCAAAGTTCATTAGGACAATGAATTTTGATTGTCCAAGTAATAGTACAGAGTTAAAATGTCTACGGTTTTGTTATAAAGGTATTTACATTTCCAAATACTGCAGTTACAGAAATCTTTAAATATTGTTGTTTTCACACTTTCAAAGAGTAAATCTGTAGACAGCGTCTTATAGCTAGTGTAGATAAAATTCTAATCACCAATATTGCAAGTCTTATTATTCATATTTTGCGTGTTTGGTTTATCAAGTTGATAGCTTCTCCGCTCTTGAATTAGTAGAAGTCTGTCGTCTGTGAAAGACATTTACAAAGATCTACAGCAGTTTGCATATCTTGGTGAATGTCTTTAGATGAGAGAGGACATTCATCTCTCCATCTAAAGATAGTGCTAAATCATCACCCTAATAATTGGAGGCCTGAAGTGGCTTGGAGAAGTTCCGTAGTCAATCTCCAGAGTACAGCTTCAAGCTTATTTAACCCTTAACCTACCCACTGTAATTAGTAAATTACGGTTTTATATCCTTTTGTGAGCATAAAGCTGCACATGCTAATTGTGAAACCATCATCTGCATAAAACATTTGGTTATTTCTGTAACTACAGTGTTGACATTTGAATACATTTTTTATAACAAACGTTTGAAGATTGAACTCTACATGTTACTTGGATAATCAAACCATTCCATTTATTTGGAATATATTTTTCAAGAGAATCTCTCTCTCTGCGAAAGATTTATAAACTTATCGTGCATATAGTAAACTCGGTTTTCTAAGGTAATCTGGTTCCGTTTTCTAGAAACAAAGCGTGGTACTTTTTTTTTTCAGGCTTTCAATGAGCAAGGCTTATTGGTAAGTGAATTTCAATCTTACCAGATTGAAATTCATCGAATTCCTAAAGACACAAAGCGTCCATGCCCACAGTAGGATTGAACCCTTTTTTTGCCCAATGCAAACTGACGTTAGAACTACGTGGAAGATGATATACTCGCGTAATAGCGCTAGCTGTGGCACAGTGTTTGATAAGCGACTGTACAAAAGCTTTCCGATGTGAAGTAGCTACTGCAAAAAAAAAAAAAAAAAAAAGAAAAAACCTCGCCAATAGTATTTCATTACCAGTCGAAATACATATGAGACTTAAGATTGCATTCTCAACAGAATGCTAAAATCAGCCTTAATACAGTACTTAACGTTATTTTGGATACTTCAACTGCAAATGTCTAGGAATGTTGTGTTAGGTAGACCACCCTTGTCGGGTTGGTTGGAGAGTGGAATACACGAAACTCATTCGCTTTCCAACTAACAGGATGTGGGTTTGAATCTGTCGCAGGTATGGATGTTTTGTGAATGTCTTTAGGTAGCAAATGAATTTTACCACTTGGTGTGAAACCAACACCTTTATTATCGGAGGCTTAAAGTGGAGTGAAAAAAGCTCCACGGTTAGTCTCTTTAGATTTTTGGATTTACCTAATCCTTAACCCACCCACAGTAAACTTTCTTTCATGGAGGGGATTCAGATAAAAAATAATAATCATACTACCTGATAATCCTAATCCAGTGTGAAAACAGTAATTAGTACAAAATTTCATTGAGTGGATTGAGCATAGAACACAAGATACTCTTATAAATTCAGTCTTTAGCGATACTTCGAAGTATCACTACTTCTTGATTTCATAGAGTAACATTTGAGATCAAAAGTAGTTTCTCTGTATAAAACAAAACAAAACAAAAAACCCAACCCCTTATTTATTTGGAATGTTGCTGAAGTGAGATGCATCAGTAACGTTGACAGATGGTTCAATCGTGTTAATTTTGTTTCTCTTGCTTAAAAGAAATAAAAAAAATTCTTTCGTTAGTCAGATAATTTCTGACCAGCGTGGCATTCTAGCTAAACAATGATTTTTGAATACGGTAATATCATTTTATGATGACATGATACTGCACATTCTTTCCTGATTTTTCAGGAGTTAATGTCATCCCATCATCTTCATTACTGGGAATCCATTAGCTCCCGAACTTTTGGAATTAACTGCTGTCGTAAATTTCACTATTTAACATTTGTGAACTCAGTGGATTAATTAACAAACTATTCTGTTTCATTTATTGCCAAGCCACTAATCCAGCTTTTAACTGCGAACGATGTTTTTGTTTTATGTTGTGTGTAAATACGTGCCTTGTAGGAAATACACCTGCGATTTCGTATTTCGAGAAAACCATTCTCCCACATGGGAGAACACTCCTTCCCCATACATTCTTTACTAAGACTAGTTAACAGCCTCGCTTTGAAAAGATAAAAAAATCCTCTCGTCAGAGAGAAGATTTAAATTCAAGTCTCTCTTAATGTCTATGTCTGACCAAGGGACGTGTCAAAAAATCATTACATAGTGAATACCATAAATCATTCATTAGAAATGAAATTCTGTTAGCGATCTGGAGTCAAAACGATATTTTTTATTGCTTTTAATATTAGGGAAGTATGATTTTGCCTTTATTGGAAAAAGTATTTTCCTTTCACTCACTCTCACACACAAATTTTAATATCAGCCCTACACACGAGAGTCGCGAAACCTGTAGCACATCTGTGCAGTCTGCGGACAAGTTTTCAAGAAGAAAGAAGTTACCTGTTGACATGGTTTTAATTAACTGTAGATTGTAGTCCTTAGGGAAGACTGCTCCGAAGATGGATTTAAATGAAATGAAAGAGGCGAATGTGAAGTTAGCTTTGTATATTTGGAGTTGTACTGTAAATGGATGTCGATTAGCAGTTGTCCTTATGTTTATAGACTTAAGGGAAAGCGGAGGGAATTTTGGAACATCAGAACAGCTTCCATGAAAATATCTGTAAAAGCAGCTAAGGTCGAAACCAGAACGTTTGTGAGAAAGTGGCTGGGCGTCTGAAAAAGAGTGCTCACCATTTAAGTCGATAGCCCCTCTTCTGAATAGTATCAAGAATTTTAGAGATTTTGATGCCAAGTCATATAGGAACTAGTGTAGAACGGATTTGAGATTAAAGTAGAGCTGTGTTGATAACAACAATCACGTGGGAAGTAACGTCTTGAGCGGAAAATAAAACCTAGAGTTTTTGGAGGCTGTGGCTGCCATGGGTGTAATGTGCTTGGCTTATCAATCCAAGAAGAGATATCTGATCCGTTGTGGAGATTTCATTATTACTCGTGTTCGGAGGCCAAGTATGGTCCTCCTTACCGATAGATTATGATATGGAGTATGACAAAAATTATGGCATTGTTTTACAAACTGAACCCGTTTTGCAAATTGTAAAAAAGTTAAGTGTAATTTCTTAAGGATTTATTTCCTAATTTTTTATTTTACCTAATTTCTTACCAAATCTTTTACTTGATTTGAAATCCTCCTTTTTGCAAAAAAAAAAAGAAAAAAAAAAGGCAAAACTTGCATATTCACTTTAAAGGACAGCACTAACCTTGTCTGCGTTCATTCCTTTTCCCAAGGAAAATAAATAAAGAATAAAGTTTGGTACGCGTACTCATCCTGTCTATTTTCAGACCTGGCTAACAACAGTAGTAAAGTATAGTACTTCACGGGTACTCAGTATATTAAGTCTGTAGACACGCTTATTCACGGGACTAATTACCCTGTTAGCGGATGGAAGAATTACCGGAAAATAAAAATCTGTCACTTAAAGGATACATAATCAACGCATATGTTGAATTACAGCAGGCGTATCCAAGTGTGTGAGGCCATTCCCTTATGTGACCGGTTAACTTACCTTTTAGATGAACATCCTCACGACGTTCCATCGCAGTGTGTTTGTAATCGAACCCACATCTTTCCATCTAAACAGAATCGCCGTTTCCCAATTCATTTATGGAGGGTCTCTTTCTATCTGTTATTAGAATTTCGTTCATATCACCTGCTACTAGGAAGTGCTGCTATATCTTATTTGTGACTTGCCATACATTCCTTTTAGTTTCGTCGATTCTTATTCAATTCGTTTGCTTTTTTCCGATGCTTGTTGCCTCACCTAAATTAGTTACTTTTTTGGGCCATCCTTAAATGATATTACACTCAAGAATTTTCCATAAGAGTTATGGAAAAATTCGACGCTCTGTGAAAGAAGTTATGTTTAGAACACAAGTCTTTTTTTTTTTTTTTAATCTGCAACCCCTTTCCATAAGACGAAATTATTATTGATTCCTGGCAGTACTGGTTAAGTTACGTTTTTTGCACTATAGTGTCAGTTGTTGAACAGTTATTAATCAAATGAGAAATAGAAATCATGAACATATTATTTGGAAAAATACACACAGTTGTATTTAATGTTATAGAATTCAGTTTTTAAAGTTTACTTTAAATATGCAGATAAAAATAAGAAAAGGTAGGATCTAAGCTTGTAGAATATAATAATTTCAAATAGGTCTATGATAAACGTGAGTAAATTAAATAGTTATTAATGTTTGCTGCGATTCCTATAATTTTTTTTCGCGACCCACAGTTTAAAAACCACTTTTCTAGAACTCTGTGGGAGGAGGGTAAATTTAGAAGAATGATTCCCAATTTTGGGTCATCTCGGTGCTCCGTAAATTTGCCGAAAATATTTTCGACGAATTCCAAGAAATTTACTTCTTTCCCCAGTGCCCTCTGTACTACAAGTATTTAAGTAAAGGATACTGAAGTAAGTAAATGTTTAAGTAAAAGTTAATATTCAAGTAAGTAAAGAAATTAAATTTATTTATGAACTTTGATTAAAATAAAATGTAACAGTAGCTTAGTTCTTACTGTCTTCTTGATGTTGTGTCGCACCCCAGCGACTGGGAACCCTTGATTCAGATTGATGAAAAATCTTAAACATTCTTTAAAAGTCTAAAAACGGTTGAATATTAACATAATCAGTGTCATTTTTATCTTTCGGTGTGAAGCTACCACCTTGATTGGAGGTGTGAACTGAATTGAAAAATACCGTTTGTGTTTGTCTTCCTCTACCAGTCGTATTCATACACACTTTGCCACTTCTTGGGCAACATTGCCAAGGACTGTAATTTAGCCATAAACAAGAGCTTTCATCTTTAAACGTAGTGCTTAAAGAAGAAGCCTCTACTGCTGTTTCCGTTTTCAACATGTACTGTATAAAGTAGTAATTTGCTTTAATTTGACTGACGCATCGACTGACTCAGAATAACTACCTTAATACTGTTTTATCACTATTAAAAATCAGCAACCCAGCTATTGATATTTAAAGCATATAGGTAATAGTTTGCTGTGATTCCTTTTTATCGATATGTTGTCTCTTTTGCTGTCAGTGTGCAAATGCATTTGTTTGGAAAATAATACATTGAAACCATTGTGGTAGGTTGGCGAATTTGGTGCTCCTGTGAAATTGGTGATTTTGTCTGTTTTTATTGTTTTCCCTTAGAAAATTGGTGTTTTGTAATATGCTAGTGTGGATTTTACTGTATTTAATATTTATCACATATTTTTATTAGATATTACAATATTTAGTATACGTTTTGAAATGGCGCCAAAAAAGGGCAAGAAATGTAATGCAAGAAAAAGAAAAAGCAAGGAAACAGCTAAGTCGGGAAAATAAGGGAAATCAGGTAAGTGACGTTGTTAGTAAAAATAATAGTTATTTCGTATGGTGACTATAACAGGGGTTCCTAACCCTATGCCCGCGGGCACTATGGCTCCCGTCGACCAATTTGTGTGTGCTCGCCGATGTTCAACTGTGTGCCGTATAGTTTCAAATAATCACGCAACAATTCATGGCATGCTATAAGACGCATGCGTTAATGACACATGACGAGTATTAAACGCATGCAATGTAAAGTAGACGTGCATACGAAGTTTATTCTAGTTTAAGAACTGGAATACATATTCTCCTAATTATGAAGCACTGGCCAATGAAATGCAATGTCAAAGATCACACTAACTTACATATATATATATATATATATATATATATATATATATATATATATATTTAAATTTTTATATAATGTAAACTTTTAAGTAATAAAACATTTGATTATAATGTAAAGTTTGTATGTATTTATTTAACAAAAGAATTCAAAAAATTTGCTTGAAAAAATAGATGGTGCCCGTCGCCCTATCGGTATTTTAGAATGTGCTCTAGGAAACGAAAAAGTTGGGAACCCCTGCTCTATAATAAAACATGCTATAGATGAGCAAGTTATAACATCGAGTTTTCCTGGAGCGAAAATTAAGAATATAACGCAAGTAATTCAAAAACAGAAAAGTAAACGAAATCGTAGTTGTAGTAGGTACGAACAGTTTAACTGGCGACAAGTTCAGTATGAGAGAGGACATGAAAGGGTGTTGGAAGAGGCGAGAGTGAGAAAGTGAAAATCGTTAGTATTTTACCTAGCTATGATAAAAATGAATTAAGACGAAGGGCTATGATGACAAACGATTCGATGCGTAGGCCGTGTAGAAGGTATGAATGTGAGGAGTGAGTTTGAGGGAAGATTGGATTTATATAAGAGGGATGGCCTATACCTGAATGCGATTGGTATCAGAATTATAGAATAACTAATAACTGGTATGAGACTTAACACGTGAATGGGCTTTGTCATGGAAATGTTGACAAGGAGAGAACGATTTCGGGTTTGTGTTCATAAGGTTCGGACCCATCATATGTGTGCAAAGATGTCTACATGTGCAAGGCATTAGAGAATAATAGAGATCTGCAAGTTGTCCAACTGTGTCAGGCAGAATGCAGAAATGACAATACAAAAGAACAGGTAGATTATTGTGTCTGTACACGAATGCTAAGAGTATCAGAAACAAAGGGGTAGAGTTTGTTGCCTTAGTCATTATGTTGCGACCTCGTTTGTAGGAATTAGTGAGACCTGGCATCAGAATCAGACCTACTAACTGGTATCGAGTGTCATGGGTACAATATTTTTAGGAATAATAGAGAGGAGAGGAGTGGGCGTGCTGCTAATGATATCGGATGACTTGAATCCAGTTAGAGTTGAGACCTATGATTGTAGTAATACTACTAACAATACTTCATGTGGCAGTGTGTTTGAAGCCATCTGGTGTGAAGTGGAATCTATCAAGACAAATTACATAGTGGGGTGTTGTTACAGACCTGGTGGATCGGTTGCTAGTGATGACGAAATGCATCACCAAATAGAAAAGATGAGCGCGAAAAGAGTAATCATAATGGGAGAATTTAATTATCCAAATATTGATTGGGTAGCAGTAGGATCTCATGAGAAGAATGAAAATGCATTTATTGAGCTGTTACAGGACAACCTTTTTCAAGCAGCATGTGACAAAAGGAACTCGAGCGCAAAAAGTTAGATTTGATTATGGTGTCAGAGGGCGTTTCAGTTAAAGACGTAATTATTCTGCCTCCGGTTGGTAACTGTGATCATGCGGTACTTGGGAAGTGACTTAAGTTTATGAACATTCCATTCAGAAAAGGTTAATGCTGAACTACAAAGCAGGAAATTATGACCAACTGAGGAGTATACTGAGTTCAGTGGAATGGGATCGGTTGCTGTATAGAAAGAATATCGACAGTGCATGGGAAGCATTTAAACAACACCTGAATGATGCGATATCAGAATGTGTTCCGAGAATTCGAAGAATAAATACGGTAGGAGTTAAATCGACGTGTAATAAGGATGACGTTCGTTGTGAACGTTATAAGCAGCAGGCTAGAATAGTCGCAACTGTTGTACGGAAAGCAAAGTCTGAGTATGAAAAGAAACTGGCTCTGCGTGATAAAGACAACAAACAAAAATTCTATCGATATGCCCCAAGTTAAAGAAAGAATGAATATGAAAGAATAACTCTTCTAAATCCAGATGGTATGGGGGTTACAGATGCAGATGAGGTTGTTCAGTTAATGAGTGCCCATTTCGTTAAAAGCTATCAACCTGGTGAACGCAAAATTGAGCTCACTGTTAACTCCTCACTAGATGAAGAAACGCAGGTGTGTGAGGTCGAGGTATTAGAGCTGTTGCAGAAATTGAATAAGAATTCAGCAATAGGAACTGATGGGATATCAGCACGTGTGCTAAAAGAGTGTTCAGCAGAACTGACCATTCCTTTGACCACGCTGTTTAATGAGCCTCAGAACACGGAAAGTTCCGCAGGAATGGAGGGAATGTATGGCAATTCCATTGCACAAGGGTGGTGCAAAGATCGATGTATCCAACTATCGACCGATTAGCATCTCAGGAGTGGTGAACATTTTGGAAAAATTGGTTTGGGCTCGCATTCAGAAATTAGTTGACAGCGAATCTCTACTTTGCAATGAACAACGTGGGTTTAACAAGGGAAGGTCATGTTTTAGCAACTTGCTCACATTCTACCATTGAACTAGACAAGGGGAATGGATACATCATGACACGTTCCGATTTAAGGCTTTGTACAGAATACAGTACGGCAGACTGCTGCATAAATTGTAGATAATGGGTGTAGGTTACAAAATATTAGCATAGATATTCTGACTGACAGATATCAAAACGTGGTATACGGGGATGTGAATCTACAAGATTTAAGATAACTAGTGGTGTGCCACAAGAATCAGTGCTTGGTCCACTGTTATTAAATCTGTACAATAATGATATTTGGAAGGATTTGACAAGAGACATGCAGCTATTTGCTGATGATGCAAAAGATAGGTAGGGTAACCAGGAATACTGCTGATATGCAGTACTTGCAGAATGATTTGAATAGGCTGGAATTGTGGGCATGGGAAAATGGGTGTCAGTTCAATGTCAGTAAATGCAAAGTTATTGATTAAATATCCAATATCTTATTATATTGGTGGGATTAGGCTAGAAGAAACTGATGAGGCTAGGGATCTTGAGGTGTTAATAGATAGTAAGTTGAAGTTCAGGGTCATGTGGCAAAGATTGCAAATACAACTCAAAAGATAATTGCAATTCTGAAACGAACGTTCACATGTAAAGATAAGTTATTTTGCCTCTTTACAAGGCCTTGATAAGACCTCACTTGGACTGTTCTACGCAGGTCTGGTTTCCGTTGTGATTTTGATATATTGGAGAGAGTACAAAGGAGAGTGTTAAAATGATATTAAGATTCTGGAATACTGAGTATGAAGACAGATTGATAATCTGTAGACTGCAGACAGGAGAAAGGGGAGAGATGATTGAGACTTACAAACTTCTGCAAGGGTCATACAAGATTTCAATTGATGAAATTTTTCAATTTATGGGGGGTGGGGAAAGGACGAGATGGCATTCTTGGAAGCTGAGAATGAAGGCCGCTAAGATGGGGTGAGGGGTAGATTTTTCTCTCATAGGGTGGTGCGTGATTGGAATGGATTGCCATTGGATGTTCTGAGTGCAAGCAGTGTGAATGAATTCAAGCTGGTGTGTGTGTGTGTAGTATGTGGCCTCCCTCGATGTGTCTGACTACCTGGAGGTGTCTCTTAATAATAATACTAATAAAAAAAACCAAGATTGGTTTCTTTAAGTATAAATTAGGAACAAAGTGATATTGCCAAATTATGATTTGTTTATATCGTTTGTTCCTAATATCGAAAAGATAAAGTATGTACTGCAGCTTTTTTTTTTCCATTTCAATCTTAACTGTTAAGTAAGTTACGGATTTTGTGCATATGTAGGCAACTTTATTTAATACAATACGGGGAGAATCATGTTCAACCTCGATTTATAATTACATGTAAATATAAAAAAAAATGCATCATAAAAGTTTTGCTTCTTGATATGAAAATAATAGGATGCTTACAGTTTCTATTGAGGCGAGGAATCCAAAGCGCCATAGTTTTTTAAGAATCAAAAGTATCTAAAGGTGCTCCATAATCTGTATTCCCGTCCCCTCTATTGTACTGCCGGCTTACTTTTCCGGATGATATTCAGCATTGCGTATCTGTTTTGATGACTTAATCATTTCAGTTTAACAGATGCTAGATAGACTGAAATCGTTGAAGCCTGAAGGGGGGGGAAGGACATTACACATGTCTTGTCTTCTTCACAGAATGCTTCGCATGTTTTTTACCTGTGAAATACTTGCAAAACGCACACACATAGATTTATTTCTTTTATGTATTGTTTTCCTGACTTATTTGAAATTTTAGGGATTTTTTTTTTAAATACAAAGAAATCTCTCCAAGTAAACATTACCCAAAACAACCGTGTGAACTCTGAATACAACACTGTAAGCCAGTCAAGTAAAACTACTCTGATCTGTTAGTACAAAGTACAGCTGTTTCGACTTCATCAGCCACATTTCGATTTAAAAATATTCTTGAACCGTCGTCCTGTTTTATTTATTGTGTCGATAAAATATTAAACGAATGTCCGACCAACGCTTATTGTGCTTAAATAATTTTCAGTTTAAAAATGCAATTGCTTAATTTTACAAAAAAAAACTGAAATTTTTTTTTACTGCCTTTTGTGATAAGAATGATACTCGCTGACTTCTTTCCCTTTTCTTAATTCTTTTGGTGTTTGAACCTCAATTTGAAATGAAAAGACACAAGCTAAACTTCCTTCACTTAATAATTGATTCAAGCATTAAGCATCTCTAGTAAACTGTGACCTATCAATATGTGTGCTTTTTGATTTTGAATAATCGCCGTTATCACTTTTATTCGTTTTTCTTTATATTTTATCAGTATACATCTTTAATAATTCACGTAAGTAGTTCATTCGCGTTTTTTTTTCTCTGCTCATGAAATATTACTTAATGAATTTTTGAACAGTAATAACTGTGTACACACAGTTAACTTTTATTAAGTTATTACTAAATGTTATTCTTTAATTCCTTACCATACTGAACTCGCTGTTCAGTATGGTAAGGAATTAAAGAATAACATTGTGGCAGAAATCAGATCAAGGAAATGTCCATGCACATTACTCAAAGCTTAGATTCTTCCAGCAGTTCTTTAAATTTTTCTTAAAGAAAAATTGTTTTCATCACTGATGAAATTAAACACAAAAATGCAGTGATCACTATATGGCTAATTTAATCGGTTTTACATGTGCTTTTAACATAATTATACTGCAGTAATTCTTACAAAATTCTCACTCGAGGAAATATTCATGTTATCGAGATTATCAGCAAACGTTTCTCGTTTATTTTGATGATACAAGCTTTTTTTTTCTTTTCAGTAAAAGATGAGTAAATCAGACGAACACCTTGAATAGAATCTTAACGGAAGCGAATTAAACTGCGGGCGTGTGAAGATGACGCACACAAAGTTTTACTGTCTCCAAAGTTGTTCCATTCATTCTGCCTTAAATCAGCTCTTCTTATGCTTCATCTGAAAATCCTTTAAACTTCTTGCGAGGCCACTTCGAGCTACCAGTACTCCTTTCTCTCTGAATGTTAAATACTTCTTATACGAGATCTGTGATAAATGGCCTATCTCTCCCCGTTTCTTAATGTTTTTAAATATCACATATACATCTAAACTCGTATTACTGCCTTCCCCTTTCTTTCTCCTTTCGGTCTGTGATCTTTTGCTTGTTGTCACCTCATAATTCATAGGCATCGATGCATTTTTTGTTTTGAGAAAGTTATTTTAGAACTTAGTGTTTACGCGTAAACACTAAGTTCTAAAATAGTGTTTACGCGTTGTGGCAGTTAATCCGCATTAAAAGTCAAATTTTAATGATCGATCTTAATTGTGTGTATGGCATAATAGCCGACTTTCAGCAGTTGAGATTACTCGGAATTTGATTTTCGATATATTTAATTTCTTTTCCAAAAGAGGCCAGTTTCATTTCAATTCAAAATAAAAAAAAAAGCCGTTATTGCAGTTTTATCGTTCGTAAATAAGAGATAGCAAAGAAATAACATTTTTGAGTAGTGTTTATTTGATGAAAATCGTTCATTTTAATAGTATAATGGCTAAGATTTCTTATGCATTGAATGTTTTCGGTATTTTCATGTTCCAGCATATAATTTGATTTTTTCGCAATTTGTAAATTATCCGATGATTTTATGTTATTCTAGTGTCCTTTTCATACCGAATACTAAAGATTTCTCATTCTACATAGAACTGCATGTCATGAGGTTTTGGATAATACCAGCTTTAAAGAACACTCCTCGTTTTAACTAGGAAAGGGTTATGGCTAAGAAATTCGCTCAAAAAATAATTTTATTTCCATTGCAGGGGAAAAAACACTCGTTTTATATACACAATTTATCAATGATTGATTGCGATACCGACATGACTTTCTTTAATAGAAGCTAATTAATGATTACGTAATTCAGTTCAGTTTATTTATTTTTTACAATACCATTTTCATCTGAAAACATCCATGATTTGATGGTAGGCTCAATGTTTGGGTATTCGTGATATTTTATTATTATTATTTATTAAACTCCTTTCACATCAAACAAATAGATTGTTTCGGTTCGGATAGCCTTAAGTGGGATGTGATTTGAAATGTGTAATATATATTTTTTAATTCGACATATTTCGGGTTTCGCCCCCTCTCCCTCCACTCACAGAAAACTGCCAAATACTCGTACTTCTATCCCTGAAAGGTCTTCGTTTTAATACTTGCAACTTGAATCCCAAAATACGTGCGCCATGGCAGGAGGATGCTTTTGATGTTAAAAATTTGTTTATGAATACAGCACTTTACTCGCTCATCTCGATGTGACAAAAGCATCCATCCATGATAATTGTATTATTTTCGGTTAGTGTGTAGCAGAGGAGTACCTGTGTTGAAGTGCAGTTGGTTTATGCTACCCCTTTCTAAGAACATGAAGATATGCCTGTTCAGAAAACATTATACTCTATTATTCCCAAGAAATTATTCTTGGTATCGTGAGTTTTTGATAGTATGCTGATGCAGTTTTTAATGAATATTTATTTTACGAGGTAATTATGGACGTGTAATAATTTATCACGTGGACATAGGAACATTACTGTTTAAGTTATTGATGTTATTCCCTAATAGTGAGGTGATGTTTTCAAGGTACCATTACGGAACTTAAACTTTATCTCCGATAACTGAGAAATCAACAATGTGATAGAACCGTTGTGTGTTCTTTCATCACTTCTATTGGGGTCATCAACCACTTACTGCATAATATTAAGCTTAAATAAAAATAATAAAAATCCACAGAACAAATGATATATAAAACACAATAATAATTTAAAAAAATTTATTTTAAAAATTTGACATAATACAATAACACTACAAACAAAAAAAAATATTAAACATGCTTCAAAGCAAATGCTACTAGTGATAATCCATATATAAAAGGGGGAAAAACATTAGTAAAATTCATTTATTGAAAGAAAAATGTTAGCAGAAACCAGAGTAAATAAAAGCAACGCTACGAAAGTATCCACGCTATGCCACAAATGCTGGTAGCAAGAAGCAGTATACTACCAAACATCTTTGGTCTGCGGCCTTCGAAAGTCAGCCTGACCTTTTTAACTAGCAAAATCAACATGTCACCCTTCGGATACGAAAACACCACAGAGGTCTAGAAAAGCTAGTAGGCAAGATCAAAAAAAAAAAAAAAAAGTTAAAAATAACGACAAACAGTTAATAACATCTTTCCTGCGACGCCGCAAATCACTTGATACAAGACGCACGTACTTTTTGGTTGCACCTCGGCTGTCGGAGGTAACCTTTATACACTTAATACCCTTCTTGGGTTGAATTTAAGATTCGTGTGTACTGTTTAATTCTTTACGTACAAGTTTGCCAGGAATAATTTCAGATTCAATTAGCTAGTTTTGTATTCTGTTGCAATTATAGTTAAAAAAAAAAAAAAAAAAAAAAGAGCGAATTCTTTGTCGTTTTCTCTAAAACCGCAAAACATTTATCCTTACTCTATATTTGACCTATTTTATGGTCGTTTATATAAATAATAATAATAAACCTTTTATTGAACTTTCTTCAGTAATAAATAACTATTTAGCTCGTTTTGTCAACTTGATGCCTTTTGTATTGACACTTGACTTATAAAGTCGTGAACTCGAAAACGATCAGAGAAACAGGACGTCAATCAAACTGATGATGTAATATTTCCATAGGGATTTCTGCTTTAAAATTGAGGATTATCATAACTCACAAAATATACGATATTAGAGATTATTACGCTATAACTACTGTTTTTTTTTGGGGGGGGGGGTGATTATATAGCTACATTCACCCGAAATGTCCGATTAACTTTTTTTTATTACCTTTCTAGTTCCACGTATAGTTACATGAACTTATTGGCATAAATAATAATATTACAGAATTGCTATTTTCTTAAAAACATAATCTACATAAAATTATATATTTTATTACAGAATTTTATTGCAGGGATTCATTCTATCAGAAGAATGTGAGCAATTATAATTGCCCACATTATTTATAAAATGAATGCATTTAAATTTTAATCTTGAACGTTATTTACGAAATCGGCCGCTCACCTTTATCACGCGATATATTTGAATCTTTTAGCGACAATGCTTCCGTAATTAAGTTAATTATTTTCTGCGAAATCATGTACCAAGCTCTCAAAATCCAGTTGCACTGCAGTTCTAATGATGGTCTCTTATTCCATCCCGCGCAATCCAAGATCGAGGTAGAAGTCAGTATTCTCACTCCCATATTTCCTCTATGGTTGCTTCCATCTCTATACATATGACCAGTGTGGTATTAACAAAAGATAGCGAGACTCAACGACAAAGGCCAGCCGACAATTGTTGAGTTGAAATGCTGATTCTCTTCAATCGGATTCCAAAATATTTGAAATTGCCATAATATTCTATATATTTCTTAGTTTTAACACGTTCACGTCGGAGTGGTGTTTCGCCCGTTTATCATTCTGACAGGACTTTTCATTGCTGTTTGAATAACGCTTCTGCGTCGTGTGGGTAGGCTCAGCTGACACAAAGTTTCAACCCTTCGGTTGAACTTTATTGATGCTTGTTTGTGTGACACTTCAGCGTCGGAATGGCTAGTGCTCACACACACATTAAACGGCATGTTAGTTTCAATTCGCGGGTAGACTTTTATTTGAAGTTAGCCTTTGCAGTCTATCTTAATGACATCGAAAATTTCAAATGCAATCGAACAAACACTTATTTCATGTAATTAAAAATTTGGACAAATATTTGGACAATAGATTTTAGTTAGATGCTGTATTTAGTGATACAACATATGGTTTTGCTTGAGTCTATACAGCTTAGTTTCTGTGGGAGGGGACATGTGATTCATAGTTAGTGTCGATTTTATCCCAGTTATCTCTAATTGCACTATTTGATTAGAAATAATTGCACAGATTGAAATGTCTCTGTACTTAATTCAGTGATACAATAAAATTACTTGTTTTTCCTTGCGTCTGCAGTGTAGAGTGGAGAGAGTGTCCTTTACCGCGGGGAGCTAGTTGCTATCACCCGACGTGAACGTGTTGATTTTTTTTTCGTGTGTGAGGTAAATGCAAAACTATTTAATTTCTGTTTTTCGTAAAGTAAAACCATGGGTGTGAGTTATATTCGAGTAAATACGGTATGTGAGTGTTGAAGTTACAAAGCCACATGTCGTGAATTCTGAGGAATACCTTCCTTCCATATTGATAATTGGCGTCACAGTTTCAACCGAATTTTGAACAATTATTTTAAAATATCCGACTTCTGCCATCCATTGAATGTTAGGTTTTCTTCGTTAAATGTTATTTTTTGTATTTATTAAAATTTTCGAATAGTTTCAGTTTTAGTTTATCATTCTGCTTATCTTATTAATGAAGTTGTCACACTTAAAAGAAAAAAACAAAACAAAAAAACGTAGCTGAGAATTTTCCAAAGGCGCAACAAATCTTGCACTGTTCTTGTTTCTGAGAGTAAATTTTTGCAATATTTCATCAATAAGTCTTCTACTCAAAAGTTTACTCTACATTTTGTAACCTGTATTTAATGAACTTATCAATCTCCTAGCTGGATAAAATCTTAGCTTTTGACCAATCTGATGGAGCTTCACTTTTCCACCAACAGTTGTTTATTAAGTTTGATGTAAATTCTCCACAATACTTCCAAAACTCTGTATTTATGCCACCTAATCCAGTTTTTCTGTTTTTTAAGACATTTATTGCTGCTTTTAATTTTTCCGATGTAATTGGTTCTATATCAGTACTGATTTCTTAATTGTTATTTTCTATTAATAAATTGGGTAAATTCTTATAATATTCTATCCATTGTTTCTCTTGTATTATGTTGTACACTATGTATCTGACTTCATTATTTCTTTAATATTTTGTAGGATATGTCTAGTCTTCATTGTATATCTTCTATTTTATTAATGAATCTTTTTTCTTTTACTTTGTTTTTGAAGATATGATTTGTATGCTAATTCTTTTTTTTTATTGCATTTTCTATATTTCTCCCACCACAATTTTAATGTTTTCCTTTTTAATATTTTATTTTTCCCCAAGTACTTCATAGGCTGCATTATGAATAATCTTCATTAAAGTTTTCCATTCTTTTTCTATATCTTCATTGATTTGGCTTCTTTTAGGTAATCTGTGAATTTGATTGATATAATATTCTAATGCTTTCTTCTTGCAATCGATATACTTGTTCTATTTCTTGTTTTTCTTGTTTACTCATTTTCTCCATTTTGTTAGTATTGTTTTATAAATTATTAAATAATGGTCTGAAAGGATTAATTTCATCTGTAAACATCTACATCTCTTGCACATAAAACTACTTCATGATGAGTAATGATATATATTCATTACTCATCATGAAGATGGTAGATCTTCCACTACCATTTTAAGTATATTTATTTATATTATTTTTTCCATATTAGTAAAAAAGTATTTTAAAATGGTTGAAAATGCAAAAGATAAATCGTTCTCAACTATTATTATTTATGCAAATTACCTAAAACATTTGGGATTGAATTATTTCCAACTGTAGCATTAAGGGCTCCGCTGTTAATATATAGTCACTTTCTATTGCATTTATTTAACTGTTTTTGCAATGCTTCATGAAACTGTTAAGAATCTTTATCTTTTTCAGAGGTATAGACTCCTGTAACTTTCGAGTAGCTTCTATTTGTTTTTAATTTAACTGTTATAATTCTATCATTACAAAATTCTATTTCGGTATTCTATTAGTTTTCCATTTATTATTAATTAAAAAAATCTTTTCACTTGTAGCAATGATATATTGGTCTACTCCATTTCATTTAATTTCATTTTATTTCTGTTGTAACGACTATATTAATATTTTGGTTGTTTTACTGATTCTAGTTCATTTGCTGTTATACTTCCTACATTCCATGGCCGAAATTCTTAATTGCTTACCTTTTATCCTTTCCTGGTCGTAATTCATTGTATTTTTCTTAATTTCCACGTGAAGCATCTGAGTTAGATTTTTACTGCTAAGGTAACCAGCTTTATGCCATGCCCCCAATCTGAAGAACTCGGGTCTCTCTTTTACTCTGGCACTTACCTCTTGAATTGTCCAATTAGAGGGGGGGAGGGGAGAGGCCTTACCAGTAGCTAAGCTACTGATGACATCTCTTGTGCTCATTGGTGAGCGCAAGTCTCCTTACCACATCAATTAATTAATTAATCAAGGAGTATTATCTTAATACTGAAAAAGCAGTGATCCTTTTCCGTTTAAATTTTCTAAAGTGAGCATTTAAAAGCCAAAGTAAGGTATTTAAAAAAGAAGTAATTTTTATAATTTAATAAAATTTAAAAAAATTACTCATAGATTTCTTGCACATAAAAACGTTGGGAATTTCCCATTTTTTTATATAGCCTAAAAATCCCGCAACATGAAAGTAGAAACCTCCTTTTACGTATAACAAGATATGGAAAATGTAACGTACTAATTTTTCTCCAATCACTCGGCGTGGTCCACAAAGCAAATCAATTTTTGTATATGCCCCTGTACAGGAAAAGATTAAACACCACTGTTCTAGAGAATATTGTTTCAGAAATAAGCTATATAATTATTGATGCAACTACATTATCGAAAGAGATTAAATATCTATAGTAGGTGTTAGTTTTTTTTATTGCTTTTAAAAGAGCAGATGCTGTGTGCAGTTTTCGTGACAGAGAGAACAAGCTACACTCTATTATAGTGAGGTGTATGGTACGTACTCGTTAAACAGCAAGAAGTGCATCTCTTCTTAATTGTATTGTAGATTGAGTATATTTCTAATGATTAATTCATTAAGACAGTTTATCGGAAGGGTTATTTAATATTTTATATATGAAGCATAAGGCATTGCGTATCTGTAGATTTGCGGATAGTAAATAGAACCAAGTCTAGCAGTTTACAACTTAATTTGACACCAGGAAGAATTTGGAGAAATTTTGTTTGCAGATTTAGGATGCTGTGGTGTTAAGGTGTTTCTGTCAGCGGCCAGATCGGCTTGAAAGCACCAGTTCTCGTCTGATCACTGAAGTTAAGCAAACCTGAGCCCATTTAGTACTTGGGAGGGTAAATCACACAGGAACCCTGGGTGCTGCTGGCATTAAATATTTGCCAGCCTGGTTGGTCTTTAACGTATCATCTCTGCAACCAAAAGGCTGCTGGTTCGAATCCCGCCGTGAGCATGGATGTTTGCGATTGTCTATGAAAATACTAGTGGTGATGGGAAGTAGATGCGTTGGTGTAGATGATGGGATTCGCTGTATCTGGTAGAGGCGGAGAGTTGTGGAGTTGGTGCCTCCCTCGATGAGTCTTTGGACTCTTGGAGGTGTCACGTAATAATAAATGCACCATACGAAATGATCGTATAAATTATAGTATAAAAATCCTGAATTTTTCAATTTTATTAATATTCTACGGTAAATACAATATTAGTATAATATTGCCAGTCCACTTGACTGTGGATAGTGTATCCTTCTCTACAACCAACATGATGCAGGTTCGATTCCGCTGGGGACATAGATGTTTGAATGTCTTTTGGTAAGAGATGAATTTCATCTCCTGCTGTGCGACCACCTTTGCTGCTTATTCGAGGTTTAAAACGGCTTGAAAAAGTTGCATGTTCGGTCTCTAGAGCAGGGTTTCCGAATTATGTGAAATAAAGATAAAAGTAAAACCCACCATAGTGATACTAAGGTTAAATAGATTTACAACCTTCTGTGGGTGGAAGTCACTTAAAAAAAATTGGCAGACATTTTAAGTTTGTTTTCACGTTAGTTCGACATTGAAACAAATAAGTCGTTATTTTAATGATAACCTTGGTGATGGGAGTTTGGATAATCCCGATATCCATGTTATAGCCATCAGTTGTGTGTGTGCGCGCTGTTTATTAAACGTAGTGAAGTATCATTCAGAGAAAGTCATTTCGCTGTTCAGTATTAGATCTTTGTTAATAAGACTGCGAGCGGTAGAAAGTTGCATTAGATTTATCTAAAACAATAAACAGATTGTGAAGCATATATGATATGCAATTTATGGCTCCCGCCCACGAAAGGTTTTTGCAAATCTATAGTACATTAGTACCGTGGGTAGACAGGGATTTTGCTGTTTTAATTTATATATATATATATATATATATATATATTGCATTATTTTTTGTATTGTCTGAAACCCTCCTCTAGAGACCAAACATGAAACTTTTCCAAGCCACTTCAAGCCTTGGATAAGAGGAAGGATGAAATTCATCTTCCACCTAAAGAATCCCAAACTTCCATGCCCAAAGCAGAATTGGAATCCACAGCCTGTTGAGCAGAGAGCGGATGCGCTAACCAATCGGCTCTCATTTATACGCATGAATAAATCAGTCATTCGTGTAAAAGTGGGCCTAGTGTTGATCCTTGTCAATCCTGATGCAAGTGTAGTAGGGAACTGCTAAGGCATTTAAAATTTTTTATTTGTTGTTTCCTTTTCTGTTTTTCAATTAAGAATTAAACTAACCACAGTGGAGCCTCTAAAGCTACAGCAGTATAGCGTGTAATATATAACATCCATATCAGTAGCATCAAATGCCTTTTTTGATACCCAGATGAGTGATTTATCAAGGAATGAAAACTATATTATAGTAGTTTATTAATGCATACATTGTGGATGTTTCATTTATGAAGGTACACTGATTTTTATTCGGGAGTTTTTGTATGATGGTAAGCATCAGAT
Organism: Typopeltis vanoorti; assembly: GCF_054136105.1. NCBI lineage: Eukaryota > Metazoa > Arthropoda > Arachnida > Uropygi > Thelyphonidae > Typopeltis > Typopeltis vanoorti. The sequence goes on from NC_143560.1 coordinate 124,881,632, forward strand.
AATTCTGTTATAGAATAGACCTTTCCACAGTTTTGGCATAGATAGAAAGAGATTATGGCGGTTTATCTAGTAATAGCCTTTTCCTCAATTTTACAGATTATCTTACGCGCGCACGTGCACATACAGTTGCTTTCTTATATTATATATGTCTCGATGGCTTGGCTAACTTGATAAGTTAAATAGGTAATTTAGAACTGGTGATACTTAATAGTTTTGGATGATGAAGGTACACTGATTTTTATTCAGGAGTTTTTGTATGATGGTAAGCATCAGATAATTCTGTTATAGAATAGACCTTTCCACAGTAATCGAATTTACATCGAACTAAATATAGTTGAAACAGGTGGTAAAAGAAGTAGGAAATTGATACTTTGAAATTCTCCACTCCACTCCAGAAGTGGAGTTTAGAATTGAGATTTGCAGTATCATACGTGTGCCGATTTTTAAAGAAGCATTATAGTGTAGTAATATAACATCAAAGGAGTAATGGTTCAGCATGTGTTTTATTCAGAAGCTCCTGTGTTGGATAAAATGGATGAAGTAATGGCTGAACTGATTGTCCACCCTACAACATGCTTTCGTGTGGTCTGCATTCATTAACGTTTTAATCCCCCCCCCTCTTTTAAAGCGGAGATTTCTCTTAACGACTTGATAAAATGCCTATATAAATAACTTGTTAAATCCATATCATTTTTGTTTTTACCTTACTGCTGTAACATAGTGCCATTTAACATTCAGTGTGTCAAGTATATGTTCAATACACTTCCTTTTATGCACGAATTTAAAATGTTTCTTCTACTTATCTCTCCACTTCCAAACCACCGTTCGTTATAACCTCAAAATTTTCGTTCCTAGAGAGAGATTATATTGAAGCTGTATTGCCCTTCTAATTTAAAATGCTTTTAATTTTTTTTAATAAAAATGACAAAGCATCTATCTTAATGAAATGCGAAGTGATTCATACTTCACTACAGTATTTTTTTAGTGTTTTGGAAAAAATCGAAACTGCTTTCAGCTCATTTTTAATATCGATTAATTGTTTTCTGATGCATTTTCTGCACCTGAAAGCAAATAAGCCTTTATCTAATAATCGGGGATTATTTCTGTTTACTGATACGAAGTGAACTGCTGAGGCGTGAAACATTAATTTGATGACTCGGGTTCATTTCCATGCTTGCTACTTATAAATTAACTGAACTTTCGGTGCTGTATAAATAGCGGCTTCTTTCGCTCCAGAAGTAAATTTATAAGTTATCACTGATTTAAAAAAAAATACTGTTGTAAACGACTTTTGTGTAAAACAAAGTAAGGTAGCGACTTAGAGTGATTCCCCCCCCCCCTTTAAGATTGAATTCATTATATAGATGATATCGCCTCGAATGATCTTTTGTAGGAAAATACTCTTGTTCAGATCTCTACATTCATTTACAGATTGACACACTGAGTGCACAGTAATAGTAATTCTGCATAGAGAAGATAAAAAAAAAGGAGAGAGAAGGGAGGGATGGGGAATAATTGCAATCGTCAAACTTTGATTACAATAAAAAGGTTCTTGTGTTTGAATTCCACTAGTCTGTTCATGAAATAAATAAATACATCCTGTAACGCGTTTAGATTCCGCAGTGGGAGTATTTGATATTCTTCTGGTCCAAACTTTTTTTTCAAATCATTAGAGTAGTAACCATCTCTTATTGTCATCGAGGTTGAGTATGTTCTACACAATCGATTTTACTAATTTATTAAAATCTCTAATTTTCCTGGAGTTAAAGACCGACTAACACTTTCACAATTATCTGAAAAATACCTAGGAAAAAAGTTCTAATCGGTGAGTTGAATCGAACTTTTATAATGTAACGCACTTGCAAGTTTTGGAAAAGTCTAGGGTCTTGTCCCTGACTTAGGGAACATTTCTCTGAATTAAAAGTGTTTTCTTAACTGAAGATGAGTGAGCCAGTCTCACAAGGAGGTGGAAGGATTTTGCATATTGGAAACGGACAAATCGGCCTGAGAACATACAGTAAAATTCAGTCTGGAACATTTAAGGTGCACAGTGGACTTCTAAGTGCAAGGTACTAGTTTAATTCGGGTGTCCAGTGGGATCGTGAACTGGGTCTTGAGGGTTATCTGAGATAAGACTTAGATATGGAGGATTAAAAAAATATCGGTGACTGTAAGACAGCATATCCTAATGAGAAATCATAAGGAAAACCTTATCGTGCTTGGACATTCATATTCCTGGATTTAGACTGAAAATAAGCCATATTTTCACCAAACATTATTGTTAGTATGCTAAACGCTTTTGCTACATTTACTAAAAGCTGCAGGTCAAATTAATCTCGTGCAGTATGCAGGCACGCTGTTTGTTAATGTCATTTGAGGTGCGGTAATAAACGAAGTTACTTTCACACTTCAAAGGATCGATATGTTTCAAAAAAAAAAAAAAGGCCATGGTTTATGTAAAGAGACGGAGGAGTCGTTTTATTGAAACCAAGCAGGATAATGGAGTTAGCTATAGTGCACTAATGTAGCAGAACAAACTGCGCATAAAATACTTTATGACTATTTTCATGGCGGCTTCTAGTACACGCATTTAACAAATAAACCGTTGCACAGCTCTAGGACAGGAGGTACACCCTTTACACAGTGATGTTCCCACATTTTCTTCTTAAGTAGTTTACGCCCAAAATACGACCTTTGTATCGTCTGCATCCTTGCATTTAGCTTAGGAATTTCCAGTTTCACTTTTAGTGAAGTTGCTGTATCAACGTGGGAAGTTAAAGATCCGTATAAGCAGATCCCGAACTTATATATTTAAGCATATAAGGTTAAGGAGGTTAAAATATTAGGGGTTATATTGCTTCGAAAACGTTTATAGTATTCCTCAGTACCATCTTGTGAACAAGATGGTACTGAAGAATACTATAAACGTTATGAATTGTAAAACCGCCTGAACTGTAAAACCGTTATGAAAGTTATGAACTGTAATACCGCCTGCTGTATTACAGTTCATAACTCAGCCGGAGAATAAATGTACTGAAAATGGCAGTATGATTTTATCTTTGATTACATATGATATCGGACTAGCTGTGATTTCAAAATTATGTAGGTAGCCTAATAAAATATTGCAGGCCCTAGATTCAGATCATCCCACAGTGCCCTAAATATTCACAGTACATTTCTTTTTTATCTGGAGGAAGATGAAAGAAATACATTAAAAATTTAGATAAAAGAAGCAAAAAAAAGTTCCCTTCTAAAAGACATCTGGATTCCATATAGACTGATATTGAAATAACTATCGACATATGAATCGAGGAAGTGCATAACCCCAAAGGGAAAAAAAAACTTCCAAGATTAAAAGGGAATACCAAGTTGAAAATTTAACCCCTAGAATCCAGTGATTTAAGAAGTATGCGGATTTTGAGTTATTAGATTTTGTAGTCATAATTAAAATAAGAGTTCTGGAGAAATGTTGCTGTAACTCAAATCAGCACGCTACTGAAATTTTTCGAGTGCATTCATTCTTTGCTCTCTTGATTCACGTAAATAATTTAAAGTGTTTTCAGTTGACATTAATTGTATGTGATGCGTTTTATGATACTTGTTTTATTTTTTTCTTTCTTTAATCGTATGTGAATATTCACGTTTTTCTTTGTTTTCTGTCATGATTTCTTTCTACAATACCTTATCTATCATAATAGCAATTGTGATATTTCTAATTGATTCCACCCTCTGAATGAAACTGTCCAGACTTGGTTGAACATTAAAGATAGTACAGGTGCAAGCCACATATGGTCCTTACTAGAACAGATGACACAAAGCATTCACTTGCGCGAAAAAAGCTTTCCCCTCATGAGTTTCGTTGTTTCAAAATAATAAAAATAAAAATCTTCACAATACACGTCATATGGTGTGGAAGATAGTTTTCGCGATCCTTAGATAATTTTCCAGAGAATTTTAATTGAAGCATACGAACAGGCGAAGAAAAATTTCCAAAATAGTAGTTTTCTGCTTTTAGATGGATCCGGTGATTAGAAGAAAATTGGATAAAAACTAGAAACACGAGTTTCATGTTCTACCACAATGATTGTGTATTCTGAAGAAATTTTTAAAATACTGAAACTGGTGGGGAAGACTTTTTTTTTTCTCCCTCAAAGTGCCAGATTTCATTGGATTTAATAAAAAAAAAAAACAATTTCTTATTTGTTTGAAATTCTGTTACTTATACCAAAAACAATCTTGCTCATTGCTTTTTTTCTACAGCTGTTTTCAACTTGCTTTGTAATACGAACTTTATTGATTGTGATTGATATGTTTACTGTGATTTGAACATCTTGACTATTTGATTGGGTCTTTTCATCCAAATCGTATAAGATACAGAAAAATCGCATTTAAGCAATCTAACTTAAGCACAGCGTTCTATTTATAGGAATGAGTTCATAAGATGTATAGATTTAGAAATTATCTTTCAACTTTTTGCGAAAATGTTTGGAATAGGAAATTGTGATTATAATACATCATTATTTCAGACAAATTTCGCCAGTATTTCTGAATCAGGAATTTAGAACACACTGTTTTAACTGCATTGAAAAATGTTCAGCAGATTCAGTTGTCTGTTGTTAGTTTTAAATAATATTTGTCTGTGACGCCGTTATTTTTTAAGTCTATCCACATATTCTCCTTTAAAGCTGGGCTCTTTAAATGTACAGCCTCGAACCAGAAGCTTTGTTTAAATTTGATGGCATACTAAAGAGAATTAAGTTACATTAATCTAAAATAAGTGTTCATACAAACGTAGCAACAGAATGATCTCGGTAACAGGGCCAAGTCACCGGGCCAAAAATAGAACAGCCCAGTGACGTCATAGTAGTGAACATCCAGTATGAAGAGATGCAATTACACTCGGATACAGATGGAAATACAGTGCTTTGATAAAACAAATCATAAGAGAATTTCAGGGATCAATCGAATTGCCATCTAGTGGCCATTACATGGGAGAGTTTGACATTATAAAATCTTGCAGTTCTCTTTCCTTAGGTTCAAACGCATAATTCGGTGAATAAGTTCATCTGTAATGACACAATAAAAATAACTGACTGAATAGTGAGTCACCAAGTTGACACCGTTAGCTGTTATGAACGGATATTTTTACATTAAACTCTGAAATGCAATCATGTATTTCTATTGTCTGAGCAAATATAAACTTCTGTTTCAAACGATTCCATTGAGGTGTGCTATATGTTGTGCGTTTGTCTGGATTTGACGAGATATAATTTTTTTACTAACATGTAGACTAGTATAAAAACAAAAATGAGTAGTGTTCCTTGATCGTGCTTTGCTATAGCGAAAGAACCCCTTTTTAAATAATGACACACAAAATAGATACTGTTCCGTCTTCATAAATTAATGTCAAATTGTAAATGTTCTATGTGTAAGTCAAATTCAATTAAAAATTTAATTCCATTCTATTTATTTGCCAATCTAGGTGCGATATTGGCAACTCAACATTCAATGCTATTTTACTGCAAACAATTTACATAAGTAATTTATGCATAAAAATGATCGTAATTGATTTTAATCATTGCAGTTAAATTGAGCATTGGTATATTCCAACTGAGCATTTTGGAGATAATTCCTGTACGAAATATTATGTCGCCATTCCCATGGCGACATAAGATTTTGATATTGAGGAAGAATTAAAATATTTCTCCTTTTGATCAGCACGTTTAAATGCAATTAAATAATTGATTAGTGATAGCTCTTATATTTTTAACCTCATCATGGTTGTATCATATGTATATCTGGTATTTCTGGATAAATAATTATAGAAAATTATCCATATAGCGCTGTTATAGTAGCTTGAACACTTCCTGAGGGTATACATATCAGGAAATTGATGATGTGATTATCTTTTTAATTAGGTAACTCTCGATTTCAAATTAAGAGACTTCACTCTTAATTACAACTAATTCTAATTAGGATTAGTCTTTAATCTGAATTAAGGACTAATACCATTTGACTCGAAAGTATTGAGTTAATTGTCTTTATTTCTAATAGGAAGCGTCTAATTTCCAGTTTTTCCCTTCCCCCTTACTAAACAGTCTAGTACTTGTAGTTATTCTCTGCCGTTTTGGTATTCCTTGGATGAACTTAGTTTCCTTTTAAACACCAAAAGAAACTCTGAAAGTTCTTTTAAGGAGTTGGTCGAACTGATCAAAACTGGATGCCTAACAGTTGCGAATAACATTTGGTGATCATACATAATTTCTAAATAAGATAAGACTTCATTTATTCAACCACTCGTCGCTAGTCTGTGCAAAAGTTGATGTTATGCGCTCAACACGAAGTGTTCCGAATTGTTTCAACTATAAACTTAACTTTCGCGATTGCAGTTAATAATACTTCTGTGATTTATATAACTGTGACCATGTAATGGTTACCAAAATAGTTTGAGATGACGTTTGGCATTCGCTCGCAAGTAAAAATTTTAGAGTCAAATTTACCTTTATATATTAAATAATTTGGAGAAATAACGACCATAAAACTGCAAAAGTTTGCTGTGTTAGCTGCAAACATCGAAATGAACTTTATACCGAAACGTCGGTGTAAAATTTGTCACTGAAGGTTGGTGGTGTTAACAAGAAATTAATTACGAGACGCTTTTTCAAAGCTGCCGTAGCTTAGTGCCGGCATTTTTTTGCGGTAGTTGTTCCAAAATCGCATATCTCAAAATCATCGTATTGCTGCACACTTTGTAATTGAACTACATCATGTCTTATATAATGAAGTTTTGTTGCACATGATTTTGTATCTTCAAAGCTCTTCTGTTAATTTTTTTTTTCGCTTTCAGATATCCATATACAGCGTGATGCCAAAAATCGAATAAAAAAATAGAACTTATAGTAAAAATGTTTTCAGTGTTATATAATGTGAAAAATAATTTAAATAAAAATATTACTAGTAATTTTGACTGAACTAGTCCAATCCACTGTATTAATAGTATTACTAATCTGCTTATTAAAATTGAATTTCTTCCATTTGTATCGTAATTCTTTATTTTTAATTATCTATTCTTTTCCATGTAATAATGCTGATTTATTTTTTTGTGAGTATTTTCTTATAAATTATAGTTTGCAAATAAAGCACCAGATCAGTTAGCACAGAAATGATAAATGAATGAATTTTTATTGAATGACCTGAGTAAATCTATGCAGTGTGTATATATGTGTGTGTGTGTGTGTGTGTGTGTATATATATATATAGAATTATGCAACCATGATAAAAGCGGTGACGTGATTTCATGTACATGAATGTAAGTAAATTTTAAGATGAGAATAACATGCTGCAGTAACATTAAAAATGTATCAAGTAGGTGCTTTAAAACTTAACGAGAATCAAAATAAATACATGTGTGTTTATCTAAGGTGAAACTGCTCGTTCTGGTTACTAGAATAAGTGATATTTACTTGTCTGTATCCGTGATTAGTCAGTTACATAAGTTATTCTAATAAATAAATTTTTTTCTCTATTTGCTGATAGTTATATTGTGTGTTTTGAATTATAACTGAACGTCATTTATTATCACGACATAGTTCCTCCAGTCTTAATTAGAAATATGCAACTGAAGATACAGATTTTATGTCATGTAGTTTATTCTGGTTGGTGACTGTGGTCCAAAGAATTTGTGTAATATCTGTTTGTTTGTGGTACGCCCAATAATTTTTAATCAAATTTTTAATGTTTTTCATAATGTATAATGATAAGCAGTACAAGTAAAGTTTTCGTAATGGTAGGGTATATGAAGCCTTCTGTGGAATAAGATGCAGGGTAGGAAGTGAGAATCGCTGTTATTGTTTTGCTTTATATTCTTATTGCTGGTTGTAATAAACCCCAGCAAATGACGCCGTATTCAAGAGAGGAATTTATCGGCTAGACGTATACGAATTTCGAGCATTGCTGTCGATATGTAGACCTAGGTATTTTATCCATTTTTTATTTAATAATCCGCAGCAATATATTTGATTCTCATTGCAGCCTTATTGATTTAATGACAGTATAACTTACTGGTTATGTTGAAATACATTGTTTTGTTTAAATTTATTTTCAGGCGTTTGTCTAAATTTATTTGAGTCATTTGTTTAATTTTGTCATGTTACGATTGATACAGTCGTCAGATGCATCGATGTTAACTTCGTTAAAAATGAAAACGGTGTCATCAGGAAGGCGAATGTATTGTTAAATTAGTTGTTGCAAATAAAACAAATTGACCGAAGGATAAATTTGTCGGATTTGAGACTTATAAAGTATTTGGAGTTGAGAGGAAGAGAAGTAATGTTTAGAACACAAAAAACGCCGAGATGTTCTCAGCCGAGATAAAGGCTATGTATGTAATATGTTTCTGCTGGGATAAACTAGTTGTGACAGTCAACCGAAGAAGAGAAAGCTGATCTTGAAAGGAAACTGGAACATTGTCAAAAGTAAGAGGGGATGAGGTAGGATTTTTCTTGCAGGTAATACAAGGTAGGTAGGTAGTAAGGCTTGAGTTTTTATGTCATTGAAATTTACTAAGTTGTCTTCAACCCCATTTGAGGAAGTCGGTGTTTAAGTCACTGATTGTGGAAGATCTTGAGGCGTCTAACATTAGAGTACTACAGGGTTTCTCGAATGAGGAAGAGGAATGAAGAGTACTTCATTCCTTTCCTCCTTTTTATATTAGATCGGTGAAAACTTGCATTTAATTACAGTTAATGACGTTAGTTTCATCGTTGTAATAAATTCATTCATCAAAATAATAGATATATCAGTATTATTATGTAAACTAAACGTTGATAATTAAAAAAGAACGAATAGAAGAAACTATATTTTTAAAGAAACATATTAATATGTATGAATTACTAAAGAAAAAACATATATTCAATATTAAAACAATAATAATAACAATAATTTGCCATGAAATGAAACGACGGAATTCCATGAGGCTTTTTTGATTATTAAGAAAAGTCAGCTGATCAAAGATTGGATGATTTGGGGATCTCTTCTGAGGTAATCTCCCTTCTTAGATAAATCTTTTAACATATAAATTTTTGGCGTCTCCTTAATGTAGTTGAAAGAACGATAGGAAATATACTCTTCGATTGTAAAACAGCTGGATTTTGTTCTCGTCAATGCAGAAGATCTTTATTTTGGCTTTTTCAGTTGCAGGTGAGTTAGCCGGTCTCATATGGAGGCAACAAGTTTTACCAGGTAAAACCTGTTGCCAGGTTTTACAGGCATGTGGGCGAAAATCTTCCTCGGATTTTCCCTACACGCAAGTAGATCATAGAATACAAGCAGTTAACATAAAAATTTTATTATATAAGATGTAGTGGAGGGTGGATTGCGTTGTGTAGGGTGATAGAACCATCTCGCGATAGTTCTCCTAAGATTCCATTAAGGTGTCATGTAATAATACACATGTTCATAGAAACCGCATCATCTACTGTATGCATGTTTTCTTGCTAATTAAATTTGAATGCCTATTTGAAAAGGGATAATAACACAATGATTGTCACAAATAATAAAAAAGTAATATAACATTTTTATTTTTATTTATCAAAATTTAGTTTAACTCCACAGTTTAGTAACATTCCAAAGCTAAAAATTCACTTTTTTCGATTTCCTGATGGAGGCAACTGTTAATTCATGGTTTCATATCCTTATAATGACTTGGACTCCCGAAAAGTTTTCGGCTTCTTGCGTCTTTCAGTCGTCTCCATTTGGTATCACAAATTTTCAACAGGATTGAGATTTGGACTGTTTCCTGGCTACAGTAGTCGCTGAATCGAGTGTTCATTGAGCCACTCATTAACCTGCAACAAAAACTAAAGCTTTAAGTACAAAAACTCAATACGTGTGGTACATTTTAGAGTTATAATAGTATTATTTACACTTTTTGTGCTATGAAAAGGGACAGACTCATCTTGAAAGATGCAATTCATCGTTACGGTAATGGTCTCTGATAGCAGGCAGCAATTCTAAAATTTTCTGGTACACTTGTGCATTCACTGAATCTTTTGTGAAATGCAATCGACCGCCATCATGATGCGACATGCAGCCCCGATCATCTGAATGGCTGAGAATTTTACTGTTGATACCAGTGAAATTTTTTTTTTCTCGTCAGAAAAAAAGTATTATTTTCCATTGATCAAGGGTCCATTTGGCATGCTCTTTGCACCAATTTAACCGAGCCAATCTCCCTTTTTTTTTTTTAGTAACATAAACTAGCCATAGCATTATACAGAAACCCGTGGGAATGACAGACTATGCAACAACGAAATATCCAATGAAAATGACCATTTAACTACTAAAAACTCTACTTATGTAAGGTGATGCGTTTCTGTGAACATGAGTATATATACAAAGAAAAATAAAGCCAGTGGTGTCACACTGTCTTTTAGTACTATAAAATCTATATTAATAAAGTAAAGATGCAATTTGCAAATCTCAGTTGATTTGTAACTGGGGTTACATTATGTAAAACTTTGACCATTTATAATACACAACTTTCCTAAACATTATGTAACATATGAAGCTTTTTAGTGATACACTGGTTAACATGTTAAATGTATGAAGCAATTTTTTTAACTGAAATTAGTTTGTGATCTGTATTTCGAGACGCTGCATCTAAAACAGGAATCTAAAAAATCCGATCACATATGGATATTTTCACATGTGGAAAGTTTCCATAGGTTTTGGAATAAGTTAGTAAGAATACTAAATATTTAAGTTAATGCCACTTAATTGTTCTTTTCTTGCTGTTTTGAAGCTCGAAGCATGTACCAGTGGTTTGAAAAATGAAGAGGGAGGGGACATCTTTTGGACTTGTCTCATATCAGAATACTGTAACACAGTCTGTTCTCACTTGCGCTCAGATGTCTTTCAATCATTCATTTCTCTAAGTTATTATGCCAAATTCTAAAGTTAGATGCTTCAAAAGAAGCACGGATTGCTTTTGTTTTGTGTGTTAAATTAGGGAACACAAAAAGTAACTCCTCATTGTTGCTGCATTTCATGTAAAGTTATTTTGAAAAAAGTTAGGAAAAAGTTCGATTGACTTTGGATGCTTTTGATAGGAGGGAAAAAAATCCTGTATCGGACTTTTATATCTCATTGACTAAAATATTTGGTTTATCTATGAAAATTATATCATTCCCGAACTTATATGTCATAAGATCAGTGTATCTTATTCTTTAAGAAAACTCTCTCCTTTCGTATGGTGCTAGAAGAAGGATTTAAAACCTTTCAGCACCTGTTCCACCATCAGTGCAAAATATTACAACATTGACAGATGATAAAGTTCTGCTTCTGTTGTGAATAATAAATTATCGTCGTTAGATGAAAGCATTTAAAAATCCGTCGACAAACCTCTCTTGATTGTACACAAGTCAGTAAGCATCTTTTTAAAGGGAATTTATTTAAATAGCAGTTTTTTTATTTGAAGAATTTCTCTTTAACAGTTGATTTTATTACTCCAGAGACTAATATTCCTGTTTTTAGAAAAAGAACCAAAATATTGGCTTCATCTTCTGAAACAAGAAATTCTTATTGTAATGATATTTGACTTTTTAGAGAAATGAAGTTCGTGAGATGCAAGGTTGGCACTTATTATGGTTTCTTCCGAAACAAGCTTAAGAGTAGTTTTGTTGCATAATATTAAGGGGAAGCCTTCCTTCCATACTTCGCTCACACGCAAGAGTAGTGTGAAGGAGAAATGAAAACATTTTCAAGCTGAGAGAAGATTATAATAAGGTAAACATTGTTCAGGATGGTCGTTTGATGTGCACGATTTTAAAGTAATTGTATTACTGCTGGGTATGCAAGGAGAATTAAGAACGTCTTGCCTTTTCGTGCTAATAGAGCAGCAGGGCGAATATGGAACGTTGTCACGTTGAAAAAAAAAAATCGCACCAGGAGGAGAAAATAAACACGGGGTTTATTGCAAGGAATTTTTTTTTGCCACCATTTCATATTTAACTGGTCTCATAAAATTTTTCCAAGTATTGGACAGACGTGGACCTGTACTCTAATACCTGCCAGTAAATTTTCCAAATTTTCGGAAGCCATAGTTTTAGTTAATGAAAATTTGGACTATTGATGAAGTATTAAAACATGAAAAATTCAAAAGGAATCTAATCAAGTAGAGCTATCATACCTGAGATTTAATTTTTTTTTAATTGTAGGCAGCTGAACATTATAAAGAACTAGTGACGCTTCGAGTTTTAATATAATCAAGATAGGAGTCAAGATATCACAAAAGATTCACTAAATTTATTATTATTTTTTTTTTAACTTATTTCCTGAAATCTTGGGTTAGTGAGTGACAAGCATGTCGATTACTTCCGCCAGGACATGGTAATACGGGACAACGGTACTAGAGAAAATGGAATGCTAGTACGATAAACTAGGGTGTGTGTTGAGAGATGAAAGTCCTTATAAACTCTGAAATTTGCGAGGTATTTTTTACCATTATTTTGGCTGCTTATTCTGAAAAATATTTTTAATGAATGTTTTTTTTTAATCATTGAATATTACTTAGCCAAGCTGAGTTATGTTTTGGCGCAGGGGTGGGAGTTCCATTATAAAATTCGATACCACTAAATAGATGAAACTAGCCTGTTTTGATGCTAGTCATAAAATCATTGACTGTATTTGATATTCCTCACTTCTCTTTACTGCTTAATCCTCGTCTTCCCCGACTGATTACAGATATGCTGTCGACAGTCTCTTTTGTTGTGCGTTTAATCGTGTTACATAAAAATCTGGACTAAGGATTAGCATAGTATTGGTTATAGATTGTAGTAGCTGTTCTCCGGTCTGATTAGTCCAGTAGATTATCTCTGTTTTCAACTCAGACTATGCGTTCAAATTCCAATGTAAATGTTTTCGTATCTTAAGTTATTAGATGGTTTTCGTCGCCTGGTGTGGAACATTCTGCTTACTGGAGAAGTGAAGTGGCGTAAAATTCTATGTCTGGTCTCTTGAGCAGATCTTCTGGATTATTTCTTATCCCAGGATATTAATATCCTTTACATTTACAACCTTTCATGGGTGGGATTTTCTTTTGTCACCGACATTTAGACAGTGATTGGAAATTTCCCGCTTCATCATTTCCCAAAAGTTCTCGATGGGGTTGAGATTCGGTGAATTTCCAGGCCAGTCAAGAACCTTGACTGGCCTGGAAATTCATTCAGGAATTTTATTACCTTTTTTTTGCCTTATGGCAAGGAGCAGAATCATGCTTGAATGTGAAATCATTATTCGGGAACCACTCCTGTACCTGGAGTAGCATCTTGGTCTCCAGTACCTTGATGTATTGATCCTGTTTCATTGTTCCCTCTACAATGTACAGGCGACCAATGCCTTGGCTGTTGATGACTGACCAGACCGCGATGCTGAAAGGATGCTTTACTAGTTTCACAATGCAGTATTCTTTAAATTTCTCCCCTGCTCGTCTTCTCACGAATTCAGATTTGTCAGATAAAATCTGAAGTGAAAATTCATCGGAGAAGCAAACCTGAAACGAATTTTTAAAAATTGTTTTTTGTCAAATTAAATTACAGAAACATTACTTTTAAATTATAAAAGCAGATATGCAAGTTTCACTTCAGGAATTGCCAAATTACCTTCTTGCAGTCTTCGATTGCCCAGTTTTGGTTGTTTAGCCCATTGTAGCTGTTTTTTCGTCATTTCCGTTGTGAGCAGTGGCTTTTTTGCCGGTCGGTGACATGAAAGCCCACGTCCTTGGTGCGTCAACGAGCTGTCATTGAAGATATCTAAATGCCAGCATCCTGCATCATTTTTGTAAGAACCCTCCGAGGTATCTTCCTGTTTACCAAGCAAATTTCTCTAAATTTTCTTTCGTCCCGTGGGATGGTAATTTTTTTTCGGTGACATTTCTTCAAATGCTTCGGTGCCAATTCAATATTTGCATCATTTTGTTTCTATTCGACCCACTGATGCTCGTGAAACATTAACAATTGATGCATCTTCCTTTGAGAATGTTCAGTATTCATTAAGAGCGTTTTTATTTCTGAAATTTTCATTGGAGAAAGATCTTTGGCCTTGCTCATGGTAAAAATACACTGTCAAGAAAAGAATAAAAAAAAAATCATAAAATAACGCAATACAACACTTATAAACCATATGCAAATCTTGAAATAAACTACTTGCCGTCAAAATATTATAAGAACACTTCAAAAGTGATTAAAACGCTTGAATAACCTCAGTAACTTATGAACAAACGCAACTGAACAAGGTGGCTGAGAATCTAAACACAAAATGACGTCCATATGACAGGTTATGAAACCAACAGTACAGTATTGTCAACTGTATATTTAAAATCAGTAAATATAATTATTTAATAAAAAATATAAAAATGTAACTAGGTTTTCGTTTATTATTACTGGTTGAAGTGTAAAATTGTTACTATCATTTATAGAGGCGGCTCTAATAATATGATTACCCACTGTACCTTTCGTCCAGTTTACAAGCACTTATCAAATCTTGGTGATTTTTTAAAAAAATTAATATCTAGTTATTTTAATTCCATTTCAAGGCGGTCTGAAAACCACTGTTCATATCTCTAGATGCTCTGCAGTAGATTTATTTAAAGGTGCTATTTATGTTTATTGGACTGCTAAAAACGATGAAAAACTTAATGAACCGAAGCTAAGTATGGTCATAAATACCTGATTAACATCGTCATGCATGATCAACTAAAGCAGGTTAATGATGAACTGGTTAGATTTCCAAATATATCGAGGAATGCACTTAAACATGAGAGTTGTGATTTTCAGGCTTAAGAATTTTTTTTAAATTAATTCCTCTCCCTCATTATTGTCTTCCCATTTTTAATTTTCAGTTTCATGTTGCATTGCTTTCGCTTCGCTGTCGTTACGAAATAGGTGATGATATTACAAATTCATTCGCCCTCAGTTTTCATCTACTAGCATTGTCCTAGTTTTGTGAACGTTTTCTAGACCACCGATTAGTCACTGTTCGTATCCGCCCAAATGATTCACTGTTTATCGCGATGTGGCTGTGTTATGCGACCGATCATCTGCAAAGTGCTTGATTCCGTTTAGAAGAAAATGCATATGTTGATATTAGTCCATCATTCACTTCATTGCCAAGTCGATTTTTCCGGTGATTGTTCTGCAAGTATTTTTACTGAAATTATTCGTCCATTTGGCATCTATAACCCTTTCCTTAGTGACTGCTAAACGTGTTAGATGACATTCTATAGATGACTAGCACTACCATCCATTGACTTGAATTCTAACACCAAACTCAAGAGAGTCTCTATAGCTCTGTCGGTACACACGATGTCCTTTGTTTGAAATGACATGGGCTTAACCCCTATGCAGGATGAACTTTTTAACGACTTTTCAGATGAAGGGGAGTTAGACGGTTTCATACAGAGATGGCCGAGTTTTTCTTCTCCCAAAACAGGTATACCGACAAGAAGAACACACATTTAACAGACATAAACTGGTTTTTATTACTTTGGCCATAATCCAAAATAGCAAATACCAAACTCAGGACTAACCTTATAAACAGATTGAACGCAGTCTGGTTCCGCGCTAGTTGATGAACAAGAAATTTGTTAAAATTTTGGAAGATTTTGCTTAACAAAAAAAAGCAAGAAAAAAATTCTTTACAATTAGTTAATATTTCTTAATTATACTTTTATTAAAAATAAAGTAATTTTATATTGTTTAATAGCATATATTCTGGATGCATAATTATCTTAAATTAGAATCCTACCAAACTGATCCCGATCAGCATCACATCTCGATATATTCGAGTCTGACGTTTAAAAATTCTTCTCAAGACTCAGTCATCCAGTGTACTTGAAAAGTATCATATGCCCGATGATAGCCTTTCGTATTTGGAATTGCCATTTAAAAAAAGAAAAAAAAAAGTGATATCCGCGAATTGTTACAAAAAAAAAAAAAAACAACCCCTCCTGATAAAGTATATTTTAAGTACCATATCGCAATCGCCGATGAATTTTGTGTGTATTAATACCACGCTTTATACAAAATACATCTATTATTTTCGCTCATCGTGAAAATGAGGTCTGTTAAAATGATAGGACGACCCACTGTAAAATAGTTTGGGAGTCTGTTAAGGAATGTTGTTTGTAAAAAGGTTGTTACGAATTAACAGGTAAGTCTATTTTTAAGCAAATTGAGGGGGGGGGACAGAGAGAGAGAGAGAGAGATAGACTCACTCCAGGCACTGAATCCAAGGTTTAGGGAGGAAAGGAAGCTCTAAGTGGCGATATTTTGTTATGCTTGCCTTAAAGATTACATCATCACCATGTAATCAAAGGAAGTATAGGTTGTACTTTATTAAGGCAGCTGTTATACCTGTTTTTATTTCATCACGTTAAATTAATTTCGTTCTTATTCCTGTTTTTTCCCAACAACTTTTGGGATATTGGGCGTTCCACATCTTATTTTTTTCCCAGAATACATAATATCACATGACACTCTTACCTTATCGGTAATACATTCATTCACGATGAACGCTCAGTGCAATACCAACGAAGTAAAATATTCACCAAGTGACATTGAACGAAGGTAGCAGTTATTACTTTTTTATGACACTGCCAGAAAATAATTTTTCTGGTTGCTTTCAGTGTCTGCCTCACCCATCCTATTCACCAGACCTGGCCCCATCTGACTATTTCCTATTGCAGATTTAAAGAAACACTTCAAAGGAACAATTGACCACAGATGATGAAATCATATCTGCAGCTGAGGACTAGTTTGTGCAACAAGGAAAGGACAAATTTTTGCAATCCGAGGATTGCAAATGTGCAGCAGCACTTGCAATTGGCGATTATAACCCATTCCAATCATTCACCAGTCTGTGCGAAAAATCTAGTTCTCACACCGTTGCTAACCACACTCTTATTCAATTTCCATTGATGATAAATAGTTACCTATTTAGTAACTTAAAGGTTTCTATCATATTCCCTTTTCTTCGTCTATCACCCCCAACTTTTTCAGTCCACAAATCCTCAGTCTCTCGTTATAGGAAACTTTCCACATGTTTTTAAATATAATATTTAAAAACATGCTGAATAGATTTCTTGTATTCCACTTGTAGGTACTCCTATCCATTTTTTATTTAAAAATTATACAGGTATTTGTATTCTAGTTATGTGGATCTTGGAAATTCTGCTATAATAACTTGCAGTAGTTAGTAACTCTTAACGTTGTTTGCCATGCAGACAACTTCGGTATTAACATATGTATAGTCGTACAATGGAATTCTGAAATGGCACGCTGTTAGTTTTATTTTACTCGAACCATTTTCAACATTATTCAACTCTTTTTCGTTAATAAATAAAATGTTATTTTATTTATTTATTTGAAGTAAAGCAATATTCAGAGTATCAGAAGAGGTCAAAGTCGTTAAGTTTATCTGCTAACTTCTGTGAAATATTCAATGAAAATTTGTTTAATAGTCTTCCTCTTAGCTGTAGTTATCTCACAATAACTGAGAAGCGGTTATCTCTTTCGAACAGCATAAGTATAAAGTTATTTTCCTGGTACTCAAGAAAACTTGTTAGACTTTACAACGTAAATCACCATATACTGCGAAACTCCACAATTTGCGGAATGAGGGAGGGGTTAAACGTACCAATTAGCTCAAAGAATCCTCCAAAAATCACAGAGTGTGCATCTACAGCAATCAGGAATCCACTGTAAACCTCTTAGAACTGTGCTGAAATTTCGAATTTTCACTACTGGATTCATATAAATTCAGGATTGTGGTCCGTTCTGAGCATAAATGATATTATCATTATAACCAACTCCCCTCCTTCCCACACGTGAACACATAAGTTTCAATACTGCGGTCCAGTAAGGTGAGCAAATCAATCAGTGAACATGAAGCTGCGGCCTTATGTTTCATTCTGCTGAACACTATGTAGATAGACCTCGAGTAATAAGAGATGTTTTTGACGAAATTGAATAAATACCTAATACACCTGTGAGAAAGGCATCTCTGAGTTAAGTCAGCCATTGCAGTGAAACGTAGGAAATCTGTGTAATCCGTGAATACTTTTTTTTGAAGAGAAAGATGAAACAGTAAGAGTAGGTAACAGTAGGCTACCTACGTTAGTCCCTGTGAATTCATTATTAATTTTATAAGGAATCGCTACTGCCAAAAATGTGCACATTAAATTAAAGCTTGTCATTGTTCAATGAAGCTGGTATGCGGGGAAATAAAAATCTGCATTATATCTATAAACAAAGCAAATAGTGTTGTTTCATTCGCATACACCGTCATTAAACATTCGATTAATTTTGTAAACGAAAATTCTAATCAGTTGTGTTCTTAATGGTTATGTGAATCTAATTCTAGGTATGAGTGTAGGCGAGTTTTTATCCTCCCTGCAGTAGAAGTTATCCTCTACACATGCTCTACATTAACTATTTAGGCAAACGTTTGAAACTGCAACTTGGGGTAGAGATTAGTATTGAATTTCAGAGAAGTTATAGTGGAAAAAATGCCTTTTTATCTAAATTTTTCTGTGAAATGATTCTACACCTGAAAAACTATTTTGTGGAAGAAATATTTCTGCTTTAGCATTCTGAAAACTTTTTAAAGCAGAACTTCTTGAGTTTATAAGTGAAAAAGTACTTGAGCGGCCTTTCAACAAGATGTTAATCGGCACTCCATGCGAAATGAAGACAGATTTTTTTTTCATATATTCACTGTGTTTTCCTTAACTCCCTGCAATGCTGTTTTAAAAATTTAAAACTCGGAAATATTTCTGAACTGTTTAATATTATCCTGAGTAGTTCAGTAGAATTGGTCTTGTTAGACTGGGCTGATTAGGACATCGATTCTAGTAAACATCATTCAATTGTACACTTCGCTTATGTAAAGCAAATAATTGTAGAATTCCCTGCTCACATTCAAATTTTTATTTGAATGTCATTTTGTTGCGTTTCCTTTTATTAGGTCGTCTAGAAGTTTGAACTTGATTTAACAAATTACTTTCTTCCTCACCCTTCTTGCAGATAGTGTTGTGTGTTTCCAAACGCTTTACAATTATTTTGGTTTCAGATAAGTTAAGTCTTCTGAGCCTCACTTGGTAAAAACTGTAGCTGACTGAACTCGATTAGGTGTGGAAATGCCAACCAAAATCAAACTGCTTATCGTTAGCTGTGTGTGTGTGTATATATATATATATATATATATATATATATATATATATATATATATTGTGATGCTATTTCATCGATAGGAGCAATCGTATTATCCTGTCTGCCATACCATACAACGCTTATGCATACTGTTCTGGAACTTTTTTTTGTTTAATTTAAGTTTTTATACTCCCATTAGCCTTACAGTATTGATTAAACAACTCGCTTAAATTACAAGAACCTTTCTGTTGTTCATCGGTTTGGACTAGTTATTAATTTCAAACGCCGCGATTTAAAGTTGCATTACAAAAAATGCTCTTCTACTTTTAAAACTGTTCTAAGATTCGCTTTCCGCTTTAAAGCAAGTTTTCTTTTCTTGCAGACATGCTCTTCCTACTATCTTCATCCTTATCAGCAGCAGTGGCCAACCACTCGAAAGTTAAAAAGCTGTCCGTTCGAATTATGCCATGAACATAACGGTATACATCCTTACCGGACAAGTTCAGTGAAGCTTTACTGTTAAGTGGGGTTGGTTTCGAAATGTAATACACAGATTCAAAGCAGGGAGTTTTAAAATGTGAAATTAAATACAGTAATAAGTAAAAAAAAATGACGAATTGCTACTCACGAAGAGAGAAACCGATTAATAGAAAGTTAACTGATTATTAATTCTGTGAGTTTTAAATAGCCTTCCTATGCTTTACTTCATAATATGGAATCAAATTTTATACCGTAGTTTTGTACGAAATCCGAAGCATTTTCCCCTACACTTATCATTTTATATTAATGGTGCCATTATTCTTTTGTTCATTTTGCATAAGTCTCTCCCCTGAAAGTGCAGAAATAATAGTACACTTGGAGTATAAACAGTGTATTTTAAACACTTAGTTTTTGACACCTCAAGCTTCCAGTAAGCAAAATAGTGATGTCTATTACTGTCGATTAAAATAATCCACCTCCTAGTTTTATCTGTAAGATAATTCGCTTAAATTACCAAAGCTATTAGCGAGTCCAGAACGAGTCTTATACAAACATCTAATCTAGTGGGTTTTGAATTATGGTGTCTGCGTGGCGAATTAGTGTCTTAACCCATTGCATCACCTAGGGCCAGAGTACTGAGAGTAGTATTTCAACTGTTTCAGATTTGTACTGTTCGGCATTTCTGACAGATGAATTCCACTGTATACAATAATTTTGTTTACTTGTGCACTAGAATATCAGGAGAGCTCTAACATTTACTAGCTATTTTTAATTTAGTGCCGTCTATACTACTATTTTTATTCTTTTCTGAACATCCACTGAAAAATACCTGTGAATCAATGTGATATCCATTCCTCAAAACGACTTATGCAAAAAAAAAAAAAAAAAAAAACTCACCTTCTTTCAACATATCTGTATTAGCACGTCGCCTGCTGCAAGCCATCTTCAAGGAAGATGGTTTCGAAAAATTCTTTTAATGTCAACCTAAAAATAGAGTAAACTGTAGTTTAAAGTAGACTAATGATCTCCTCTAACAGAAGCAAGAAATAAGCTCACAGTGACAGGTTTCCCTGTGATCTCTAACCGTGTTCCTTTAGCATCACTGCGACTCGGAGTCCACTTAATCGTTCTATAAATACATCCGGTGCTGCAGAAATAGCACTGAAAGATGTCTGCTTTTCTCTGTCAGAAACTTGTTTGCTCTAACAATGTAACTTATGCTTCTCTGTCTTCCTGAAACTATGCTTTGATTAAGAAAGCTGTTGGGTTCTGAGACCAACCAAGCTGCTTCACGAAATTTCATCCCTGAACCAAACCACTGTGATGAAACACTTATTGTAAGAGGGAAATAATACATGCGATAAACGCTTGGTGGATTGTTACACTGCACTCATATTTCACAAATTAAACGTGAAACCCGTTTTATTTTTATTCGATATTCATTTTTGTAATTAATTAGTGAATATTGACAAACATTAATGGATAATGATATCTGAATTCAGTTCCAAACCAAGGTCAGTCTGAAACAAATTTCTTGTTTTGTTGATGAGGGTAGGCACTATGTTTGGTCGGAAATCACCAAATTTATGTCATTTCTCGTTCAAAACTTTTTCCCTATCTATTGGCACATTCCTCACGTTCAGAGTTCAGTGAGAAACATTCACTGATTAGCTGAGTGAAATGAGATTGGGAAATCGTTTTATCATAAAATCTCAAAACGAAACTTTGTTTAAGAATATAATAGATATTACTGGTTCTTAATAAGTTATTATAACTGCTGATGACAGGTAATGACAGCACATGCCGCAGGTTGTAGTCACTGAGAATGTCAGGCCGAAGTTGCTTATTCGGTCTTTAAATACGGGGGCGTTTCGAAAAATAAAGTACCGTGAGGAACTAATATCCTAATGCATCTAAGTCAACTTTGGTCCCCATCTTTTCCACAATCTTCAAAGATATTTATTCATTTACTTCACCTTGCGCCAAATCGTCTGTCCCATCACAAAAAGAAGTTTTATCTTTAATCAAGAAATGAGTTATGCACGTCACAGTCGGTTTGTCACCCAAATTTCAATAGCTCAAAGGAAAGGTTGTAAAACTAGGGTATGCATGTGGTACCACTGAGAGCTAACAGATAATCCAGGGAGCACTACTGCAGATTCCTTCTAATCTCACTCACTCCAGGCGATAAAACCCACCTAAATGATGTAAATTACTGGTTGAAGAGCAAAATTCTGTATTTGATATCCCAGAACTTCTCATTATAATTCAACCTCCAAAATAAGATTTTGGAGGTTGATTATAATGGGAAGTTCTGGGATATCAAATAATGGGAAGTTCTGTAATTATAATTGATTATAATGACAACCCAAACTTGTTTTTGTGACGTGACGTTTGCTCCGTCCCATCTTCTGCCAAGGTACAGAACTTCTGTTCAGTATGATGTCCTATACAAGTAGAAATAGGAGGATCTTTCTTCGTATTTATGCATATCTGTTAACTAGATGTATCCCCTCTAATCAATTTATTTGAAACGAAAAACCTGAGTATCTAGAAAGAAAAAGCTGCCACGAGTCCACTTTTTTTTTTTTTTTTTTTGCAAACAAAAGGCAAATATCGTATCGTTTTTCCGACTGCATTACGTAGCCAGTTTTAGCCTTTCCTTATTTTTTTTTCTTCTTCTACTTGAAAGATACAGATTGAGCTGTTTTTAACAATATCAATACATACTGCTTCTGCTGGGATGCGAGAGTTCTGTATTGTTATTTTAGTGTTGTCAAAACGGGTTTTTATCGTATCGAATGTATACAGTTTCTCCACAGGGTGGATGCATAAATGTTTTAGCAACAAGTAAGAGTTGTTCCATAAAAACTTATTTTCTTTATATATTGATTTAATAAAATTGAATCGCAATTTCTCTGACAGATTCACAGTGTCTCTTCAACATATGATGACATTAAAATACACGTGACTCTTTAAACTTACGATTTTGGACGCTCTACTCCTCAGTGTATTACATCAGTGATATACATGAACATTCCGTTAAGTCTTCTTGCATATTTGAAGAGTTAAGTGTCTATCGGTATTTGTACTTGACTTCTGTTTTCTTGCTATCCTATTCTCTCAGTCATACGGCTGGTGGGAGTAGCTATATAACTACTCCCACCATGATTATAAGCAAAGTGATTTCCCGTTGTCTTCCTTGCCGTAGTATATTTTATGACTGCAGCCGTATGTTTTCACGGGACCGATTTGCCTGTTTTTTTTGAGGGATGAAAAATCCGAGTTACCGGGAGAAAAAATCCTCCATCTCCGTGTGAGACCGGTTAAATCACCTTTAGTCGAAAGAGACCAGATAAAGATTCCCACGTCATAGACAGGAATCGAATCAGGTCTTTCCGACCAAAGGGCTTTGTCTATATCGACTGAGGCTCCTGTTTCTTGCTGTAGTATCTCGTATATTATGTCCTCTAATGTTGCATCTGTACTAATTGCTCTTATCTTAAGAAGCAAAATAATTTTGTATGTCTAATCATTAAACATTGGTTTTGTAGACCACAATATCGTATTTAAATTTCTTGGACCGTATCATACGTCTGTAGTCATGAATTGTCATAAACGTTTGCCAGTTTGTCTCAATTGTCTGGTATTGACGAATGTGGTTCATTGTAACGAAGAACCACGTGGAGAGCAATGACAACCATATTTTTCTTCACTGCTTATAACGTTTTTCTTTTGTGATGATGATTGTGATTGTGGAACTAATCATGGAATTTAATTTGATCTTATGTGCAGTTTTTAGGTAATCTTCATCTTTGGCAGACCAAATATTTTCATCTGGTCTTTGAAGACAGTACTGTGACTAGATATTTTTGCTCGTTTGGTAAAATGCTAGTTGCATTTTTCCTCTAAGCATATGACCCTGAGAAGAATATTCATTTTCAAATATTCCATTGATGCGTTTATTTATTTTTCTGTTGTTATAGTTAAATTTTTACATTTTAAAATTTTAACATTAAACTAACTTTTAATGAATAAAGAATATGATCTTTATTTTTTATGTATTTTATTGCCGATTTTCTTTGACTGCATATCCAAAACCAAGGGTTTTGGATATGGGTGGCATAGCCGTTTATTTGTCACTTGAATTTTAACTTCATTGCCTCAGAACTATCAGACATAATACTAGTCCCCAGCGTCGCAAGTTTTGCTCAAGCCTGAATATTAATAGCGCATGCATTGTTGGTTTATGTGTGTTATTATCCTCAGTCCAAAACCATGCTAGTGGTTGGTTAGGTGCAAAACTATTTACCTAAAATTTTGTATGTTACTCGCAATGCACTTTTCCCGTGAATTTTAAGAATAGAATAAAATAGAAAGGGAGTTTGAATCGTGTGTGTGTGGTTCTCGGATCTCCATATCCAAAGTAGTTCTGGGTATTTCCATTTTCAGGTTTCTGATTATTAACCTAAGTCAAGTTCCGCTTTTTTTTCCCAAGACACCCAGATCCCAGTTGCTTAGACCACCTGTAGTTAGTTCCCTTACATCAGATTGCATCCCATTGTACTTCCTCATATTTGTGACTTTCATTACCATTCTCAGATTTATTCGTGTGTTAATGATTCTGTTATTTTATCGGATATCAAGTACTGTGTACTCCCGCTAAGTAGTAGGTATTTTTCATTGTCTAGCAGTAATTCACATCACCACTAGTTTTACTTATTGCATAACACCACCATGAAGAAATCCCAAGATTCAACGCAAGAGATCACTCCATCCATCCCATTATGTATTTTTTGTGTATCAATTGTTGCGTCTTTTCCAGTTTGTGAGGAGAACAAAAAAATGAACTTTGAATGAGACCAGTTAACTAGCGTTCAGTTGAACAGCCCTTTTAGAGATACCTTAAACACAACGAAACTCGAAGGTCTTTTCTAGCCAGAGGATGCTTGTCACGTTATCCTTCTAATTCAGTGGGTCTTAACCTTTGTAGTGATCGGCACCCCAGTGAAAAATGTGTTTCTATTTCTTTATTTAGGAAATTACATCTATTGCAAGATAATTTATTTATTGAAAAATAAACACGTACATACAAAACAATATCTCAATTTTTAATGGCTATGTTGTTGTTGTTTATTCATAATAATACGTTTGAAGCGAGGCTCCTTTTTTGAAAGAGCCACGCGTAAGTCATCACTTGCATTTAAGCGATTTCTAGCTTTTGTTTTTATGTGCAAAAGTGATGAAAATCCCATTTCACACAGGTAGGTGGTGGCAAATAGTAAAAGTGTCTGCAATGCTGCTTTTGCCAGCTATGGATAAGGTTCTGTGTACACCAGAATTGTTCTAAGTCCAGTTTTCATTTGAATACGTGCATTGGCTCGTATATTCCAAATTCCATTTGAATACGTGCATTTGTTCGTATATTTCAATAAGATCGTCTTTTATTGAATAGCTGTTGTCCATCGAATCTGGGCCAAAATTTAGAAACTTCTCTCGCACCCCCAGGGGTGCACACACCCCAGGTTAAGAACCACTGTTCTAATTGCACGTGTTTGGAGATTGGTAATAAAAGCCAACAATTGGACCTCCGAACTAAGGTTCTTGTATTATTGAACTCTTCACATATTCATGACATTAAGTGTGCAGGTTAATAATCTAACCATTAAAAAGCAACTATTTATGGATGGGTATGCTAAAAAAATAATAGCTGGATGAATGTAGTTCTTTGCAAACTTCATAAAGTACTGTAGAATAATCGATCCAGGCCTGCCTCACTAGGGGAGAGGGAAACTATGCAAATCGCCGAGTAAAAATATGCATGCGTCCATTCTGATACTAAGTATTATAAGAGATATTCTCTTGGGTTTTCTCCCGCTCCCTCTTTATTCAGTAGTGTTAGAAAAGTGCTGTAACTGAGTTCACTATATTTAGTGAACTCTTTCGCCTAAGAATTTTAAACTGTCGGTACTGTAGCAGTGAAAGAGCTTGGTGCAAAAGCAATAATAACGTGTATGCATTGCATATTATAACTTTTAAGAAATCTGGGATGGCTGTTTCATTGACCTGAATTTGAAAATGACAGTTACATAAGGCTCGAGATAACCCGCATATGTTTACATGATTAAAACAACTGCTACTAGTTTGGGAAGAACTTAGCATATATATATAAAGCGTTTCTACAAAAGAATGCCGATATTTTAAGTAAATAAGACCCACGATAGATGTTCAGTTACTCAGAATTTTCTGCGTGTTAAAAATGCGATTGTTGAAAAAAAAAATAGCAGATGATTCGTAAAGCTTTGAGAATTTAGGCAAGTCGCTCAAGTATAATTTATCTGATAATGTTGCAAGAGGCGGTATAATCATTTTAATGAAATCAGGTGAAATTGTGAAGAAAGATTATGAACTTCTTTAGACACCCATTTCTGAGATAGGTTATTGGGTAGAAAAGGACAAATTTTCTCGTAGTCTTGATCTTACATCCTTAAAATATTTCCTCCTTTGGGATAACGTAAAAGATAGCGTACATCAAAAGTAACTTCAAAACGATAATACTTCATACAAAATTAGATACGCCCTAGTTACTGTTAGAACGAAGTGTACCTGGCTGGTGCTAAGTTTTAAGAGATGTATAACTCGCTGTACACAGAGGAACTAGATGACTCGTTCACCTCAAATCAAATTAATGTTTCAATGAAATTTCTATTTCAAATGCAATTTTTCTGTACCCATACAGTCGATATGTCATATATCAAGGATCAATCGTCTCTTATGTTTTATATGCTCACTATCTGTCTTTTATATGGAGAACAGAAGTGACTTTTATAAGTCACTTCTGTTCTCCATTGAACGGAATGGTTGTCTCACACCGGGCAGGGAAATTCATCTCCACCTAAAAATTTACATCTCGCAACTAGTTTTTTTTTTTCTGGATCTCAATAGACATATCATGTTGCTGTAACTGAAGACTTGCCACATGGCTTTAATTGACTTCTCTAATTTGAATTAATGACTTAGTACTTCAGCTTTCTTTGGGTCTTCATCACAACTGAGAATTTCATAAATTCCAAAACATTAGGCACCAACTTTTGATCCAACATTGCAGAGTTTCGAGGTTTAATTGCTCCGCCTTCGCTTCTTATGTTACTGCTGGAGTTGTATCCATTGGAGTGGAGTTCCGCCTGCTTGAATCGGAGAGCACGGCGGACACATTCACATATGTGTGTCGGTGTACACACTTTTTTTTTTTTGTTTTGAAGTATGGAGTAACTGGATCCGATTTTTTTAAGGAAAATATCAAATTTTCTTAAATTCAACTCCGTACTGTTATCTATCAGTAGATTCTAACTGCTCCATGTTTGGTCTCTAGGTCGATGTTTCCAGATTATTTAATAAATAAATAAAAATATATATAAAGTAGAAAACCAAAATCTTTAGCTTACCCATGGTAAAATGTACTATGGGTTTAAACCTTTCATGGGCGAAAGTCATATTAAAAAATGACAGTAAAATATCAACAGATTATAGGAGTTGCCAAAAGGTGATCAACCTTATTATTAAATTACTCCGGATTCAGAGGAAGATGTTGAGAGTGTTTTCAGTTGGTTGTACACCTTTTGGCAACTCCTATAGGTGGGGATGACCTCTCATTGCTTGTGCCTTGGTGTCTCCACTACTGGGTCTGGCTCCCACTGACGAGACCTCAATAAATGTTGAAACGGACTGGGTAGTGGCCCTTGCCTTAATGCATAGTATTACACATATCCACAAGGAGATGTGCTTTGCATTATGGGAGATACTGAGATAGGAGTGATGATAGCTTTCTTCACCTTTGCCACGAGTTGCCTTGGTGTTGCACCACCTTAGCTCAGTCCTGAAGATATTTTCAAGTGCAAACTTTGTTTGCTCACACTTAGAAAAGTAATCTCATTCGAAGAAAAATGAACAAGGCGAGTCCAGAGCAAAGATAGGACAAGAACACAAAAATTAGTGAATCAACTATAAGAGCAATTATAAGCAAAAAGGTAAGACTGCTTCAAGTTTATCATGCATGCAGACCACTCGAAATCAAAGTATTATAATGATTGAATTAGAGAAACTTCTTTCTACGCGGATCGAAGATTGTAACCAAAAACGGATCCCGCTAAACACTGACTTTATTAAATCAAAAGCATTAAGTATTTTTGCAACCTCAGTGATGGGAAAAGAAATAATTCCAAAGTGCTGAGTGGTTTGAGTTTTTCAAAAAAGAGAAATTGCCTACATAATGTTTGAAGCACAGGCGAAGCTCCAAGTGCAGATAAGCCAGTGATTCAAACATTATGTAGGCTATTTCTCTTTTTGAAACAACGCTCAAACCACCCAGCACTAGTGTGGAATTCTTCTTCTTTTCCCACCATTGAGGTTGCAAAAATACTTAATGCTTTTGAATTAATAAAGTCAGTTTTTAGCAGGATCCGTTTTTGGTTACAGCGATTTTGAAGAAAATTATGGAAGAAGGCGGGGGGGAGGAACTATTGTGACTAACAAATATTTAATGTCAATGAAATCAGCCGTTTTTGGAAGCGAATGCCTTCCGAGACTAACTGGCTACCTTGATCCTAACAACTGAAGATTGCTGTGCGTGTGGACTTCTAAACCAATAGAACAAACCAGTATGTTGTGAAATAGTAAACATATTTGGCGACGAAGCAAAAAAGGAAATTATGAAAATTCCTCATTCAGACGATACAATAATAAAATTAAAGATATGTCAAATGATATTGAGAAAACAGTTACCAATAAACTTTCTAACATTTTGCTTTACAAATTGACGAATCCACTGATATTAGCGGTAAAGCTCATATACTAGGATTCGTACATTTCATTAATGAAAAAGAAATAGTGAATCAATTTCTATGCTGCAGAGAACTTGAATAGCGTTAATACAAGTATCCAATGGAAAAATAAAAATATTTTGACATCCACTAACAGATTGTCAGCTTTTCAGAAAAAGTATCTCTTTGGAAAGCATATCAGAAAAAAAAATGCACTTGATATGTTTCCTTCGCTCCATAATAAAAAAAAAAGTTGAGGGAATTATTTCCGTTATAACAGAACATTTAACAATACTGGAAGAAAAGATAAAAGATTTCAAGTTACTTTCCTTCCTTAAATACATACAATTATGACTGGATACGAAATCCATTTGTCACAGTTCATACATCGATTTGTGAATTTTCGTTACAAGAAGAACAACAAATTAGTTAACGGATCGTACTCTAAAAATGAAATTCTCTGAAATAACTCTTGAGGAATTTTGGATTTTTATCCAAGTCGAACACCCAGCTCTCTCCACAAGGGCACAGAAAATTTTGTTAGTTTTCAACATCATATTTGTGTGAGCTCGGTTTCTCAATATTAATCAATATATAAAAACTGAAAAGCGTGAAAGACAAAGAGATGAGGGTAGCTATATCACATATTAGACCTGATATTGCTGAAATCTGCAAAAGCCAACGAACTTTTGGTGTTCCCCAAATTTTTCTTATAATTCAAAAGTATTCCGTGACTTCGAAAAGGTTAAGAACCACTGGCTTAGAGACTGGCCCTGATGAAGAGAGAAGCAGTAAAATTTGCAGAAGAGTAGAAGCAATAGGGCCATACCGTCCGTTGTATGCAAGAAACAGAATGCCGCCAATCTACGTTAGCTCAATTCTTTGTTAAGAAGTAGAATTATAAATTAATATTCTGAATATGTTTTATTGTCTATCAGCTTCATGGTTTTCCTTTAACTAGGCCCTGAGATATACCCTAATTCTTTTATAAAAAAATAAGGGTCAAAAAAGAAATTTGAGATACGAATTATACTTTTTCCCATAGGTTATTATATTCGATTAATGCGCCTGTTTCAAAGAATGCATTAGCCGCATTAATCGAGGGATTGCTGTATTATACACAAATTGTTACACATTTCTTAGTGATGAAGCGTATGTCTTGCTTATGTGCTATCAACTGCAGGCGTAATTATTGACTGATGAATATCTTGTGCTTTATATCTTATCCTTTTTGTTGAAAATTTAATACAGTTGACCACGTGTTTATTATATGGGGGGGGGGATATTGCCATATTGGCGAATTCCCTTCCTGTTCCCTTCATTATAGTGTGCGAAGTGGTTATTCATCAGGAAATTTACTTCCGTGCGCTGCTTCATCCACATTATTTACAATTTAAATCTCCTGTTATGATAATCCACTTTGTACTATTCAAACTAATTGCCTAATCATTTTCTTAACACTTTCATGGCATTAATATCTTTCTCTTAGTGATCTATTTAATATCAAATACATCACTTCATCGTTTCTCAACTCATTGCTATTGTCAGGAGTACTTTCTATCTTCCGTCTCTTCTTCACATGCTTCACTCTTCGATTTCTGTTCCTGTCGAGGTATGGTTATCACCATAATAAAGTGATTATTTTGTTTTGTATAGGAGTAGCTCTGGGCTTTAGAAGTACCTTCATTTGTATTTTCACACATTGGACTGTAGTCGACTATTCAGCCTTTCCTTCGCACTATACTAGGCTGTCTAAGCGGTTTAAAACGAACATTTCAGATTCCAGTTTATTCGTGAGATGTATATAAATTTGAACCGCTGGGACTGTCATTGGTCCAGATTTATCTTGGCGTCTAAATGACAAATGATTGATTTCAATTTTTGAAACACACTTTGAAATTGCTGTATTTAACAGAATGCATTACAATGTTAATGGTCCAGAAGGCGTGCGACAGGCGAATTCTTTATATCCTAATAATTGGAGAATCATTGCTACTAAGGAAATAAACATGATCACGCATTCCACTTATAATTTTATGTAAATCATTCGATGCACTGAAATATCATTTTCAAATCTGGCTCTGTTGTGATAGAATGTTTTGAAGGTACATCTTTCAAACATTATATCACATCTATCTAGCACAAGTGAAACTATTGCAATTATATACGGAAACAAGAACTTAAGTATGCGTGACAGCTTTATATGCCATTTGAGATTAACCAAAGGCAACAAGCGATTTGACGTGAAATTTTTGCAACAGCTTCTTTGTGCAATGAATATGATTACCACTCAATCAAAAACATCTCTCTCTCTCTTTCTTTTGTGTCTGTCTGCGTTCCTCCCTCTCCCTGTGTATTTATAATATGATCATTTGAGTCGAAGTTAAATAACTGAGCAGGAAGGATACTTCCGCATAGCCTATAACGATGGGTTTTTTGACCCAATGTCAAGTTTCACATTTCTGTTGTGTTTACCGCTACAAAGTACTATTTGGATTATGAACGAACTGAGATGGACCGGCACTTTGGGAAATTGAAGTTTTTAACTTGAGCTACTGAATATATTCTGGATTTTTGTCTAGGACGTCTTTGGCATATGCACTGGAGAACCTTTGGCATGGGACATCAGGTCTGACAAAAGCTCGTGTTCTGTTCCTATGAAAGGCATCGCGCACGATATAATGTGGAAGGTCTGTAAGCTGTAGTTATAGTGGATGCCAGCTGAGGTCCAGTAATGAATAAGACCGAGTTTGGATGCCTGTAAATGGTAGTGGTGCATGTAATCGATGTTGGTATCGAAACCACAGTTGTTGGTAGCGTCTATGTGAAAGTGCGTTTACATGTAATTTTATTTTGTTTTGATATCTTGAGGTACATTTTTATTTTTCCTTTTAGCAATCTTTTAGTAATGATACAATGAATAATCTGGAACAATTCCATACCCCAATTTCAGATGATTCGAGTAGCCATTTTACTAATTTATGTAAAGGTAAATGAAACTGAATCTTGAAAGAACAGATAAATTTACTTACTGGGTGTTCCAGGAATTAAGAATTGCGGAGCCCAGACTTTACCGTAGTGAAAAAGTCGAGGAATCATGTGCACATAATAAGGATCTCCGCTCTTCGACGCAAAATCTGCTTGTTGTTTTGGAACGTTGTACAGAATGAAACTAGGTAGTTGCATGTTGCAAATCAGTAGTTAGAATTAAATGATGCAAAGGACTGTGTTGTTAGATCAGATGTTAAGGCGCGGTTAAATCTACCTGAATATAGGAGATATTAAGCTAAACCCTTTACTCTATGCAAATAGCATTTTCTCCCTAATAAATCTGCTACAAGTTTTAGAATCTATAGGCAAAGTGGATACTAGATTCAACGTTATTTCAAAGCCGAATGTTTGTAGAAAC
The DNA here is from genome assembly GCF_054136105.1 of Typopeltis vanoorti. Lineage (NCBI taxonomy): Eukaryota > Metazoa > Arthropoda > Arachnida > Uropygi > Thelyphonidae > Typopeltis > Typopeltis vanoorti. Next base: position 124,913,545 of record NC_143560.1, read on the forward strand.
TACGTAAGTTGACCTGAGAGCTTACGAGAATACAATCCTCGGGCATCCCCCAGTTGCCTTAACTTACACTACTTAAGACATGAGCGCTGCCCCAGCGTCCATATATTCGGCCTTTTATTAGTGAATTTGATAAAGGTTTCAAAGGCAAGTGAAACCTTTATCAAATGCACTAAGGAAACTCAGGGATTGTTTTCTCGTAAGCTTTCAGGTCAACTTACTAAACTTAGTTTATACAATCATTCGACTTTGAAATAATATTGGATCTAGTATCCACTTTGCCTATGTAATTTTACAAGGCCGAAATGAAGCTTTATGACTTTCTTTATTAATTATAGCTAAATTAATGAAATAATTGGTCTCACAGTTTTGGTATGAAAATCAACGATAAAACAGTTTTGAAAACTGGCAACATAAAAAAAAAAAAATCGTTAATTGCATTCTTAATGGCGTCGTACCCTATACGTTTTAGCTGGTTTCTATACAGTTTTAACGAAGATTGGAAAATTTAAATATAGTAATCGATAATACAATAATTAAAGATAATGTGATAAGACATTTGACTAAATTTATATGGAACGGGAACGATGCCTAGTGAAAAGACCAAACTAGTTCCTATGTACTTTTGGGATCCATCTGTCAGATACATAAGTTACAGACTGGAGACTATAGATATGACAATACCAAGAAAAATGAGAGGACTGAGCATATAGCATCGGTGACAGAAAGATATTAAGAGATCAGAAAAGAACGTGAAGTTGCTGTTATTCAAGAACACGTAAGCAGTCAACGTAAGATGGCATGGCCACATATTTAGAATGAGACATTATACATGTTGAGGAAGACCAAGATGTGATTTTGATATAGTTGAGAAGATCGAAATGTAAGCGTAGATTAAAACAGACCAGTTTGTAGACTGTCATTAATATTTGATATGGTCTTTGAAGATATGCACTGGAAGATGATAAAGTGACTATTAAAGCTTTATGCAGCTGTAAGTGCATAGTATACAAACACTGGGTTCTACCCTGCTGTCAATTTTTATCATAACTGCGGTCATAAATTTCCAATATATTCAAGTTACACGGTATTTGGATTACTCGGTTGACTTTACATTAAGGAAGTCAGAAAGCAGTTGCCATTTTAAAATGAATTTGTATTTTTTTTTCCACAAGGAGGAGGAAAACTTGAGAATTTTTTAATATACTAATATTCGCAATACCAAGTACTTACCTCGAAGTTAATCACGAGTATTTGATTATTTGCTGTTCTGATTTGTACGCGCCATTCACTACGAGAATGAAATCTAAACTCTCAGAGCAAGTTCTAAAAACAAATGCATGCACGCCTGCTATAGGAAGCGAAGTGACTTTTTTACACCTAGACGTTATCGAGTATTCACACAAACGACACCCGAGGAGTAAAGCTTATCCAGAATAAATATCGAGAGACAGCACTGTGCAAACTGTCAATTCCGTGCTATTTGAAAAGCATATTAATTAAAAATTGAACAACCCAACTAGAAAAAAATCGGAGTACTACCGATCAGTTTTATGCTTCTGACGCATTATTTTTTAGAAATGAATACAACCCGCGCACATCCACACGAAGAAGTTAACTTCTAGTCTAACATGCCACTAGACATGATAAAAGAAAGATTTTCGCAATGTGTTTTGCTTTTGGGAGTGGTGAATATTAATAAACAAAATGCCAATATATTCCAGTTGAATATGCAGAAATGAAAATCATCGGATAAAATAAATCTCAAGGAAGAATGTACAGTATATTACAAATAATGTTGAGTGAACATTCGTTCCGTGTTAATTACATAAGTTGTGCGAGAGAATATATTTATTGCATAAATTTCTAATACCAATACGTAAAGTTCAGTAAAATCATAACACCCATCAAAAAACTTGTTTAATATCAGAACAATCATGAAGCGCCCTGCATTTCAGGCTTGCTAACTGAATATATATATATATATATATATATATATATATAATGCAACACTAACATCAACATCCGTTTGTGTACTGTTATATACTAGACAAATTTAAATACTCATTAATTACTAGATAAGATTTCTGTCTAAACTAAAGCTAGCCTGAACTAAAATTTAATCACACGTTTAGATTTTGCATATAAAAATTCATCAAGCAGTTTAAGAGAGGATTGATTAAAGTACCTAAGGCTATAAGAGAAATGTGTTAATTACGTGCCTATTAATTCACTATTCGGTTTGTCTGTTGTGGCGGAGGAGTGATTAAAACGCAAGTTTTCCAGGAAAAAAAAAAACAATTTCCTTGCATGCTAACTCACTGTCAATTGAAAGTCATAAATGTTCCGAGAGTCCAGATGCGATTCGAACTCCCTCAGCTAAAGGACAGTGTCATTCTTTAGGCTGCTCCATGGAAGAGCGACATTTTTGTGCACGGCAGACACGCACGCGTTGTATTCGAAAGACGTTCGACTTTACTGATGGAGAACATCTTTAAATAAAAAATTCTACTCCATATACAGGTCTTCCGGATAATTCTTATATTCTAATTCTATTTCACTGAGATGATATAAACTATAATTTTTTAAAATGGTTCTCAATAATGAATTCATTGAATTTTTGTAATTAGAATACTTGTGGAAAGCAATCCCGGTAGAAAATGTCCAATCTTAATATTAGACTACGATTTAAAGTAGCACATTCCTAAGAGACCAAATAAATCATGCTATACTAGAGCCGGAAGCTTCCAATTTACCAGAATTACTTCATCGTACAAGTCCAAAATTCAGTGTTTCTTTACTCCCCCCCGTTCCCCCTCTCTGTCCACACCCATGTATTCTTACTCGGGCTTGTTTATTAGAGCTGGTTAAGTACAGTATTTGGCTGTTTACGTGTACAGTTTGACAATGAGTAACAAAAGCAAAGATTCATATGTATTTTTTTTTTTCATTCTTGCACTTATTTTATGGCTTTCAAAGCCTTATGGTTAGGATAGCGAATTGAAGAGCTATTCCTTGATTACCGTCTGAAAATGTTACGAGCACGTGCCCGTCACGTGGTGAAAGTTGTAAGTGCTACGATACAACCGATCAATAGTAGGCAAGTCCATTAAGGAGGAGCAGGTAAGGACACCATGCACTCATTGTAATATGCACGATTGTTTTTCTTCTTTTTTTTTGGTGGCCTCATCGAATATTTTAGGATAAATGGACTGCTGTATATTTATCAGAGATAGCACAAGAAACTATTAAAGTCAATTTATTTTAAATGATGAACTTGCCTTCGATTAAATACTCATTCTAAACTTATTACCCAAGCAGAGAGTTTTCTTTTTCTATTTCGTTTTAAATGCATCGTCTCTCCCCCCCCCCCCCTCGTCTGCATCTGAATCTCTGCGTGAAGTCTTGATTCTGCTTTTCATAGAAGTAAAACTCATCAGAACTCGAGCTTCACTTTACGCTGCTTGTGGGGACGTACTGAAAAGGATATGATCTAACTTGAAGTATTTACTACTTGCATGCATTTTATTGTAATAATTTTGCGAATATCTTTTTAATCTTAATTGATATTTTTTTAATGATTTGAGAGAGATGAAAGTTTCTCAACACAATAATATTTAGTATGACAAACTGAAGTGTTGCTTTCCCAAATTGCATATGTCGTTGAAAATTTATAGTTCAGTAATTTTCATTAACTCTAAAATCTAATTTTTAGATTTTAGTTAATTTATCATCCGTGAGTGCTGTTAATTTTGTTTCTCAGTGTTTACGTGAATTTGATTAGTTGGTGGTTCCTTAATTTTTTCCCATATTAGTTCAGATACGTATCTCTTGAATTATGGCGATTAAGAAAGAACCATTAAACATACCACTATGGCAATGCTACCATTCACATTTATTGGATTTTAAATCGGAAGTTTTCACTTAGGATCACCGATGACAACGTGGACAGCTGCTTGAAATAAAAATGTTTTAGATAAAAGACAGTTTCTGCATAAGCTGTTCCTGCGTATGTAACCGGGTTTAAATATTCCACTAAAATAAAGTGTACTATTCGTCTTTCTGATTTCATATTTTTAGGATTTAAATAATTCCTATCAGTTTCGGAAATGACTAACAACTAGTAATGTTCATCACAAAACTTATTCTCATTGACTTACTAAAGCCGATGAGAATAGCTTAAGAGTGAAAATGCGCCATAATCTCGCTCACTCATTAATATGAAAGAAAAAAAAAAAAAAAAACTAAGGACCGCCAACTAATCATATTCATGCAAAAAATTCGCTCATACTTTTTTTGAAGAATATTCAGTGCTTGGTACATCGTATTCATTCGAGTATATAGATTCGATTCTCTCTCTAACGCATGCGCGCGCATCGTCAAAGCTGATGCAAGTCAAAGGGACCTTAACCTCCGCATTCTCTGTCCTACATTCCCTTAACTTCTTTTATCTTTACATTCCTTTTATATTTAATCTCTCTCTCCGGATAGATTTTATATCAAATGTGAAAATCCAGTAGATACTTTCCCTTTCTTTAGTGGGTTAATTATCTGGCTAAATTTCGACTAGCTCGCAGTTTATCTTATTTCTAAATACTTTACAGGACATCATGTGTACGTATTTCTTTAATATTAAATGGTTTTTTTTTTCTTAAAAACTTCGTCCCTAATATTTGGAAAGCTCAGTGTACCAAACATTAAGTAACTTATTTATGGTTGGTTTAATGATAACTGATAATTGGTGTGTGCATAAGTTATTTTCTCTTTATCGTTATATGAAAGTGCAAATAAAAATATTTTATTTCAGGAAAAAAACCGATTAAAAATAATTTTACTGATGAGTGTTACTTTCGTAATCGTCTGGCAAAATCAAACTGACGCTTCCATAATTGCGTTTGTAAAACTGCAATTATGAATTAGTGACATGCACTTTTTTGTTCGTAGTCAGAAGATATTAAGATAAACAGACGTTAATTTTTGCATGAACCACTCGAGGTTTGATCTTTATCAACAACTGTCTCCTCTGTTTTCTTCCGAGAACAGACTTTCAGCATGAATTCTCGTTTAGCCGACCAAACGAAGAAAGGACGGAAATAAAGCAGCGATAAAATATTTGATTGCATCTTCTATCCGCTAATCTGAACTAAGTACAGCAGTAATTAGGCCATTGCGACCATTGTGAAATGTTAAAGAATGAAATGAAAAAAAAAAAAAAAAACATAAGAAAGCAAGGGACATGTGCGAGATATCGTTAAGCTGACAAAATTAATGATAGTGTATAAATTCCTTTTAAAACTATATCGTTTTTCTGTACATTTTGTAAATGAATAAATCAAACAAAAACAGGTCTAGACTAAATATATTGACTATAATGTATAAAACCGTTTTATTATTTTTTTTTTACGCTTCGATGTTCGAAATTAGAATTGATGCATCTATTTCCCACTGAGCGAAGATGATCCGGCCCTGATATGTAAACTCCCTCACCCCTTAAATAAAAGAATCCGTATTCCAGCAGATTTCTGGAAATTTACTTTCCAGTGCAATTTTGATATCGATTATCTGCTTTTCAATTATTTAAGACTAATTGCAATACATAAAGATGCATATGGCAAAAGAGGACTCGTTGCTGCATCTTTATTTTTTCAGGAATGAGTGGGTTAAATTTTCATCCAGCTTTCTTTCAATTAGCCTAGCCATCACTATTTTTTGGTTACACACATAAAGGCATCCAGCAGTGAAGTTCACACGCCTACACCTCTCCTCAGTGAGGCATAACGTGCAAAAACATTAGTACGAAATTCCAGAGGACGAAGTGAATTATTCAGTAGGACTTGAAAGCGTTTACATCTCATATACGACTTACACACACATTATGATATTGCAGTTAACTTCATTAAGAGCTTTGTTCTCGTTAAAATCAGTATGCAATAAACAAATTATTGTTATGTGAGATTTGCGATTACAATGATAGCATTTTGAGAATAAATTCGTTGCTCGGCTGTATAGAATGAAAATGTTGCAGTTTATAGAGCAACGGACCTGATCTCAAATTTGTAGACCTAAAAAATTACAGGACCTCCAAACCGTAATTATGATCATTGGTGCAAAAGGTTATGAAGATAGTTGTTTTAGTGCTAACTACATTTTGTAGTTCTCAAGTGATCTGTGCACCATGCATATCACCTCACTTAACAGGAAAAATGATTTCGTAGTATAATTAAATTAATACATCCATGGATCAGTAGCCTCGCTGCGAGAATAGGTTGTTATCTATAATAGAATGATAAGCAGAACAGTAAAAGCTGGCATGAATTTCAACCGAAAACATTAAAACCCAATATAGATTTTTTTCGAATGATTTCATTGAAAAAACTACAATTAGTTTTTAGGTGAAATCAGAGCACCCAGGCTGTTGCTTTGACACACACACACACACAAAGTCAAATAGCGAGTTTCCTTACAAGAATAATTAGCTAATGTTCTACCTGCAGTAACTCGATTTCTATGTTAAATAGTATCGGTGTCCCACTTCTATTCTATAGAAATATTCAAGAGGACACATCCTGGTACATTTGAAGCGTTAAGTTAAATTAATGAAACTAGAGCATTTTGAAAATAGAGACCCCCACCTAAAAAAAAAAAAAAAAAAAAAAAAAAAAAAAAAAAAAAAACACGTTTGTCTTCTCCTTCAGACACATACACCTCTTCAACTGTTTTCTCCCAAATTTGGAATATATTTTCTTTATATACTGGATAAAATTTTGTTTAACAACAATATCCCATCCAACAGCATATCCTTTTCTGGCTGAACTTCATAAACAACGCACGCTTACCAGTGGATGCTATGTTTAACCTCCTCTTTTCTTAACCATATCTCCTTGATAAAAAAATCGATAACGTATTATATCAAGATTCATCTTAATGCCATTAGTATATGTTTTAGTGTGCTTGTAACACCAGCGAAACAACTTTTCCGAATGCAGGAAACATTTTTGATAACTATCGGCTCACTTCGAGATTTATTTCATGAAATCGATGCAAGCCTCCTTGATGTCGTTCAGTATATCTTTTTTAAGGCTGCACCTTCTTTATATTTAGTTGAAATTAACATGATGATAAATATGAATGCGTTTTAATAAATTTTGTGCTCATTTTGCGTTACAATCGAACGTAAAATGTTTCTCAAAGAAAAATATTATTGATATTTAGGAGGGTTTTTTTGTCAAAATATTTTTTTATTTTATTTCCTCGGGTATTTTAATGGATAAAAGAGATTAGGGGGGGGGGAATGAATTTCGTTGTATAAATGAGCATTTCGTAAAGAAATGTGCTTGGTGGTTTTAAATTTCTCATTTATAGTAAGAAAAGGGATGAAGAAAAGTTTTTGGTTAACTTGTGCTGCAAGACGACGAACCCATAGAACGAGAGAATTATTATGCGTGCGCTCGCGAGCAATTCCATAAGATATACAGTTCTCTGGTGATTAAAACTTCTCACTCTGAAAGCTCTTTCATTATTAATTTGTCCTGTAAAAATTAGACAATACTGTGATGCAAATCTGCTTGCCACAAATGCTGAATTAAGGTAATCCCTCGTAAGTTGCTCATTCAACGCTGATACTAAGCCAATGGCAAAGAGACCTAATTTAGTTTCCAGAAAACTTGTTTTAGGGTGATATCGATTTTTTTTTCAATTAAATAGTTCTTAAGATGATTCATGGTTAAGTCAATCGATTAATTAATTCGGCTGCATTAATTCGTCCTTATTATGACGAATTAATGCAGTCGGTTCGTCACTCCTCTGCTGCTGCATCACCCCCCCCCCTAAAGGCAAGTATTCGTGACTGTATATCTGTGTGTTCACGGAGACGGTTTGCCTGTTCTCGGCACGAAAAACCCTCTACCTCCGTATGAGAACAGCTAACTTATCTTTAGTCGAAAGAGACCAGATAGAGGTCCCTCACGGCATGGACCGAAATCGAACCCAGGTCTTTCTGACCGAAGGGCTTTGTCTATACCGGCTGAGCTACGGAGGCTCTCAGCACAGATTGTCATTCTAAAATGACATCACAGAATATCTTACCGATGTTAAAGAAACTTCTGTGATTTGATTATCCATAAAATCGACAGCAGCGACAAATATTGATTGCCCTCAGAGCGCAAACCTGTCAAGTATTGCTGAATTTTACCGATCTCCCTCTTTGAAATTAGACAAAGATTAGACCGACTGTCGGCAAAAAAGCCAGTGACGCTCCTCACATTTAAAAACGTTAATTTTTTTGTCAGTTAATTATTTCTCATTATTCGTAAAATTAATCATACTATGTCTATGCTTTCTCCTTTTATTCTGTTTTTTGTTAATATATATATATTATCTGTTTGGTGCACGTACGTACAGTGCGCTGAAAGATCACTTATTTCGTTTTCCTATCCATATGCTAAAGGACTTTTATGTCCTTAATTAGAATCGAAGGCAGAAGGTAATTCACATTTTACTGCTTTCATTCTTATAGGAAGCAGATCTTATTTACATTACGTCTTTCTCACTCGAACGAAACCCCTCTTTGTGTGCGCTTATTTCTTTTGACAAACTAGATTTTAATGCACTTTTTTTTCTTTATATATTATGCTGCCTTATTTAATGATAACTTTGCCTACCGCTTTTATATTTTAAGCAGCAATTAATATTTTAATGATGAAAAAATACGGGAAGCAAGGGGGAATGTAAGACTTTTGGAAGATCAAAAGAGAATGCGAAATGAACAGGTAAAGGAACTCTTCGCTAGACTTTTGGTAAGGAGTCTTTATCGGTTGCTTTTATTGATTCTCACCCACTATAATTGTAAATACATATCCTACCGTGGACTGGCTAAGAATTAGATATACCTAGGACTCTGTTTAATAGACCAAACATGATTATTCAAGCCATTTAGGCCTCCATTAAGAGCTCAGTCGGCATGGCCTTTTTGATCACAAAGATCCGGGTTACAATCTTAAGAATGCAAAGAACCTTTATAGAGGCTTTTCATTTGAAGGTAAGTTATCCGGTCTCATACGGAGTTTGCGGGTTTTTTCCTTCCTCAAAACAGGCAAACTGGATAGAAGAGCTCACATAATTAATCGAGAAAATAATGGCTAATCCAAACAAACAAACCAGCCAGATGAGCAAGATAGTGGTCTCATCACACCGGATGATTAAAATCATCATCCACCTTGAACATTACCAAACATCCATAGCACAGAATTCGAATCAACAGTATCGTTCATAAACAGCGAGATCGGTAAGATATTTTTAATTGAATACATAGGCGTCTCACACCGGAGATGTCTGGTTTTTCACATTTTTTATTTTACATAGCTATCCCCTATTGCGTGCGAGTGTTTGTACCGCATTGTTAGTTTCAGTTTTTTGCAGTTTAGTAGTGATAAAACCCAGCTGACTCAACTTTTCAAGAGTGAAGATATATATATATGATCCAAATGCGCGTTGAGGAATGTATACCTGAACTGGTCCGGGATGCTGCAACTGCAGAGAATGATTGATTGATGGATTATATGAATAGTCAAGTTAGATATGAGTAGTGTTTATGAGTTATGTAACTATTCCTTTTTATGCATTCTTCTCGCAAATTTGAATTTGCACATAATTTGTTCGTTTTGTTATAGGTATTATTAATACTCGTGTGTGTAGTCATTCTCCATTAACTGATCTCCATATTTAAAGAGTTAAAAAGAGAAGCGACTCTTTCTGCTTTGTTAATTTACTAGGTGGTGATCATATACTCAGATTCTATAAATTCCGAATTTTATAGGTAAGATTTAATGATTACAAGCTGATGAAAAACATAGCATCTTTCGCCTCTTTTGTTACAGCTGCTGTTTTGCTTTGCAGTACACCACTTTGTTGAAAAGTAAAGTTAATATATAGTATTCGTTCTACACAAAGAACTTGCTGAAAAAATGAACGGCCGATCTGCATAGTGTAATTTTGCTATACACTTTTCGAAATATTTTTAAATTCGATAGCAGAACAAAAAGACTCTTTTAGGCCTTACGCGATTTGCAGATGCTTATTACTTACTGGAAAACAGTAATTTTAATTATTACTAACTACTGTTAATTTTAAGAGTAGAATATTCTGAACTTTTGTCGTGATTGTAATATCAATACTGTTATCCCAAAGAGAGAGTCCGCATATTTCCAGAAAAAGCAAATTTGTCTTAAGGTTACTTTTGAATTTATTTGCTTATAAAAAGCAGACTAAAAAGTACAATATCCCATCTACCTTCTTGATCATATTTTTTTTAAAAATTTCCTCCTGAACAGCAGTTTCATTAGAATAAATTTTAAAGCATAGAAAAATTTATTTCACCTTCCACTTGCACACAGATAACCAAGTACGTGAAACTTATATACACTGCTACATTTTTCCTTAGTAACCGTTCTAGTAGCTGCAATTTCTCTACAAGCAGCGTTTGGCCCTTTGCCAATTATCATACTCCTATATGTCGGGTATGTGTCCTAATATGCCTTTGAAATGCAAGCATTTATATTGTGATTAAACCATGGATGGTTTAAAAAAAGCACATATTATAAAGTTATGTAAATTTGTGGAATTATTACTATCCTTTGCAGCGATCACTTGCAATGCACGTAATAAATACGGTGCGCATGCTTCGTGGTCTCCACGCTTCGATGTTGGCATAAAGAATTTATAGCTTCGTTAGTCTGCGGAAATATAAAATCAAGTAGGTATTGTTGTGGTTAATTTTATCAGTTAATTTTTCTGTCTTTGGAACTTCTCTTATCTAAACATTTGTATCACTTCTGCTATTTTATGCCCCTAATTTCTTCCTGATTGTTTCAGAGCGATGCTTTATTTCTTTAAAGTACTTTCCGCAGTAGTTTTCTTTCTTTCTTTCTGAAGAATTTTTTGAAAAGTGTGTGTGTCTGGGGGGGGGGGGTATGTCTGTACGTATAAAAACAGTATTACATGTCGGCAGTAGCGGAATTGAAATTCTCTCCAGCAAAATTTTGATTATGTATTTATTCCCCCCCACCCACCCACGAAGCCATATATGTTCTTAGCTGTGGGGGTGAGACACATTGACGTTCGTATTGATACTGCATATCAGTATGTCACTACATATCAATCGTATTCTAAATAGTGGCATCGTTGTTATATCAAGTGATCCGATATCTACGAGATTTTCGTTTTCCCAACAAACTGTAAGCCTCAAGATTTCAAATAAGGATTGAATTGTTCTAACAACAGTTTAATAACATCTCATGAGACAGGTTATTACATTTAAAGGTTATTATGGCAGAATGACAAATTACCAACATGAAGGTGCCATCGGATAGAAATGAAAGCGAAACTTCGGACAGGTAAAGGTTCCAGAATTCATTCGGTTCAACTTGCACTAGTGGACAGAATAAATTATGATTTTGAACTTGCATTGTTAGGCTGTACTGAACCCTCATTCAGAGACAATTATTTAAACTAGTTTTCCATGCTTCTAGGAACGCGTCTTGTTTTGCAGAGGACATGCGATGAGAAAAGCCATCCAGTTAAAATGTCATTATAACTGGATGTGAGTGGGTGTGCAGTGGGAAGAAAGAGCGAGAGTGAAATAGAAGGTTCAAAAAGAAATTGTTCGGTCTTTGAGTGCACAGGGAAGACAGCAGAAATCTCGTATGAGAAAAGGAAGAAAAATAACGTGTACTGAAAGTGAGAAAGGAGATAACATTATTTATGGGCTTAATGGGATTTTATGATTATAGATATGCAATCGTGTTAGAAGAATGGCCGCTTGTGCGAGGACTGTGTGTGCGGGGAGGGGAATAGAATAAATGATCTGGTAGGTAGAAGTGTTAATCGAGAAAATTTGGTGATAGAAGAGCAAAATAGTGAGTGCTGAGCATAGATGAAGAAAGCTAGAACGAACAGAAAAGATGTTTTTTAATACATGAAATTTAAGATGAGTCAAAGGAAACAAATGGGTATTGTTCAATAAGTCAGCTCAAGCAATTAGATTTCTGTTGAGTGAATCTAGGATCAGAAAAATATTGAAATTATAGAAAGCAACAGCCAATGTTTAAGTGGAGTATATAAACTAATAGAGCCCTTGTAACTCAATCGAATCGGTTTCGACGAAGGTGAGTTATCTGGTCTCCATATGGAGGCGATGTTTTTTTTTTCTCCTGGAAACTTGGGGTTTTTCATCTCTCAAAACTTCCCCATGAATATAGGTGAAGAAATTTACAAAGATAAAATTGACTGCTGAGGGGATGCAGCAGAGAAGTGGCATTCTGGTTCCATTAAAATACCGTTATCCTTAATCAGGGGATTGAAGAGGTGAAACGAAAAGTTATAAAGGAATAAACTCCTCGGCTGATCAGAAGTCACGGCAATGATCTTCAATGTTTTTAATTTTTACAAGAATCATTAGGGAAATTCTTCACAGTGCAGTTCCGAGTTGAGTATTATCAGTTTTCTCCATTTTATTCGATAAAACTAATCAACAGGACAGAGTCTGCTGAATATGAAGTGTTCAGTTCACTTTATTATTTTGTGTATTCCTTATAAAATAGCCCACTTTGAAAATAGTTAAAAGCCTCTCTCCATGAAGATCACGTCATTCAGCATTTTTCGACCAGATTTGGAGAGAGAGGCTTTTAACTGTTTTCAGAGTGGGCTATTTTTATTATAGTTATTACTTAAAGAAATTTTCTGAAGGTTTCGTGTTCCTCCATCACTCGCAAAGCTTTGCTATTTCCATCATTTGTCATTAATTACATTTTTATGTTACCCTGAGAATTTCAGGCCAATCGAAAATGAAGGAATTGCGCGGTAGTGGAAGCGTATTTCGCAGACACTTCTGCACGTCGGATCATTCAAATGATTTCGGTGAAATTTGAAATTTTGCCATTTTTAATATTCCTTAGATTTCTCAAAAAAATTCAGTTCTATAGGACTAAAACGAAGAGGTATCGTTTTCTCTCTTAGCAACAGATCTAGAATCTTGTAGTTTTCTTCGTTTATATAAGGTTCTCTGAGAGTTCCGCACATTTGGACCAGAGTAATGGCTAGTGAGGTTTTAAAGGAGAAAGAAAAAAGCAAAATGCTGCGGATATTCATTCAGATTTCATCATTTAACAGATTTCACTGTTTTACCAATTTAATCGGAAAAAATCATTAAACTATCTCGTGTGTGAAGTGAGTCAATTATTGAGGAAGCTGGTTGCAGTTTCGAGCAGATACGTGGTTGACATTACTTTAATTATTAATTGTATAATCATGTTTGAAATTAGAGTAGCACTGTAATGCACAACAACAAGAGTAGCACAAATATTAAAAATAATATCTATGAAGAAGCCGTTTCTAAACGACATTATTTGTAGCCAACTCCTGCTTTCTTGTAGTTCCCGCGCTTTGAGATTTTCGTTTTAATTAGATATTCGAATTTCATAAACATTAGAAAAAAAGAGCGCGTTTGAACAGATTCAGTAGACTGTCAAATCCACTCGAGGTTTGAGAGCCTACGGAAGAGTGACTCGAATGATTTTGAAATTGTTTGGCGTGAGGTGGAAGTAGCTGAAGCAAGATATTTATGAGGAATTCCAGTATGTACTTAAGAAAGGTTGAAGGCGATGGCAGTGGGATGTTTAAGCAAATCAATTTAGCCAGAGGGGGTAATCATTATGTGTGACTGAAAACAGGAGAATATATTGCAATAAAGAAATAATATATGGAAGAAGAAAAGAGTGCTAGTTCCTAAATGAGAAGTATCTTAAGTAGCATGTGGTGAAAAAAACGCAGGGATTAGTGGTGTTGGATTGGATTCAATTATTATTATTATGTGATACCTCCAGGGAGCCCAAAGACTCATCGAGGGAGAGTGTGCCAACAGCATCGAACGATTGTCCCCTTCCAACTACCCGCGCTCGAACTTGTTTTAACTTTTTGCTGAGCCATTAGTAGCAGAGGCTCTACCAATCAACTAACCTTTGCTGACGTTATCTTTACTCTTAACAATAATTATTAAGAGTGAAACGTGTACGTGTGAAACTATAAGTAAGATAGGAGATTTTGCGAAATTTACCTTGGGAAGAAAAAACCATAAGAAAGCTAAAATAGTCGCGACATGTTTAAAGATGGTGCAAATTATATCCCAAAACTTAGAATAAATAGAGTAGAGCAAAATAAATGATTAGAGAAACTGAGTTAGAGTTGTATTGCTTATAAAGAATATAAATTGAAAGTAGAAAAGGAATAAGAATAATAACGAATGAGATATTAGGATGTGAACGGAGACTAGCAAGACGGTTAGGAGAAATCTTGGAGTTTCTTGCTGCCAGAAAAGAAAATATTACAGGGAAATCGCTTTTAATGGATAGAGATGGCTGTAATGATAAAAGCAGAAAATGCGTTACATTTACTTAATGATTATCTTTAAGGGTATTCTTTAGTGGCAGAAATTTTATTGTTTATATAGGGGGGGGTGTAGGGGATAGGGTTGAAGGATTTGAGGTGAACGAACTGAATGTGTGGAATATTGAGTAGTGATCTCAATCGATATTAAGAAGGCACCTCAATTTCATCATTTTCGTATAAATTGTTGAGTATCACTTCTGAGAAGTTATTCTTAAGCAGAAATGTACACATTGTTTTATTATTATTTTATCGCCAATGGGTTGTTTTAAATAGAGGACAAGTATCTCAGAGCAAAGGGATTAATGAATAGTTTTTTTTTTTTTTTTGCATAGAATAGGTACTTCAGATACTGCTGTCTAACTGCATATTAGTAATATCGGGACGATTTTTGTGGGAGGGGGACTTTCATTTTGGATGATGCAAAATTGGAAGGTAAGAGTTGTTGGAATTAATGTTATCCAACAGGATTTGAATACTTGGAATGATTTAGGCAAAACAATAAATACTTCAAAGTTGAATGTAAGGTTTGCAAGAAGTTTGTCTGCGTTATATTGGCAAGGCTGCATTGCAGGAAGCGGAAGAGAATGGAATGTGATTAAACAGACAAGAAAGAGGTGTTATGTCTTTGTGTAAAATCATTGGTTAAACGACATTTAGACAGATTTGGCTGTCTTGGTTTCAGGCTGATGACGAGGCTCAGAAAAGGATTTTTGAAAATCCTTTTCTGAGCGATTGAAAATCGCTCAGAAAAGGTATCAAAGATACCTTTTTGATATCAAAGATAATTACTGGCTATATAATTATATATTATCTCCTTATAACTAATATATATATATATATATATATATATATATATATATATATATATATATATATATATATATATATATATATATATATATATATATATATATATATTGGCAAGGCTGCATTGCATAGGGTAAAAATTACATCTTATATATATATATATATATATATATATATAAGTTATAAGGAGAGTTTGACGGGATGAGATCTACAGAACACGTTAAATATATCTCCCCGTCTGCCAAATGCATTAGGAGAAGGACACAGGTTGTCGAAAAGAGTTGAAGAAATATACTCCGCTCTAATTCTTAAATGAGTTTGAGGGCACTAGAATAATAGGCCGTCCTTGGAGAGAGTATTAAATATCATATCAAGTATATCATGCACCACACCTTTATACAAGCAGTAATTTGGAGAGTTGTAAGGTAACTACTATAAATGAGGTCTTCCTAAGAAATCGTCGATTGCATTGCAGGATTAATGAAGAATGTTATTTTTGCCATGAAAAAAATGTAAATTACATCTTAATTTCGAACTCTTTAAGTAAATAAACAAATTGCTTTACCAAAGTAGTAAAGCCGGTCTTATTTCTGACAGATGTCAGCTAAGTAATTATGAATTAACTTTGCGCATGAGAAAATTGTCGAGACCCAATTTTCACTTGAAATGCGTTGCCGAGTGGTAGTGTTTTTGGAAATTGCTCGCACAAAAAGTGCCACATGCATTCATTTGACACTTTTTAGTGCCACGTAGATGCATGCTGGAGTGGTATTTTAAGACAGAATAATATTCGAATTTTTCTCTTCCTTTAATCAGTAAATTAATCACTAGTTTGCTGGACTGGGTTAGCGAGCGGATTAGTCCCCTACTCATACACGTCTTGTGAATGAACATCTTTTAAGTATGAGAAGAATTTCATTATTTCCCTTAGGTCTGAAGTACCTTGAAAAAGTTCCGTGTTAGGTGTCTAAGTATGGTGTCCAAATAATGTAAAAACAATAATAAAAAATAAATACAATAAATCACTTAGCCCATTCACGGTTACTAATAGTATCATATGTGGGCTACGAGTTATAAATCTGTAGCACTATACATCTGCAACCTTTCATGGGTGGGAGTCATAAAAATAAATGAATGCTTAGCTAAATTTCACCGTTCGCTTTCCAAAAATTCAGCTGAAGTTTTTATTATTATTAATTTTAATTTACAAAAGCCTAGAACAGTAATACCTGCCGACTTCACTTTTCTTCCACTAACAGCCGACTACTTAATTCTAAACACTTTCTACAAACAGCAGTCATAAATGAAATGGCACTAGATGTTTCATATTCTGAATATCTTATGTTGTGCATACAGTTTCACCCAAACTGCTCTTATTATAACTCCTCCAAGGCTTATATATCGAAAGCGCCATACTGGAAGAAAAAAAATTGGTCTTTTGTCACTGAGACGAACACGAAAGATGCAGGTCATTTATCATTACTAAGCGAATGAACTATAAAAAATTATCAATCGGAGAAAAGCAATGTATGGAGAAACTTTTTTTCATTCTGACACCATAACTTAAAATATCATGCATCTTTCATCTTAGAAATGAATAACATCAGCGCACGTGCATTTATACAACACACCTCTATTAATAGGCATATTTAAATTCTCAGCTTTCAGAAGGCAGCGAATCTCGCACACGTGTAAAATAGTATTTTTTCTACTTTGGTCATAATATATGCTGTACTCATTTTTCTTTTATTTGCTATTTGTGCACGATGAATGCTTGCTTGACGACCAGCGCCAGTACACGGAGCCGCAAGCGAAAGGAGATAAGATGTTAGAATCACTATTTTCCGCTATTAAACCACTCGCAAAGAAGTTAAAAAAAAAAAATGTTTTAATTCGACTAATTTCGTGAAAAAACTTAGTTTCACTTCATCAGGGAATAGTACGAATAAATAATAAAAAAAGAAGTACAAACAAAGTAATAACAGTTAATATAGTTCTAGTGAAGAATATTTGAAAATGTTTGAAGGATAGAAAGCGTGCATTCGCTATTATGGGTTGCTGTAACACATTACTGGTAGATACAAGTATGTCGTAGTGAATTAAGGAGGACCAGATTTGATGTAAAATCAAATTTCTTTTTTTCTTATACTGTAGAGCAGTGATTCTCAACCTTTTTTTCGTCACGGTACACTTTTAATAATTTTAAAATTTGACGGCACACTAACAATAAGATAAATTTAAAAGAATTTTACTTGGTTAATTAATTCATGTACCTATAATATATGTTGTAAAAATAGCATACAATAATAATTTGCAATAAAATATAAAATGAAATTGCTTTACTTTGCAATGCAATTTCATTTTATATTTTATTGCAAATTAATGATTTAATGATAAATTACATTTATTGCGATATTTGAGCATGTTTTTTTTTGATAACTTCATTTATATTTGGGCGTATAAATGATAATGCTACTCTTATTTCGTGATCCAGATTTAAAAGTCTGGATCTTTTTTTCGTTTTTATATCGGTCAAAGCCGAAAATCCGAATTCGCATAAATAAGATGTGGAAAATTGTAATAACACACTTAAAGCGCTTTTTGTGATATTGTTGGATAATCGTATCTAAGATTAATCCAGAACGAATTAATTGATTCTTCTGAATGTTTTGAAATTAAATCTCGGTTATTACACACAGAAATCAGCTTTTCTTCTTCTTCTTTCAAAGTTGGTTCATACACCGATGTGTCGTTTATCACAAATGGATTCCGAATTCAATCAAATTTTTTTATTTCTAAATTTGGAAAGTAATGAACAATTTTTTGCTCTAGTATTGTCAAATGATCAATAACTATTTTATGAATTATTTTAACAATTATAACAGTCCCCGCTAGGAAGGTAGAACTGAGTGAACCACTTGCCTGACGCCGCTTTTGTATGGGTATTCGCAGTGGCGGCACACTTAAAAAATCTCGCGGCACAGTGGTTGAGAATGACTGCTGTAGAGCATCGGTTCCCAACCGGTGGCACGCGTACCTCCGGGGGTACGTACGCGTTATTGACTTTAGACGTTATTGACGCGTTATTAGTTCAGTTATTGACTGAGTATAAGTAAGGGAAAAAGGTTTGGAACCACTGCTGTAGAGCAGTGCTTCCCAAACTTCTGGATGTCAGGGCCCCCCTTTGGAAAAATTAAACTATTTCACGCCCCTTCGAAAAAAACTCGTAATATTATTATAATATTTATTGTATTTATATTCAATACAAAACATACACAGCGAATATTGCAAAAATGAAATGCAAATATTACATTTTTAACATCTTACATACACATTTGACATGGCACATTATCTCATATTTTTATATAGATAGATATATTGTTATTGTACATTTGCAGTACAAGCATATGAAACGTAAAACGATTACTAATAAAGAAAGAATTAAAAATTTTTTAGTAAAAAAAGTAAAACATTTCAGTAAAATTTTTTTTCAGTAAAAGAAGTTTAATAACAATTTAATGTGATGGATGTGTTTCAATACTGCTACACCAATATCAGGTGAAATATTTGAAACTGCAATTCTTAAATTTCTACTTTGAAATGAAACTTATATGAATAAGCATATACAGTATTTACTAATATTCATTAAGCGCCGAAATACGCAGGAAGCAAAATTTATGAACCCGCACCAATGTGTGATTTTTTTTCCATTAAAATATAAAAATTGACAAAAAAATTAATAAAAATTAAATACGTTTCTTTTAAGATAAAAAAATCTATTTAGTTTTAAAATATTTTAAATTTGTTTTCATTATTTCACGGCCTCCTCTTCAACAAAACCTGCGGCCCCCAAGGGGCCGCGGCCCACAGTTTGGGAAGCGCTGCTGTAGAGGTTACTTCATCATTTCAGCTGATTCTCTGAATGCTCTTGAGTAAAAGCCGAAATCAATGTGGAGTAGTCCAGTCTTTTGCCATTCAACTAAATGTTTTGTATCTGTTGTATGTGTTGCCACCCCTGATTTGTGCTTTCTTTCATTCTCAACGTCCTTGATGTGTTCTTCTCGTATGTCCCCAGATCTGCCACTTTGTCCTATGTAGTGTAGCCCCAAACTGCAACTGATGTTGTAGGCACCCGTTTTTTTATTTTTTTTTTTATTTTTTAAGTGTGGGTGTGGTTTAGGAGGTTTCAGGTGACCGGAGATTTTGTTGATTTGGGCAACTTTTAGATTTTTTAGCGAAGCAATCTGCGTATTTTATCTGTGATTGATTGTATATATGGGAGGATCACTGCTCCTTTATATTTTTAGTTTGTTTTGGAGTTTGAGATAGATTTTTTGTTTTTACTATATTCTGTTGTATCTATTTTTTGGAAGGACAGAATCAAGATATCAAGATACTGTAGCTCTTGGTTTTTTAATCTATATTCGTGTAAATTTTGTAGGCTCCATTGCATAAGTAAGGGATGATGCCTATTTATGTAGTGGGTGGTGATGAGAAGTTGCGTGTAGATAACGTCCTATATTAGTTGGCTTCCTCTAGACTCGGATGTTGAGTGTTTTGCTCTGATATCTCAACTAATGTATTCAAAAACGGTCGACCTATTACTTTCTAATTCAACTGTGAATTTGATTAGAGGATGAATGTTGTTTAGGAAGATAACAAAATCTTCTAATTGGGTAGTAGAACCGGACCAGACTAGAAATATCGTCGACTCGTCTTCGCTCGCAAATTTGTTTATGGTTGTGTTTTTTTGAGCAAAAAGAAAGATTAGCTATGAGCTCTCTCCTCTTTTAGCTGACCTATTCATGGAGTGGTTTGAAAAAAAAATATAGCCTCCCAGTATTAAAATATAATTTCTTTTTTACTTTGTTAGTGGTTTAATACCGGAAAATTTAATGTGATCTAATATGTCCTTTCTCCTCAGAAGCTTACCCAAGGAGAATAAGATGGTTGGACATATCCTACAACCTACGAATCGGAAGACTAGGAATACATGATGGAGATTACAGATAATTGCGAATTGGAATTCTCGGAATGGAGCAGTGACAATAGCTTGGAGCAAGAGTGGCCAACCTTTTACGTTCCATTCGCCAATTTTTTTCACGTACGAGTTCTGATGCGCCATTCAACTCCTGTACCCTTAAAAACTCCCCGTAAAAATATCTTTAATATAGACATGATATATTGATTGACAAACATTGTACAACGGTTTTCCTGACGGACGTGCTATAAATAAGAACTCATTTCCCCACTGTTCATTGAATTCACGCTCACCTTCTGTTTTTCTTCTGTTCATTTTCCTTTGCACTGTGATGGGTAAATGAATGTAAAACTAAGGTTTAATTTTCGAAAAAGTACAAAACTACAAATGTTCAAAAAAGGACAAACAAAGCACAGCTTCTAGCGCACGAGAATCAGTTGTAAACTGACTGACAAAAACTTGCCACGCACCGCTGTTGCTAACACTTGGCGCCTCAGGATCAAATAAGTGAATTTGCAAAAGATGTGCACGAAACAATAAAATCGCTAAAAATAATTACCAAGTTTTAGCCTCTTTTTCTATAAATCGATTTTTGGTTAATATTTTTGCATAAACAGGCTTGCTTTATTATTGTTATTGGGATTAATGCGCCACTTCTGATCATCCAATGCGCCATAGGTTGGCCATCCCCGACTTAGAGGATAGCTGTGTGAAGTTCAAGTAAATGGAAGAGAATATTTTTCTTATTCTTTTATAAACTTGATAATGCTGAAGAAAAAGAAGAGATACGGAACGTTTATGAAAATGAGTGAAACCCAGAGGATCTTGATCATTCTTGTTAACTTTAAAATTGCATATTGGTGTAAAAGAGGTTCTTTAACGGTTCCATCGCACTGCAAAACTATGTCGAGACAAATAAAGCAGGAAAATCGCGAGCGTTGGATTTGAATATCACACAGGATGCGATGATGAACGAATGAAGTCTTCATGCAGCCTCCAACGTTACCTCCCCATTTTAAAATTGGGAAGTAACTAAGCACGTGTGTATGTTTCATTGAGGAAATGTAATATTTGCAACTACAGAGTTGGGGGCTAGAGACTCAGAAATCAGTTTAGAAACGACTATGTAGAGGAAAATTAAAGAAATTAGAATTACTTTCAAGTAATTTGAAAACAGAAATATCTTACAGTGTTTTGAGAACGGAGGGTAGTTGTGAAGCAGTTGTATAATGAAATTAGACAAGAAATGAAGATATTATGGAAGAAATAATGAACAAGAAGATAAGGACAAGGGTACGAAATTAAGGCTGGAATAGTGGCATGGTATGATTCTTTGTTTACACAAATAGCAGACGAAAGGTTGGTACTCCAAAATAACTATTGATTCAGAAGAGAAGATATTGGAAATTCAGTGAATAATTTGATAAAATGTTTTTGCTGATGAGGTAAGAAGAAGTAGAAAAGAGAATAGGAGGAGATTGTCTGTTATTTTGAATAGTGAAGTGTTTGCAGTGAATGTCATGCAACGGCTGGAAAAGTCCCAGAGGAGGGAGCTTATATTTCTAGAGTAATAGTGGTTTTAATTGCAAGCACTCCTTTTTTGCACATTTTACACATTTCAGAATATACATGTGTATACTCTGAAATGTGTAAAATGCTATAATTGCCTATGTAATGTGGCAACCTTCTTGACAGCTTTGGAGAAAGAAATTTTGTACATCATGAAATGTTCTTACGATGTTGTATCAACTGAAAGAAAATGTTTTACTGCGTAATTTGACACCATTTTACAATACGGCCATGACGATATTGGACGGATGAATGAAGGTGCTCATATTACTATTCCTGTTTTGTTGTTGAGTTTTGTAGAAAGGTAATTAGTAAATCCAGTACACATTAATAATAATTAATCGTGTGAAAAACTATATATGGGAGAACAAACTAAAAGGAAAATGATAAGAATTATTACAGACTTCTGTATTAATCAGTGCTGTTTAACTTACATGTTAGCGATATAGCAAAGAATTTTAATTTTTTTATGATCATCTCGCCCACTAAATATGTAAACCTACAGCATCTTAGTATTTTTGTTGTTAGAAAATACAAAAATTCTGCTCCGGAGACCAAACATGAACTTTTTTTTTTTTGCAGGCTACTTTAGACCTCTAAGCTGGATCTGATCTCAAACGGAGATGACATACATTTACAACTCAATGACAATCGCAGATACCCATGCAGTAGTGGAATTCGATCCACGGGCCAACATAGTGAACTATGTCTGGGGATGATACACGATTTAATATTTATGAAGAACAGTTTTAAAGTAATGCCATGTTTGAATAGACTAGAATGATTTCAGTGTATTCCAGATGATTTGAATAGACAAACACTGGGGATGGATGAGTGCAAATATCAGTTCTATAAGGTTGGATCGAGGATAAATGGAATATAGCGAGCTATGTTAGCTCAAGTTTAAAGCTGTCTTGTTGCGCTACCGATGCAAAGTTCATAGCGCAGTCGGACTAATGAGATATGTGTCCATTGACTGGAAAGAATTTGTGTGTGTGTGTTGGGCGGGGAGGATCGAATCTTATCTGAGACAGTGGTAGGTGAATTAGTCCGTCTCATACGAATGCAGACGTGAGTGCATTATATCTGTTAATTACCGTTTTTCTCGCCTGTTTTTGTTATGCTGGGTGAAAAAAAAACCCAGGATTCCAAGAGGACAAACCTTGCCGTCCACGTATAAAACCGGCCAACTTACATTTAGGCGAAAATACTATAATAAAGGCTCCTTTCGTACTAGATGGGAGTCCAACTCGGGTTAAAAAAAAAAATGAGACTTAAGTAACTGATTTCTAATAAGTTTAGTGCGAGGTGCTTATACACCTGCGATGGTAGAGACCTTCCCGTCGTGTGTGTGTGTGGCAAATACTAGTCTCACAAGAATGAGAGAAATTAATTTATTTCGATATAGAGGTACAAGATTACGATGATGTACTGTATCAAATCATTATTTGTAGTTATATCCGGAGGCTTGTATGTGGCAACTTAAAATCCACTGAATTTGATTCTTAATGCATGAATGATAAAATATCTATTTTAACTGAACTTGTTGAAGATGAAGAAGGATAATCAGAAGTTGAAGAATGAAAAGGAATGTACAAATTGAGATTCTAGACATATAAATGCAATCAAAAACGCGTTAGAGCTACATTTAAAGAACTTTAATATGTAAATTGCAGATCATAATAAAACAATAATCTGGATATAGTTGGAAAGTTAGAATAGCAGATTTGTATTAATTCCAGCAAAAATTAAAAATAATGCTGGAATCAATCTTGTAGTTCATGAACAAATATTAAAACTTATAGGATCTTGCTTGTAGTAGGACAAAAAATAAATCTTCATTTAAATGCATCTAGGAGATTTATCCACTGAAGGATTTACATAAATGAACATCGTACTCAAGAAAGCAGTTATATAAAGTTTTAAATTCAATTATTAATTGCGGTCGTTTTACACGATGCGACCTTACGCGTGCGATCCCAACTGACTTGTCGCAGAGCTTGACAATTGGGGGGGGGGGGAGAGGAGAGTTTTTTGTCTGTAGAAGTGTGTGTGTTCATGGGGCCGGTTTGCCTGTTCTGAGTGACTAAAAACCCGAGTTTCTGAGAGAAGCCCTCCACCTCTGTATGAAACCGGCTAACTCACCTTTAGCCGAAAGAGACCAGATAAAGGAGGTTCCTCACATTATAGACGGGAATCGAACCCAGGTCTTTCCGACCAAAGCGCTTCGTCTATATACCGACTGAGCTACGAAGGCGCTTGCAACCCATAATCAAATGCAGATATACAGACTCTTGAATTTTGCCTTTTCATTTAATTGAAATATTAATGCTACTCATTCGAATATTCGTATTTTCACAAGCCATCACTTTTTAAAGCGTCAAAATAAACATTTCTTGCTAATTCTGCTATAAAATAATAATGATAGGTACTTACGATGTTTTTTGTTTAAATAGTTTCTTACATTTGATGAAGCCTTAAGATCTTTATTTTTATCTTTATTAGTTTCTTGGAATATATGCAGTGAATATTTTGAGCTTTGACATTTCCTTTTACCAAGTTCGGCGCTCCGTTTTTTCCTTATGATTAGAATTGTGTTTTTAATATATTACTTTTAATGTAATTTATAATTATGCATATTATTAAGAAATTAAGCAAAGTGTAAATAGGCAGTTTCAGAATGCTACAATACTCGAAGCTTTTAAATTAAAAAAACTTCGAGGATTATGGCTTTTCAAATTTTAAAGCTTTTAAGTAAATCCAAAATAATACTTAGCATTTAAATAAAATTTTCACAGTTGGATGCATACTATAATACTTGTTATTTTTCATAGGAATACTATTGTCTTTCAAATATTTATTTTGATACATTATTTTGAAGTTTCATATTACATACTATTATCACATTTGTTCTCGTTGGGTTTCAACACACTTCATGGATCTTATGTGAAACTTATTTGAGGATCATTTTTGGACAGCTATAGTTTAGTAGTTTTGTCAGATGTGTGTGTGTGACAGATGCCACACACATACAGCGTGGTATTAATTTCGGTATAAATTATGTTACTTGTGTGTGATCAGATGTATAATGTGCGAGTAGGATGCAGCACTTGGACAGCTTGTTCTATTTATATATTCGTATTATGGAGCTCTGTTAGATTTATAAAGTGCAAGTTTTCTCCTTTTTTTTTGTAATTTCTTAATATTGTTTTCACTTCTCTATAGGTCGTACGATGTCTCGTAACAAATGGTAGTTTGTCGATTACGTCCGACAAACTACGGATTACCAGTTATTTTTAGTGATTGCTAAGGTTTCACATACCTTTCATATCAAGTCCTACGATTGCGACATATGACATGTTTTGAATTCCGACCGAAGGAAGTAAAGCAGTGAGGCTGGAGTATTTATATATATTAATTGTGTTGTGTGTGTGTGTGTGTTCTTCCGGCTGTTTGCTGTTTTTCCAGAATGAGAACCCTTCAGTTAATTCATCTGAAGTAGAAAAACATCTAGGTTCGAATCCATCTGGCATAAGATTCGAAAACTTAGGCCTTCCAAACTAAAAAGTATCTTAGTCTTAAGATATTTTCATAATGTTCTGTAGATTAGTGTTTTATGTACATATGGATGAGGCAAGTCTTTTAATCTATATATACTATGCTCCTTGTTATTCGTGATATGTTTGTAGATTCTTTCCATGATTAATCCCATTTATAATAACAAAGAGGTGAAGTGCAGGGTATCTTCTTGTCTTAACACATAATGAGATACCTTTTTGACTTTCATACTCCAGTAAAATCAGTTGTGATTTTACTAGTGTATGAGTGAGGACGCTTTCTTTTGTACAGGAAGACAACATACTTCATAGATGGTAGGTGAGAATCATGTGAAATCTAAAGGCATTCACAAACATTCGTGCCACAGTTGGATATGAACCTACAGATAAGTTAAAAAGCGAATTTGAAGGCACTATCCATTCGTCTAACCAGGAAATATAGAAAAGAAAAAAAGATAAATCCAAACGAATTCTAAACTAATTTCACATGCACTCTCATCAATGGTTTACGCTACTACTATTGTGCTCTCACTCATCCAATCCAGACCGCTTGTTTATCTTACTTCTTAAACTCCACCACCCATCTTCATTGAGCATCCATAATAATCGTGTTTTACCATAACTGATGAAAATTACTGCACTTGATTTTTCCTGAACAAAGATAATGATTGCTCATTCTTGCCTTTTAAAATACTGTTGTAGAGAAAGCTTAATTTAGAGTAACCTGTTTTTGAAATAAAAAATGAAAAAAAAATTGAATTCTATAAAGTTCGTTTACTTCCATTTTCCCTTCTCCTCCACTCGGCGAATCACTCTTGACTCTTCAACTCCATGTAAAGCAAATTATTGCGTGCAAGGGACAAAAAACCGATTTCAGGTCATCAATTATAATGCACTATAAATATTATCTTTTCACAGAGTGAACACTCGGTACGATTTAGCAAAATAATTATTTTATTTTCGTAACTAAAGAACTTTTGATTCTAATTTCATTCGCTTTCCATCTGTGTTCTCAAGAACGTACGAAAAAAAAAAACATCGTATTCAAAAATGATTTTAAAAAAGAAAAAACAACAGGAAACTCGCTTCATATCTAGATGATAATTGTATTTTTTTATCTGTTGTGGCCATCAGTAATGAATTTGCTTCTCCTTTGCATCCAGATGATGCAACTTCAAAATACAAAGACAAGCTCACCTATTGGCATCAATATTCGCCATCATTTCCTCCAGTAATGATCTAAAACTACTTTTTTACTCTACTGAAAGCAATCTACTCTGTCTTCTTAGAAAAGAAAAGCATCAGATTAATTGTCCAAACCTATTCTCCAAAACCAACTCCAATTTCATATTACTTTGATATGCTCATGTTCTGCAATTACTTAACCGACGTTAGCAGCAACTCTTACCTGTGCTACTTTCTTTTTTTGCATTATTATTAGTAGTAGTATTAAGAGAGATCTCGAGAGAGTCAGGAACTCATCGAGGGAGGCCGTACTATTCGCGCTAGCTGTCATACCCGTTATTGAATTCATTCATGCTACTTGCACAAAACATTCAATGGCATTCTATTCCAATCACGCACTACTCTATGAGAGAAAAATCTAGATCTGATCCATTTCTTGGAGACATTCATTCTCAGCTTCCGAAGATTCCCTTTTGTCCTTAACCTACCTGTCCTAAAATAAAAATTCCATCTACGGAAATTCTGTATAACCCTTTCAGAAGTTTTGTAAGTCTCAATCATATCACCCCCTCTTTCTCCTGTTTGCTACTGCCTGCAGTCTACAAATTCTCAATCTGTCCTCATAATCAGTATTCCACAATCCTATTATCATTTTAGCACTCTCCTTTGCACTCTCTCTCCCCTGTATCAGAATCACTACAGAAACCAGGAGACCAGACCTGCACACAATAGTCCAAGTGAGGTCTTATCAAGGCAAAGAGGCAAAATGACATCTTTACATGTCAAAGTTCGTTTCAGCATTGCAATTATCTTTTTGAGTTCTGTTTGCAATCTTTGCTACATGGCTCCTGAACTCCAACTTCCTACTAACACTCCAAGATCTGTAGCCTCATCAGTTTCTTCTAGCATAATCCCACCAATATAATACGATACTGGATATCTAATCAGCCGAAGTGAATGACTTTGCATTTACTGACATTGAACTGACACCCATTTTCCCATGCCCACAATTCTAGCCTATTTAAATCATTCTGCAAGTACTGCATATCAGCAGTACTCCTGATTACCCTACCTATCTTTGCATCATCAGCAAATAACTATGCCGCCTGTTAAGTTAATTAAATTTCCTTGTGGTATACTACCGGTTACCTTAAATCTTGCAGACACATCTCCCATATACGGTGTATCAATTCCCCTTGTGTAACCCAACGGTAACATATTATAGAATGTAAGCAAGTTGCTAAAACATGACTTCCCTTAATTAACCCATGCTGTTCATTGCAAAGCAGAGATTCTGTCAACCCATTTCTGAATACGACCGAACCAGTTTTTCCAAAATCTTCACCATCACTCCTGAGATACTGATTGCTCGATAGTTAGATACATCAGTCTTTGCACCACCCTTGTGCAATGAGATTACCATACATTCCTTCCAATCCTGAGGAATCTTAGTCACTTCCCAAGTGAGTACCGCATGATCCCTGTCGTCAACCCGAGGCAAAATATAGTTAAGTGTTTAACTGAAACACCCTACTACACTGTAATCAAATCTAACACTGTTTGACCTCTAGTTCTTTCTGTTACATGCTGCTTGAGAAAGTCTTGAAGGAGAATGATACTGAATTTATTGAGCTCAATAAATTCAGTTTCATTCTTCTTATGAGATTTTACTGCTACCCAATCAATATTTGGATAATTAAATTCCGCCAATACGATTACTCTTTTCGCGCCCATCATCTTTATTTGGTGATGCATTTCTTCATCACTGGCAACCGATCCACGAAGTTGCTGCCACATGAAAAACTGGCACTAGTATTACAATCACAGGGCTCTACATTAACTTGATTCAAGTCATCTGATATATCACACCTGTATCATTCTGTTATCCCGTCTATCCTTCCTAAAATCTTACCTCAAATCTTACCTCAAATGGTAAGATTTTAGGAAAACCTTGACCAATATCCCAGTATATTGGTCAAGGCAATAAACTCTGCCCCCTTGTTTCTGATACTCCTAGCATTCTCGTACAGACATAATCTACCTGTATGTTTCTTTTGTGTACTCTTGTCTGTAGTGTGCGTGACACAATTGGACAACTTCCAGATCTCCTTTCTTCTTTAGTGCCATAAATATGCAGACATCTTTGAAAACCGTTGATGGGTCCGAACTGGACGTATACAAAATCGAAATCGTTCTCTCCTTGTAATCATTTCCATGATAATGTCCATTACCATCATTAACACAGTTACATAATATTGTCGCTCTTAAACACACACGCACAGTCTCACCATTCCTCCCATTATAATTTAGTTTCCCTGGCTCTCTGTGTTAGGTCTCATACCATTTATTACTTTCTAAAGACTCCTGATACCAAACGTATTCAGGTGTAGGCCATCCCTCTTAGACAAATCTAATCTTCCCTCAAACTCACTCCACACATCCAATAACTCGCATCCATTCCTTATACATAGCCTACGCATTGTACAACATGTCATCATAGCTCTTCCTAATTCATTTTTATCATATCGAGGTAATATGCTTACTATTTTCACTTTCTCACTTTCGCTTCTTCCAACAACTTTTTCATATCCTCTTTCATGCTGACCTTAATGCTAGTTGATTCGTTAGTGCCTACTACAACTATAATCTTGTTTACTTTTTTTTTAATTGCATGTGCTATGTTTTTTAAATTTTGCTCCGGAACCCGCTCATCAACAGCATGTTTTGTGATAGTCACCATATCAAATAATATTCTTCTTTTTACAATCAACGTTACTTACCTGATTCTGTGCTTTGTTGTTTCTTATTCTGCTGCTTAATTTTATTTTCCTTCATATGTTCATTCAGACGCTGCTTGACTTTATGTAATTCCCGCGTCGTCCCTCTAATAATCTACTTCAACTTCTACGAATTAAGCGGATATTAAATCCAACATCATTTCCAAGCCGACGACAGAAACTATAGAAGTTTCATACGGAAATTTGACCAGAGAGCTTACGGTAAATACGCATTTTCGTACAAAACTTCTATAGTTTCTGTCGTCGGCTTGGAAATGATGTTGGATTTAATATCCACTTAATTCGTATAGTTTTGCATCGTCGACATGAAGCCTTTGGCTCTTTATTTTTAGTAGATACTTCAACTTCGCTATTTTGGAGGTTAATTAATTTCATTAACCTCCTCGGTATCTTCAATATTCTCCTTAGCGGAGCAAGCCTTCTTATTCTTGACTTTGTTGCTCTTAGCGTTTACGTTTCTTGTGCGTTTTTGCCGCCATTTTAAACTATATTTAATATTACGATATCTTAACAAAAATATGTTATAAAACACTAAAATGCACACTAATATACTATAAGATGCTAATTTTATAAGGTAAAAACACAATAACAGAGATAAAAATCACCAGTTTTACGAGCGCTCTAAATTCATCGAACAATCGCAATATAGCCTCGAACCCAATCCCTATTAATAATCATGTCACATTACTATATAATCTTGTTACATTTAGAGCTAGTATTCAAATATTAAGTCTGTTTATAAAAAAAAAGCGGATAACAATCCACAAACAAAGCCAACCATGCAAACAGCTACGTGCTATCTCGGTCATACCATTTCTCATCGCAGAAGATGAGTGTATTCCTCTTGAATGACACGTGTTAAACAGGAGCTTTCTAACGTCTTAACGCGTTCACCGGGAATATTATATTCAGATATTCTACAGCCCAAAATAGAAATTGCAGTTAAATACACAGGATCGATAATTATGTAGGACACATAAGAGTTGGCCTCTATCAGTACAGTGATTACAAATATATCAAATTTCGTCCAGTATAAGACCACTAATGGTAATGGTCTTAAACTGAGCAACGAAATTCTCTACCGCTTAGCTTCACTTACCATGCCCCTTGTGATTACATGAATTTGTGAGGCGAGGCTCACTAACCCTCAGTCCTTTGGTTGTAGAGCAGTACGCTATTCACTCTGTCAACTAAGCATTCTGAACACAGTGAGTGTGTCATCAGTTTTCATCGTTTGTTTGAATTTTGATTGTATGATTTTGACAGTTTTGGTGCACAAAGTCAGTGGAACAGCCATGTTCGCGTGGCCAATTCAGTAAGATAATTGATGTTCAAGGTCAAATGCCTCACTGCACTAAGTTTTATTCAATCTCTAGGACCTATTGGGAAAATTTTAATTGTCTGCACCATAATTTCTTTTAAGGTGGTATGCACTCGTGCGATCTGTGTTGTTGTTAGACTTTCTAACTCATAAAATATAATTCAGTACAGTACTTAAAATGAATTATTATTGGATGGAATTTCGCTAAGAAATATCCCACTTTGTTTGCGTCTTACAATTTGTTTGTTTTCATATTCTTAGACGGAGTAGTCAAGTTTTTCGATAATTCAGTACAGCCAACCCAACGAAACTTATAAAAATACTCCTTTTTTTCCCCTCAAATATCAATCTCAAAGAGAAAAAAAAAGAAGGATCCAAATGACTTTTCTTTGAAGTTGAAAATTGTCGTTGTTGCGTTGTTTTGGAGTTTGTGTTTGTTTTGCTGAATGAAAAACCATCTTTCTTAGAGGACTTCCATATGAAGCAGCTAATGGTAATGTATGATGTCTGTAAATTGTGGTTGAGATTAAAACTCAGTTTCCGAAAGGATAAACCCAGCCACCTCCGCATGAGATCATCGAACTCGCCGTCATTTGAAAAGCCTTAATAGAGGGATTTGAAGGGCATCGTCAGCAGTTGAGCTTTAGAACATTGAACGTCCAGGAAGGTTGTCTGAAAGTAGAGGTAGATGGAATGGAAGAGGAGAGGCAGTCTCAGTGGGTTTGCAATTGGATTGGAGCGCCACTGCTCGTATTTTAACATTTAGCGAAGAATGGTGGAATGACTGATGCTAATTGTAGTGAGTCATTCACTTCAATTAGCATTAGCTCAGTTGCCGTCTTTGAACATTTACAGTACAAACTTTTTGGCGCTCAACTCCAAATATGAGAACAGTAGTGTGGATTTCAAATTTGTTTAAAGGTAATTACTGAATGGATGAAAGTCGCATCTTGAGGAGAAAAGAACCTTTCGCCATTTTTTAGAGGCAGAGAGAAAGCTACTGATGTGATTTGTAGCAGGAAAGGCTAAGAGGTTAACGTCATTGCATGAAGAGAGCTCATCTTTTCTCGCGATTTGTGTATCATCGGAAGTAAGATACTTAGAATACATATGCTAAGTGTATGTATGTGCATGCACGTGGTCTGTTGGTAAAAAAACATTGTTTTACTGCAAAAGCTGAGAGTTAGAATCCAGTGTAAGGAATTTCGTTGTTGTCGATATCTTGGATTTACATCCGAAGTAACTACACTGCCACGTCATTGTGTTATGTCTGTAAGTTGTGTGTTCGGCCTATTTCTTTATTTTGCTGAATAATAATAATAAAAGATTTCCTGTAGTGAAAAACTCTACGACTTCCATATGAGACCTGCTGACTCACCTTCATTTGAAAAGCCCTTATAATAGTTTATCGGTTCTTAGATACGAATTCAGGCTCAGGTTTTTCCAAGTGGAGAGCATCGTCGATGCCGGCTTGGTTGGCCGAGTGGTAGCGTATCCGCTTTCCAGCCAAAAGGCTGCGGATTCGAATCCCACCGTGGGCATGGTTGTTGTGATTGTCTGTGAAAGTACTAGTGGTGGTAGTCAGCGGTAGATGGCGTTGGTGTTAGGTTATGAAGGTTGGTGGAGTAGTGAGACGAAGAGTTGTAGCGTAGATGCCCTCCCTCGATGAATCTTTGGACTCCCTGGAGATGTGATGTAATAATAATATATTGATTCGAACCTGCAGCCTTCCTGCCATGAGAATGGAAGGTTGTAAAACATCCATATGAATGAGTGTTTGTAAAAAGTCTGCTCTGGAAAAAAAAAAATTAAGAATAGTGAAATTGCCAGATTATATAAGTGTATCAACAGTCACTATTTTCACAGATATATAATTAATGATAATTTTTCAATGTTGTTTTTGCTACTGTGGCATGAATGGTTCATATTTTCAGCAAACATAGTTGACAGACATAATGCAACAGGCCATAGCATTTGAATGTGGACTCATTTTGTAGGTGAGAGTGCTTAAGTTTGCAATAAATATAAACAAGAAAAAGTAACTTAAGTGCAGCGAAATAAATAATGCTTCCAAGAAGTGTATGTTTTGATTCAAGATAACTATTTTATCATTTTATCTTAATCATGGACACAAGTGACTTTGCCACAACAATTTTTAAGTGCTGTCCACCTCCTGAGACTTGTAGCTTCTCTTCTATTTTTATTCCTATGCATTTCAATCCAAAGAAGCCTTTGTAGTTCTGTATACAGTAAAAACTGCCCCACTACTATGTGGGAAATTATGGTAGTAGAAAACACTGATCGCATTGGTCTCAGGTAGTACCTGATAATTCCCATCGGTGATGCCACGTTTCACAGCCAGCCATGTTATCCTCTAAAGTCCTGTATTTGAATTGAACCTTAAGCGTAGGATGTACACTAAAAATGGATTTGCGTAAAAATTTGATACGGGCAGGGAATTTTCATCGTTATTTATGTGATCATCATCAGTATTTACATACTGTACGGGAACAAATTGGTTCAGATTATGGAACTAAAGGTGCATGGATCATAGAAGAAAATCTGCTATTAATGGTTACTAAAGACAACATTAAATGGCTAGCAAGGTCCTAAAACTACTGCTAATTGAAAGCGTTGTTTATATAACGATTATTATGACAAAAGAAGAAAAAGAAAAATCAGTGTCATTGAAGAGTTGACACTATTACTTCGCAAAACGGGGTGGGGGAGTAGGAAGAGATCGTGTTTGTTCCATTTTTTTTCCCTGCTGTAGAAAGACTACATGTTGATTTATAAATAAAACATTTCGGTTAAAATGTAGCATTTGCTGATACTTTTTTCGTTCTCCAACAGACAGTAATTATTAGAAATTACGTACTCCACTGGCCTAGAGTGGCTTGGGTTTGCGTAACTTATGGTGATTTTTTAGGTTCTTCTGTTTTTCTGATCCAGAAGAACAAACCTTCTTCTCTTCTCTTCAAATAAATGGTTTCATTTATTCTTTGGATCAGTTGATCCAGTGAATAAGCAGAACCGCCACTGTCTTATTTTGGTATCTAGCAAGTGGCGTGGTCCTATGATGTGCCAGAAATTGTGAGATAACTTGAAAGATTAAACGTTATTAAATTAGGAAAAATAGACTACATGCGTTACCATGAACCAGAACAATCTGATCTTCTGGAGCGAGCACGACATCTGTCACATTTATGTCGCAATGGGTGGACCTTATACAAAAACTCATGAACCAGATGGAGTTGAATAGAAATGATCAGGTCTCGACAAATTATGCAAAATCCTACTCGCCCAAGACTCTCTCGTCCGCCATTTTTTAATGATACGTTCCAGTAAGGAGTTTCATAAAGTAATTTATGGTGCTTTATCGTTGTTCGGAGAACTTTCTTGCCTGTGAGAAATATTGCAAGAAGTAGTCAATAAAAATAGGAAGTACAGTAAAAGCAACATTTGATTATTATTATCTGGACATTATTATCTTTCTTTTAGAACTTTGGTAGAGAGTATTATTAAACATTCCACACTATATTGCTATTTTTCACTTTGTATAGTAATTTCAATAACTTTTTTTTTTGGTATTTCATAGGACTAATAGTGCTGATTTGGGAGGCCGTAAACTCTGTGCCTACCTTTTATGTATATACCTCTGTGCATAATAGAAAGCTTATACACATACCGGCCACTCAATTAGAAACTTTTATTTAATATCGCGTTCCACCTTCCCGAATTACAGTACATATGAGGTTTGACATAGATTCCAGAAGGTGTGGGGATTGCATCTACGTCTACAGCATACTAGACAGTCCTTTAACTGACTCATATTTAATGGAAGAGGACTGCTCCCAGATCTGTTTTTCTGACATGTCCCATACATTCTCAATGGTGATCAGATCCATGGTTTGCGGTGGCCAGGGAAGATGGTGGAAGTCACTGTCACGCTCGCTTGAACCACTGCTGAACAGTTCTTACCCGATGGACATTAGCATTTTCGTCCATGAAACAACCGTCACCTGCCGGATAAAAAGTCAACACTGCAGGATGAACTTGTTCAACAATGCTCAGATATTCTTTTGGAGAACACTCGACCTTCCAGCAATATCAGGGGAACCGTTCCGTTCCAAGAGAACATGCCTCACACCATGACACCACTTTCAGAACCTTGAGTTGTTTACAAAGCAAGCTGAGTATTGTTTCATGAGGCTCCCGCCAAACTCTATGCCTACCATCGTTACAGAAGAACAAGGTGTACCGTAACTCTTCGGGCCACATGATTTTTTTCCAGTGTCCAGTCACCATGTTCCTCACACCACTGTCGACGAACTTTCTAGTTCTTGCAGAAATCAATGGTTTCATAAGGCGCTCTGTTTACTACCTTTTAGTCCAAACGTTTTGAAGATCTTGGGCGGCCAGTTTCCACCTTTCGGCCATCACTCTTGATGAGTTCGACACTTTCAGTAAATCAAAGCTTTCAACGTAGATCATGTCAGACAGTTATTGCCATATGTTGGTCCTAAACGCTTGAAGGAATATGTCTGAAATGGTGAATTTTAATGTCAATTTTAACTCACTAAGTTTTGTTTTTGGCACTGCTTGCATGTGCCAAAGATTGCCTAACTCGGAAACCAGTCGAAGAAAGGCATAGAAGTTCTAGTCGGTAACAGAATCGAACATATAATCATCTTTCCTCTGGCATTCTAGAGCTATAGCAAATGCCATTTTCATATGGCTACTTTGTATCCCATATAATTATAACTTAATTGCAAAATATTGATATATTAACGAAAAGCGTCATTACTTCTGGGTTTTGAATTTTGTTCTTTCCCAATTTCACTATGAAATGCGGATTGTCCTATAATTCGTTGTCACAGCTTTGGTATGATGTGTGCAAAGGAATTGTATTACACTCTTTCCACTTAGCGAATGATATAAAAATCTCCTTTGTCTCAGATTACTATATTATAATAAAGTGTGTTGTGTTGGATATAGTTGTTAGCAAGCTTTGTGGCAGTAATTTATTAGTATTTTGTAATAAAGAAACAATTGTTTGATATCGTATTTCTACAGTGATATCACCACACTTTGCAGTTCTTTTGCCATTAAAAAAACATAATGACAAGTTGCTGTTTAAACTTGACTGGATAAAATCTGGTGGACCGATCACAGAGGTTCTTATAAGGTAAGATTTAAAGAAAGAAATGAACTTGCAGAATAATCGGTGGCATTAGGAGAACAATATGAAAGAATTGAGATAAAAAGACGTCTTTCCTAAGGGCAGGAAAAATAGAAATAGGACGTTTTCTGATTTAGGATATCAGAGCAGACTTGTGCACAGTTGCCTTTTTTGAAATAAAAATAATCAACGTAACTGTAATTAGAGAAAAGAAAAAAAAAAGCGATAGAAGAAAGTAGTTGGATTTCTCTTAATATAGGTGGTAGGTATTTGAAGTTAGATATATAAAATAAATGAGTGTCGGTTAGATACTTGGTGATGAAGTATATTATACTTCACAATAAAGTATATTCTTGTCAGCTTACACTTGGGTAAGGATTAAAACAGGAATATAATTTCTTGTCCAGTATAATATAATTTAGAACTAAAGACTTCCTGTATCTGATCCAGAGTATTCTAATAATATGGTGATACACCATTTCACTACTTGTATATGGAAAATCCACTTCTGCATTGATTGTTATAATGTACGTCTGGGAGCTACACTGGAAGTTCCGTCCGTTTTCTTTGGTGACTCGTTGATAGGATTTGTCTGCTGCCGTGCAGAGTTGATGCTTGGGTGATGGATGCATAAAGCTTTGGCATGGTGGCTGGCACTCTGTGGTTCTTTCGAACTGAGGCAAGAGATATGTAAGAGATTTATAAGAATTTGTTTGAGCAACATGAAAGAATGACATTTTAGGTCGCTCATGAGTTTTTGGTACTCAAGGATATTGAACCAGCGAAAGACTCAAAGGTCGAAAAATTATAAATAATGATCATAATTCTCATAATGCATATCAATATACATGTTCGAAATGATGTACGCTTTGTATTATGAGCAATTGATGTGCAGCCAACATCCTCTATATTTCTTGCTTGCACTTCTTCCTTTTCAACCATGAACAAGAATTAAAACGAGTATAATTTCTTGCAACTATAATGTGCTTAAAACGTCTTTTTTCCCCTTGCTTCTGCAAACGATCTACGTAGCTGGAGACAGTACTTCCCTATTAAAAAAAATAGCAAACAACCATTAAATTTATTATTATCTCTATGGAGTCAGAAGACTCATCGTGGGAGATCCACACTTACCGATATTCACAAGACGCCTATCATTATATTGACTTGCTAAATCACTGTTAAGGCGCTCACAATTGTTTAGCAATCCATTCTAATCATTCACTACTCTACAAGCAAAAAGCCTATTCGGCACATCCTTGTTAACCACACTTGTACACAACTTCCAACAGTGGTCCCTAGTTCTCACTCTCTACCTGTCATATTTTAAAATCTTTGTGTCAGTCTTATGTAACTCTTAAGTAAATTAAGTTCATCACATCGCCCTCTTTTCCGCCCGTTAACCAGACTTTGCAGCTCATACACCTTCAGTCCTCGTAGGGGACCGTCCACAGACCTGTCACCAGCTTGGTCACTCGTCCCTGTATCCTCTCCATCACCTCCTAATCCCCAAGGAATCCAGGTGACCAAATCTGAGCACATTAGTCAAGATGCGGCCAATTCAGTCTTATAAACTGCTATCAGTGGGATCTTCAACATCCAGGTGAACATGTGAGCTAATTTGCCAACTTTTGAAGTATGTCTTCTGAAATTCAATTCTCCATTCACCATGACACCCAAATCCCTAACATCGTCAATTTGCTGCAATCCAATACCACCAGCGTAACACACATCATGCAATCTGTTCATTCCGAAATGCATAACCTTACATTTTGCAACATTAAAATTGACATCATTATCCTTCGCCCACACTACTAATCTGATGAAATCATATTGCAAATTGTCTACATCACCTTTATCAACTATCTCCCCCCAGCTTAGCATAATTATCAAACAACTGAATATTGTCCCTTAAATCATTTCCTATATCATTAATATACTAATTGAACAGGAGTGGCCCCAGTACAGAACTTTGAGGCACTCTACTCGTTACTCTAATTCTCCAAGACCACACTTCATCATATATCATCCTTCCTTCGATGCCTGTCAGTCACTTCCCATATTCATGCTATCCGTTTCATATCCATTCTGATATGCTCCAACTTATGCAATAAATTTTCATGAGGTATTCTGTCAAATGTCTGAAGGCCAGCAGTATCACGGTGTACTGCTGAGGCAGGACTTACCTTTTATGGAGCTATGTTGCGCACCGTAGAGTATCTTATTTGAATTTTATCCATGACTAACTTTTCCCATACCTTAACCCTCACTCCCGAGATACTAATCAATCTGTAGTTGGTTACAGCTATTTTGGCATTACCTTTGTGTAATGAAACCATCTTGCCCTCTTTCCACTTTCTTGGAACCTTGCAAGAGCTAGAACTTAGATTAAACAATTTTTAACCATCATTAAACCATCCAATCCTACTGCTACATTTACATTCATATTTTTCGATATGACGAATATCTCTAGTTCATCTACGTCTGAAATTGCCGCTGTGTCTCTAACACAGCGGCAATTTCAGAAATCTCCACCTGGATTACACACCTCCACAAATTGATTAATTACTCAGTTATTTCCTCACTTCCCTGCCATCAGCATTGATTAAGATTATACTTCCCTAATCGTTCTTCCTCTTACTCGCCACATACCGTGAATTCTTTATTTTTAGTATTTCCATATCTAGCTAATATTTTAGTGTGCCATCCATATTCCATAGTTTTTGATAATAATAGGACATTAAAATTTATCTAATATAATACCAAATCTTCATTACTTAGATATTTACTGTCGATTGTAAAACCACTCGAAACCAATGGTATTGTCTTGGCCGAGTGGATCCTTTCTCCTTTTCAACCATCCGTGAATATATTTAACAATGACTAAAGATACAGGAAATCATTGACTCGATGAAAAACGCACTTTGGTCTTGTCATAATGCAGTCCGACAGACATGATGTTACTAATAGTTGTTTCCTTGGGATCGCTCTGGGGGGGGGGGGGGGAGTTTTGAGGCGTAACGCACTTTTTGCTTAAGTAATTCTCTAATAACCAGAAAATATTCATTTGCATAAATGTTATGACATTCTTAGTGCCAGTACAATAAAGGTTCAACAAAATCATAAAATTCATTCTACAGTCACTGATTTGACAATATCTATAATATGAGTAGTGGTTTGCTAAGGGAAATATTTTTAACAACGACAAGTTTATTTAGGCAGGTAAAGTCTCCAAACTTCTTTGGCAAGTGAGCCGAATGGACATCTTTTTAGCTAAGATAAAGACTACTTTTAATTTATTAAACCTAACTGGGAATAACTGCTGGCCGTTTTTTTTTCCCCATTTTATATGCATACTAAGAGGGGGAGTCCTCTTGCTGGGAAGAAAACCCTGCCACTTTCATATGGCTAACTCGCCTTCATTTTAAAACTCCTCAGGACTATTCAGCTGAAAGTGAGGTTGTTCGAGGTAGAATTCGAACCCAGATCTTTCAAACCGGAAGGAACCAACGGAGCTAGAAGTGATTTGAAACGTGTTCTGTGTTTGATGTCCTAGAGTAGTTTTTTTTTTGATGATGATGATAATAATAATAACTCTTAGCCCACCCAAGGTACTAATGTATTGTTGGATCGTACATCCTGGCTCTGAATCTGAAATCATCTTGTTAGAACGTAGTTCTTATTTAAATTATCTGTTTTTTTATTATCTTAATTAATTGTTGGTTGATTACTAATCCAAATATAGAAAAATTTATATTATCTTGCGCCACCCTATATTCAGATTAGTCTATATAATATAGTGGAATCAATCATCAACTAACATTAGCAATCTCACTTTTCTACAGGCCGAGGTTAATATCATTTAACATGTTCATTGCCAAATGAACATGTTAAATTCTACCTCGATATCACGCGATGCGAGTTCTCACCAAACGGCCGATCACGCGTTATCGCGTGGACGTCGCTAACTAAATAAAAAAATATAAAAAAATTTGGCCACCGCACAAAATTCCAATTTTCAGCTTGGCAATGAAAGTGTTAAGGCTTCCGCAAAGTCCGATAAACTTTATGAGCGATGCAATGAAAGAGAATCAGGCAAACACCAAATTGGAATCAATAAAACAAAACATTTAATGCTGGGTTTCGTAACATGTACATTAAGTATAACTTTGAAAACAAGATAATGCAAATCAACTTAGTTCAAATACTCATAACAAACATAAAACATTAGGCATCAGACATCCAGCTGTCAATTTTACATTCTTCCGAATAATTAAAAATGGTTCACACAGTTCAATGTTACAGAATCTTACAGTAAATATTCTTAAAGTAGAATTCTCTAATTCTCTCTTAGTCAACAAACACTTAATTCAATTATGAGGCAGTTATCACTTCAAGGGGGGAAACACTTTAAAGCTCCATACTTTGGCTAATTTTAGTAGAACGCCACAGTTAATGTTAAGATATATTGGGAAGAGCTAACTCTTATTTCTTCACGCTGAAATATAAAAAAATGGACTGCTCTTACCGGGTTACATCCTTTGCACATTGGATTCACTATAGGCACATTAAAATTGAAGTTAAATATCACTTTGAAGTTAACACTATTCAAAAGGAATCTTCACTATATAACTGAAATAATAAACATAGAGCTTCACAAGTCTTGACCCACTCGTTTCAGGTAATCTACTTATTCCTTGTTTTCTTATATGCATTAAATTCAGTCCTGCAATATTCTTCCTCAAAACAATTGGAATTCGTCGTAATTTTAGAATTCCGTATAAATATTCCTAATTGGCTATTAATTTCCCGGTTCTTTCTTAATCTATTTACGGGTTTTCCAAATGCCCCTACTGCCACCCGTTACTTTACTCCTTGTTGTCCTGAATGCTTCCCTCTCTTTACTCTCGTTTTCCCATAAAATACCTTCATTCTTCCCGCCAAAATCCGGTTCTAGCCAGTCCAGTTCATATCAATTCCTTCTCACTTCGAATACCATAGCTCACGCTCCACCACGCGCTATCCAGTTTGAATAAAGTCTAATTTATTACTACTGTTAGTATTTTTGTATCTCTCTACATTTTTTCTCAGATTCATTCTGCTTTCATTACTAGAAATAGTCTGACCCTTATTTTCGTAGTGTGGGGATGTCTCATTGGAGCAGAATCCTTCATCTCTGTTTCTAGCATTGTCTTGATTGTCTCATGATTGTTTTTTTTTTTATTCTAATGGTATTTCTTCTGCTATCTGTCATTCCCTGATAATTCTTTTTCTTTTCCCATACACTCTACAAAGAATCTTCCAAGTAGAATAGTCTGTCAGACTTGTCTTTTCCTTCCCTTCTTCTTTTTGCTCTATTAGACCTTGGTAAACTAATTGCTTTAACAAAGTTGATTCCAATTATCAGTTGATCTGTTTCGCCAACTTCTAATTCAGGTGTAGATATTAGCTCTTGTAATGTTAAGTCTGTGGTAGGTTTACCTTGAGATTGATTAGGTTTATCAGAATTTGAGTCATTGAATTCTTTAATTGACTCATTAGTGGTTGATTGTACTTCACTTGTAGGCTGTATCACATCCGTCTTACCATGCCTTTCTGTTTGTTTCTTCCATCCAATATTTGTAGGTGTATTATTTCTCCAGATTTTTCTTCTATTCATTATGGATATCTCACGCTTAGAAAAGTCACATGAGAAACAATAATTTTTCATAAAGTTAGTTCCCAAAATGATGTGAGAACTCGAGTTGGGTATTGATGGAATAATTAGTAGATCCTGCCAAACAAATAACCCAAAATGTGGTAGAAAAATCCGTACACGAGCTTTCTTATACGCCATGAAAGTAGAGTCAGAGAGAGTAGTAATTCTCACTGGTCTTCTCAATTTAATAATATTTTTCCATATTCTGTGCTTGATGTGCATGAGGTAGTCTCTACTGATAGTTGAAGCATTGCAACCTGT
Organism: Typopeltis vanoorti; assembly: GCF_054136105.1. Taxonomy (NCBI): domain Eukaryota; kingdom Metazoa; phylum Arthropoda; class Arachnida; order Uropygi; family Thelyphonidae; genus Typopeltis; species Typopeltis vanoorti. Next base: position 124,955,340 of record NC_143560.1, read on the forward strand.
ATCTAGTAAAATATTACATTGATACCCTTGGATATTTCCTCTTATTTTCATCATTGATTCATTCATCTTAAAAGAGTTATCAAGGTTACTATGTATTTTGTGAGGAATCTGTCCAAAATTCAAATCCCATCTATAGTTTGAGTATGTTCCTTTAGCATTGGAACAATTCCTAGCAATATTCCCAGTCCTGTTGGCATCGAAAGCATCTTGGAGGATCCTTATAGTTGGAGAAATACTCTTTCTTTGCTTGAGGTTGAAAGGTAATGGGCATCTGTAGATTGAGTCTTTCTAATCCATGCACCACTGTCCAGATCTGCTAATATAGGTTGATTCTGTTTTTTTACTTCTTGTTCCACCATTTTGTTGATTTCATCTGTTGTAGGGTTGTGGCTTTCATGAAACGTTGTAGTAATAACTACCAGCTGATTCGTTACTGGTTGTTGTAATCCTTTTACTTCATGATGAATTAAAGTTTTTATTTCTTGCATTAAACTGTTCTTATTGGATAGTTCTTCATTCTCAGCTATATGATTAACATTTAAGGAATTTTCTCCATTATTCTTCTTCTTTCCTTTTTCACTCTTATTTTCTTTTCCAGTTTCAGATTGGTTTAAGGAATAATCAGTCTTATTTATAATGTTCACATGACCTATATTGGATAAAGGACAAAAGTCTCCTATCATTTGTTCTTTTTCCATGACAACTTTGAAACATTCTTCTAAGGTGTTAATTTTCTTCTTGTAAGCAGTCTCTCTCAATTCTGGTCTCACATCTTGGCGAAACTGCTGGAAAACAGCTCAATCCAAATGAGGTTTATCTTCATTAGACACATTCAAACTGTTGGAAAGAGTCAACATGCAATTATAAAACTGTAACACTTTCTTTATCCTTTTGTGTGATCATCTGTAGTTTCCACAAGTTGGGTCCAATACTTCTCAATCTAGAGAACTGTGAAATTAAGATCTTTAAATTTCTGATAATCTAATGTTTCCTTGAGAATTGGGGATGAATATAAAAATGTCCTTGCTTTACCAGTCAACTTACTTCGTAGTAATATTAGTAATTGGAAATCAGTCCAGTTTGCTATTTCCCTAAGTTTTTCAACAAAAGTAAAGAAAGACAGCACATCATCTGATTCCTCACCCGAAAACCGAGGAAAGACCTGTTGTGGATTCACTGTATGAAAAAATTCACTATCTTCCATTCTTGAACTAGATGAAACTGCCATATTAATATATCAGATACAAACTTAAATTTAAAAATCTGAATCCAAAAATAACTTCTTTCTTTGCCTGATTTTGGTTCACAACCTGCTCACTGTGATTCACTTAATTTTTTTTTCTATTAAGGATTTAATAATTACTACTTCCACAATAGCACAAAAGAAATTTAATTACTCAATCTACAGTAGTGAATTCACATCCTGTCGACTGCGCGATTTTGTTGGATCGTACATCCTGGCTCTGAATCCGCCTTAATCTTAAATAAAAATTAATATTTAAGGATTCCGCAAGGTCCGATAAACTTTATGAGCGGTGTAATGAAGAAAAATCAGGCAAACAACAAATTGAATCCAATGTGTAAAAGATGTAACTCAGTAAGAGCAGTCCATTTTTTTATATTTCAGCATGAATATATGAGTTAGCTCCGCTTGATATACCTTAACATTAACTGTGGCGTTCTACTAAAAATAGCCGAAGTATGGAGCTTTAAAGTTTTTCCCCCTTGAAGTGATAACTGCTTCATAATTAAATTAAGTGTTAGTTGACTAAGAGAGAATTAGAGAATTCTACTTTAAGAATAATTACTGTGAGATTCTGTAACATTGAACTGTGTGGACCATCTTCAATTATTCGGATGAATATAGTATTGACAGCTGAATGTGCGATGCCTAATGTTTTATGTTTGTTATGAGTATTTGGACTAAGCTGATTTGCATTATCTTGTTTTTAAAGTTTTGCTTAAATGTACATGTTCTATAACCCTGTATTAAATGTTTATTTTATTGGATTCAATTTGTTGTTTGCCTGATTTTTCTTCATTGCACCGCTCATAAAGTTTATCGGACTTTGCGGAAGCCTTAAATATTAATTTTAAACTCGGCCTGTAGAAAAGTGAGATTGCTAAAGTTAGTTGATGATTGATTCCACTATATTATACAGACTAATCTGAATATAGGGTGGCGCAGGATAATATAAATTTTTCTATATTTGGATTAGTAACCAACCAACAATTAATTAAGATAACAAAAAACAGATAATTTAAATAAGAACTACGTTCTAACAAGATGGTGGATTCAGAGCCAGGATGTACGATCCAACAGTATTATGCGTTTGTCATCTGTTTTATTTATTATGTGAATCTGCCACAGAGTGGTGGATTCACATAAAAAAAAATCATTAAAATAAATTTAGCTGTGGAGCAATTATCAATATAAGCTGAGTCAGTGTGTCAGTTTTGCCAGTAAATTTAATTTTTCAGTTCTGTGAAAAATGCATAGTTATATCATGTGGTGCAGTAGATAGAGCAATGCGATAACTACTCATAGGAAATATAGCGCTGAGCGCCTAACGTGCCATGTTATGCAAAGCTTCAAATATTCCAACTATGTTAACTCTCTCTCCCTCTCATTTACATACTGTTTGGCTTTGAGGCTTAGCCATGACATCTCTTCCAAGATCTCTTGACTCACGTGAATCTTCGCGTTGTCCAGACTAAATTCGTGTATAAGCCAAGTTCTCGTGTCTCACTGTGATCGAAAACGTGTCTGTCACCCATTGTCCACTAATAATTCTAGTATTGTCAGTTAGAAGTTATTAAACTGTCGAGGGCGACAAGGCCGTTATCACGAAAAGAAGAAAACGCAAGCCATACAAACATTAACACTACAAATGGTGATGCCAGAAATGACAATACCTGTATCACTATTTGTAGTGATAATAATATCAGTACCCATACTAAGTTGTTGAATCAAGAGGGGGAAGCGTCGTTTTCGTGAAAATCGGTTGGACCAACAATATGAATATTTTCGAAACCGTAAATGGTTAAAATATCTCTCAGGAACCAGTATGTAAGTGGCTTAGCGAGAAAGTAGAGCAGAAATGAGATCTCTAGCAGTGCATAATTTGAAATTGTTATAAATTATAGCACGCTTTAATATACTTGCGAAATGCGTTAAAATGTTAACGAAATGAAGATTATTTAAAGCTCATTCGTGTTAGGAGATAAAAAAAAAAAAAGACATTTGATATATTTGAAATAATTACATCGAAATATATAATATATTTATTAAGCATGAATTTCCTACATCATAATATTGGAAATGATCAATGGCGACTTTTTTGTAGCTGCACCAAAAATTGAAGAAGCTTTATCGAAACTAAAGTGTATTCAATTATCTTTATTAATATTGAATAGGCAAACTGCAGTTTTGTCACTTCAGCAACTTTAATTATATACTATTATGACTTAAATTTAAATAATAATACATTTTTTTTTAATTCGAGGCTGTTGAAAAATTAATGTGCCTGAGTAGCCTTGAATTAGTAGTAGAATGTTTTTTAAGCTCAGCCAAATCGAGTATATACAAATAACTATCAATTAAGATTAGAAACACTATCTTTTGTGTAATGTAGAAACGCAATGACTTGTCCCTATAATGAAAAGTGGAATCTGACCGCTAACCGATTCCCAGAATTTTTTTGCTAAATATTTAAGTGCCACCTGCTTTCATTTGAGGAAAATGAAAAGACGCCAGTGGATTTTTTTTTAAAAAAATATTTATTTAACAGATTAAAGTGTTCAATCTTGTTCGGCTCATCCATAAATTACTTAACGCTTCGTTGTGTATTTTACGCTCCTCGTTACAAACTATCGCACGTAATCAGTTCCTCTTTAAATTTAGCCTCCGTTGCTCAGTTTGTATCAACGATGCTCCTTCGTTGGAATGACCAGGATTATGATCTTGTCTAAATCTCGAAGTATCTTTACAAGGCTTTTCAGCCGGTTGCACTGCATTTTCATTTCGCAAAATAACGCCTTCGTAGCGCAGTTGGAAGAACGACGGTACATTGCGCCCTTCGATTGGAATATGCCTAAGTTCGATTCTCATTGTGACGGGGGGAATCTTTATGTGGACTTTTTCGATCGAAGGTGAGTTAGACGATCTCATATGGAGGTAGCAGGGTTTTTTCTCCAGGAAACTTGGGTTTTTCATCCCGCATACAGATAAATCGGTCCTTCAGAACACACGCAATATACAGACAAAAAAATACTAGTTGTGGTGGTGGGCGGTAGATGGCGTTGATTGGTAGTAGAGGTTCGGTGTAGTGGTGGAGACAGTTGTATAGTAAGGACACTTACTTATACAACTCGATGAGTCTTCTGACTCCTTGGAGCTGTCGCGAATAATAATAATAATAATAAATGGCCAGAGAACACAATTAACAGACATAACATACTGTTCTCATAGTCTTAGTTGCTTCTGTAACTCCAAACAATGCGATCTTCTTAAAATTAATAAGTAGATATTTCCTTCTATTCTCCTTCCCAAATTCAAAATAAAATGACAAATTTCACGAGGAAGGAATGCTGTTTTAATATTTTGGTTTTGTTTGTAATATAAAACCAATTACAAATTATTATTTTAAGTAATATATTTAAAGTATCATGGTGTATCCACTCTACTTGTCTAGTTCACTGGTAATATTATTATCGAATGTGAGCAAGTTGCTAAAACATGATCTTCCCTTAGTAAACCCATGTTGTTCATTGCAAAGTAGAGATTCAGTGCGAGCCCTAAAAATGTTTTCAAAAATCTTTACCACCACTCCTGAGATATTAATTGGTCGATAGTTGGATACATCGGACTTTGCGCCACCCTTGTGCAATGGAATTACATACATTCTTTCCATTCCTTCCGATTCTTCTCTTCTCTGAGACTCGTATTAAACATCCTGGTCAAAGAAATAGCCAGTTCAGCTGAACACTCTTTTAGCACCCGTGCTGATATCTCTATGTTCTTTAATAACTGTACTGATGATGTCTTACGATACTTAAGACGAAATATTTAGTTATTAAAAAGTTAATTACTGTGGAATACGAATGAGTTTATAGTTAGGTGTTAACTTCGTTTAACTTTAATTATAATCACATGTAAATTTGATTATTGTAATGTTTCAATTAATACTTGAAAGCTAGTGGAAAACAAAATCAATTGTTGCACAAGATAACTAGATGCTACCTGACAGGTAGCATCTAGTTATCTTGCTCTAACATCTAGTTAGAAACTCCCAGTACCTGACATGGTACTAGGAATTTCTAATAAATTCCGAAAGAAATAAAAGTGTGACTAATTTTTCAATAGGCGAATTCATCACTCTGTTTGAGGCCACTGTTTTTATTGGAAGACAGGAGTGGCTTGACGTGTTGTCTAGAGAGAGGAAGGGTTTCCGTGTTGTCTGACCCACATTTAGCCTATCTTCAGTACTACTAATAATAAACAGTACGATAAGTTTACGGCCTTTCACAGATAAGTATTCTCCATTTCTTGACTCGTTTTACATCTCTCTGTAACCCTGTCCACCAAACGTGTGCACAGAAGTACAGATACTCTCGAATGAAAGCTTTATATAAAGAATTCCATATTCTGATCTGTTATCGTCCTTCTCAGTATAGCAGTGATCATTTTATTGTCTTTACTACCTTTGCTTTATCATCCTAATTTACGGAATAATCTGCAATGTGCTATTGAGTCAATGCCTTTACAAAATCCAGTAATCTCAACGTGTAATTATTTCCCTAATTCAATTCAGTTATCAACTTTATTATGCAATGTAGGTAGGTTGTTTGCTTTTAAGACAAGATATCTCCTTAATAAAATCATGTTATCCTCGTAAATCTGATATCGTTATCTGCCTACTCCTGAATTTTGGTTCTAATGAATCCTCCTGCAATACTGCAATAATCGGGACATACCAAATTACATTTCATTTATTATTTATCTTCTTTTGACCCCAACCTTTCAGTAGCATCGTTTTATCCTCTTTCCAATCCTTTGGCATTGTGCCAGAGTTTGAACTCCAAGTTAACAACCACGTCAAAGATTCTAACAACTTCTACCCACATTCTTTTAATACACGCGCTGATATTCCATTCCTGTGTTTTAATCAAGATTTTGAACATCATTAAGACCTCCAGATCATCCACCTCTGTTCTCTTCTCAATACCACGAGTTATATCATTTCCACTTGGATAAAATATAATTAAAAAGTGGTTGTTTGATAACTCCTTTACTTCTTTCTTTTGGAGTCTCTTTCCTGCTGCCTGCATTTGCCTTATTAATTTCACCCCTCTATTTGTCATTTAATGAAAAAACGTCTTGAATTCTTTATTCTGCTCTCCAAGTTCTCATATTCCAATTTTTATTCTTACTGTACTTTCACTTTTCTAGCTTACTCTCTATGCTGCTCAGGCATCGTTCCATCATCCACTTAATCAAAATTTCTCAACATCATTTTGTTTTTATCTAGACCCTATTTCATTGTATTCCACGTGAATTTGCCATTGTAACTCTGGGAATACAGCCTAACATTGCCCCTTTAACTTGGTTGATTTTCACACGCTTTCTCTCAGTCTTGTAACATGGTATTTCTTGAGACTGGCATCTAAGTTTATCATAATTTCCTGCTGTGCATTCCCCTATGTTTTCCTAAGATAAAAGTCCGCACGTCTGTCCATCTCCTATTTTATACCTGCGTTGGCATTTCTCTCTGGATGTAAGATGGTCGTCTCATGCACTTTCGAATCTTCTCATGTTATCAACTCTCCTAAACTCTTTGATTCGCACGTCCTTTTTTGGATGCTATAAAAAGTAATTATATACCAGCAAATCGATAATTTTTTTTTGATTCCTTTAATATGCTGTTTATTTTTTCCTTTCTTATAATTTTCATAAAGATTACGCTTTTGGTGGCTACTGAGTTGATTCATTAATACAGTACTTTTTATATTCGTCTGTATCTAGAAGCCTGCTCCAGATTGCTGCTATATTTTCTTTGTTCGCCTCTACTTCACACTAAATGGCTTCAGGGCTACTGCCAGTTTTTCAAAAAAAAAAAAAAAAAAAAACGGAGCAACTTGATTTAATTCTTATGCCTGTCATTGATATAATTTCCTCTCTTCTGTTATGTCTTCTCGAAAAGTATTCGTTTGTATTCTGTTCCCATAGCTATATCCTTCTCTCCACCAGGTCTTCTTTTATGTCAGTAATTTCAATGCAGGTTGGAATCGACTAACGCCACAAACATCTATCGTTTACTCATACCTTTGGTCTTAATGAACAAACATAAGAATCAGCACCTAGACTATAAAAGTATCCCGTACAATGACTTTCATTGTAACATTCAACCCGTAATTCTAATCAACTATTGTTTTAATATTCTATTCAGCCTTACTCAGAATTCAATCAGTTTATCTCGTAATCCTTTTTATTATAACCGTACCTTTCATTCATCTGTATGTTATTTACACAGTAATTTCTAAGAATCCCCAAACCAACTTTTGGTTTCTCCGAATCTTCTTATAAACTCTTTCGCTAATCAAAAGCCTCTTCATTTGTTTAATACCAAGCAATTCATTATTGGTATGCACACAGTCTTATAGCTTTTGCTATTCTGTTTTAATACTTTACACCCTTTCATAACAAATTTATCATTTCATATAATTTGTCCCTACTAATAGAATTATTTCATTCACAGATTCCTGCTACATTTTCAAAGCCTGAATGAGACTTGCACCTTTGTGCTTATAAACATGAATTTATCAGACTTTCATCAATCACACCTTTAATTACAGAATCTTGCATTACTCATGATAAAAAAAAATTACATCTCTCATGTAATGTTTTATTGCATGAATGAGTTATTGCTATTAAAAACTAAGACATTTTATTAAAATAACAATACAAAAACAATACCCATCAAAATCTCACAAAACTTCGCGATCGCGTAAACACCCACGCACATACTGTATGTGTATACACATTGCTAGGAAAGAAGTCAACGGACACCATAGTGTGAGGAACAAACAGCCATTGCTCTCACCTTAATAAGATGTAGGATCTCCTTTCGCTACGATGACGATAGCAATTGTACGGAGCACAACGTTCCACAGTTGTACGGGGACATTCAATGAGAATTTTGCATTCTTCCTTTAGGCATGTAATGAGATTCTAGCCTATTGTGGGGCGGACGTCTCTTGACCCCACCCAACTCCCCAGTTCATTCCACAGATGTTCAATATGGTTGAAATCAGGGCTCTGTGAAGGCTAGTCAAGTGGGGTTGACGTTCATGTCCACAAACCACACAGAGCAAGCAGCATTAGGACACAGTGAATCGCCTTGATGAAAGAGACAGTCATTTCGGTAGAAACGCTACAAAGTGGGAAACATTTATTGTCCAGAATGTTCAGACACCTCTCAGAATTCAACGTCTGTAGCACTACAGAGATCCGAGGCAAAAGCAGGATCATACCATCACCCCGCCACCTCCAAATTTCATAGTTGGTGTTATGCACTCTAGTAAGACTTGTACCGAGCATCCGCCACACCCCTCCATCTACTAGGTAGAGGATGTAGCGTAATTCGTCGATCCATAACACAGCTTTCCAAGCTGACATGTCCCACTATACCCACTCTTTGCACCACTGAAGACGACGCTGCTACATGTTGGTTCGGTAATGTGGGAGGCTTGCATATTACGATCCTACCTTAGAAACCTTCGGTTCTGAATATTTTTGCGCATATTCGTATTCCGGTCGATGCCCGGAATTTCTGCATTCAACGTGTTGACCGACGAATGGCGGTTTTTGCATATTATCCTTCGTAGCACCATACGTTCAGGTTCGGTGAGTGTGGTGTGTCGTCAACTGCAAGTAGCACTTGCAGTTGACTCCCTGCCCTTCCGGCTCAGTATGGTATCACTGATTGTTGACCCGGGATGGCCCAATTAGGCAATAATTTGCCTAACAAATAGGCCTACAACATGGCATCCTATCATATTGACTTTTTTATTTATAATGGGGAAACAGTATTGTAGTCGAAGGAGGTAAGCCTCATTTTCCTCTTCCAAATTTTACGGCTTTGAGTAATTCAACCAAACATAACATTCTCCTTCATTATTGTTTTCTTATACAGTATCTTAAAACAAACACATTGCTCCCCCACTGTGCGCAGATTTGGTTACAACTAATTGATAAATATAAGTATTCAAAGTTATTTTACAATTAATTGCATTAGACCATTTAAGATGAGCACCGATATGCTGTACACTCTTAAAAGGTTCATATATCGATAAAAACACAATCATACGGTCAAACTGACGTGAATTTTGTAGCGCGGGTTGCATAAGCCACGACAGCACACCCAATCGAAATGGACACACGACGCCACTGATAGACTTTACCGACGTCAACGATGCCCATCAGCACTTACAAACATTCAAACTCTATCAATTATAACCTAAACTTTCCGGATTACACCATGCATGATGACTTCAGCAAGGAGACAGAGCGGGGTGCTCTTTTGTCACATCTGATATCCCATGCCAAAGGTTATCTAACTTGGAATGTCATTTATGTGATTTGCTTTAGCTCAGGATTCTGTTGTCTTCACTTGGGCCTTAACACTGCTAATTCTGATGACTGCATTAACAGTTTTTCAGTTGCATTAATTCTGACTGCACATACCAAAATGGAAGAAAAACTGAACTTTGCTGTCAGTAATGATTTACCTCAAACAGTTCACGTATCCATTAGAATACTATATAATCCTCATCATTCTCCCAACACCGTGAATATCTTCTTAACCATCTCCTCCAGATACGCTGTTAATGTTATCTCTGCTGTGTGCAACTCTGTCCATAACCTCGTCCATGTTTCTTTCTCTTCATATCGTCCTTCTCCACGTCAGTCTCGCCTTGCATCAAGTGGCAATATCATGATGACACTTAGGATGAGTTTCGGAATTTCTCTGGCATTTTACTATAGTTTCATTATTGCTTCCGCTTTTCTGATTGACTGCTTATCATTAGAACAGAGCAAGTGCCCTGTTTTAATAAAATATTTTCTTGCCGAGATGAATACCTTTTTTATTCACTATTCCAGTCAAAATCTTACAAATATGCCAAAGTAGACCAAGCTAAAAATGCAGCATACACTCATTGTCTCAAGTTGAAAACCGTAGCTTTCCACTCGGCTTATACTGTTACAGCACCTCGACAACAGTTTAAAAAAAAAAAAAAAAAAAAATCAGAAAATCTGAAGCAGACTCCGTACGAGCCAAACACTGTAAGCATCTTACTCAAATGGCAGATCCCAAATCTCACTCAGACAGATGGAATAATGGCAATATCTCCTAAAGATATAGACGGACCTCCTGGCATTAGTAGTCTCCTCCAACTCTTGTTTAAATGAAATCTCCCCTACTATTCCACAAACCACATGCTTCCTCTGATCTTTTATCCATGGACATCAGAAGAATACTCAGTAAGCATGATACTAATAAGTTCTTTACCCATATAATGTCCTTTCATTTGTAATAACAGCTTGTGCTCCAAAAATAACACGAATCTTATAGCATTTCTACAAGTGGTCCTACTCATCCAGCATTTATCCAACAGCATGGACGCAAGCTTTATTCCAGCCTTTTTTACTAAAAATGCAGATAGTCTGCTATCAGACCATTGTCCTTTGCCCTCACCTCAGTACTCTCAAAAACAATGGAGAAGGTGATCAGTAACCAGCATCTTCACTACGTAGGGACCCATCGGTTGATTAGTGATTAATAATATGGATTCCGCCATTCCCATTCTACAGCAGATCTCCTCACTAACATTGCCACCTTTGGATGCAGTTCGTGGAAATATTTAGATAATCTCATGTAGTCGCTCTTGATATTTCCAAAGATTTAATCGTATCTTGCATCATGACTTTCTTTCCAAGCTGCCTTCTTATGGTCTCCATCATACCCTTTGCGAGTTGACGGCCTTCTTCCTCTCTTGACGTTCTTTGCCTCTCGCTATGGCTGGTTTCCTCTCATCTTATTTTTTCCAACAATCCTGATGTGCTCTGGGACTTCACCTACACTTTCTCCATGGCATCAATGTCTTCTCTCACTAATGTCCAATCATATTCATAGCTTTGCTAATGGCAGTACACTCTTCGTCATTCAACAACTTGCAGTACTCAGGAACTCAACCTTCATGATTTTCTATGGCCAATGCTTAAAACCAATCTTTTAGTCATTTTCAAATGGGGGTGAACATAATATAGTAAATTTCATTGTTACCAGAACAACAACAAAAATAAATAAAAAAATAAATTTCATCGAACATTGACATAGTTCTAGTTATATTGTTATATTATGGTCTCTCCACCTCCTCCGTGTTTGAAATATGATCACCAGTGGTTTTCTTCAGAAATTTCCGAGGCTATACAGTTTCGCGAAAATTATAATATAAAATGCGTTAGTAACTGCTAAGTGACTGGCATAATTAAGGCAGAGTCGATTTTCAACTGAGTATTACCATCTAAATTTCGGCATCACCCTTGCTCCATCTGTTGTTATAGTCACAATATGTTTCTTCAAAATTTTTCAAAAGCCCACAATTTTTTCAATATCACTTGAACATTTTTCCGGGTATACAAACTAATCCTAAGTTAAAAATTTATTTTGCGTCATCTGAAAGTAATATTAAAATACTTTTTATTCCCAATACTGGTCCACTCATCCAGAGTAAAACTAAAACGGTTGGTTATCCGGTTCTGTAATTTTTTTTTATTTTTAAATTGATATTTACTCTTCATTTTTCGTATCCATAGAAGTCAAAAATTAAGGTATTTGATTGGTTCTTTAGCAGTACATAATTCTTCTTTGAAATTCAGTAACGTATTAAAGAACAGTTCAAGTTATTAAACAACTTCAGGCAGTTCTTCTAATTGAGATTCCACCTTGGGCGGCCATTCTAGATACAATCTCACTTAGCCAATCAGCCTTAATTATTTTTGAGCTACTGGAACGTTCCGTATTTCCCTTGGCACCTCTTATAAAATGTGCTACTCGCATACATTCTAAATGCATCATCAGTCCACTAGTATTCGAACCCTTACAGAAAATTCTTTTGAACAGTAATTGCACTAGTCGCTTCCTGATTTTACATTTCTTGGTGTTTCTAACGCATGATTGGTTTATTTTCATTTCTAAACTTAAAGTGAAAAGATCAAAATTTTAAAATGGATAAAAATTAAAATTATAAATGTTATCAAGTTTTGAAATGTGATCCGAAATTGAAAATTAAAATTAATAACTTCAGCAACCATCAATGTTGGCTACTGGTAGTGATATTTTGTTTTCGTTAAATTAACGAACTGCCTTATAAGAGGGGTAATTCTGTGAACGAACAAGCGCCCAGGGGGAATAAAAATGTATTTACGTGATGCTGTTTAATTGCATTTGATTCATAGTCATATAATGATATTGTATTATATTTAAAAGAAACACAAATAGACGTATTACATAATGAATAACGTTGTATTCATTGTAGTCGATAATTTTAATTCATAATAAAATTTAAACTCCTGCTATTCTAGAGGTCTAAGATTGGGCGAATTTACAATTCATTCCACCTTAGACAATTCGAATACCGTACTGTTTCATAGCTGAAATGATGCATCAAACACCTTCCTAAGAATGCAGTTGAGAAGAGTGCAGTTTAAAAGATGAATCCCCCTTTCCTAAAGTGTCTCGAATCGCTTTTTTTACAGACGCTCTGTTTTTGTATTGTTTTTTATATTGTGTTCATCGGCACTGTTCCTCCATTTTCCTAAACATCCAAGAACACGAGCCATTTCTAGTCAAGATCTATACACAGTTCAACCTACCTTCTCATCCTCCTCTTTCATGCTCTCTACTCATGTTCTTCGGATAGGCCTTCCTTCTACCGTTTATCTCAACATATAACCTCCAGCTCTTCGAGAAACGCAATCAATTCTTACAATAGATATCCATAGGTACAATTGTGTTATGGTTTTGTGACTTCTTTTGAATTGAGTTGATGAAAACAAAATTAACAAAAAAAAAAACAACAACAACAACAAAAAAAAAAAACATGGAGGCCTGAATAATAAAATAGTCTCGAATAATGAACACAGTAGTACAGTTGGAAGGCGACGCGACATGTGTTTTGTATTTGGAAATACTCACTTTTTATTTTATTTTATTTTTTCTCGACTAAAGTTGAAAAGGAGCAAACTGAGATTGCTTCAGTAGATTAAATGCCTGTCCTTGAAAGTAATTAAGATATTTGAAAACAAGATAATAAATAATGCCCGAAACGGGATAATATCAAAATCATATTATACGTTCTGGACTTCACATGAGGAAGAAATATTAATAAGAACTATTTTTCAGTTGGAAATGAACACGCATACAAAACTTGACTCTGGCCTTTATTACCAATTTATGAGAATAATAAGTAGTTATCCCGTCCGGTTTGTTTGAGCAGCATATTTTAAATCCGCTGCTATTAAGCCATACGACACTTTTTTTCTTATTTTTTTTTTAAATAATGGTTTTATAAATACGAATGAAAACTTAACCAGGCTTTACAAATAAAATGATTTGTGGTAGTATTTGTGATTTCAACGGTGTCGTCGGTTTGAAGAAGACTGCATCTTTTTTTTAAAGCGACAGTTGAAAGAAAGAAAAAGAAAGAAACTGACATAATTGCGACTTTTGGTCCTTTGTAACAATTTATCAATGGATCTATTTGTAAGATAATACAATAAAATCTTATTTAAGGATTTTTGAATAATTTTTTAAAACGTAAACTCAGATCCTTCCGTGTTTCGCGAAGATTTTTTTAATCAGATGTGATAGCTACACACACAGAATAATAATAATAAACTGGGGGATTGATACGAGATTAGCAGTTATGATAAACAACACAAACTATGAGATACTTACGAAATTTAAATAACCATATGTACACCAAGAAATAATGTAAACTCACTCTGTCTAGTGACAGTGTAGCGTACCCGTTCTCCAACCTAGAGGCTGTGAAATTGAAATTTCATCTATGTTTGTGAATGTCTTTGGGTGGTGGGTTAATTTCATTCCGGTTTCAGGCCAAAACCCTGCTTGTTGAAGGCCTGAAAAATAGGTCTCTAAAGCAGGACATCTGGAGTATTTGATCCTGAAACTCACCTCGGTACTCCTACTAATGTACTTGAGTCCATGAAATTACCTTAACTTGGCTACCAGACAGGTCTGGTTTACCTGACAAGCTCTGAAGTAGGCAACCTCCTAGTGGTGCAACTGTGTACCTTCCGATGGTTAAGTCACCTACTATGCTATACTCTCCCTTGGTTCAGAGAGAACATCATCTCAGTTTGTCTTTAAGATAAACTGACATCATCTTAAAGGACACTGTTTTTTTTAATATCAGAAGTACTCCCATCCAACTTCTGGCGGTCTTCGTCTTTGCTGCTGTTCAAAACATACTATTGTGTTAAGGTTGAAATTTGTACTGAACGTGCAAAGGCCCGATGGGTTGTGGAAGAGGTGTATGTTTGCCTTCTGTGAAGCCTCATTAGGTGCGGAAGTCCCATATTAATGAAGTTTTGGCAGTTTTGGTTCCTACTATGCGAACAAAAGGAATAATCAGATCGCATCGTAAATTACCATACTACAGAGAACTAGTGATGAGAATGTGCACATCTGTGTTAAATATCTTTCCCAACAGGCAATATATTCTTACCTGCTGCCTCAAGGTCCATCTTCCCAGCTACAATCTTAGAGGAGTAGGCGTACCACAACTGTCTCTCTTCAAGAACATTTTGCAACCTCTCAGGATAATGCACTTTTCATTCAGTACAGCCACAAGGTTTAAAAAAAAATTAGCAGGATATTACTTAGCGAAGTATATTACAACCGAGTTAGATCATTATTTGGAAAGGGAATTTTTCAGGAATCATTCTCCTTCTCGATTAGTAGAACACCATCATTCATAAACTATTCAATAAAAAGGAAAGAGAGAAATCCTCTGTATACCTAAGTGAAGATGTTTATGAGAATAGAAATTATTTTCTAGAACGATGAATGAAGCTTTTCCTCATCCTCGAAGTTAAATGTACGAGGAGTTAGTCCTCTTTGGAGGGATGTCAACCTGATTTAGTCCTTCCTTCTGTTAGGTCCATTCCAGTAGAGAACTTTTCCGTACATCTTTTGATGAAATGATTTTATCGTATATCCGCTTCATCAGCTGCTGGAAAAGATGGTTTCACTGCTACTGAACTACAGCACATCCCTTTCTTATATAGCAAGATCTAATTGAATACTCTCGTTTAGCAAATTTGTACCATCGTATCTTCTCCAGAATAGGTCATTGTCCATTTGAAGAAATAAGATGCACCTACATCCTTTGATTACCGTCCAATTGCAGTTTCTCCTGTTTTATATCTTCTTATTCATGTCTTAGCTAAACCTTTTTCAGTCATACATCCAGCATGATTTTAGGCAGAGGCCCTGCAGACGGCTTTGCTGAGCACATGATTCTCGGCATCTCTTTATATTGTCCCTGGAACTCCAGAAGCCAAAAGCCTTCTCTCTCTCTCTTCAAATAATGTCGAGCGCCGTATATTGCCGGATAACCGGAAACTTTCGTCGTCTGTTTCCGATATTTACTCTGCAAATTCCTTTATTATTACCCTGGACTCTGCAGATAGACGTGCATTCTGTTATTAGTGTGTGCGCCAAGGAGACTATCTCCTGTTTAGTTCAGTTGTCATCGATGAGGCTTTTCTCTCTCTTGGCCTCACGGTTCTGAAGGAGTTTAGATATTGGGGCAGATACCTTGGAGATAGCGTGCCATCACGGTTTTCTGGGGAAGTGAAGATAACTTGGTATTCTCTTTTCCTCTTACAGGAATAGAAACACCAAGAAAACACCATCACTATAGGATCTTTTCTTTCTTCTCTTAAAAAAAAAAGTTCAACAGTCGTTGTTCTTCTTAATTACTTCCTCCTTCCTAGTTTATTATAGGTACTCCTTAGCCTATCAGTATACTCTTCCTTGGGATATGGCCAATATTTCGCAGTTGGTTACATCTTCCTCATGATGCACCATTAGCATTTTTTCAGGTCACTGTAAACCAATGAAGGTCATGGTGATTTCCTCTTTGCGACGGTTAGTGCCTGAATTACGTCCATTCACACAGAAAACTTTAATTTTTTTTTTTTACTTAAGATGTATGTCTTGTTTGCTTCTATTGCTTCATATATTAATATTAAGGATAATTTTCGACTTAATTGTGGATGGCTCTTGATGAAAGGACACTGATGATTACCTTCGCTGAACAAGGAGATGAGCTTTAATGCCGCACCATTCAGTCGACGGAACTGCATTACAAGAATCTAAATGTTCCCTCTCACCATCCGTTGATCAGTAGTGGGAATTGCTTCCTCCCTGTATTTGAATATTTTACTCCATTCTCTCGAAATTAGTGCTCTGCCAACCAAGACCTTATTCATGGGTGTGCGAACTGTGCGGTGGCACAGGACCCCGTAAAGCGCAAAAAATTGAAAAAAGAAAATCGATTAATTTTTTTAAATTATTATATAAATTAATATTGTAATTATTATATAAAAATATTATTATATAGAAAAATATATGTATATAATTTTACAACCAACTATTGTTGTTATAGTAAGTGAAATAAGATCGTAGCGGTAGTATTTGAAACTGCTCTAAGATATATAACAATATCGTACACCATAGTGTTAAATAGGGTAAAGTGCATTTTAAAACAGGTGTTTTTAATAATTTTAAGGAGTTTTTTTTTTATTTTAGTTTATGATTTTATGAACAAGCAAGTATATACACGTACTGTCATGGCAATTTTTTTATGTGACATTACTTGCAAAACATCTTAAAAAATATATTTTGTAAACTGGTTTTAGGTTATCAGACATCAGAATTTTTCTTGAATAGCAGTTTTCAATCTATATTAGATTTATTTATTTTCTAATATTATCTATTTTAGATATATTTTATTTATCAGGTAAGTAAGTTTGTTTTAATTTATTAACTTATTTTATAATTAAATCTAGCGTATTTAATTCTAGAGTATGACTAGTCGTGAGAGAGATTATTATGGAAGAAAATACCCAAGTGGGCATGAAAAACAAAAGCGAAAACAAGAAAAAGAAGCGGCTGAGGAACGTCAAAGAAATTTACTGTTTAAATTTATGAATTTGAACTCGTATATTTGTTTAGATATATTAGTTGATAACGGAGTCCTGAAATAACTACAAACAGTTCTTCGGCTTCGACATTAATTAATAATGATAGTTCTGAAATACTCAAAGGAAAAGGAGAACATGACGCGTTTGGTCAAACAATGAGTATTGAAGATCCTAAAACTGAGACACCAGAGGAAGAGAACTATTTACTACTGATGATCCAGCAACATGCCCCAAAATTTTGAACAACGCAACACTAACACAAATTGGAGAACGTGGTCCACCGTCTCCTCCGACTGAAAATGATTTTCCAAAAGATGAAAATAAGAGGTGTTTTTCCACAGCTCACTTTGTTGGGAAAAATAGCAAACGGAGAGAAGCAAAACAGAAGATGGCTTGTATATTCAAACTCTTCCAACTTTATTTTTTGTTTTTGTTGCAAATTATTTTCTTCTGATGATAATTTTTTTTATCTAATAATGGCTTTTCTGACTGGCGACATGTAAGTGAAAGATTAAAGTCGCACGAACGAAATCCAGTGCACAATGAAATGCATGTATTCATGGACACAAATGGATGTAATTTAAAAAATCGCAATACAAATGATCAGGCAAATCCAAATGTCATAAAATTTGAAGCAGAACGGTTAAGAAATGTTTTAAGACGAATAGTACCAGCAATTCTTTATTTATCCGAACATAATTTAGCTTTTAGAGGTAATTTTGATACTTTGTACACAGCCCATAATGGTAATTTTTTTGGAATCATAGAATTAATTGCAGAATTTGATCCACTTTTAAAAGATCATTTAATGCGACGTTCAGGGGGGAAAAATTATAAGTAAGAAACAAAATTCGTATCTATCACCCATTGTGCAAAATAAATTAATTGTTGATATGGGAACCAAAATTCAACAAAATATTCTAAATATGATACGACAGGCAAACTACTGTTCAATAATTCTCGATTGTACTCCTGATGTTAGTCATCAGGAGCAAATTTCAGTAATTTTTAGATTTTTATATATATTTGAAGCAGATATTGAAATTCGTGACGTTTTTAACAACTAATGACACTACTGGTAAAGATATATCTGAAAATATAAAATCACTTTTGAATAAATTAAATCTTAAATTGTCAGATTGTAGAGGGCAAGGGTATGATAACAGAGCGAATATGAAAGGAGTATATAAGGGAGTCCGTGCTTAAATTTTAAATAAAAACGAAAGGCATTTTATACTCCTTGCGCCTGTCATAATTTAAATTTAATTTAAGGGATGTCGCAAAATCATCAATTATCGCAATACATTTTTTTAATGTTATACAAAAAATATATACATTATTTGCTGCCTCAAGTTCACGTTGGGACATATTAAAGAAATTTTTTAAACAATTAACTCCAAAACCGTTATGTGATACAAGATGGGAATGTAGAATAGAATCAGTTAGAGCTGTACGTTTTCAAATTCCAGAATTTTTAAATGCACTAAAAGAATTATTAAAACTGCATCAGATAATATATACTATCAAAGTATAAGTGGTTTCAATATATGAATAAATAGATTCATCTGACTTTATACTAAGCCTTGTAATTTGGTATGAGCTTTTGTCAAAAGTTAATTTAATAAGTAAAGTATTACAAAATGCAAAATTCCCACAGACGTAGCAACTAAGCATATTAAAGAGTTAGTGCAGTACTTTGAAGAGCAGAGAATATCAGGATTTGATAGCTGTTTTGAGATAGCTAAAGAACTGTCAAATCTATTAGAAGAAATTAAATTTAAAGAAAGTCGAGTACGTCGAAGAAAAGTATTTGTTGATTATGAATCGCCTGATGAATCACACATAGGTGATAACAAAGATAACTTTACGATAAATTTCTTCTTTGTAATTTTAAATACTGCTCTACAATCTGTCAAAAAAAAATTTGAATTGTATGAAATTCTCGAAAAATCATTTGGATTTCTTTGATATGAAATTAATAAGAAAAATGACACAAATTGAATTAAAATTTTGCTGCAAACAGCTGTATCAAAAATTAAATACAGATATTGAATTAATTTGGATAAATAATTCGGATATTTATCCAAATATTACTACGACATTTAAAATATTATTGACCAGTCCAGTTACGGTCGCATCACCAGATTAAAATTAATAAAAACCTATTTGCGATCTTCTATGTCTCAAGAACGTTTGTCGTCCCTGGCAATAATATCTATAGAGCATGAAATTGCAAAAAAATTTGAATTTCGATAGCGTTATAAATGATTTTATTGATAAGCGCATTAGGTTAAATAAAATTTAATATATTAAGATTTCTTTTAAATCTTATAAGTTGTTATACATATATTTCATTCTTTATAGTAAAAATGGATATTTTTTTCAAATTTTTATATTATTTATATTATTAAATAAATCATTGTTCTGGCGTATTTATATATGATAACGTGTACTTTCATAATAAAATAATATATCATGTACATACAAACACATTTATTTTTTAACTAATTTTTTCCCTTTACTTAAATTGATGCTAAAGAGCATACTTATTTATGTGCATAAATAATTTTTCACATTTGATTTAATTAAGTAACAAGATATTCTTCCATTTAAAATTTCCATAAATGTTACTAACTTTCAGGGGCCCCGATTTTCCATTTCTCACAGGGCCCCGCAAAATGTAGAAACGGGCCTGCTGCCAACTGTAGCCCGTACAAGTCGGGAAAAGAACTGCGGAGCACACTATCATAGTACAGAAACTTGGACTCGATAGAAGTCAGAATGCAATAGTGAGGGATATGAAAAATTAGTTAAAGAATAAAAGTTGGATAACAGCAGTTAATGAACGTTTGTTCTATATCTAACCCACTATCAGAACAAACATCGTACTGACCTTGTACTATAAGAAGAGATGAATTATTCGTTATCGACGTGCAGGTTGTTGCTGTTGGACGACCACTTACTATTCTCCATCATGAGAAAGTTGTCTGCTATGATATGAAAACGATGACTTGGCGCGTCTACTTCAAAACCAGTAGATACACCATACAAAAAATTATATACCTTCGCAGCTGTATCCTTTAAAGATGTGTGTGTGTCTTCAGCGAAAGTTATATGCAATTGCTAAGCTTTGTGTTCTCTCGAACTGACTTCAAAAAGGTGTACTCTGCTTGCATTACTAAATACACTGACTTCGTGGCGAACTTACCAGAGAATGACTTTTCGATTCCCACCATCCATTCTTCTGGAGAATTCCCCCCCACCCCCACCCCCCCAAAAAAACTATAACGGATTATGTCATCGTCACATGGCGATTACATGACGTGAGTGAAAAAAAAGCTAATAATATTAAGCTAGTGTATAATATTATCGAATTGCACTTGCATAAAGAAGAAATGTTTTCTTTGATCACTCTGTTTATTATGTAATTACTGTAATAATCCCTTTCAGATGAGATGCACTTTTATGATCGACAAGCTTATGTTTACTCTCGATTAAAAAAAAAAGGAAACTTTGCCATCTCCAACCTCTTCAATCACTAACGTAGTGTCCGTTCAATACCATTGTTCAGAAATAGTTCACTAGAACTCGTGGATGATATTCATCTTTTTCCACAGAATCACTAGGCATGATTTCTTATCCGATATACTACCGATTTCCTCCTTATTTTATATATTTCCCCCTGTCACACGTTTTCCACTACTCCTTTATTTAAACGCACAGTGTCTTGATTTGTGGAATACTCAGAAAGAATATTAATAGATCGCTGTCCACGCACACCGTCACTCTGAAACCTCAGTGTGTGTGTGTGTGTAGGGGGAATGAAAAACAAAACAATAAAAAACCTATATATTACAGTTGTAAGAATTTTTGTCTAAAACCGTTTGGTTTTTTGAGTATTTAAAGTAGTATTTGAGTAAAGATGAGTTTAAAGTTTATTAATAACTACCACTTTGGATAAAATAAATCCGCTAGTGCCTTTTATTCTCCAAAGGTAGTAGACGATGCCATTTAACCCTCAGAAGCATTATTGAAGACTAGCAGCCACCTGTTTTCAATCACAGAATAGCTGGTCCAAGATTTTAATTCTTATCGGGGAGTACTGCAGAGAGCCGCCACCATCCCGTAGTCCCCCGACATCACATATTGCATTATTGTCTGAAATAGTGTGAATTCTATGGTTGAGTTTAAGGGATAAAAAAAAAATCCCAGTTTCCCGATTGGAAAAACCATACTTGCTCATTCCTGGGATCAAATAACTGTGGAACCAGTCGAAGAAAGGCGTAGAAAAAGTTCTTCTAGTCAGTGAGTAGAATCGAACTTTGAACAGTCTTTCTTCAGTTGTCCTAGTTATATGGATGATGGAATAATTTCTGATGGGATTAAAATCAATTAAATAATGCATGCATATTTTATGGTTTATCAAAATATCCGAGATGGGCTGCATTAAAAATTTTGCTAATGCCTTTTATGCCCCAGAGGGAGTAGGCGAGGCCAATATTCTGTAAAAACCAACAAATTTTAAAAAAGGAAACATTTCTTTGGCCCTATAAAATAAGTTCAAGGAACAGCAGATTGCCGAACTCTTAAGCAATCGTTTACGTATGACATTGCTCATTCATTTATATTCTCATTTCAGCTGTTCTGAAAAATTAAACGTGCATAAATTACCAGGAGCATTGTTTCCAAAGTTTAATTCTCATTAATGTGTGCGGCATCGTGTAATGTATCGGCCATGCAATGGGAAACGCATAGCTGGTCATTCTGGCTTTCGTGAAATGTTATCGAAGAACCTCCCTGTGCAGATTGACCGATGTGTGGAGGGGGGCCCTATCCTGCATGAAAATGACTGAATCTATGCACACCGGCACCGCTGTAGCTGTGAAACAAAATTGTTTGTCATATCATGATATGTCTCGGCAGTAATTGAGCAGGTCACAGGACCAGACTGAAGAATATCCTCAAAGAAGAATGGTCCAATGATAAACGAAGCTGTAAACCCGCACCAGGCAGTAACTTTGGGTGATTGTAAATTCTTTTGTAATCACCCGAAGTTACTCTTGATTTGTTGGATTGTTGCAAAGTTACTCAGAATTTATTGGATTGCACGCGGGCATTGCGTAGCCTATATCCAGCAACTGTGGGTATTCGCAGCACCGGTCAAGTGAAATTGAGCATCATTTGCCCACAAAATCATCCACGGCCATGCAGTCGACTTTCAAAGTCCTGCGGGTGCAACTCTTGTGTTAGAGGTTATCGTGAATAGGTATAAATGCAGAATCTTCCGTAGAATTTTCCAGTGTCTTGAAAGAACCCGTAAACCAGCGCAACAGAACAACAAATAAAGTTGTGGAGGCCTGCTCCACAACTTCATTTGTGGTAACAACTTCATTCACTTGTTTTGAACTGATTGGTTAGCGACCTTCTTCAGGTCTAACTCCGAACGATTCCGTTTTTTCCCCCAAAACTACTAATCATTCGTCGCAGAGCACATGGAGATAGTGGACCTCGTCGACATATGTTCAGGACACGAAATTCGCAGAGTGCAACATCAGCATTGCAATTGTTGAGGTAGATAATGCACTCTAAATCGCCTGCTATTTTTGAGCATAGCAGTAATTCAAATCTGCAGACGTTGCTTCTGTTTACAACAGCTCCATTCCTTTTTGGAATCTCACCTATTAGGTAAGCCATTTTCATTTAGTGGACATATCCATTGCCTGATAACTACTTTTTTTACCACCTAATTTGATATACCATTTTCACTTAGCAGGTTTAAGTACAGCCCCGCTTCCGTCCTCCCTGTCTCTATTTCTAGGTTTCACCCACTGCAAAATATATAGTATACGCTAGCCAACAAAATCAACGACTTTATCACTTAAATAGCGCAGGGACTACAGAGCGATGCCATCTTTCTCATTTTCCCAGATATCTGTTATATATACTCTGCATCTTCTGAATTTATGTTCTTTTAGTGCTTTTTAGTTAGTTTGGCTGGTGTCGCTTTAACTTTTGGTCTAAAGTGGATATTCGTTAGTTTATTTCTCAATAATTTAACTAGTTGAACGAGAAAGTTGTTGAAGTAACGTAAATTTTCTGCTTCTGAACAGTTTTATTGAAGCATTCATATCTTACACGTTACATTCCTTCAATAGTAATTCCTTCAATTGTGTTGTGGGAAGTGGAGAAATTTTTTATAGCCAGATACATTCAATACTATTTTCTTTCTTCGTCGTTATGGTAACTCCATGACGACAAAGTATTTATTATGATGTTGGTTCACCCTGAATACAGATCATTGTTTTCTTTACAAGTTGTAGTGAAAACAGTGATCTGTATCCAGGGTGAATCCCGTGAAAGTTGTCATCATATTACTCCATAAACAAAACTGGAACGATTCAACACTTCACCTATCCTGTTTGGAATTATTGATATCATTTCAACTCATTTTTCCAATAAAAACTTGGTGATTGAAACTAAAATGAACTACGTAGAGACCGTCTTGTTTATTTATATCTGAACTCCTAAACTTTATTAACTCAGTTCTGACTGACTTGATAAAGTTAATATTCTCGATTAGCTTTGTTCCTTTCTATACCTGTAAATGGTCAGATTCACATTAAAACTAGAACCGCAGTACCTTTTGTAAGAATTTCCAATTGACAGTGAAATCATTAGCCCGATTTCGATATTGATGGTCTGACTGACAAAAAAAAAAAAATAATAATAATAATCCTAGCTGCTCATGCAGTTTTATTAAAAAAATATTTATTGGCAAATTTTGTAAAACCAATTAAAATTTGCTTTACAAAGAACGCGTCACACCAAACGCATGGAGCATGTATGATATCAACTATTGTTAATTATCATACACGCTCCATGCGTTTGATGTAACGCGTTCTTCTGAATTTGTTAAAAACTAAAAAAAAAAAAGTATTCGGTTTATTCCTTCATAAACTGTTTAAGTTGCTTTGTATCACTTTTGTATGCCCTGACGAAGCCAAACAGCCCAGTTGACGAAACTTGGCGTGTTTGTTATTAAAAATTCTTCGGCCAATATACAAACTCAGTTTAGGGAATAAAAAGTGTTAGCTGATTGATTGATGCTTTGGACTGTTATAATGCTAAGAGTAATAAGAGGACGTGAGCCCTAATATTGCTTTGGCAAAATTGTGCTGAACAATAAGCTTCGTTATACTGATCGTATCCTAGGTTTTCAATGGCTTGGTAAAAGGTTGTTTGGTTATATAAATAAATCCTCTGTTTTTCTTCCCCAAAAAATGGATAATGCAATTCTTTAGTCCCAACTTTTGATCATTAGGCAGTTGGTTTCTACCCTAAGTTGTCAGTGGTAGTTGAGGTATGGCTACCGACAGTTTACAAGCTTGTAACGAGAGGACACAGGCACCTACAGCTATATTGTCGTCCCAGCTAAGTATTACTGTATTGTCTGAAATACAGTATGTTTTACGATCTTTCTTTAAGTGCGAGGTTGAAATTCGAGTTTTCGTGAGAACTCTCCCAGAACCCAGAAATCAACTGACTCATGAATCAAAAAAAAAAAAAAAAAAAAAAAAGCAGTAATATATTATCGACATTCATGTAAAAAGTTATAATGTTGTCTGCGAATGGTCTTTCGTTATATATATATATATATATATATATAAACGGGCAAGTGGGTTTTTCCTCCTGTAAAGTCAAGAAAATCGATCGGAGAACTCGCATTATTTCAGACATTAAATATATTGTGTTAGGGGTAGGGACCACGAGATGGTGGCACTTGTTGAGCCGTCTCTCTTCACTGCGTGCCGCTTAATTAGTGCTGGCCTTAGCCATCTATCTCTGATTGGGTACCAGTGGAGATTGAACTGCCCAGTCTCCAAAAGTTACATGAGGCTAAAACGGCCTCACCTACTCCCTATACGGGAATAAGAAGGCGTTAGCTGATTTTTTAATAAAAAATAAACTTAAAAAAAGATACGAAGCGGTTTTTTTTTTTTTTTTTTGGTTGTCTGCAATAATTTTCTTACTTCGTCGATTTATAACAGGGAGGGCAAGCAAGTTCAACTAGTCTTGGAGACCCAAACATAATTTAAAAAATATTGTTTATTAAATGAATGCACTTTAGAGAGAAAATCATTGCAGCACCTGAATAAATATACTGCAGGTTTGGCCAACTCCTATGATGTTTGCCAAACCTGCAGAGACTTATAATACAGTGATGTTTGCTCGGACTTGAATTATCGATTTCTTACCATTTAAGTTAATCAAGATTGCTGTCAAATGGAAACGTACTTTTATTTTTAACTACCATTATCATAGTTCGTGTAGTTTATTAAATATTTACCCATTGTAGTTGGTTTTGCAACAAAAAAAAAAAAAGAAAGAAAAAACACCTGCCCATTAATTAACAGGCGTAGGAGAGAGTTGTCTAATGCGTACCGATTGCCTAAATCGTACTTCAGGAATTTTTCATAAACCAATTAATATAAGCGGTATCTGGCGGCTGGCGTCCAAGAAACGCATAAACAGATTCCTTCCATTTTTCTTAATTTTTTTGCTGAAACATTGCACTATAAACGTTTCTTAAAATTTTTATCACCTTTGGAAAGTGCACCCTAAGCACAAACATCACTGTTTCCCACTTAATGAAAGATCGATAATCTGTTCTTAAATAGCTTAATTTCTTCAAATTTGTGATGAACTGATTGTCGTAGTTTAAAACACAAGATCTTGTACTATTTTAAGAGCCCTTAGCAGATAGCTTGCTGGAAAACGCTGCTCACATATGTACTATCCGTTATAAAATTCGTTACTAATACCAATAACGGTGTATCACGAGGGTGGTCTGAAAAGTCCTCGACCATAGATGGCAACACTATCGGCAAGATTTTTTTTTTCTAAGTTGGTACATCTGTCATAAGCATCCGTGTGAAATTGCAAGTCATTCTATCAAGTAGTTTGCTTTATACAGCTGTCTGAAGCAAAAGTGTTGTCTGTATCCCTTGAAATAGATAAAATTGAGTATCGTGCGGTTATAAAATTCTTTGTAAAAGAAGGTTTAACGTCAAAAGAAATTCATTTGAAGTTCATGAAAGTTTATGGGCACTCTTCTCCTTCGTTTTCGACAATTAAGAAATAGGCTGCCGAGTTTAAACGTGGCCGTACCAGCCTTGAAGATGATCCACTTCCAAAAAGTGTAACAACATCAGAAATCATTGATCAAGTGCACGATATGGTATTGGATGACCGGCGAGTCAAAGTGCGTGCAATTGCTGAGATTATAGGCACTTCAAAATAACGTGTAGGATAATACCGTATTTGCCGCGTATAAGACGCCCCCCCCCTTTTTTTTTGTACACACATTTTTTAGGATAAAAACTTTATCACTGAATATTATAATGAATTTACAGTATTTCAAATATAAAGTAATGAGTAGGTCTACTTTCAACAAATACCTAATCTAACTACGAAAGAGTACCCACCTTTTAAACTTCTTCGTCAAAACACAGAAATTAATCTCCAGAGCTAAATGAAGAGACACTTGAAACCTCTTCTAAATCAGAATCTGAGTCCTCATACAACAAATTGTCCTCTGTACCATCCAGTGCATTACTAATGCCACACTTCTTAAATGATTTAACCACTGTCTCAGTTTTCACAGCATCCCATGAAGCTTTGACCCACTCACAAACTTGCGAAATGCTAGACTTCTTCCTGATGGCATAACCTCAAAATCTGAAGACAGCATCTAGCTGTCCCACTTCTTCATAAATCCCTTAAATTGTTTATTAATACAGACATCTAAATGTTGAAGCTGACTAGTTAGACCTCCTGGAATTACAGCTAACTGAATTTTCAATTCCTTGAGTTTATTTTTAACATCTGTTCTGTGAGAACGGAAGGGAGATTCTCAGACTCTGGGAGATTTTGAGAACGAAACTGATCCCATACTAGCAGGGCAGGCTTCTTCAACAGAGCGCCTAGACCAAAGTTTATCTATTCATAACTGGAATGCTTTCACACACCGCAAGAAAGAAATCGCGTAACTCGGAACAGAGAAAATATCCAAAAATGAAAGTAATAAAAAACTGCATATAAGACACACCCTTTTTTTCAGACCTAAGAAAAGAGCCTGTGTAGCTCAGTAGAAGTGGCGTTTGCACTGTACAGCGCTTGACCGCACGAAGAAAGGATTTGGTGGTTCAAATCTAGTCGCCGACTAGAGGAAATTTTTCTAAGCCTTTTTCGGCCGGTTCCCGAGTTTTAGTCGACTTCTTGCACGGGCTAGGGTTTTTTCTCCCGGAAACTCAAGAAAATCGACCGTAGAACCCACGCTATCTTCAGACATTACAAATATTGTATTAGGGTTAAGGACCACGAGATGGCGACACTATCTTGCCGCCTTCTTCACTGCGTACCGATGAATCAGTGATAGCCTTGGGTCAGCTATCTCTCTGATTGGCTACCAGTGGAGATTGAACTGCCCACTTAGTCTTCATAAGTTAGATAGGATAAACGGCCGTGCCTACTCCCTATACGGGAACAACATAGGCGTTAGCTGATTTTTTTTTTTTTTTTTTTTCAAAGAAAAAAAAGTGCGTCTTATACGCGGGCATATACAGTATATGGTATTTTGCATGAAGAATTGCATTTGTGCAAGATGGGTACTTGCGCAAAGCTTTTTGATCTGCCGTGCTTGCTACAGCAGATAAAAAAACGCGCTTGCATGAAAATCTCTTAACAGTGATTGGAGCTGGAAGTTTATTTTCCACTGGTTAGACTATAATAAAATTAGTTTAATCCTTTATCCAAGTGTATGCAAACCAAGTTTGCGCCTGAAGTATCTTCAGGACTGAGGCAACTCGTAGTAAAGGTGAACCAAGCTCTCATCACTCCCTGTCTCAGTATCTCCCATAATGCAAAGCACATCTCCTTGCAGACATGTATAATGCTATGCATTAAGGGAAGGGCCACTACCCAGACCGGTTTCGACCTTCATTGAGGTATCGTCAGTGGGAACCAGACCCAGAAGTGGTGATACTAAGGCAGAAGCAATGGAGAGCAAGTTTGCACCTGAAGTATCTTCAGGACTGAGGCAACTCTTAGTAAAGGAAGACCAAGTTCTCATCACTCCTTGTCTCAGTATCTCCCATAATGCAAAGCACATCTCCTTGCGGCCATGTGTAATGCATAGCATTACATATTATGCATATTATTATATATTACATAGCATTATACATTATATAATGCTATGCATTATACATGTCTGCAAGGAGATGTGTTTTGCATTATGGAAGATACTGATACAAGGAGTGATGAGAGCTTGGTCTACCTTTACTATGAGTTGCCTCAGTCCTGAAGATACTTCAGTGCAAATTTGTTCTCCATTGCTTCTGCCTTAGTATCACCACTTCTGGGTCTGGTTCCCACTGACGAGACCTCAATAAATGTCGAAACCCGTCTGGGTAATGGTCCTTCCCTTAATGCATAGCATTATAACTGTTCTGCAAGGAGGTGTGCTTTACATTATGGGAGATACTGAGACAATGAGAGTGATGAGAGCTTGGTCTACCTTTACTACGAGTTGCCTCAGTCTTGAAGATACTTCAGCCACAAACTTTGTTTGCATACACTTGGATAAAGGATTAAACTAAATTTATTATAGTCTAACCAAGTGGAAAATAAACTTCCAACATCTTTCTCTAAATCCAGAGTAATTTAATAATAAGGTGGTACACCTTTTGGCAACTCGTATAGGTAAATATGACCTGTCCATTGCTTCTGCCTTAGTATCACCACTTCTGGGTCTTGCTCCCACTGACGAGACCTCAATAAAGGTCGAAACCGCTCTGGGTAGTGTCCCTTCCCTTAATGCATGGGAATTATACATGTCCGCAAGGAGATGTGCTTTACATTATGGGAGATACGGAGACAATTAGTGATGAGAGCTTGGTCCATCTTTACTACGAGTTGCCTCAGTCCTGAAGATATTTCAGGTGCAAACTTTGTTTGCGTACACTTGGATAAAGGATTAAACTAAATATATTATAGTGCTTAGAAAATTTTTAATAAGAATAAAGCTGATTTTGTGCGTCGATTTATTACTATGGATGAGGCTTGGATTCACCATTACACACCAGAATCCAAACAGCAGTGAAAACAGTGGACAGAAGCCGGTTGTTCAGCGCCAAAGAAGAAAAAGTCGGTTCTATCAACAGGAAAGTTCATGGCATTGGTGTTTTGGGATGCTAAAGGCATTTTGTTTATTAATTATCTTGAAAAGGATAAAAACAATAGCCGGGGAATATTATTCCGATCTTTTAACCAGACTAGACGAAAAAATTCCTGAGAAAAAGACCCGGTTTGCAGAAGAAAAAAATCATCTTTCATCAGGACAATGCACCTGCCCACAATTCCCCTATCCCCCAGATTTGGCTCCCTCTGACTTCTATCTCTTCCAAAACTAAAACTCTTCCTCGCTGGTCAGCGATTTTCTTCGAATCAAGAGGTGATTGCAGCTGGAGAGGGGTATTTTGCAGATCTTACTGAGAACCACTACAGGGACGGGAGAATGGAGCATCGCTGGAATAAATATATTAGTCTTAAGGGAGATTATGTTGAAAAATAAAAATAATTTTGAAATTATAAATTCGTTTTTTCATTGTTAGTCCGAGAACTTTTCAGACCAACCTCGTATAAGGGAATCCTTTTAAAGATCACATAGATGAGTTTAACAGAATAGCATCCACTTACCATTACGTTATTTTATTTTCGACCCCTACATTTCAAACTGTTGAAATCATTCATGATAACATCATTAAACTCAGTGGATTCTAAAATATTGATTGCTCCTCATTTAAGCAAAATTATTTAACCCGTTGAGTCTTTAAAGTTTCTGAGTTCTTTTTTTTAGCTTACGTCATTCAAAAAAAAAAAAAAAACTTTACGCTTTACATGGCATAGTCGTAGGGGCTGACTTTGAAACACCTTGTATACATTAATATTTCACCGGCATTACATTAATTATTTGTGATTACTATTTGCATATTCTTTTAAGTAAACTGCTGTAAGATAGCAAAGGTGCAGCGGCCGGACTTGTCTATTCGCTAAAACGTTCATGTGCAGGCTATCCGAAAATTTTGATTAACCGGTCTCCTTAGCTTGTAACGGGATTTGTCTATAACTTTTGTTTCCCATAAGTGTTCAAAGTGCTAACATCAACGTTCCCTTGTTTATGGCTCGACGTTGTATTTTGTTTTCATCAATGAATTACAAAAAAAGACAAAAAAAAACATATTAATGAAATTACTTTTAAAGCAATTATTATTATTATTATTATGCGACACCTCCAGGGAGTCCAAAGACTCATCCAGGGAGAGTGTGCCAACAGCATCGAGCGATTGATCTAACATACGTTTTTGGTATTTTTTTTTAAAAACAGTTCAAGTTCAAAAGACGATCAAAAAAAGTAATTTCGATCTAATCCTTAAAAAAAAAAAAAAAAAAAAAAAACTAGAATTCGAAGTGTGAAGCAAGTATGTATATATATATATATATTTTTTTTCTTAATATTTTCTTTTTTTTTCTTAATATAAAAAATTCTTAATATTTTTTGGACAGACAGTCCGAAAATTTACGGATAGCTTAGGCACTCCTGAAAAGAGATCTAAAGTAGGGTCCTGAATGTGTGTGGAGGGGGATATATTATTATTGCAATAACTGTATTTTGCTAGTGGTTTCTTTTAACATGTAGGAGCATTGAACACAGCCATGTAGTTTGTTCATAGCTTGAGCCAGCGTTGTTCAACAGTGTAAAAATATATATAAAATAATAATAATTTGGATGTGAAAATCTAAGCACTTTTTATAAATACTGTACTTCTTTTCATAGATACTGAATGTACTTCATGCAAAAAAATTTATTTTTCTTCATTTTATTTAAACCATGATCAAATGAGCTTTTTTAAGGGAAAAAAAGAATTCTGCGAATCACCTAATTCAATAAAAAAGTGATTTCAGCGCCTTAGAAAAAATACTTTTAAAATAGGCTCAAAATAGAAATAGTGAAAAAATTATGTCGAGAACAAATATACAATTGATTTAATAATTTTTGTCAAGATATTATTTATTTTATTTTCTAAACATGCTTACTCAACAGGACATCAGGATATTTCATCACGAATTTTGAATTCGTTTCGAAAATCATTTCATTTATTCAAAACAGTAATTTCATATTGTATTTCGGCTTATTTTGATTGTATGAAATTTTTATCCTGTAAAAAATGGATATTCAAAGTTGATTAAAAACTAATCTAGTTATCCAGTTTTTCAGAACATGTCTGTGTGAAACTGCAAACTCCCAATTTCAGTTTGACAGAATGATGTGTATTTTCACATGCTTAATTGTGTCAAATTATGTTGAAAAGTTAAACAGTAAAGCTTAACTTGCCGGGTTGAATTCATTTATCTTTAAATTGACACATTTTTGAGGTACTTTATAAATATAAATATATAACTTTTTTTTAAGCTATTCAAAAATACTATAATGAACCGATGCGCTTCCCATCAGTACTAAAGAACCCACCCTAATACGTCATTAAATGAAAGTACTAAGGCGTTCAAAACCTTTATGTTGATTGGCTATCTTACTTTGATTGGCATGCGCGAAATGGTCGCAAAGCAAGGATTGCAACAGCAGCAAAATATTTTACTACGCCACAGCTGTGGGCTTTTACCACCAGTGATTTGCACGCGGTTTCTGGGACGCTTGGATCGATACATGACGATTGATCTTCCATTGGAGAACACATTTACATCGAAGCAGTCCGCGCTTGGAAGTGTAAGTGTAAAATAGGAACATGATGCAGGGGAGATCGAAGCCAAGTTGGAGGCGTTAAGCATGGTAAGAATGATATACTGTTATTTAAGATGGATAGGCTTAAGTTACGTTTAACAGCCACATAGATTAGATCCGAGTAACTATAATACAGCACAGTTGCTGTTTACTTTCAGTTTCTTAAAACGTCCTGCAGCGAGAATTACATTCATGCGGTTGTAATCTCTCCATGCGCTGAAACAGTTAGTCTTATATACCGTTAGACTGCAGTTTGAAAACGAGTAGTGTATGAGATGTAGCAAGGTTGTAGTTCGAGACCTTTGTGCGCTCCAATGCAGTCAGAAATCAGATTTTTTTTTTTTGTGTGTGTGTGATATTTACTAATCTGTATCTTTATGCAAATAATTTCTAGCACACAAATAGTATTATGAAAATGGTCCAGGTTATAATCAGAGCAGTTCTTTTCCATATGCAGTGAACGGCAGTGAAAGCGAGCGTGTGCACCGTGTAGCCTTGGAATAGAACGTAAACAACGGGGCGGAGAACCGAGAGCTGTATAATCACCCTTTTCTTGGGTTTTAGCTTATTACACTGCGGTGGACATTGCAAAACTTGTGTATTTTATAGTGTATTTTTTTTTTTAGATACATCTAATGTGTATTTCAGTATTTAGTAAAGTTCTTTTATTACCCTATGAAAATACTCGTTCATTTCTGTTTAGCAGTTAAATTTTTGCAGCACAGATTATTTCTGCAATGCCAAAGCAAACTCCCCATGACATAAGTATTTTCTGTGAACGTTGAACTATTCTTATACTATAGCAAAACTTGCCCACTCGTATATAATTCCGTTAGTACTTCAATTTCGTGGATGAAGTTACCTTCATTGTGGATTGGCTACTAGCTCTTGGACAATTGTGTGTATGGCGTGTCAAGTTGTGCTCTGGAGCTGTGATTTCTCTATTTCTTAATTATTTTTATCTTGTCACAGCCAATTTTTTAATGTCATCTGGGAGGCGGTTTTATAATACCACTAAAACTAAACTAGTAATTATATTAACTCAAACTATAGACATGCGTCTGTAAACATCATCCAATTAATTGGAGCTATTTACTCGTATGAGATTGGGGGAAAATAACATTACGTATAGGCACCCAACAGAAAGTAACTTTTTGCTTCTTACAGAGTTAAAAAAAAAAAAAAAAAAAAAAAAAAAAAAGCAACTATGCGTCTGTTTTTTGATACATGAACTAAAAATTGAGTAGTTAATAAATATTAATGTACACTTACGAAATTTAGTATGAGAAATTCTTGAAAATTTGCTTGTACTTTTATTAGGTGGTTATATTCTTTAACAGTTGAACTCCGCTGAAACATAAATGCAACTGCCATTATATAAGCAGTTCTTTTTTTTTTTTTTAATTATTTCTTCATTACGTAGTCTACACATTTCCTTTAATTTTCTGCATGTGCGTTTTTCCTTTTCCCCCTCATGATCAACTGAATGATTCAAAGCCAGCATGTTGGATTCTGCTCTTCACCTACGTTTTTTATCCACTCATCACATTTTTTCAGTACTAGTAATGTGATTTACTTGCTCATAGCCAAATCGAATTTTCAAGTTTTATTTAACTTGATCATTCTTCTAATTTCTCTATTAGAAATACGAAAACTTTTTAGGATTTCTGCTTTAAATATAGGCCCAATTCGGCAGACATATTTTGCAAGAGGTTCGAAAAAAAAAAAAATCTTGCTCTTATCCGTTTTTATAGTCTGCACCACTATTATATATTTGTACAATAGTTGATACTACTTAAGATCCCAAGTTCTCATCATTTTTTTTTTTTTTCTTGTAAATTCAGAAGGATAAGGATAACATATCATTTCTAAATGTAGCTGACGTGTGTTGGGAAATCTGTTATTGGACATTGGAAGTTTTTTTTTTTGGTCCACCTTTACCACGAGTTGCCTCAGTCCTGAAGATACTTCAGGTGGAAACTTTGTTTGCTTACACTTGAATAAAGGATTAAACTACATTTATTACTAACCAAGGGGGGGAGGGGACCTTACTGTACAGGTAAGTTTTTATTATTATTACTGTTACTATTATTTTCATTCATGAATGAAAAGGATGTACATATACTATGATAATACTACACAATAAGTTTATTAGTAACTTCCAATTGATAATTTTCCTTCAAATTAATCTGTTATTTGTCAGCTGTAATATTGTCAATCTTATATTTTGGTCCAAGGCTAATTGTATCAGTCTAATTAGATCTCTCTCTCTCTCTCTCTCTCTCTCTCTCTGGGTATTTTTCCTGACATCAAACACCTGCTTGCAACCTTTTGCTCATCCATTCTGTTTAGGTGACCATACCACCTGACATTAGCGCTGATCGCACATTCCTGAGTGCTAACAATGTCAAGTTCTTCCTTTCTGATTCTTCATGTGATTCTGCCATGAATGGCATCTGTTCACTTCTTTCTTTTTTTTTTTTTGAACCTTTGACTGGTCTCCAGTCTTTTTTCAACTGTTATTTCTACCCCATCTCTCAGATCCATAAGTTAAAATTGGTTTGAAAACTCTTGTATATAGCAAGTTTAGTGGGTGACTAATTTCTCCTATTCTATATAAATTTATTCATGTTACTTCCCATCAATCAACTTTATTTAATTGTCATCTTTTGCTAAAAATTGCAAAACCAATTCAACCAAAATGATATTTTTTAATTGATATTTTTTAAATTTTAATGATATCTGTGATACAGTAATTGAGAAAAAAAAACATGATGTTAAAAATAGTAAATCACTTCAATGAAATTAGTACAAGCATTTCATACCGAAACTAACAGTAGCAGGACAAACAATTCAAAGAGAAGATAAGTCAAATACAACATAACCAATATAACCAGTAATGGCAAGTGTCATATGACAGAAGGATTATATGAAATATCTAATCAAATCATTTGTGATATTTCCCAAGCATTTTTTTTTCTCTCTAGGAAGAACAATAATTCAGTTTCAAATTATACTGAAAACTGACCTTCAGAACTTTCTTTCAAGAGAAGTTCATGTTTTAAACTGCTGTGGAGAAGGTGTCTCATTCCAAAGAATACTGTGTTTGGTCTCAGTACTATGTTGTGCAAGACTAGGCTAGGAGATTTAAAGTATTCAGTATAGTACTGACGTTTGCTCATCTTTCTCTTTCTCCCCTCTCCCTCAAAATAGCTGACCTGTCCAAAGAATAGATTATGTTCACAAAGAATCTGGTAAACCTCAGCTACAGATAGAGGCTAGACTTTGTCTTCTGTGTTTGGTAAGAAATTAGAAATTTTGTTGATAGGAAAATATGTGGATATTTAGTGATACTTCAAGATTTTGCCAACAGGTTCAGAAATGCCAGAACCATATGGGATAGGGACAGTGTTTTCTATTGCAGTATCCTTGAGTCTAGAAATATAGCAGCCTGTTTAAAGATAACAATAAATTAAAGAAATACCAAGTGTAAGCAAGCAAAGTTTACATGTGAAGTATATTCATGAGTGGGCTGCTTGTATATTGGTGATGCAAAGCACAATACTAAGTCTCTAGCCTCTGTGTACAAGTATCTTAGTTATGAAGATTCTTCATGCGAAAACTTTGATTGTTTATGCTTGGATAAAGGATTAAAAGAATATAATTTCTTGGTCTCTTTAATTTATAAGCAACTGAAAAAACTTTCAAGAACTAGTTCTAATTTTGGATTGTGTGTGTGCGTGTTCCTACCAGGAGGTAATTTATTTCCTACACGCTCCAATGCATATATTACATGTAGCTTCCAAGTGTTGTTAATTTTTATATTTTTTATCTATATGTACATATTCATCACACAATATCTGTAATTTATGTTACATTACAATGACTGGAAGTTGATCATATTGGCAAAATTAAATAATTTTCAGTAATACTTTTGGATAAGTCTGTTTTGACACTGGCCACTCGTCTCCAGAAGTGATGTGTTGTATTAGGGACATCTCATTGGAGTCCAGTAGCTGACAGTTGTAAAGTAAATGATCAACAGTCTGTTGAAGATCTGGACAACAAATGCATTATGCAATTCCAGGATATGGTATCTGTGTAGGTAATGTCTTAATTTTCCATTTCCCATTAGTAGTATGGTTAAACCTGGAGAGATGGTGTGTTTTTTCAGCTAGAGTCTGCTTCTGATACTTGTCAAAATTCCTTTGGTGGTTGATCCAGTTTTCGATGTTTTCCATTCTTATTCCCATAAGTTTGAGCTTATTTTTTCTGCAATTTCTATAGCAGATTTTTAGTAATTTTCGTAACTTGTTTCTAACTATTTATTTATAGCCCCTTCTTTAGCCAGCTAATCTGCTGTCTCGTTTCCTGCTACCTCAGTATGTGCCTTCACCCAGAAGAACTTGATTTCCCATCCATTTACATTGAGATTTCAAACTAGATTTCTTGTCTGTTCTGTTAATGTTGTATGGTTTTTTTTTAATTTTATTTTTATTTATTTATTTTTTTTATGCCATCTACAGGGTGTTCGGGATAAATTTGACAGTTTCGTAAGAAAAAAGAAAATCTTCTTTGTATCTATTAAATTTAATGAATTGACAAAAAAACATTACAGGCAGAGTTAATTACAATACTATCAACAAGATTTACTCAAAATAACCACCATTAGCATCGATCACAGCTTCAATTCTGCTTCGGAACCTCGAACAAGCTGATGCTACAGTCTCCCTGGGAAGGGCCGCAAAAACTGTTTTAATTTTATCCATTAACTGGGCTTTTGTATTACTGGAAGTGCGATTGGTGTCTTTTTCAACTGCGCCCCATACAAAATAATCCATGGGGTTAAGGTCTGGGGAGTTTGGAGGCCAAACATTTGGACTGGTGAAGTCGTAGAAATTTTCAGACAACCATTTTTGACTTTTCCCAGAGGTGTGGCAAGGGGCCGAATCCTGCTGCCATACATACGGCCTACCATTGGCTACCCTTGTTATCCAGGGCTTGACTACAGTTAGCAACTCCACAAACAAAGCCCGAATTCCAATGCCAGGGTTCTTCAACACCTGTTCCTGCAGATTTGCGAGGAATTCTGCTGTACGAACGCAATCAGATCGTCTGCTAGGGATCTTTCTTCTTGCTACATCCTCGTAGTCACCATTGCAAGTCTCTAGTTCATGCCTGATTGTTTTTACTG
The DNA here is from genome assembly GCF_054136105.1 of Typopeltis vanoorti. Lineage (NCBI taxonomy): Eukaryota > Metazoa > Arthropoda > Arachnida > Uropygi > Thelyphonidae > Typopeltis > Typopeltis vanoorti. The sequence goes on from NC_143560.1 coordinate 124,992,690, forward strand.
TATTCAGGGAGCATTGGGCAGCAGTCGTAATATCCTTATTTTGATGGCGGGCACGAATCATCATGATACAAGTTATTCTCTTCCATGATTCAGGTGGGTTCCAGCTATCCATCCTTTCTGACATCTTGTATATGAATGAAGAAGGGTCCAAACTTTTAAATGAAGAGAAGTGTGTGTTAATACATGTAACTTACGGAAAAATATAATTAATTATAAATATGTCAAATTTATCCCGAACACCCTGTATAGTGCTTCTACTGTCACTGTGAATTGTTGCTCTTTTGATGAGAGGTGTTAGGTTCTAATTCTCAGAGATATATAAGTGAATGAACTATAGTAAGCTGTTCTGCTTGGCAGTCTTGAGCAGTGTTCTTGTATAATGGACTGTCTGTTATATGCAATGAAAGAACAACTGACGTTCCCTTTGGTTTTGCTTCTGTCACTGTATATATGGAAATCATCACTTTTAGAACTTTCCTTCTCCTTAATGTTTTCTTTGGTGGGTGAGGCCATTTACTGTACTGAAGTGTATGTTTGTATCAATTTAGATCGATGTTGGAGTTTCCATTATATCTTCTGGAAGAGCCTTCATATATAAGAGAGAATTTTTGCATTTTCAAGCAGATTGGTGTTAGACCAGCAATAATGCAATCTACCTCGAAAGATTTTGCCCTATATCTTTTAATTATTTGTACGGCTATAAGGTATTGAACTCTTGTATAGCTTTTGTTGGTTTTTCTTTGATTTTAGTGCATGTTTCCAGGTGCAGCATTAGATATCAGAGGTAGTATAGCTGGCATGTATTGTTTTCAGCATTTATTGGCCTAATCCCCACGTTATCCTTGCCTACTTAGGTCTATTTGTAAGCTTTTTTTCGGCAACATACGAGATGTGCTTGTTGAAGGTAAATTTTTCATCTATTGTTACTCCTAGGTATCTTAGCTCACTGGCTACCTCTAACTTCCCTGTTTAAGAAGAACATTACAGATTGTTTTGATTTTTTACATGAGATGTGGAGCACTTCAGACTTGGTGCTATTGAGGATAATGTTCTTCTCGTGTGCTCACTCTGCAATTTTAAAGAGTTCTTCATTGGCCATTCTTCTAACTGCATCCCCGAATCATTATCATCAGCGAAAGCTGTGACTTTTGTTTCAATAGTGAAAGGAAGTCTTATTAATGAGTCATACTGGATGCTCCAGAAACCTGGTCTACAGCAGGAACCTTGCAGGCAGCCTCATTTGACTTCTTTTGTTACAGCTGTGATTTTCAATGCCACGGTTGCTCTTCTGTCTGCAAAATATTTTTTTGTAAATTAGAGTAGGTTTTTTTGGACATTTCATCATTATCATCATCACGAACCATGAGCTCAACTGTCCATTGGTGTCCAATGCCTTCTTCACGATCTTCTTCCACCTTTCTTTATCCAGTGGAGTGTCATAGTTTCTGTAAACCCATTCCACACCAGTTGTCATTTATCCATTCTCTGTATGGTCTACCTCTTCTGTTTACACCATCCATAATACCAAACATGAATGGCTTTATCTTCCAGTCCTCACTCATTCTGTAGATGTTCGGTTGTATCTTTCGATAGAGCTCTTCATTTGTGATTTTCTGTACCCTTCCTATTCTTAGAATCTTCCTGCAACAAGTTCTTTGTAATACCAAAATTTTTTTTCTTGATTCCTTATTTATTACCCATGTTTCAGATCCATGCAATACACTGCTAAAGATGCATGTTTGCAGTACTTTGAAAACATGCATCTTTAGCAGTGTACTGCTAAATACATTTTTAGCAATGTACTGCTAAATACATTGCACGCTGGTCACTTTACTTTTCCAGATATTATCCATAGCCTTCAGATTTATTCTTCCCTTTGCAATCCTAATCTTCATTTCATTTTTATAGTCCAAATCATATGTCATTTTACTTCTCAAATATGTGAATGGTTCTACATTTTCTATACCAATTCCCTCCTCTTGTATCTTTTGTTTCATATTCTTCTCACCAAATACCATTGTGTTTGTTTTTTACAAGTTCATAAGTCCTAATCTCTTCCCTTCCTCATTTAACAGTTTCAATATTTTTTGTAGTTCTCTTTTGTCTTCTTCAATAATGTCATCTGCAAATCTCCAGATTGTTAATTCTCATCCCATGTACTGATATTCATTTTGCATCTTCCTTCATTTTATCCATTGCTTTTTCTAAATGGGTGATGAAAATGCTTGATGATATTGGATCCCCCTGCATGTTTCCAGTACTCTTAGTTTCATTTGTAGGCTGATCACTTTACTTTTCCAGATGTTATCCATGGCCTTCAGATTTGTGGTACCTCTGTTTGTTCTAAACTATTTCCCCAAATCATCTATTCTAACTGCTGCAACCTTATAAACATCTTTTAGAATAACTATTAGTTTTCTGTCAATTCCATAGAATTCTAGCACTGCTAATGTCACTTTCTGGTTGACATTGTATATACAAAGCAAGTATATATATATGTGTGTGTATATATATATATAAAATATGTGTGTGTTTTTGTTTTTTCTCCTAGCTTTCTCTGCTATTAACTGCATTGTCAAAATCTGTTGAATTGTACTTATATCTTTCCTAAATCCTGCTTGCTCGTCTGCAAGGTATGCTTCCAATTGTGTTCTCAATATTTCTGTCAATATCATCATTATTGCCTTACCAAAGTGACTTGTCAAAGCAATTGTTCTATAATTTTTGCATTCTAGCTTATTTCCTTTCTTATATGATGTCACTGATATCGATTTCACCCATTCCTCTGGCATTTTCCCTTCCTTCCATACCATATTACGTAGTTGCTACATTTCTATAACCATACTTCCACCACCATATTTAATAATTTCTCCAGTGATGTTATCATTACCAGGATTCTTGTGTTTTAACCGTCCTATTGCTTTTTCTACCTCTCCTCTTAAAATGTCAACGTCATTATCATTACCTGGTGGTGATATGATTCAATTCTTCAATCAATTTTCTAACTCTAGTTTTTCTTCATATAGCTCACTACAGTATCTCGTCCACTGATGTACAATTTTATTTTATTCATCAATACTTTGCGTTTTTCATCTTTAATTGTGATCTGTTTTGGTTGCCACCTTTTATTAATGGTTCTGATCATTTTGTATCCCTCCCTAGTTTTATGCTCTCCATAGTGCTTTTCTATTTTGTTGCATTGGGCTTCTAACCATTTCATCTTATCCATTCTGACTGCTTTTTTCACCTCATTACACTTTCTTCTATATTAGTCCTCAGTTTGTTCTGATGTAGCCCTTCTTATCTTCAACATTCTTGTCTCCTGTACTAACTTCAATGTTTCTTGTCTAATTAGTACCGTCGACAGGGTGTAGCATAGTCAGCCTACCTCATGGTGGGGGTTACTCTGGTATTGTTTCTATTGTCTCCATCAGATCTCTGTAAAATAAGTCCATATCCTCACCTGTGCTGTCAGATGTGGGTGTATATTATTATTATTATTATTATTATTATTATTACATAACACCTCCACGAAGGAGGTCACCTACTCTACAACTCTGTCTCCACCACTGAATCCACCAACTACAACGAACCACAACTATCATCATCTTCATCTTCAACAACACCATCTACCACCCAACATTACCACTAGTATTTTCACAGACAATCGCAAACATCCATGGCAGGATTTGAACCCGCAGCCTTTTGACTGGAGAACGGATATGCTGACCACTCGGCCAACCAGGCCAGCAATATCTTGACTATTGATACATTAAATGGTTTTGCTTGAAATCTTGCTGCTGTGATTCTTTCATTGACTGGTTTGTAGTCGAGCAGCGCCCTTCTAGCTTTTTTGCTAAGAAGGAAACCAACTCTTGCTTCATGCTTAGTGTCATGCCCTGACATTTATCTCCCCTGATGATGTCCATCACATCTGCAAGTCCTAAAAAATTTCCTTGCAGTAATTCTAGTTTTCCTGACATCCAAAGTGGACAAAAGTGGATATTTCAGATATGTTAATTGATTAATTATGGCTGGCCACCACACAATTGAAGGCACCTTGTACATCAAGTGAGATCAGTAGTATGTCTCTTTTTGCTGTAGATTGTCTTCTGTGAACTCTTTAACCTTTATAATTGTGTCCACTGTGCTTGAGGTCTAAATGGATACTGATTGCTGTTCAGTAGGTCTTTTGAATAGAAAAAGTGCAGCATCTGTGCGCAAGTGTTCGCATGCATGCACTGGTTTTTCAAATAATAACAAACTATGCTTTGAAGTAGATACTTTGCTGTTTAAAGCCAAGTGGCGGCTTGTGACTTGAAATCGTGGGGGTGCTGCAACTTTCAAAATATACATACACACTGTAAGTACAGTGTCTACGTGTTTGGATAAAATATCAGAATTATGGTAAAAATTAAAAAAAAAATTAAACATGAAACAATATTGTTTATTATCGATAAAATTATACAGTTTGGTATAATTCAAAATTACTTAAAAATAAAATCCATTATCATAACCCCAATAATGTTCTAAAATAAAAACTATAACAAATGTTATGTCTTTAATTGTAACGTCCAAATATTTAAAGAGACGGAGTAAACATGATAAGCACTATGAACACTCTACTACTGGCACAAACTCCATATAAACAATAGTGGAACTGCACGAAGGACAGTGCCGCATTAAGCTAATAGCTCACATGTCACTATGACGTGCATATGCTTGTGCGCATAGCAATATGACTGTGGTAAACACAGTGCTGCTAGCATCCTTCCCCCCTTCCTAAGTGCTTTAAGATGGATTTTTATTATTTTTTCTTATACAAAATAAGAGAATTGTATAGGATTGTTGATGATAAAATTAAATATTACAAGCAAATATAAATAAATTAAGAAATATATTTATATATCGAGAAAAATTAAGGGTGCTGCAGTTCCACAGTGCCTATGCACGAGCCGCCCCTGCTAGTATAGAAGTCCACGCACTTATTTCACTGGGGGGGAGAGACGTATATTACTTTAAAAGCTGCAGTGGTAATGGATAAAGATGATTACCAGAGGAAGATAGATGCATCCTGTAAATGGAGATCTATTTTTCAAGAAATAAATTATATCCCTACCAAAACACAGATTAAACAGATGAATAAAGATTAATGAAGTTGTTAGCTGAGATGACAATACAGTGAAGAAATTACATGCTCATGTGATCTTCCAAAGTAAATAAAGAAGACTACCCTGTGAAATCCATTGTGAATTGTATCAAACCTCGTACATATAGAGGGGCCTTAAATTCATTATCCATGTATTAAGTGTACATATTGGTCACTGCAGATCATTTGTCAGGGATTCTACACATTTTCTAGAAAATATCAAATATTTCCTTAGAAGCTATTCATACTTTAATCAGCTTTGACATTTCTCTGTTCTTTAAAATCTCCTTGGCTTAATACTATTTGCATTCTGTGTGATGATATCCCTCTAAATGTTACAGATGCTTCAATTCATTATACAATTAGGGTATTTTAGCTGGAAAAAATAAGATCTATAAACAGACTGAGGACTCGCCCATCTGGAGTCCTCTGTTTCCAGATGGGTGAGATGGTTTAAACAATGAATTATCATTTATTGTTTAAACCATCTTGAAGATACTTTTTGTTTTTAACTATTCATCCTCAATCCTCTTTCTGGGTTTTTAGATTATATATTTGCTATTTGGCCTCATTCTAAAATGAATGAATCACCTTCCTGCACTGAATTGACAGCCTACATCCACATATTTAGTTTACCATGTAAAAGGAGAGTTGTGGAATTTTGTCCTTCTTGGAAACTCTACTTACATGTTTCGCCCTAGTACTTTGTCACTCAATGTATATTGGCATCCAACCTTTATTTGAAGATACATGTGTCAAAGTTTTACTCCTCATACTTCCCAAAATCTGAGTGGTTAAGTTTTTAATAGAACGTGTAACATTTGTTCCTCTCCTTCATTTTTACAACAAGAGCTGCTTGCTGTCAAAACTTGAATGAATTCAGATGGCTATTATCTTTATCACATTCATCGGTTAGACTCCTTTCCTACACTCAAGGATATGGTAATAGAATGCATTGTTCCTATTCCATATGGTTCTGCCATTTCCATACCTATAGATAAAATCTTGAAATATCACCTAATACCCACATATTTTTTATCAACAAACTTTCTAATTTCTTAGCAACCACAAAAGTCAATTTAGCTTCTGTTTTTAGCTGGGGTTTACTAGATTCTTTCAAATGTAATCCATGTTATTTGCTTAGAAGGGTGGCTATTTTGTGGAAAATTGCACAACATTGTATTGAGACCAAACAAAAAGGCTTGCTTTTTCAACAGAAGCAGTTTTAAATATGAACAATTCAAAGAAAATTATGCCTAATTTAAATTGGAATCATTACTTCTGTCTCTCCCTGAAAAGTTGTTTGGTGATTTTCATCCTGCACAGTTATCAGAAAATTAGATAAAGAGCTGAGATGTTAATCTCAGCTCTAATCTTGACTCTAATTTTAATATCAGATTTAATATCGCTTTTCTTTATAATGGGATTCATATAAGAGATAGTGTGCACCCATGTCTTGTATATGATGTTATAATTGCCTTATTTTATATTCATTTATAAAAAAACAAAAAAAAAATAGAAATGAAATGTTCTGATACATTTCTGATCCCCCCCCCCCTCCATCCACGACAGGAGCAAAGCAATATGTTGATATTCTTCTTGAAGGGCTGAATGTTGTAGTTCTTGTGGAATGCTCTATGAGGAAGGCTTTTCCACAGAATTTAGTTAGCAGTTTAACTGTAAAAGGATATTATTATTATTATTCAGGTTTCCATGGAGTCAAGACTCATCGTGGGTAAGTGGCATCATCCTGTGTGAACTGGTTTGTTGTTCTGGCTACTTTTTTTGTTAGTGCTTACAAGCAAGTTTGGCGATTTTTGTGATGATTGAAAAAAAAAAAGGAACAATATTATTTTTTTCTGTTTTTGATAAAAATCGTATATTGAGACGTGTTTGCTTTGTTTGTCTCTCTGTTGGTAGTAGACCTATCTGTTGATTCAAGCACTGGCTGCCAGTCCACTCTGCAAGTGAGTGCTCAGATTATGAAGATGCAAGCATACTTGAAAGAATTTGGGCATCTTTATTGTGGAATATGAAACCGTACTTGGACAAGAGTGGGGTTGTAGTTTTGATATCAATAAGTGCAAGGTGTTACATTTTAGAGTGCAGAAATATAAGGCTGTGTACTATATCAATGGCGCTGTCCTGCAGGAAGTGGATGATTAGAGATTTGGGTGTGATGGTTGACAGTAGACTGAAGTTAAGAGGGCATATTGCTAGGGTTGCAAAGGTTGCACATCATAGTGCTGCTAGGATAAGAAGTACTCTAACATGCAAGGATAAGGAAGTGGTTGTGCCACTGTATAATGCACTGGTAAGACCACACTTGGACTGTTGTGTTCAGATCTGGTCACCTGGATTTCAATGTAATGTGGAGACATTGGAGAGTGTCCAGAGACGAGCGACTAAGACAATATCAGGAGTTTGTAATGCTGGCTATGGAGAGAGGTTGAAGAGATGTGGATTGCAGAATTTGGTGGATAGGAAGAAGAGAAGTGATATGATAGACGTTTACATTAGTGAGAGGATTTTATCAGATTAATCTAGAGGGGATTATAAAATGAGTAGAAGGTGAGAGGGGAAGAACCAGAGATCATTCCTGGAAGTTATGTAAAAGTGTGGTGAAGAAAGGTGTGAGGAGTAGATTTTTTACATGGACAATTGTCAATGAATGGAATGCATTACTAGAATGTGTTGTTAATGCAAGAAGTGTTAAGGACTTAAGATTCTGTATGATAAATATGTTGTCGGTTGAATGAACCTCCCACGATGAGTTTGTCGACTCATGGAGGGTATAATAATAATAGTTGGCAGTATACTTTAACATCTTTTTATTTCTCATAAGGAGTAGGTAGAGCTGTTTTAGCTGTAACTTTTTTAAAGAGAGATAGGCAGCCAGTCTCCATTCAAGCTTTCACTGGATAGTGAACCCAAGCTACTAATGAACCAAGGATTTCAGGAGAGAGAGAGAGAGTAAAAGAGATAAGCGTCATCTTCTGGCCCTAAACCTGAACACATATCAGCGATAGTGAGTTTTTTTGAGATGCATTTTGGAATGACTAATTCAGGAATGAATTAGTCATTCCAAAAATTGACTAATTCAGGACCAGGAAGGAAAAAAGCCTGGTAAGTCCCTCCAGTCATCAACAAGAATCAAACCTACAATGGACTTTATTTAAGTAGCACCTAGCTCTACAGAAGCAAACACCATTTCTGCTGAGCTATACAGATGCCAGTTTGATACTTAGGACATTTTTGAAACTAATTTCTTCAGCTTGGCTAATTCTGTTCAGTAGGGAATGGGATTCTGTGGGTCTATTATCTATTAATGTAAGAGATTCTGTAGAATACTCAAAAAAAAAAAAACAAACTAAAAAAACGTGATTTTAAATTATTCAAATGAAGTGGATATTGAATCCAACATTATTTGAAAGCTGAATGTTGAAACTACAAGAGTTTCGTGCCGAATATAGAATCTATAAAAGTTTCGGCAGATCCAAGCATAAGCAAACCTTTCATGACAGGGTCAACGCGTAGTAAAGGTTGGGTAAGTTCTGATCACTATCTTTAGTATTTCCCATAATGTAAAACACATCTCCTAGCAGAAGTGTATGATGTTATACATCAGTGTTTCTCAAAGTGTGGTACGTGTATCCCCGGGGAGGTACGCGAAAGGTTGTTAGGGGGGTACGTGGCAATTTTCGACTATGCATAATTAAAAGTCATTTTTCAACAAAGTGCAATTAGAGACAACCAGGATAAAACTGCACTAACTAATGAATTGCATCCCCTCTCTAACAGAAACTGCCAAGCAAAACCATATTCCACTTGCCAGTGGAACATATGGTTTTGCTTGACACCACCCCTGTCATTAATGTGTTAAAATTAAGAAATATATAGTGAATGTGTTCCAGATATTATGGAATTCGGTTGAAGGGAATTAGCATTTCAATTCGACTGTTGAAATGCTAATTTGTCTTTGGGTCGCGCGATCTTTTGTTAATACCGCACCAATCATATGCAGTTCTTCGCTGCTCTATGTATCTCAAGTCTTGTAAATCACTGGTAATTTTTGTTTGAAATAATTGGAAAGAAGATGACGCTATTTGGGTAGATGACTTTAATGATGCACACAAAGAAACTGTTCTCAATGCCAAAAGTAGTGATAGCGAGTAGGAGCTTCTTGGTAAGTCGCACCATTTTCAGTTTTTTTCTGAAAACTTTAATTTCCGAAAATTCCCGCACATATCTCGCCATACGATTTTTTAGCTTTAATTTTGATATATTCGAGTTGGTTATATTCGAGTAAATATAGTATTTTTTTTAGCTTTCAAATTCTTACGTATGGATCATTGGTTAAAGATCGAATTTATAAAACCCCCAAAAGAGAGCAATATAGCAAATACAATAGCTGTAAGCAACAAGAAAACGATTTGAATCTGGATCAAATGAAATTGATAAGAGTGTGTCGTCTGACATCTCTAGAGAACCAAAATTTAAAAATAAATCATATTTTTTGTTTTTACATGAACATATAAATTCAAATAAAATTTATTTAATTTTAATTAATATTTTAAATTAATTAATTAATTTTTTATTAATTAATTAGGGGGTACTTGGCAGTAATGAAAATTTAACAAGAGGTACGCGGATATCTGAAGTTTGAGAAACACTGTTATACATTATGGGGGGGGGGGGTTTTACTACCCACACCGGTTTCGACCTTTGTTGAGGTCTCGTCAGTGGGAGCTAGACCCATATGTAAATACTCAGGTTGAAGTGATGCAGAACTTATACTTTACCATACGAGTTGCCAAAAAAGGTGTCACATCACAAAAGGCACCAAGAATTACTGAAAAAAAGAGAGCCAAAATGCTTCACTTCGACAAGGCAAAATTATTCAAATTAAGTGGCTTGATTAATTTGAATAATTTTGCATCACTGAAGTGAAGCCTTTTGGCTCTCTTTTTTTTCAGTAATTTTTAATGTCTTTTCAAATTGAATTTTCTTAAATTGCAAAGGACATTCATTCATTATTTATTTATTTATTTATTTATTTATTTTAATTCCTACACAGTGGAAAAAGTCCCGTCCTGATATCTTGGACTGTTTTTGAATTAGAGGTTGAAAAATTAAAAAAGAAATTGTAGACTACATAAACTTGTAGATTATGGATTTTTTTAATGAGTGGTACACAGAAGCTTCATGCTGCATTCAGTTTCTTATCCCTATGAATGCATAAAATACTTTCATCTCAGTCAGCCTGATATCCAGCATACATATAAACATGCTAGTAATTCTTATAGTGAAAGGTGGTGGGGGAAGACTGTGTAGGAAGCATTATGGAATTTGAGTGTTTGGATGTGATTCAGTAGAGTAGTTATTTAGTTTCACACCAAAGTATATAGTTCAGAGAAGAGCACAGATTATGAATAGTATGTTTTTTTAGGTTCCATAGGAATTGTTAAATAGAATTTATGAATACATTACGCCCCCCCCCCAGATACCTGAAACTATAGATAGAACTGAATCCTATACACACACACACTATATTTTTATTTATTTTTCCTATACATGTTATTTAGTGCATGGGGATGGTGGTCAAGGAGTGATTGAAGAAAGCAGTATCAGAATATATACCTACTCTAGAGTCAGAAAGATAAATCAGGTAGGAGTTAGATTGATTTTTTATAGGATTTTATGTAGAGTATCAAATGGTTTCATTAAGCAAAGCAGGAGTTGTACATAAAGAAAGGATTGTGAAAAGTTTTTTTTTAAAAAAAAAAGAAAAGCAATCGGCATGCTCATGAGCAGTATAAGGCACAGACAAGAAGGGTGACCTTCTTGATGATGGCCAAAGCTAATTATGAGAGAAAGCTAGCTGATGAGGCCAATAGAAACCTTAAGGCAGGGGGTCTTCAATGCACGGGCCACCTGTGGAGCTCTTTGCTTTGGCCCACTGGCCATTTTGAAAAAATAACTACTTAACATTAAACACGATTAAATAAAAAATAATTTCAATGAAGCCCGCAGGCCACTAAGCTATACTGCGGTATTTAGAATTGTAAGATGCTTTCCAGATTCACAAGGAATGCTGTGCATTTGATACTCTACATAAAATCCTATAAAAATAAATATTAAGTAGACATGCTTCTTCAGCCATCTACAAGTGCCAAGCGGTACTTTAGTACTAGTACTAACGTTGCAGGTAGATGGCTGAAGCAGTAGTTCGGTCGAGTGCACTGTCTAGTGCCTTCCAGATACATCTCGAAGGTTCTCGATACTTCGTTATTTTCATATAAATACAAGAGGATCTCATCCACAGTCAGTCGTGAACGGTGTGATATTTGTGTATAAGCGCACACAGGTTCATTGTGTCAATCATAGCCTATTGTGGTGTTTTATATTGCCAGACTTTTTTTTATTAGTATGAGACATATTCAGTGGATAATAATTGTTAAACAGCCATTTTGGATAATTTTTTGGGTTCACCTTCCATCACTATGGCGTCTACAAGTAAAAAGCGTAAATCAAGTGATTTTTGTTTGACTTTTAATGAAAAGTGGACCAATGTATATATTTTTGTGCTGATCGACGATAAGCCAGTGTGTTTAATTTGTCGTTAGTCAGTGTCAGTATCAAAAGAATACAATATAAAATGATACTATGAGACAAAGCATGCATCCAATTTCGATCATCTTCAATGGCGGCTTCTTGTGAACAAAGTGAACAGTCTCCAAATTTATTTAAAATGCCAGCATTTTAAAAGCCAGAGGGAAGAGAGTGAAGCGTGCGTCAAAGTAAGTTATGTAATAGCTGAAAAAATTGCTAAAAAAATCGAAAGCCTTCTTGGACGGCGAGTTTGTGAAAGAGTGTCTCATCACTGCTGGGGATATTCTGTACCCAAATAATAAGGAAGTGTTTAAAAAACCGAATTTGCATGGGATAACTGTGGCACAACATGTCGAAGAACTTGCCAATGACATTGAAGGAACTTTAAAAAAACGGTCGTCCGAATTTACGTCATATTCACTTGCTTTAGATGAGAGCACAAATGTGAAGGAAAAAGCACAACTGGCTATCATTTTCCATGGCATTGATCAACAATTCAATGTGACAGAAGAACTGCAAGTGCTTACCTATGAAGGGAATGACGAAAGGCACTGATATTCTTGAAGCCACCAAGAAAACTCTCCAGCGTTTCGACCTTAGCTTAACCAACCACGAGGGTGTGGTAACCGATGGTGCCCCTGCTATGGTGAAAAGAACAAAGGGTTTGTTGCGCTGCTGCGGAAAGAACTGGAACTAGAAGGAAATGATTTCGTCCATCACCACTGTTTAATCCACCAGGAGAATCCGTGCGTGAAAACTATTGAATTTGAGAATGTCATGAAAGTTATTGTGATTGTCGTCAACAGTATTAGGGCAAGAGGATTGAATCATCGTTCAATTCCAAAAGTTTTTGACCCAAGAGTGTGAAGCGGATCACGGTGATGTGGTTTATTATAGTGATGTGCATTTTTGAGCAGAGAGAAGGTTCTTAAAAGTGTTTTTGACTTAAGGAGCGAAATACAGCATTTCATGCAAACCAAGGGGAAGCAGATTGCAGAATTCAACGATCCGAAGTGGATGACAGACTTTGCCTTTGTGAACGACATCTCGTTGCATATGAATGATCTAAATACGTGGCTACAATCCAAAGATCAACTGATGCACTCTGTTTGATCACATCAAAGCTTTTGTTGGCCTTTTTTATACTTTTTCTTGATCACATAACTGTGATCTTTGCTCAGAGTTGTCTGGTGTTGCACTACCTTACCTCAGTCCTGAAGATATTTACAGGCGCAAACTTTGTTTGCTTACACTTGAATAAAGGATTAAACTAAATTTATTATAGTCTAACCAAGTGAAAAATAAATTTCCAACATCAGAAAATCTTAGGTTATTTAATTTAATTCCATTAATATTGACTCCTTTATTGGACCATTCTAAATTGCACATCATATTTTCCAGTATTAATGTGAAGAGTTTGGGAGAAATGGTGTCTCCTTGCCTTATTCCTTTTGCTTATTTCATTAAGAATGATATTTGATGTATCATTTCCATAAATATATATTTTATTATGTTAATAAATTGTTTTTCAATACCATAATCTCTAAGCACTTCTATTATTGGTGATGTTTTTATGCAATCAAAAGCTTTTTTAAAATCTATGCTAATAAAATACTAATGTATTTACATGTATTAATCTCTACTAATGTATGTGATTTCACCCATGAAAGGTTTACAGACTTTTGTGGGTGGGAGTCATAGAGCTTTCTCCTATCATTCTTATCATATGGTTATTCATTGCACAAAATGCTACCGTTAAATCCCAGTTCTCCTCCTCATTTCTTTGATCGCATGCTTCATAACCTGCTGTTTTACCACCTTCATTATTTCTTTTGTCAATGTTGGCATTCATGTCATCCATAAGAATAATCATGCCATTCTTCAATTTTTCTTATTTATGCTGGGGTGAGTTTTTAGTGTATCCACTCTCAAGCCAAAAGGCTGTGGGTTCAAATCCTGCCGTGGGCATGGATGTTTGTGATTGTCTGTGAAAATACTAGTGGTGGTGATGGGCAGTAGATGGCATTGGTGTAGTTGCGGTTCATTAGTTGGTGGATTGATTGGCATAGATAATTGTAGAGTAGGTGTCCTCCTTCGATGAGTCTTTGGACTGAATGATATAATCACGTAATCACAAGAAAGATATTTATTTAACCAAATATTTCGGTCTGGTATAATCACGTAATCTTGTGATTACGTGATTATATCATTCAGTCTTATGTCGCAAGTATCCTTAAAACAACAGAGTCTTTGGACTCCTTGCAGGTGTCACGTAATAATAAATAATTTACAGTTCATCAGACTTGACTTTCACGCAGTACCAGACCCCACCTGTTTTTAATTTATTTTTTATTTTTATCTTTACAAAAGTATCTTTAACAATTTATCACAGACATCAGTTAAATTCATCTCTGAGTAATTCCAAAATATTGCATGTTAATTAATTTGCTATTACACTACTAGAATATAAATATCATGTGTATGTTGCAGTAAAATATATTTTCACATCAAAACTAGTTGATAAAATATTTTATTTTGCTAGAATTTAAATCTTCCTTAATGAACCTTGCAGATGGGATCACTATTAAAATTTGTTAAAGCCACCATTTCAAACACATAAGTGTACAGCAGTTAGACTAGCAGACTGTGTTAAATTGGCCTTCATACATGATTGAATAGAAACTCATGATACCACATAACAGGGGTAGCCACAACGTGACTCGCATCCACTCATCACACGGCTCTTTATGATCTACCAGGAAAAAAAAAACAAAGAGAAGAGAGAGAGGAAAAACAGGATTAATAAAAGTTATTGCAATAAAAAAGTTTAATTCAAATACATTAAATGAAGTTTACTTTGAACACTTAGAATAATTTTCAAGTTGAAACAATGATTTTGAAAATGGATACAAGGAAGAGGCCTTCCTTGTATCCATTTTCTTAGTAAGTTCCTTAAAATTAGATGTGGAATTAGTCAAAGCAGTTCTTAAAAGCTCGTTACAACCTCGCCATGCACACTTATTCACTTACTCCCATACCATTACATCGGTCAAAGGTTGCGGCTCTTCTAAATCTTACCAAAATTATTTTGGCTCCAAAAGGAGCCAAAATAGTTGGCTACCCCTGCCATATAGATATAATAGTCTGAGAGACTATTTTTGACATTGCTTTCAGCAATGAAGTACTCCCCAAACTTCCCCAAGCACTTGGCTGCATAAAGAAATTCAAGGTCAAAGAGTGTTAGATTTGATCATATCATCAAAAGGGTCTCGCATAAGAAAATACTATTTCACCACTATTTGGTGACACTAATCATAATGTACTTTCCTGAGAAGTAGTTAATTATATAGATGTTCCAGGTATGATAGGTTGCATGCTGAACTACAAAGCTGGAAATTATGGCAAACTCAGGAAAACTTAGGTCTCATAGTATCAGTTATTGAATGGGAAGGATCATCTTATTACTATAATACAGGTATCTCCATGGAGTCAGAAGACTCATCGTGGAAGATCCATTTATTCACACAATTCATTGTCACACAATACCTCTCATACTTCTCGTTAAACTCATTCACTTACGAAGTATGTACAATCACCTCTCACAACCTATTCACCATCCTCCAAGCAAAAAAACCTAGTCCTAATAACCTTGCGAACAATCTTATATACAACTTCCACTGTTGATCTCTTGTTTTCTCCCTTCTTGTCAGGTACTGAAAAAAGTCTTTAGTGTCAATCCTATAAAACCCCTTAAATAACTTAAATGCGTCTATCGTGTCCCCTCTTTTTCACCTATCAGCTAATTTTTAAAGCTTACAGACTGTCAGTCTATTCTCATAGGGAGAATTCCAAAGATCTGCCACAATCTTGGGCACTTGCCTCCCTCTAGATCCTTTCCACAACTTCATCTCCATGGAATCCTGGAATCCAAATCTATGTGCAACAATTGATATGTGACCTTATTTAAAGCCTTATATAGGGGAACAATACCCCCCCCCCACACACACTTGGTAGTGTGTTCTTCAACGGCACTGTAATCTGATGCACTGTTTTGGTTACCTTTTGCAATATGCTCTTTGAACTTCAGCTCCTTGTCCACCCAATACATGGGCCAATATGCCATCTAATCCCATGGATGTGGTCATATTGAAGTTCTGCAATATTTTAAGCGCCTCAATTTCTTCAACCTTTATTCTATCAGTCAGTGTCACATCTGGCATTGCAATGTCACCACCTAGATGGTACATACCTGCAAAATGCACTCAGTAATTCAACTATTTGGTTTGGCTCTGTTATCTCTCCACCATCAGCACTTTTTAAACTCATCCTTCCATAGTCATTCCTCTTGTTACTTGCCACATAGCAAAATAACTCCTTTATAGTTTCTTTTGGTCTCATCAACTAGCTTTCTCTCGTAATTAGCTTTGGTCATCATCAAAGAGGTAACCCTTCTTGCCTGTGCTTTATACTGCTCATGGGCATGCTGATATCGCTTCTTTTTATAATCTCTTCACAACCCTTTCTTTTTGTATAACTCCTACCTGATTTATATTTCTGACTCTAGGTATATATATTCCGATACTGTTTTCTTCAAACACCCCTTGACCACCCCAGTGTACTAACATCTCTCCCCTCCAAATTTTCATGCCATGATGCTGCTGAAAGCTGACTCAGCTTGTCATAATCATCTACTTTGTAATTCCGCATCTATCCCTTAATAGAAAATTTTGTGCCTGGCAATCTTCCGGGATTACATCATCACTTTCTCCAAGCAGAGGAGGCCTAGCTTGATTGGTTAGTGTTAAGTTCTCTGATCTGATGCAATGATCGGATATCTAGTACTCTTGAACCTTGTTTTCTCTACATTACATGTTACCTCAGGTAATTATCACTCATCAGCTGTACAACTTCCATTTCCTTCCCTGCCTGTGACCATTCCTCCTCCCAATCTATATTCCCATAGTTGAAATCCCTGATAATAATTATTCAATCTGTATTGATCATGCTAATTTTTGAATGCATGTTATTACTGTATACCTCCTGGATTATAACAAAGCCAATTACATATTTAACCCTGTTGGCTTCTGTTGCACCAGATAGTTCAAATGAACTGCCCTCTGAATCCTCGTCCAAGTGTTGTTTTTTTTTTTTACTCTTTTTGGCTAAAATTCCTGCTATCATTAGAAAAATCCATCTTGTTCCTTCTAACCTCTTTGTAGACACTATATCCCTTGCTCTGACCATATCCTCATTCAACCATGTTAAGTCATCCTTGCTCAACAAACAATTCCAGAAACTCCTCAGTCTTATTTCGAATACTTTTGACATTAGTATATATTAACTGCAACATCTCCTTCATCCCACAATTTCTCTTACACCTGGTGTTACATAGCCTACTAAAGTTAATGTGGGGTGCTGCATATTGCATTATGTGATCACTCTCTCGCTTTCTAACCTCTCATAGCGTGGACCCATGCTCACTTGTTTCCCCCAAAACATTCTAATTTCCCTGCATTTGTACTTTCGAACTCTCTCACTGAACACCATTTCCTCAAGCTTCCTGACACTGAATCCATTCTTCCTTTCATCAAGCTCACTCCACAAATTCTACACTATTCCTCCTGCCCAATCTGTGCATGACTCGTTTGTGATCATAGCTCTCCATCTCTGCTCGTCTCTGTCATACTGTGACAACAGACTCGCAACTTTTTCTTTCTCCCTCTTCTTTTCACATGCACTAGCAATACTATCACTTTGCTAAATCAGTTGTTCCAACCAAAATATACATATCTTTCACCTTCAGTCTCTGCATTTTATTGCATCACTGACATCCTTTATCTTAGCTCCAGGAAAACACAATTTTGTGACACTCTCCTCAAAGATTCCTCATATCAATCTATTCATTCTTCTCACTCTCTTAACACTTATGACATTTGCTCATGAAACACTTTCTACAAACATGTTCCCCAGTTGCATTCTCACTCTCCATAAATCCTTCCTTTATTCTGCAGTGTATGTAATCATGCATGTTAAAATCCCCTGCCATTGTTTTGCCCATCAGTGCCATGACTTACTTATAGTGTACAATAAAATTACCTGTATCAGCAGTGAATGGGAATCTTTGAAAAGTATGAGCAGTATCTGAATGCATCTCTAGAGTTCAAAGAACAAATAGGGTGCAGTGAAATGGATCTGCAATCTTATTAAGCATGAAATCCATAAGGTGATGTGGAAGGAATATCATGGGAATAAGAGTAAATGCAGTTATGAAATATATAAAGCACATGGGCCACAAAAGTTGAGTATTGTGCAGAAAGCAAAATTTGAGTACAAAAATAAATTGGCTATGGCTAAAGGCAATCCAAAAGAATTTTTATCATTATGATGCAAGTAAAAGAATGAATGTGGAAGAATAACTTCACTGATTGCAGATCTTGCTCTTTTGTCAGAAGCTGATGAGATTTTTCAATTAATGAGTGCTCACTTTGCTAAGATATATCAACCAAGTGTATGTAATATGGTGTCCATTGCTACTACTACATCAGATTAAGAGATAGAACATGAAGTTGAAGAGCTTTTGCATAACCTGGATAAGAATTTGGCAACAGGGACAGATGAAATACCTTGAAATGTATGCTAACAAAATGTTCAGCTGAATTGACTAGGCCTGTGAGAAGTTTGTATACCTTCGGTCTCAGCTCCAGAATGGAAAATTCACAGGAATGGAAAGAATGTATGATAGTTCTGTTGTACAAGGTGATGGAAAAACCACTGTGTTCTGATTACCGACCTATCAGTATCTCTGGTGTGGTTGAGTTGGCTAAAGGGAATGGATAACTGTGGTACTGCTGGATTTTACTAGGCAGTTGATAGGATACTACATGAAAGACTGTTGCATAAACTGGTAAATATGAGTTTATATACCAAACTCTTGACTTTGATTAGTGGATGGTCGATAGGTATCAAAAAGTGGTATACTGTGAGTGTGAATCTTCCAAATTCAAGGCGACTAGTGGTGTACCACAGGAATCAGTCCTTGGACTATTGTTGTTCAATGTATGCATTAATGACATTTGGAAGGATCTAACAGGAGATATTCAATTGTTTGCTGATGATACAAAGATAGACAGGGCGATCAGGGATGCTACTGATATACAGCATTTAGAATGATTTGAATAGACTGGAAATTTGGACAAATGATAATGGCTATCAATTCAGTGTTAGTAAATGTTATGCATTTTGGAGTGAAGAGATTTATTTCCAGCAGCATATTATATTAGGAGAGTTATGTCACAAGAAATTGATGTGGCTCGAGATCTTGACATTGTGCTGGTTAACCTTAAATGAAAAAATCATGCTGGTTAGGAATTTGATGTTCAAAAATTGCAAATACAACTCAGAGAATAATTGCAATGTTGAAACGAACCTTGACACATAGGGATGTCATTTTTCATTGTTAAAAGGCCTTGATATGATTGTACCTGAACTGTGTGTATTTGGTGTCATGGGTTCTAAGAGGATAAAGAAGTGGAAAGGGTCCAAAGAAGAGTTATAAAGATTATTGGAATTATGGAATTAGATTATCAGGACAGATTGACAATATGTGGGCTGCAGATCGATTAACAGGAGAAAAGGGGGGGGTATGTTATAGAGGTGTATAAACTTCTGAACTACTACTTAATTCTTCTAATACACACAACTACCATCAACATTATAATTCTGAATTGTTTCCACAAAGGAACTAACAATCTGTAATGTCTATAAACTTGTGATGTTATAGGATATTGCATGATGAAATTTTTTGTTATATGGAAGGTGGGGGAGAGAGCATGGGAACATCCATGGAAGTTAAGTTTATTCACTGTTAAGAAAGGCATAACAGCTACATTATTCACTTGCAAAGCAGCGGGCAGAATCGTTTGCCTGTTGAAGTGGTGAGTGCACCTAGTGTGAATGGGTTTAAAGGAAGGTATGATAGCTGGTTTGGGTGAATATAGCCTTCCTTGATGATTCCCTTGAAGTCTTGAATGATAATAATAAAATTTATGAAATGGCTGTTTTAAGACTACTGAAATATCAATCTGAGCTGGTGGCAATTTTAAATCCCTCACTAGAGGACATTATAGAATGTTAGTTCTTTTGTGGAAACAATTCAGAATTATAATGTTGATAGTAGTTGTGTGTATTAGGAGAATTAAGTAGTAGTAGTGGAGATAGATGTGTGTAGTGGAGTGGAGTTCTCTCCTGTGATGAGTCTTTGGATTCCTTGGAGGCATCAGCCTGGCCAAAAATTATTGCGATCACTGAGACGTGGTTGACAGAAGGGGATATAATAACAGGAATAGAAGTCGCTGGGTATAGCATTTTTCGTCAGGATAGGAGGGGAAAGCGTGGTGGTGGGGTGCTGCTTATGATAAGTGATGACCTATGTCCTCTAAGAGTGGAGAATTTGGAAGGAAGTGAGACAAATGATTTTGAGAGCGTATGGTGTGAGGTAGAGGTAGGCAAGACAGGATATTTAGTAGGGTGTTGCTACAGACCCAGGAGCACAGAGGATGGGGACCAGGAGATGTTTAGACAGCTAAGTTTGGCAAGTGCAAGAAGAATGATTGTTATGGGAGATTTTAACTTCAGTAGTATAAATTGGAGAGAGGAAGATGCATGTAACAATAGGGGAATGGAATTTCTAGAATTCTTGAGGGACAAATGTCTTAGGCAACATGTAACAGAGGGAACAAGGGGTTCAAAAATTTTGGATTTGGTTATAGCATCAGAAGAGTTGATAATAACTGAGTTGACGTCTCTCCCACCAGTTGGAGAGAGTGACCATATGGTGTTGACTTGGAAAATGAATAGACATGCAGGAGTATCAAAGAGACGGGAACTTATGTGGAATTATAAGGCAGGTGATTATAATAGTCTTAGACGTCAACTTCGGGAAGTTTCATGGAGGGAGGAATTGGAAGGCAGGGATATCACCAGTGCGTGGGAAATTGTGAAAGAATATTTGTTATCAGCAATGGTAAGTTGTATACCACGAGTGAAGAAGAGGACGCAATTTGGAGTAAAGTGGATGACAAACAATAATACTTAGGAATTGCATGTGAAAAAGAGGCTATGGAAGAGATATAAGGAGACAGGTGAAGAGATGCATGAGGAATATAAGACACAGGCCAGAAGAGTGACTAGTGTGGTAAGGAAAGCGAAACTGGAATATGAGAGGAGATTGGCCCTAAGATCCAAAGAAAATCCTAGGGAATTTTTTAGCTATGTGGCCAGTAGGAGGAGAAATGACTGTGGAAGAATGATATTGTGGGATAAAAATGGGAATAGTGACTGATGCAGAGGACATAGTGGAATTGTTCAATGAACACTTTATTGGAGTATTTCATCCTAGAGGAGTCAGTTTTAATGCTAGAGGGATAGGACTGGTACGAGGTCTGGAGGTACAGGAGGAGAGTGTGTTTCAGATACTGAGTACTCTGGATGTCAGTAAAGCTGTGGGACTGGATGGTATTTCGCCACGAGTTTTGAGAGAATGTGCTAGGGATTTGACAGTACCTTTAACGTGGCTTTTCAATGAAAGTCTGGCTTTGGCAAAGGTGCCCAGGCAATGGAAGGAAGGTAAGAGAGTGCCATTGCATAAGGGTGGTAACAGACTGGAAGTGTCTAATTATAGGCCAGTCTGTGTGTCATCAGTAGTTGTTAAGATCTTGGAGAAAGTAGTGAGGGACCGTGTACAGCATTGGGCAGATGAGGGTAATGTTATCTGTGAGAATCAACATGGATTTGTGAAAGGACGCTCTTGTTTTAGCAATATGCTAGCCTTTTATAATAAAGTTACAAGAACATTAGATGAGGGAAAGGCATATACTGCAATTTTCTTAGACTTGGCGAAGGCATTTGACAGGGTGCCACATGATAAGCTGATATTTAAGTTGCAGCACATGGGTCTGGATGTCAGATTGGTCAACTGGATTCAGTATTAGCTGTCTGATAGGTATCAGAGAGTTGTGTATGGTGGAGCAGTTTCCAGGAGGCAGAGGGTTACAAGTGGGGTCCCACAGGGCTCAGTACTAGGACCTATATTGTTTAACCTTTATATCAATGACATAGCCAGTGGATTGCAGGAGGATATTCAGTTGTTTGTGGATGATGCGAAGCTGGGAAGGATTATTAGTAATAGTGCAGATGTGGTAGCCCTGCAAGAGGATTTAAATAAGCTAGATTGATGGGCAAATGAATGGGGGTGTCAGTTTAATGCAGTAAAATGTAAGGTCTTGAGGTTTGGGAAACATCGATGGGATGCTGCATCCTCTATAGGAGGAGTTATACTGGAGGAAGTAGGGGAGACAAGAGATCTGGGGTTGATGATTGATAGAAACCTGAAGTTTAGGGGACATATTGCAAAGGTGGTGAAGGTAACACAGAGGATTGCTGCTATTATGAGAAGGACACTGACCTGCAGAGATGAGGGTTATCATTCCATTGTATAAGTCTCTGATCAGACCACACTTGGACTATTGTTCTCAGATTTGGTCCCCAGGATTTGAAGGGGATAAATTAACTGTGGAAAGGATACAAAGACGGATGACAAAGATGGTTTCAGGACTGTACAAGGATAGTTATGAGGATCGGCTGAGAGAATGTGGACTGCAGGGTTTGGTGGATAGAAGAAGGAGAGGTGATATGATTGAGACTTTTAAACTGTTGAGAGGTGGTTACAGGGTTGACACTGGGGAGTTCTTTCGCTTGGTTGATCAGCGGGAAGGAGTGATGACAAGAGGCCATCCCTGGAAGTTACGAAAGGAAACTGTGAGCAAGAGGGTAAGGAGTGGTTTCTTTGTGTGGAGGGTGGTTGAGCCGTGGAATGCATTGCCTGATGGAGTGGTGGGAGCGAGAACGGTCAGTGAGTTTAAAGAGTGGTATGATAAACTTTGTGTTTCTCGGGGGGGGGGGAACTCCCCTCGATGAGTCTTGACAGACTTTATGTCTTAGGAAGGACCTCCCTCGATGAGTCTTTTGACTCCTTGGAGGCCTGAATAATAATAATAATAATAATATCACATAATAATAATGAAGAAATTTTAATATGCAAATTCCAGTCATGAAAAGTTGAGTATGAGTGAGCTAAGGTTAAATAATCCAGAAATCCTGCACTATGGACCTAACTTCGAACTTTTTCAAGCTCGATCCGACCTTCATTTAACAGAATGGTGGTCATGCACCAGCAAGACCACCGTTGTTGCAAACAAGTGTTTCTTGTGTGCAAGAAACATTCTTACAAACAGGCACTGAAATTCATCTATCACCTGTAGACATTTACAAACATCTGTGCTGACGGTGAGATTTGAATCTGGCCTATTGGTTGGAGAGTAGAAATCCTATCTATTTAGCTTGTCAGGCAGACCTCATACTTACTTCATTGTTAGTGCTCTGTGTTCTGTAACAAGTATTTTTTGTGCTCTGAGGATGCTAATTTAAAATACAGAGAAATATCACCACAATAATAAATCATAATTTTTTTTTTTTTTTGTAGTGTCACGAGTCAGATAATATGAAGTCTTGCACCATTATAATAGCAGAATCAGGCAAGGCAAAATACATTGAAAAATAGCTCTAGATTGAGTTTTTGGATAATGAATGGTATCACTGTATACAATGTATACAGCATATATGTATACACATAAAGTGCACTTCAGAATAATCTGAAGTGCACTTTATGTGCCTGCTGCCCATGAGGTTGTAAACCTATTGTACTTCAGAACTGTGGGTGGGTCAGTCATGTTTATTTATTTATTTTACATAATTCAGAAACCCTTCTCTTCAGAAATGTAATTTACTTTCTGATGAGCAAGACAAACAATATCTACACTGGTTGATGAAATTCATCCATAAAGACAGTCACAAATATTCATGCATTTTTACTTTCAGCCTGATGATTGGATGGTAGTTAAGTTATTGACTTGGCCAACCAGTCTAGCTGATTTACAACTGATTCTTTATAAATTAAAGATGTCAAGAAATGATATTCTTGGTTTAATCTTTAATCTAAATGCAAGCAAACAATGTGTTATATACACATTATAAACATCTGAAAGGGTGTGCTTTTCATTATGGGATATACAAGTAACCCAGTCGTGAAGATACTTCATGTGCAAACATTGTTTGCTTGCACTTGGATAAAGGATTAAATCAAGAATAGAATTTCATGGCATCTTTAATTTATAGTATAACCAAGTGAAAAAATTTCAACAAACGATTATTTACTTGTTTATCTGTTGCCAGTTACGGGCTCTGCTCTCCACTCATAAAGTAAATAAACATGGTATTTTTAATTCACAAAGTTACATCATGGCATTTGTAACTGGATTGCTGACTCAGAAGCCTAAGGACAATTTAAAATCCCCACAGCTTAAACATTCATGACTGCTTCTGATAACTAATTCCACTCATTCATCTTTCTTATTCTATCCCCCTTGTTGTGACTTTTCATATCCTTCGGATCCTAAACTATTTACTGATAAGTTATCTTCCTCCAAAACAGTATTGCATATGTTTCATTCCCACAAATTCTGTATTACCAAGAAAAATGAAGTCTCTGGAGCTAGCAAATACATACCTGATTATAAGGTTGACTTAAATATCCCACCAGATCATTTAATATGCTTTGTATGAAATCATGGTTCATTCTTAGCCTTGGTGTGCAAGGCTTTTCCAAACCATAGAAAAGAAATTGATTACACATATTACACAAGGATGGTGCAAAAACTGATTTTGTGTACAAGGGAAAGTCAGTAAGTTACAAACAAAAATAGCACAGATGAATTGTAAGTGAATAATTACAACTGTCATTATGCTAGACTGCTATCTAGCGATGCATAGAGAAAATCATTCACTTATAATTTATGACTCGCATGAAAACCCACATGTTTTATAGGTTTTTCATGAGACTAAAATGGCAACTGTATACAACTGAACAGGGTGCTGTTGTGCATCTCTTGTGGACAAATAACTTAAAGAGATGTATCTGTAAACTAATGTAACCATCTTAGAACGAAAAGGATTGCAATTTTATTGGTGTGTGATCAGCTGGAGGAGTAGGGCGTTCAAAAATACTATAAATGAAAAAATCATCTAACATCTTTTTATTCCCCAAAGAGAGTAAGTGGAGCTCCATTAGTCCTAACTTTTTGAAAATAATGGATAGCCAGTTTCCACCATTGAAGCTTTCACAAATAATGAGCTCAAACTATCAATGAATTGAGGCTTTTCAGGAGAGAGGATGAGAATGGTAACATTTGCTATCATCTCATTTCTCCTAAATCCTTTTCACTTGTATTGTTTGTAATGATGAATTCTGCAGTTAGTTTTCTGACGTGGAATTAAAAATCAGACTTTGTGGGTTGAAGGGGGGAGGGACACTATTTCTCATGCCAAAGGGAAAAAAAAATTAAAGTTCCTCTAGTCAGCAACTGGAATCTTTATATTCAAAAATGATCAATCACATTTTCGTAAATGCATTTGATTGGACATGAATCAAATCTGCATGAGAGCAACATGGGATGATTTAAAGAAAAAAAAAAAGTGCTCTTCAGGCTCAACACATACACTTGAATTACCATAAGCCACTAAAATGGAAATGGGCCAGACATCTATCCAGAAGAGAAGATGAGCGATGGACCACCATACTAACGAACTGGATTCCAAAAGAAGGGAAATGAGGCTAAGAACATCCTAAAAGAAGGTAGAGTGATGAATTGTCAAATTTTATTGGGGAAAATTGGTCATCCATTGCCAAGAACAGAGAAAGATGGAAAGAATTGGAGGAGGCCTTCATCTAGCAGTGGACAGAAAATGACTGAAAAGAAGAAGTAAACTGTTTCATACCTCACAAAAACACCTTTTGTAAATGGACTCTTAAATAAATAAATAAAAATATAGAAATAAAAGTTACATTTGAAAGATCTTGATGGTTTGAGTTTCATATGTCATAAATTTATTTTTTAGAACCAATACTCATCAAATGACATAGCAAATTTAATTATTTAAAAATTATAGTTCCTATACCTTTTTGATGCGGTTTATTTTTTCTGCTGCAGCCTATTCTGTTGTTACTCTGTGATATATGAAGTTGGATATCTGTTTTGATATTGCATGAGAAAGGTTCCACTGCTATTTATTAGAGAATAGGGGCAGACACAGATTTGTGCAACTACATGGATGACTAAATTGAAGAGCTATCCATAACCAATGTGGCCACATTGCCTTTGATTAACAAAAGTGACGACGTGGTCTTGACTTGGGATATTGTAAAACATGAGAATATTCTTTCATGAAGGGATATATGTGGAATACAAGGCAGGCGATTATGACATGCTTAGGAGGAAGCTTAAATCTGTGCCATGTCATAAAACACTGCAGGATAAGGAAGTTAGTGGTGCATGGAATATAGTTAAGGGTTATCTAGCCATAGGAAACAATATTAAATTGTATACCTGAGGTAAGAGAGTTAATCAGGTAGGAGTTAGATGGATGAGTAATATCATTAAGCAGGAGCTGCAGAATAAGAAAATGTTGTGAAGGGTATATAAGGAGAAAGGTGACCAGCTAACTAATGAACAGTACAATGAACAGAGGGCAAGAAATGTGACCAACATTTTAAGTCAAAATCAGATTATGAGAAGAAATTAGCCAATCAGGCAAAAATAAATTCCAAAGAGTTCTTTTGTTATGTGGCAAGTAAGAAGAAGAATGACTCTGGAAGATTAACCTTAATGAGTGATTGTTATGAGGTGACAGAAGCAGATAAAATAGTTGAGTTACTGAGTGACCACTTTGCAAGGGTATATCATCCAAGTGACATTACTGCTTTAACATCTGTGACAGACACTAATGTGGGAACAGAGGTGGATGAATTGGAGGTTCTTAGGACATTGCAGAATCTCAGTGTAAATTCAGCTGTGGGATTAGATGGGATATCTGCTCAGGTTTTGCAAGAATGTGCAAGGTAACTGGCAATGCCTCTGACTAGGCTCTTTAAGTCTCAGCTCTGGTAGAGTACAAAGGGAGTGGAAAGAAGACAAAATAATTCCCTTGCATAAGGGAGGTTCTAAGACTACCGTAGTCTTCAGAATGGGTAGATAAAAATATGATTCTGTATGTGAGTCACACATGGCTTTGTGAAGGGTCGGTCGTTCCTTAGTATTTAGAGTAACAGCTGAGTTGGTTAAAGGAAATGGCTGCACAATGCACAATGATTCTGCTGGATTTTGCAAAGAAAGTCTGTTATACAAATTAGAACAAATGGAGATGGATATGACATTGGTTATGTCGATAAGAGGGTAGCTGCTGGACAGATAACCAAAAAAGTGGTATATGGAATGGGGCAGAATCAAGGTGAAAACAGGTGATTAGCAGTGTGCAAGGTTCAGCACTGTGTAATTTGTACATAAATGATATAGGAAATAACATGAAAGAAAATTCTCAGTTGTTTGCTGATGATGATGCAAAATTAGGTAGAGTAATAGTTAAGGCAATGTGAGAAGACCTTGCATAACAATTTAAACAGGCTGTCAGTATGGGCAAAAAATAATAGCTGTCAGTTTAATGTGGAGAAATGTAAAGTTATCCATTTTGGGATAAATATATTACAAGCTGTGTACCACATTGATAGAACTGTGCACCAGCAAATAGATAAATTTAGAGATTCAGGGGCAGTGGTAGACAGAGTTAATTTTTAGAGGACATATTGTTAAGATAGTCCATAAGATTATTTAGCTATTGAAGAACACACATTAACAAGTAGAGATAAGGAAGTTGTTAATCCTCTTTATAAGGCCTTGATTTCATGTCTGGATTACTGTGCTCAGGTCTGGTATCCTGAGTTTCTCGGAGATGAAGTAGTGGAGAAGATTCAGAGGTGAGTTACCAAGATAGTGAGTCGTCTTTGGAATGTTCCTTATGAGGATAGCTTGAGCTTGTGTAGATTACAGAAGTTGGTTGATAAGCAAAAAAAGAGGGGATATGTGACAGAAACATTTAAGTTGCTTAAAGGGTTTTATAGGATAGTTGCAGGAGAAATGTTTCAGCACTTGGCTAGAGAGACACCCACTCTCTCTCTCTGGAAGTAGGATGAAGTTGTGGTTAGTAAGGGGGGGGGGGTGAGGACTAGTGCTTGGAGAGTTTTGAATAAGTTGAATAGATTGCCAGAGTCAGTTGTTAATGCTTTGTCTGTTAATGTGTTCAAGGACAGGTGTGAATAGTTTGGGTTTCCTGTGAAGAGTCTTTGGAGTTGTCCGTACAATAATAATAAAATCTATAAAATTTGAAGATTTTAAGGTCATAAGGGAACCAAAATTGAATAAAATAGTGTTAAAACATGCATGTAATAAATGTTGATCATTTGATGGAAAGATGGACCTACCTTCCAAAAATAAAATATTATTACATGGCACACCTCCAAGGACTCATTGTGGAATCCTCCATATAACACACATCAGCACACTGTTCACTGTCAGAGCTCAACACTGTCTATTGCACACCAATAATGTGCAGAAATTATGCAAATTCTGTGGCAGTATGTTCATATGAAATGATAAACCACAGTTTCCATGCGAAAAAAAACTTTTTACCTCAATGTGAGATTGTCAGTTCATTTTTATTTGAAAAACCTGCATAAAGCTTACACTTGTCACAATGAGAATCAAACTTGGGTCTTTTCCAGTCAAAGGACGTAAATTGTCCATCATTCTTCCAGCTTTTCTAAAGAGGCAAATTAGACTTTGAAAGATCAGCATTTTTGAAAGATTTAAGAAAATGAAAATTTAAAAATAAATATCACACAGCATTGGGATTAACTTGGGAAATGAAATTTTAAAGGTCATCTTCTATTCTCAGAAAGAAAGACAGTAGGGATCAAGAAATGCTTCGGTGTAGTGGATCTCACATGCTAACTAGCTGCTTTTTTTTTTTATTAGTCGAATCTGGACTCCAGCATCATTCATCATGATGCAGCCCAAAACTTTTTCCCCTGTAATTCTTAAATCTTTGGTAATTGTGAATTCTCTACTCCAAAAATTTTCTCACCTTCCTAATTCTCCCGTTTTTCAATTTTATGTCTCCCTCATTACTTCACATGACATATGTATTCTATTTTTATTTTAATAAATTCATCTACTTTTTTTTTGGTGTTTTTTTGCTCCATTATGTCTTTACCTCTTTGACATGATAATAAAGTTTATAGATTGAATGAATCTAATTGTATAATCCTTTATGTATGCAGTTATGATCCATGATATGGATGATTTCATTTCAGTAGTGGATCCATTATCCTAAAAGAATTAATCTGATATATTATTATAATTGTTATTACAGGAAAACCTTGCTTACGCAATTAATTAATCCATTAATTTATTTGTGCTAAGTGAAGTGAATACAATAAACGATAAGAATAATTCATCCATTAATTAGTGAAAATTTAGGGAAAAAAATATTTTAAGCTGTATTAGGGAATAAAATCATTAAAGTTAATAAAACTTAATTGCTTAAATTTTTATTTAATGTCTAAACATTTGATTGAGCTACTCCTTTACAAAAAAAATTAAGTAAAGATGTTTGAATCATTACCGACTTTTTCATCTTTTCATGCAATTTGAGATAGCTGGCGATCACTTTATCGAGATTTCGGCTGACTTTGAAGCTTCGTTCCATGTCAGAATCGGCATCAAACAAAATTTCCTCAGCATACTCAATGTAATTGAAAACTAGCTCAAGTTCTTTTGCAGTTAGCTTCTTAGTAGTAACATTTTTTTCTTGTTTGCAATCCTTATCTTGTTCTTTATATGCATGCTGTTCTTCTAGTTGAAGGAATAATAATAAATTTAGTTTAATCCTTTATCCCAGTGAGAGCAAACAAAGTTTGTGCCTGAAAATATCTTCAGGACTGAATATAGTGTTGCACTATCTTACCTTGGTAAGTAGTGCAACTCGTAGCAAAGGTGGAGCAAGCTACCAACCTTCCTATCCCAGTATCTCCCATAATGCAAAACACATCTCCTTGTGGTAGGTAGTACAACCAGGCAACTCGTAGCAAAGGTGGAGCAAGCTACCAACCCTCCTATCCCAGTATCTCCCATAATGCAAAACACATCTCCTTGTGGATGTTTTGCATTATGGGAGATACTGGGATAGGAGTGTTGGTAGCTTGATTCACCTTTGCTATGTGTTGCCTGGTGTTGTACTACTTACCCAGGTAAGATAGTACAACACTATATTCAGTCCTGAAGATATTTTCAGGTGCAAACTTTGTTTGCTCTCACTGGGATAAAGGATTAAACTTAATTTATTATAGTCTAACCTAGTGAAAAATAAACTTTCAACATCTTTCTCTAAATCCAGAGTAATTTAATAAAAAAAGGTGGCAAACCTTTTGACAACTCCTGTAGGTAAAGGTGACCTTGCTGCTACTGCTTCTACCTGGTTATCTGCAACTCTGGGCCTGGCTCCCACTGAAGAAACCTCAATAAAGATCGAAACTAGTCTGGGTAGTGGCATGTTATTATTATTATGTGATACCTCCAGGGAGTCCAAAGTCTCATCGAGGGAGAGTGTGCCAACATAATCAAATGATTGACACCCGTCCAACTACTAACCACGCTCAAACTTGCTTAACTTTTTACGTGAGCCATTAGTAGCAGAGGCTCTACCAATCGACCAACCTATGTTGCTTTTGAAAATGATGCAAAAAGTGACAGGACAGTGTTAGTAAATATTCAAGAAGAATGAGATCAGAGTATGCTTGAGGTTGAAAAGCCATGAAAACCTGAAATGTGGAAAGACAACTGATATTTAACCAGAGATGTTCAGTTATGGAGGTATAGAAACTTTTAAATGGTAACATTGTATAATTCATTCCTGGCCAAAAGGTTGAATTCCAGATGATTTGAGTAGAGCTCTCATATTATCCATCTATAAAAAGGGAAATAAAACAATGCGAATAACAAGAATTCCTTACTTGGTATTCTGGGTAATTTATGTGAGCATATGCATGAGAAGAGGGTAAGAATAATTGTGGAATGGAAATGTGAAGTACAAATTGGTTTCAAGCCAAATAGAGGTTGTCAGGAGACAAATTTTCACTTTAAAGACAAATAGTTGAAGTCATATAACAAGGATCCATGTTTGTTTTGTGGATATATAAAAGGCATATGACAAAATGCCAAGAGAAAAGCTGTTTGAAATACTTCAGTTATACATGGGATATTATATAGAGCAGTACATAGTCTATTAGTTGTAAGTCAGCAGATACAACATTATTATTACTATTATTATTATTTAGGTCTCCATGGAAGCAAAAGACTCATCTTGGGAGGTCCTTCCTAAGAACATAAAGTCTGTCAAGACTCATCGAGGGGAAGTCCCCCCTCCCCTAAGAAACACAAAGTCTATCATACCACTCCTTAAACTCGTTGACCGTTCTGGCTCTCACCACTCCATCAGGCAATGCATTACATGGTTCAACCACCCTCCATGCAAAGAAACTACTCCTCACCCTCTTGCTCACAGTTTCCTTTCGTAACTTCCAGGGATGGCCTCTTGTCATGACTCCTTCCTGCTGTTCAACCAAGCAAAAGAACTCCCCAGTGTCAACCTGTAACCACCTCTCAACATTTTAAAAGTCTCAATCATATCACCTCTCCTTCTATCCACCAAACTCTGCAGTCCACGTTCCCTCAGCCGATCCTCATAACCAAAATTGTACAGTCCTGAAACCATCTTTGTTATCTGTCTTTGTACCCTTTCCACAGTTAATTTATCCCTTTCAAATCCTGGGGACCAAATCTGAGAACAATAGTCTAAGTGTGGTCTGATCAGAGACTTATACAACGGAATGATAACCCTTTTATCTCTGCAGGTCAGTGTCCTTCTCATAATTGCAGCAATCCTCTGTGTTACCTTCACCACCTTTGCAATATGTCCCATAAATTTCAGGTTTCTATCAATCATCAACCCCAGATCTCTTGTCTCCCCTACTTCCTCCAGTATAGCTCCTCCAATAGAGTATGCAGCATCCCATCGATGTTTCCCAAACCTCAAGACCTTACATTTTGCTGCATTAAACTGACACCCCCATTCATTTGCCCATCAATCTAGCTTATTCAAATCCTCTTGCAGGGCTACCACATCTGCACTATTACTAATAATCCTTCTCAGCTTCGCATCATCCGCAAACAACTGAATATCCCCTTGCAATCCACTGGCAATGTCATATGTGATTTAAATTATTAACTGGAGAAATTAAGTCACTTAATATGGGAATTTCTGAGTCTTTGTTAAATGCTGAACTTCATGATACTAAATTACATAGTGATTAGTGGTGATGTTATCAGAAGAGACTAAATAGGTAAAGGGGGGGGGAAGGTTATTGTTTATCGGGAAAGATTTTGACAAGTCATATTTTTGATACATTGAATTACTATTTGGGATGGGAATTAGAAACATTTAGTACATAATAAACATGGGATCTATAAAGCTGAGGATGAGAGTATGTTATTGTATTGGAGAGGCTGTGATAATGTGCCAGTTACTTTGAAGAGATAAGGAAATGTGAACTACTATTAATATGTAATTTTAAGTGGAGATATTGACTTGGAGAATGAAAGCGATAATGTTGCTGGTGATAAATTTTTGGAACAACTTCGTGATAGTTATTTAAAGCAACATGTACAAGAATCTACCAGAAGAGAGCGAATAGGATCTTGGATTTAATAATAGCATCAGGGGCATTGGTCATTGATCACATTAATTATTCAAAACTCCTTTGTCATAGTGATTATTTGACCTTGAAAGGGAAAGTAAAACTAAGGAGAGAAGTCATAATTAGAACACCAAAGATGGAATTTCAAAAAAAAAAAAAAAACTAGCTTTGTTGGTAAGACTATTACACTTTTTTTATAATCTTTGTCAAGTAGCTTTATTTTATCCTCCTACATGTTTCGCCAATCCTTTTCTATTGGTGTCCTCAGGGAGTGCAAACTAGTAAGCTAAAATGAAGGTTACAGACTAGGTTATAACTGATAATTCTAATTAGCTTTGTTGGTATTCAGAGAATTAAAATGCACAAACTTGGAACACATTGTCTAATGTTTCTAGGTACTAACCATTGTTTAATGCAAAATGATCACTACTAAGAAAAATCTTAAATGATATGTTTAAATTTATCCCTAGTAGTGTAATAAACAGTCACTCAGATGACTATTGAAGTTCTTAAAGAAATAAATAGAAAGAAATTTAATCAGATGGAAAGAGGATCCACCTGATAAAATGATTATTAAATATGATAAATGTAAGCAACAGTCAGTATTAACTAAACTGTTAATTAAAAACTGCAACTTGGGAATGCAAAAAGCTACTTGGGAATAAGATTAATCCAGAAATTCCAAGAGTGTAATAAGAAGTTGGGGTTTAAAATGTATTGTAAACAAATACATGGTTTGCAAAAAACAAAAAAAAAAAAAAAAGGATATAAATTTAATATACATTACAAAGAATAAATCTTTGTATTCAACTTCAGTAAAAGTTGAAAGCTAGTTGTAGTTTGATGAATTTATCTAACATTAGAGGCTTGTTGCAGTTGGCTGAACAACACTCTACTAGTGAAAATAATAAAACATTAGTGAAGAAGAGAGAGGAGAGAACAAATATTCGAAGTTTTCATTTTTTTTACTGTTCAGATAGAAAATGTGTAGTGGCCTTTAACAGGTTATAGAGCTGATGAATTTATGTAACCTTCAGAAAGGTATTACAGTAAGAAGACAGGTTAATTATAATTGAGGTATAAGGATTATCTAATTTCACGTTGTAATCATGTTGATATTTTGGGTCGTAACTATATATAAATATGTATGAAAAACTTTAAAAAAAAATAAATAAAAATGTGGTAGAATGAATGAGAAGAAGAGGATAAACTCAGTGAATGTACACAAATCAAATCTTTCCCAGTATCATTAATATATAGATTGAATGATGACAATGGACTGATCCTTGTGGTACACCACTGGTTATCCTAAATCTTGCATCCTCGCATTCCCCCATACTAATTTTTGATATGTCATTTAATCATCCACTTTTCCATGCCAATATTTTATAATCCAATCCCATATTATCCAATTTATGCAACAGTTTTCCATTCTGTAGTCTGTCAAAAGCTTCAGCAAAATTCAAAAGTATTGTGGTATATCCATTTTCCCTCTCTAACTCAATGGTAACATTATTAGAGAAAGTGAGCAAATTGCTCAAATGTGACCTTCCCTTAGTAAACCTATGCTTTCATTGGAAAGTAGAGATTCTCTGTCAACCCATTTTTGAATGCAAGCCATAACTAACTTTTCCAAAATCTTTGTCGCCAACCCAACGATACTGATAGGTCAATATCAGTTGGATACATCAGTCTTTGTGCCACCCTTGTACAATAGGATTACCATACATTTCCCCTTCTGCAGAATTTTCTCTGTTCAGGGACTCATATTTATAGCCTGGACAAAGGAATAACCAGTTCAGCTGAATTTTAAAATGCTGAGATCCTGCAGGCCCAATTATTATATTACCAAATTTGGTAATATTATTATATTACCAAATTCTTATTCAGTTTGTGCAATAGCTCTAGTACCACCTCCTCCTCATACACCTGAGTGAGTTTCTTTATCTAGTGAAGAGATATCAGTAGGTGCAAGTTGCATACACCAGATCAATGGAGTTTAGCAAAAATGGTCATTCATCAGTGGAAAAATCTCTTCTACATCTGTCACCCACATCTGAACTCCGTATATTTGTTCTATCATTATTTTCCTGAACCCCCATGGAGTCACAAGCCTCATCATGGGAGGTCAACATGAGTGAACCTAGGCTATCATATCACTCATTAAAATCATCCACAGTCTGCATGTTCATGACCCTCTCAGGCATTGCATTCCATGCTCCTGTCATTCTCCATGCAAAAATCTTACTTAATCTTTTACTCACCACCTCCTTTTGCAACTTCCAGGGATGGCTTCTTGTCCTTGTTCCTTTCCCTCATTCTACAATATGAAAAATCTACTCATTATAGTACGATAATAACCTTTTAACTCTTCAGTCTGCATGCCCTCAGTCTATCCTCATAATCAACATTGTAAAGTCCTGATATAATTTTTGTTATCTGTGTGCACCCTCTCCAAGGTTACTTAACCCTATTCAAATCATGGTGACCAGATCTGATCACAGAAATTCAGACTTGGTCTGATCAAAGCTTTATACACAGAGACCAACACACTTATCTCTCATGGTCAGTGTTCTCCTCAACATTGTAGTAATTCTCTGAGATATCTTCACAACCTTTGTAATATGTACTCAGAACTTTAAATCTATATCCTCAATCACCCTAAGATCACTTGCTTCTTCCTCTTCCAGTATAACTCCAAGTAAGTATGAAGCACTTCTGTGGGTCCCAAATTTTAAAACCTTAAGTTTTAATTGCATTAAACTGAACATCCCATGCCTTTGCCCACCCTTCCAGCTTCAAATCCTCTTGAAGAGCCATTATATCAGCATTATTAATAACCCTCTCAAGCTTCACATTATCTGCAAAGAACTGAACATTTCCCTGTAGTCCTGTGACAATATCATTGACATCAAGATTGAACAACAGTTATCCTAGGACTGAACCTGTGGAACTCCCTGATACTGCTCCCCCATATCCAACTCTGATATCTGTTAGAGAGGCAATGCAATTCACTAATCTGATATCCAAACCCATATTATGCAACTTAAAGATCAACTTGTCATATGGCACCCTATCAAATGCCTTGGGGGGTGGGGGGAACAGCGCATGCCTTACCTTCATCCACTACTCTTTTTATTCTTTGGTAAAAGGCATCCAAATTACTAAAACGAGAGCCCTTTAATAATACTTATCTATTTTGAATAACTCTCATCACTTGTTGTATCCATCTTTGCTGCTAGATTCTTTCTTTTACTTGCAGCATAACAATAAATTCTTTTGGATTGTTTTTAGCTTGTAGGGCAGTTTCTTTTCATACCCAGACTTAGCTTTCCATACCACCCAAAATACAATTTAACGAAAGACCTACAGCACAAAGAGAAATAACTAAACAGCAGATTTAATCGTTTCAATATTTCATCTCTGTCACAGAGCCAACTGCAGGAATACAATATTAAAATTATAATAACACACACAAAAACACCCAAAAAATAAGTAGAAGAAATGAAATTCAACTATATGAAGACTAAAATCTCACGAGGCTACTGGCTAGTAGTCTTCGATGTTGAGGTTTAAGAATTAGTTTCCCAAATCTTGGAACATGTAGCACAACCATATTTATTAAGATTAGGCTGTTTTTTTAAATCTGCTAGTGATTCTAACAACGGGTCAAGTTTGTATTTACTGTGATGGAGCATGATAGTTTTCTTCCATCTGATTCTGTACAAGATGTCCAAGGCATAGTCTGCTTGACCAGACTAACCATAGTTATTGCAGCCGATGTATTTTTTGTGTTCATCTAGACAAATGTTAGTAGATCTCCCAGTTTGACCATAATATGATAAGTTGCAATAACAAGAAACCTTGTAAACACTTGGAATAAAAGGGGGGGGGGAGTAGATCCTTAGGAGAGCAGAGAAGGGAAGCCAGCTTTAAATGAAGCTTGAAAGCAGTGCAGAGATGTTTATTTTTTAAGTGCTCTGGATATAGGGAATAGTAATGGCATTACTATAGTCTTTATGTTGAGAGGGATGTGAGGAGGTTGAAGGAACAGATAATTAGATCTTTTGGATTGTAACCATTGGATAAGAAGGTTTGGCAAATAAAGGTGAGTTCTGCTGTAAGGGAAGCTTGGGTGAAACAGAGGTTGGAGACTGTTAACAAGGGTTTGATGATATATCTCCTCAACAGTATGGTATCATCAAACCTGGTTGCTAGACATTGGCTAACTTAATGTCAAATCTTACAAGGCACAGATGCCACCTTTCAGGTGAAAGAAATTGGGATGTGTGATTTGGATATTGAAGGCAGACAGTAGTTATAGTTGCCACAGTCTAGTTTTCTATCAAGAGTAGGTCTGGTCTGAGTGAATAAGTGATGTACATTATTTGTACCATGGATTTTGGTAGAGCAGATGTGAAAATGAGTTTTTTTGTGTGTGTGGTGATTCTGGCATAAAGTTTATGCATATATCTACCTGTGTGGGTGGGTTTTCTGTAAACTGCAAAAGAAAGAATGCCATTGGCATATATGTGATTAGAATATCTTTAAAAAAAGCTGTTATTTTCTTTTTCAATAGTGAACTGGATTCTAGGATGCTGATTAAGGTGGAGGAGGAGGAAAGAGTATGTGTCTGAACCATGTTGCCAAATAGAGAACACATCATCAATATGATGTCTTTGCAGTATTACTTCTGATTTCTCCTTTGGTCGCCCCAAGATCCTTTGCTTCTTCCACTTTAGCATAATCCCCCTCCCCAAGAGAGTATTGAAGCATCCTCTCTGTGAATCCCAAATTTCAAAATGTTACATTTTGTTGCATTAAGGTGATATTACCGTTCGTTTTCCCATCTTTCCAGATTATTTAGATCCTCGTGAAGAGCCAACATATTATCACTCTTACTTTAGTTCTGTCTTCCATAATCTTTTTCATTTACAGTTCCTCCTTAATTTCTCTTGTTCATCCATTTGACTCCAGATTGCTTCATTTTTTACTCAAGGTATACAATTTGCCATTGCTGTCAACAATTTTTTCTTAAGTATCTCCCATGCACTATTGACTTTTCTTCTTTAGATTCTTTCATCCATTGTACTGCTGCAACCTGTTTTCTTAGGGCAGGCAACTATAATAGATGCCTGCCTTAAAATTCCACATAAATTCCTTCTGGCTTGAAACCTCTATATGTTTATTCATCCTCCAGGTCAGGACTACATGGTCACTCTCACCAGCTGGGAGAGTGACCATCTCAGGCACATTTCGATCATTTTGATTCTCATGTTCCCTACACCATAAGTTGCTTTGTGACTCTTATCCCTCAAGAAATCCAAAAATTCTTCAGATCCCTTAATACTGCATACTGCCTCCTACCAATTCATATTACTATAGTTTAAGTTCCCATATAATGATCATTTGCTTGGCATTTACAAGCTAATTTGCCTAAACATTTCATGCTCATTACCATGCATATTTCTTGGTCTGTAGCAGCATTCCTCTAGATATCTTGTCTCTTAAGGTTCTATTTACCATATACTCTCAAAGTCATTTTCCCTCTGATTCTCCATTATTGAGAGGGCACAATTTATCTCTTATCATGAGTAACACTCTACCACTGCATTTAGCTTTCCTATTCTGCTGAAATATGCTATATCCTTCAATTTCTTTTCCTGTTAGAATGTCTGTCCTCCTTCAGTTTCGCTGATACCAATGTTTGGAGAGACTGAGTCAGTGAATGCCATAAGCTCATTCCCTTTATTTCTAATGCCCCTAGCATTTGTATACAGAAAAAACCGTGAATTGCCAGTATTCCTGTAGCCTTTATTACTCCCCTCATACTCTGATTCTGCATTATATTGTACTCCCACTCTTTTCTCAAGCTACTATCCTCACAAGAGGTCATTCCTCTACATTCCATCCTTACATTTCTAGTTTCACTTCTTAACACACTCACTTGGCCAGAAAACAATACACTCTCCAAATGCCCATGTCCTTCTGCATTCAAATGTAATCCATCTCTTGCATACATACATACTCTCTCTTGTATCCTCAAATGTACTTGTGACCACATATTCCAGACCTCTCTTCATACACATTCTTGTTATCATCTCATTCATTATCACAGTTCTTCTCCTCCACTCTGCATTATCATACTGGGGTAACGCGCTGACTCCTTGAACATATTTCTGATGCATTATCCTTAACATCGACCTCAAATCTCATGCTACCTCTCAGGTCATTCACAGAACCATTTCTGTCATCACCTTTACATTTTCACCCATCTTCACTGACATTGCCACACTCTATCATTCCACCCAGCAACACTCCTTCAGCACTCTGCATACCCCAAATCATTGAATTACCATACATGATATTTCAATAGATTCATTCATTCTTCTTTCGTTGGCATCCCTGACTCTATCAGTTTCCAGTCTCTCCCTCCCATTTTCCCTCCTTCCTCTTATCTGTATCCCTTACTTTTACACTCTCCTGACTTCGATTTTTTTTTCACTTCTATCTCTCTCGTTCTTTTGCCTTGCTCTCTCGCACCCTTCTCTCACACCTGCTCCTGTTCTCTTTGTGCTATCCAACCTCTCCATCCTCCTAATCTCAGTCTTCATTCCTTCCATCTCCTTTCTCACCAGTTCTGTTTCTCTATCTCTACACATCCTGCTTTCAATTGACATTCACACAATACGAAGCCATGGCCATCAGACAAATCATCCTCTGCCACATTTGTAAATTTGAGGCTGGTGAATAATATGGTAAGGAAACCTTGAGTCGAGGAGTTCAAAAGCAAGAAACTCTGGTTGCTAGACATTGGCTAATTTAATATCAAATCTTACAAGGTGCAGATGCCACCTTTCAGGTGAAAGGAATTGGGATGTGTGATTTGGATATTGAAGGCAGACAGTAGTTGTAGTTTGCCACAGTCTAGTTTTCTGTCAATAGTTGGTCTGGTCTGAGTGAATAAGTGATGCACATTATTTGTACCATGGATTTTGGTAGAGCAGATGTGAAAATGATTTTTTTTTTGTGTATGGAGATTCTGGCATAATTTGTATGTTGTGCTTGGTTTGCCTTTTTTTTTTTTTTTTTTTTTTGATATTGGTTTTTCAAAGGATATATATATATTTGTTACTGTCAGTGTTTTTATTATCAGTTCATTTGCAGTTAGATGAAAGGATAGAGCATGGACATGCACTGAGAGGAGATACTCTTGGACATGACAGAGGAAACTTGTGTGTGGGATGAAAAATTTCACTTTCTGAGAGAAAACCCCTGCTATCTCCATATGAGATTAGCTATCTCACCTTCATTTGAAAACACCCATATAAAGATTCCTCTCATTGCAACGAGAATTGAACTCAGATTTTATGCAATCAAAGAGTGCAAGATCCCATTTTTCTTCCAGTTGCACTATGGAGGCTGCAATAATTCTTTCTGAACTTTCCAATTTTCTGTATATTCCATCACTGGGTATGAAATTAGCAAATTACCTCTTTCTGTGATAAATGACATGAAACCTTTCAGGTTTCATGTCATTTATAGTTGGTTACAGTGGTGCCTCGAGTACATGCATCTTTATGGATAAAAAGATGCATTTGTATCCCTTTATTAATAGGTCATATTTCATCATTACAAAATTAATAATAATTGACAAAATGGTCAGTTGTAATGACTGCATGATGAAAAGGTGAAATTAGGATGATAGAAATATAAAAGTAATTATGGTATTAAACACTCCATTGAATTAGTATTTTTGTAAATAAAATTCACATTTAAACTGAAACTTGTTTTTTTTCTGCTCATCAACCAATGACATTCCTTGTCACATAGAAACATCATCATTTTTTCTAAGTGAAATATGTGGAGGCATATAAATAATACTAACACATACTTGATAAGCAATTATATTCTTGTTTTCATTCTTTATCCAAGCATTGACACACAACTTGTTACTGAGGTTGTGTTATGTTGAAGCTGTTTGCCCATTCTTAGCTAAAGAGTGCAAACAAGAATTTGCCAAGTTTAATTTTCTGACTTCCAAATAATCTCAGGTTACAGTCATCTGAATATGCACTAATGTTTTTATTTCACTTTTTATATAATTAATACTTTTAAATTGATTTCTTGACATTATTATTTATTTATTATATAGCATATGATGTACAGGTCTCAGGATATTACATACATATTACAATTATATTGCATAGAAACAATTGTAAAAATCATATTAAAAGGGGTACAATAGGTTGAAATGATTAAACATCAAAATTAAGAATCGGGAGTCAGAGCTTAATCCTTAAATCCTGGATCCACTCCAGGGATTCTGGGGTCAGTTTAGGGCACTCAAGCACAATGTAATTGATAGTCTGGATCCCTCTTCTGCATTTACAGTTTGGAGTATCAGACCAGCTCCATTTATGCAAGAGATTCTTACAATCTCCCATGTCCTGTTCTGATCCGATTTAAAGTGGTTCATACATGTCTAGGGAGATCGAAGCCCTCTAGACAAGATGTTGGATTTGAAATGGGAATTTGAAGATTTGAGGTATGTTGAAGCCAATGCTCTCCCTATGACTCACATAGGTCAAAGTTCTGGTCATTCATTTGACTCCTCCAGGCAGGGCATGCGGATTTCAGTCTGTGAGGTATGGAAGGAAATGTCTTGGTGGATAGGCAAGGAACTGTTTCCAATTATTTTTGTCCCTAATTTGCTTAAGGCTTGGTTCCTGCAAAGTGAGGGATGGGTTATATTACTGAGAGTTGGGAGCCAGTAGCCAAGAGTAGATCTTAGAGCTCCAGAGATTATCCTCATAGTTTGATTCAGCTGGACATCGACTAAAGAAGCGCATGCGCTGTTTGTAATCGCCATCGTCTAAAGTATTTATCAAGTACATCCAGATTTTCAGTTAAGATGTTCTCAGCTTTTTGGAATAGTGAATGTTGAGTTGCAATGGCAATATCGTCAGTATACATGAATCTCTGTGATGTTGTCTCTGGGATATTACTAATATATAAGTTAAAGAGCAATTGGGCAAAAACTGACCCCATAGGTAGGCCATTTTTATTCTTAAAGAATTTACTTTTGGATTCATTGAGAGATACTTGTATCCATCTGTCTGCTAGTATTTATTTAATTAGATTGGCTAGTTTTGGTGATGGGATAGTTTCTAGGAATTTTAAAATAAGACCCTCTTCCCACACTGTGTAATAGGCAACAGAGAGGCCCACGAATACTGCTATTGTTTTTATAACCGTTCTGTATAAAGGTTGTCAAGGACAGTACTTGATCACAACAACTTCTGTAAGATTTGAAGCCAGCCTGTTCCTGTGGAGTTCTATTATGTATACTTGAAGAAATTCTGTTATATATTATTCTTTCGAAGTTTCAAGCAGATGCTTAACAAGGCGATAGGACGATAGTTGGAAGCACTTGTATGTTCTTCAATTTTAGATCTTTTAAAAATTGAAGGAAGCATGCCAGAGTCTAGGATATTATTATACATAGCAGTAAGCCATTTAATAGTTTTTTGGTCATCTGAATATGCACTGTTTTTATTTTACTTTTTTTTTTATATAATTAATACTATTACATTGATTTCTTGACATTCATAGTTAGACTTGATTATTAATATTAAGAGAGACCTCCAGGGAGTCAGGGACTCATTCAGGGAGGCCATATACTACACACACCAGCTATCATACTTATTCTTGATTTCATTCATGCTGTTTGCATTCACAACATCCAATGGCAATCCATCATTCCAATCATGCACCACCCTATGAGAGAAAAATCTAGCTCTCCCCTTCTTAGCGGCATTCATTCTCAGCTTCCTAGGATGCCCTCTTGTCCTTTTTCCCACCCTCCATCAATTGAAATCCTGTATGACCCTTTCAGAAGTTTGTAAGTCTCAATCATAGCATCCCTCTTTCTCTCCTGTTTGTTAGTGTCTGCAGTCTACAAATTCTCAATCTGTCTTCATAATCAGTATTCCATATACCCGATATAATTTTTAACACTCTCCTTTGCACTCTCTCCAATATATCAGAATCACAATGGAAACCAAGAGACCAGACCTGCACACAGTAGTCCAAGTCAGGTCTTACCAAGACCTTGTAAAGAGGCAAAATGACATCCTTATCTTTGCATATAAATGTTCGTTCAGCATTGCAGTTATCTTTTGAGTTGTATTTGCAATCTTTGCAACATGGCCCCTGAACTTCAACTTCCTATCTACTTACACTCCAAGATCCCTAGCCTCATCAGTTTCTTCTAGCCTAATCCCACCAATATAATACAACAT
Source organism: Typopeltis vanoorti (assembly GCF_054136105.1). NCBI lineage: Eukaryota > Metazoa > Arthropoda > Arachnida > Uropygi > Thelyphonidae > Typopeltis > Typopeltis vanoorti. The sequence goes on from NC_143560.1 coordinate 125,035,513, forward strand.
TGGATATCTTATCATGCCGAAGTGAATGACTTTGCATTTACTGACATTGAACTGACATTCGTTTTCCCATGCCCACAATTCCAGCCTATTCAAATCATTCTGTAAGTATTACATATCAGCAGCATTCCTGATTACCCCTATCTTTGCATCTTCAGCAAAGATAGGGGTAATTTATAAATTAATAAATAAATATCATTAATTTATAGATTAAATAACAGTGAACCGAGAACTGATCCTTGTGGTACACCATGGTTACCTTAAATCTTGCAGACTCGCATCCCCCATTGGACAACTTTTTGATATATGTCAGTCAGCCATCCTCTTATCCACACTAATATTCTATAATCCAAACCCATATTCTCCAATTTATACAACAGTCTACCATGCTGTATTCTGTCAAAAGCCTTAACAAAATCCAAGAGTATCAGGGTATATCCATTCCCCTTGTCTAGTTCAATGGTAACATTGTTATAGAATGTGAGCTAAAACGTGATCTTTCCTTAGTAAACCCATGTTGCTCATTGCAAAGTAGAGATTCACTCTCAACCCATTTCTGAATGTGAGCCTTAACCAATTTTTCCATAATTTTATTATTATTATTATTAAACAAGACCTCATGGAGTCAAAGACTCATCTAGGAGGTCCTTTTATCTCGCACACATCTCATCATACCGTGTCTTAAACACATTCAAACTCCTTGCAGACACCACACTCTCAGGCAAAGCATTCCAATCACTCACAACTCTGCATGAAAAAAATCTGCCTCTCACTCCCCTACTCACATCCTCTTTATACAGTTTCCAGGGATGACCTCTGGTTCTCCCCTGATCTCCCACTATTCTCTGTAGAACTTCTCCACCATTGATCCTATAACAACCCCTTACCAACTTGTAGGTCTCTATCATATCTCCCCTCTTCCTTCTCTCCATTAGACTCTGCAAATTACATCTTTTCAATCTTTCCTCATACTCGACATTCCAGAGGTCAGAAACTACCTTAGTCAGTCACCTTTGGACCCTTTCCAACATCTCTTCATCCTTCTGAAAACCAGGTGACTAAATCCGGGCACAATAGTCCATATGTGGCCTAATCAAAGCCTTATACAATGGAACAAGAATCTCCCTACTTCTACACGTCAGTGTCCTCCGCCTCATTCCCAGAAGTCTTTGTGTTGTCTTCACAATTTTGGCAATGTGTCCCTTAAATTTTAGATCCTTATCCACTATCACCCCCAGATCTCTTATTTCCTCTACTTCCAACAATATATTCTCCCCAAGCATAAATTCTGCATCCCATCTTTGTTTTCCAAATTTTAAAACCTTACATTTTGCAACATTGAACTCGCATCCCCATTTGCTTGCCCAATCACTCAATTTATCCAAGTCTTCTTGCAAGGCCACAACATCTTCACTACTCTTTATGGTTCGTTCCAACTTTGCATCATCTGCAAACAACTGAATATCTCCATCCAAATCTTCGCCAATATCATTAATATACAAGTTAAATAGTAATGGCCCTAAAACAGACCCCTGAGGCACTCCACTAGTGACTTTCCTTTTCCTGGATATTGCACCCCCATACACAACTTGTTGATACCTATCAGATAGCCAGTCTCCAATCCAATGCACTAATCTAATATCCAACCCCATCTGCTCTAGTTTGACTGTCAAGTTATCATGAGGTACTCTATCAAAAGCTTTTGCGAAATCCAAGTATATTACTGTGTATCCTTCTCCTCTGTCCAAGGAAGCAGTCACTTTATTGTAATAAGTAAGTAGATTACTAAAACATGACCTCCCTTTAGCAAATCCATGCTGTCCATCAAAGATTATACTATTGTTGTCAACCCAACTCTGGATCCTAGTTCTCACAAGCTTCTCCAACAACTTAACCACAACACCTGACACACAGATAGGCCTATAGTTTGATGCTTGAGTTCTATCACCTCCTTTATGAAGTGGCACAATCTTGCCCTCCTTCCACTCTTTAGGGACTTGACCAAGTGCAAGACTCATATTAAAAAAATATGTCAAGGCAGGTGTAAACTCTCTGGCACATTCCTTCAGAACACGCGGTGATATTATCAAGTCCCACAGCCTTATTCACATCTAGTTTACTCAACTCCCCAAACGCCTCTTGCTCACTTAGAGTCAGTCTCTCCTCCCCATCATCAACTGCCCTTAATCTCTCCATGAAGTCACATTCACAAGATTGAAAGATCTTTATGAACTGCTCATTAAGTATCTCCACCACACATTCTGCAACAGCTGTCTTTATACCATTTCCTCCAATCAATGTCATCCTTCCATAATCATTCTTTCTTCTGCTGGCTACATATCGAAAGAACTCCCTAGGATTCTTTTTGGCTTCATTAGCTAACTGCTGTTCATACCTCTCTTTAACTACTCTCACCAACCAAGTCACCCTCCTTGCCTAGTCTTTGTAGACCTCATGAAATTGGTTACTTCCACTTCTCTTATGCTGCCTCCACAATGCCCTTTTTCTCTGTATTGCATGCTTAATCTCTTTATTCATCCATCTCACACCTACCTTATTTAACCTTCTCACCCATGGTATACATTTAGACATTGCATCTACTAAGTAGTTTTTTTGAAAATCCCCCCAAGCTGCATTGATCTCTTTTCCAGCTAACTCCTCATTCCATGCTACACCTGCAAGTTGTCTCCTGAGCTCTTCATAATCATCCCCCTTGTAGTCCCACATATACCCTTTTTTCACAGGGGTCCTTGCACTGCTGGCAACCACCCAGGTAATCACCTAATGGTCACTTTCACCAACTGGTGGATGATTTGACACCTCATTGATAATTACATCCTCCGATGAGATGACCAAATCCAAGACCCTTAATCCTCGTGTGCCCTCTGTTACATACTGTCTGAGGTAGTTATCCCTCAAAAACTCAAACTCATTTTCTTTACTTCCAGTTGCTATCTCTTCATTCCAGTCTATATTGCCATAATTAAAATCACCCTTATTTGACTATACATTTCATTATCACCACCATCCACATTACCAGGTCTATAACAACATCCCACCAAGTATTTGATTCTATTCACCTCTATCTCACACCATACTGCCTCAAAACCACTGGCCCCATTTCCCTCTTGCATCTCTACCTTGTATGGACATAACTCTTTCTCTATCATCAACAGCACTCCCCCTCCCTTTTTACCCCTTCTATCCTCCCGAAACACATCATACCTTTCCATCTCTATTCCTGTCAGGATGTCGTCCTCATCTAACCATGTTTCACTTATTCCGACAATCTCTGGGTGCACAGACGCAATTAGTGCAACCATTTCATCTGCCTTGTTTCTTATACTTCTAGCATTTATATACGAACACAACAGCTCATTTCTGGATCTGCAGCTAGTTCCACTGATACCACTCGCTTGATGTGATCTCTCCATGCTGGACTGGGGCTGTTTCCCTTTCTGCTTCTTCATTTTAGAACCCTTTGCAATTCCATCTGTTTCCTCTTGATCCCTGATCATCCCATTACTTTCCTGTCTACACATGCTCTCACCTCCTCTTGGAGCGTCCACCCTGAGCCTCCCTGTTTCCCTGCTCTTCTTGCACACCCATTCTCTCATTTTCTATACTCATACCACTCAATTCCCCATTCATTTCTACTTCTTCAATCTCTCCTGTCTTACTCTCCTGCTCTTTCACATCACTCCCTTCTCGATCTGATTCATTCTCTGTATTCACTTCTCTACTTTCCAGCAGCAGTCTCTCCAAGCGACTCACACCATAACCACTCAAATGCAGTCCATCGCTCCCATACAGCTCACTTCGTCCCTCAAACTCATTCCACACATTAACAAACTGTACTCCCATCTCCTCACACATTTCAGCCAGAATATCATTCATAATCCTTGCTCTCCGCCTCATTTCACCACAATCATACCTAGGCAACACACTGACTACCCTTCCTGTCACACTATTCTCTTTTATCTTTCCAAGCAGTCTCCTGACATTCATTTTGACATGCTCTTTATTCTCTCTCAAATCATTTGTACCAATTAATACAATTAACTCTTTTGCTCGCTCCCGCCTCATATTCAATGCCTCAATTACTCTACTCATTTTACTGCCTGGAAAACATACCTTGTGCATTTTATCCTCTAGCACATCTTTAATAATGGAGTCGCCATACAACGCCACTCTCTCATCTTTCGTTAACTCTTTCATGCCATCATGATTTATTTTAATAGTTTTGACCTGAATTCTCTTAATTTCATTCCGCATCCATTTCATTTCTTGCTTCATCCAATCCAATTCACCTTCCGAACTTCGCGACACATTCTCTCTATCATTAAATCTTTCTAACTTTCTAACTCTCAACCCCCTATTCTCACTTTCCCTCTCATTCATCCTTCTTTGTTTCGTACTTTCGGTCCAACATACGTCCAAATTTCACTATGATTCTTCTCACTTTCACTCTCATTTATCTTTCTTTGTTTCCGTACTTTCGAACTAACATGCGTCCAACTTTCGCTATGATTCTTCTCACTTTCACTCTCATTCATCTTTCTTTGTTTCCGTACTTTCGAACTAACATGCATCCAACTTTCGCTATCATTCTTCTCACTTTTACTCTCATTCATCTTTCTTTGGTTCAGTACTTTCGTTCCAACATGCGTCCAACTTTCGCCATCATTCATTCTTTTTTCGCTATCATTCATTCTTTCGATTTTTTTTACTTGCGATTTCTGCATCACGCCATTTCTACTTTCATTTGTTCTCTCAATTTTGTTTCTTTCCGCCTCACTTTCGTCCCTTTTAACATCCGTTACGGTTGTCAAATCGCTCTTTTTCTTTTTTCCTGATTTTTTAACATTTTTTCGCCTCTCTTTCTCACCATCCTCTTTCAAACGTGCACTCGCGACACAATCGGTACTAGAACTTTCTGTCATCAATTTCATATTTGCATTCATCATTTCCTCGTTCAGGTCACACTTTGTACACACACCCTTCTTCCATCCGCACTAAACATCCACAAATCATTTATGTAATCGAAGGAATACATATAACAGTTATGTATTCCTTATACATATACATATCACACTTAACGAAACGACTGAAATTTAAATTAAAATCATGGAATGACAATGCCGCCACCATTTTTTTTTTTTTTTTTTTTTTTTTCTCTGCAGGTTACTAGGTCTAATAATAACGATTTCGTATTTAGTTTAGGCAAGAAAAAACCCCCACACTAATAATATCGGTAGCGTACAACGTTTACAGCCGCTCTTACTTAAACAATTACGCATATATACTTAATTATTCCTAGTAAAACTTATCTGAATCAGGAGCTCTTCAAATCGCGTCCGTACCACTTGGCCCACTAGCGCCCTCTCGATAATCTTCACAACCATTCTTGTGATACTAATTGGTCGATAGTTGGATACATCAGTCTTTGCACCAACCTTGCGCAATGGAATTACCACACATTCTTTCCATTCCTGTAGAATCTTCCCTGTTCTGAGACTCATATAAAGCAGCCTGGTCAAAGGAATAGCCAACACTCTTTTAGCACACGTGCTGATATCCCATCAGTTCCTATTGCTGAATTCTTATTCAATTTTATCAACAGCTCTAATACCTCGTCCTCCTACACCTGAGTTTCTTCATCCAATGTGAAGAGGTAGCAGTGACCTAAATGTCATGTACACCATGTTGATAATTTTTAACAAAATGGGCACTCATTAGTTGAACAACATCTTCTGCATCTGTAACCCTCATGCCATCTGCATTTTGAAGAGTTATTCTTTCACATTTATTCTTTCTTTTACTTGCTGCATGTTGATAGAATTCTTGTGCGTTGTCTTTAGCACACAGAGCCAGTTTCTTTTCATACTCAGACCTTGGTTTCCATACAACATTTGTGACTACTCTAGCCTGCTGCTGCTTATAATTTTCATAATGGACATCAACTTTATGCACACGGTATTCTCTCCACATCATCCTTTTCTTAGGAATCTCTTGCTTAATAAGATTACATATTCAAACTGTTGGGATACACTCTGATATCGCATCATGTAAGTATTGTTTAAATGCTTCTAATGCATTGTCGATATTCCCATCCATCCATCAATCATTCCCATTCCACTGAACTTAGAATACTCCTCAGTTGGTTGTAATTTCCTGCCTCGTAGTTCAGTATGTAACCTTTCCTGAATGGAACATTCATCAACTTAGTCACTTCACAAGTGAGTACTGCATGATCACTGTCACCAACCTCAGGCAGAATAGTTACAGCTTTAACTGAAATGCCCTCTGACAATATAATCAAATCTAACACTCTTTGATCTTGTGTTCCTTCTGTCACATGCTGATTGAGGAAGTTGTCCCACAGCAGCCGAATAAATGCATTTTCATTCTTCTCATATGATTCTACTGCTACCCAATCAATATTTGGATAATTAAAGTCTTCCATTATGATTACTCCTTTTGCGCTCATATCTTCATCACTAGCAACCAATCTACCAGGTCTGTAACAACATCCCACTATATAATTGATCTTGTTATATTCCACCTCACACCAGATGGCTTCAAATTCACTGCCATATGAAATACTGTTAGTAGTACTAGAATCATAGGTCTCAACTCTAACTGGATTCAAGTCATCCCATATCATTAGTAGTATGTCCCCCCCCCCCTCTCCTATCCTCTCTGTTCTTCCTAAAAGTAGTATGACCTTTACACTCAATACCAGTTAGTATGTCTGATTCTGATAGCTAGGTCTCACTAATCCCACAATCTGAGGTCCTAACATATTGACTAAGGCCACAAACTCTACCCCTTTGTTTCTGATACTCTTAGCATTCGTGTACAGATGTAATAATCTACCTGCATGTTCTTTTGTATACTCTTGTTTGCATGACACAGTTGGACAACTTGCAGATCTCTGTTCTTCTCTAGTGCCTTATGCATGTAGACATCTTTGCACATGTTTGATGGGTCCGAACCAGATGAACACAAAGTCGAAATTGTTCTCTCCTTGTCAACATTGTCATGACAAAGTCCATTCCCATCATTAACACAGTTATATGACATTGTCACTCTTACACTCGCATTCTCACCATTCCTCTCTTTATAATTTAGTTTCCCTGACTCTCCATGTTAGGTCTCATACCATTTACTAGTTTTTCTAGACTCCTAATACCAAATGCATTCAGGTGTAGGATGTCTATTCCTTCTACACAGCCTAAACATCGAATCACTTGCCATCATAGCCCTTCTTCTTAATTCATTTTTATCATATCAAGGTAAAATACCGACACTATTCACTTTCTCACTCTTTCCTACTATAATTAAGGTTTTGTTTACTTTTATTTTCTGTTTTTGAATTGCTTCCTTTATATTCTTAATTTTCACTCCAGGAAAACTCTAAGTTATAACTTGCTCATCAATAGCATGTTTTATTATAGAGTCACCATACCAAATAACTTCTTTCTTTTTGCTAACAATGTCACTTACCTGATTTCCATTACTTCCTGACTTACCTGTTTTCATGCTTTGTTGTTTGTTATTTTTGCTGCTTACTTTTCATTTTCTTCCTATACTCATTTAAACCCTCTCAACTTTTTGTTAATTCCCACGTTGTTTCTCTGATGATCTGCTTTAATTTTGCTCTTTTCAAGGTTAATTCATTTTCCTCCACAACTCCAGTAACCTTGTTAAAATTTGCTAGTCTTCTTGTTCTCGCCTGCGGTACTCTTTTTAGCATTACTTTTCTTGTGTATTTTTGGTGTGCCATTTTAAACTTATTGTTGAAATATCTTAATAAAAATATGTTGTAAAATATTAAATACGGTGATTTTATTTAATATTTATTATTGTTTTAAGATATTAAATACGGTGATTTTATTTAATATTTATTATTGTTTTAAGATATTAAATACAGTGAATTTAGTGATTTTAAAATATTAAAATCACTAAAATCTACACTGGTATACTATAAAACACTACTTTTCTAAGGAAAAAACACAGGCAGAAATCACCAATTTTACATGAGCGAAATGGAAATTAGAATGAGTGAAAATGGAACTGGTGCAGTGATGCAACGTAGCAGCGGAGTGAAAACAACACAACAGATATATTCACAAACTATCCCATCATCATCTCCCTCTCAACTGTGCATGTCATACCTTCCTAATGGCTACTGTTCTTACATAATCAACAAAATGCTTAATCCTTCATCTTTCAGAAAGATTACAGTAATGCTGTCACCATCTTCTATGTCTAGGTTATTGCAGAATAAAAAAAAAAAAAGCCTTAATTTTAAAGAAATACAAACTGGATACTCTTGTCTATTCTGTTAAAGACCAACTTCTTCCTTTCTTAGTTCCTGGTTTATATGAAGTTCTTTCATTTTTGCATACTGTGGATATTCTGGAACATCCGCAACCATACACGTAGAAAAACATAAAAAAATACACAGGTAATTTTGACTACAGTTAGCTATGCTCCAAGCAAGTTTAGAAGGGAAAAAACTTTTATTAGAATATGTAGCTGCCCTCAAAAACCAACCTAATATAAGTAAATACGGATGCATAAAATTTCTGAAAATACAAGAAATGTTAATTCTAAGAGAACTCGTGTTGCAACTTAGGCCTTCGACTTCAAGCTCATAGAGGGTGTACTATCTAACTCAGACTTAAGGTCTATGTCTACTGAGATTCACTTTGTGTTGCCTTTGTGCATATGTTAAATGCTTTAGTCTACTACCTCACCTTATCCCTGTGACTGAGATGAAATATTGAAAGCTTAAGCATTGCTTTATTCCTTTCCTAGTCCTGTATTTGCACTATTAAGCTTCTAACATGAGTTCCACCTAGGACTTTGAGCCTAAACATGTGACTGTTCATCCTGATATATTCTCATCAGCCAAATTTAAATCTTTAATGTGCTGTGTCTGGCCAACAGACTGCGGCATTGCAGGACTTGTGAAATGCTTTTATAAATACGATTGTCCATGTTTCTCAGGTAATGAAGATACTCTGCAGTAAGTTGAGATGTATCTAAGATTAATTCAGAAATAACTGAATGTAGTCTGCAGGTTTTATTAATTACCGTATTTACCGGCGTATAAGACACACTTTTTTCTTTGAAAATAGGTCTGAAAAACAGTGGGTGTCTTATATGCGGATACTCAGTTTTTTATTACTTTCATTTCTAGAAATTTTCTCTGTTCCAAGTTAGGCGATTTCTTTCTTGCTTCCTTGTGGTGTGTGAGAGCATTCCAGTTACGTAGAGTTCAGTGGATGCACATGCGCTGTCATCGACGATCGCAGCTTTTAAATCACAGATCTGTTGTTAAATTTTCTCTAAATTTCTTGGCAAATTATGGCTGAAAAACGTCGGCATTGCTACAATATTGCATACAAGCTAAATATGATTGCATATGTTAAAGAGGAAACAGGACTGCAGAGAGGCATTTCGGGAACTTGGCGGAATCAGGAAGAGGATCTAAAAAAACCAACTGTTTTCTGGGTACTCTTTCCTAGTTGATTAGGTATTTATTGAAAGTAGACCTACTTATTACTTTATATTTGAAAGTAATAAGTAGGTCTACTTTCTGTAAATTCATTATAATATTCACTGATAAAGTTTTTCCTAAAAATTTGTACAAAAAAAAAAAAGGGGGTGCGTCTTATATGCCAGCAAATACGGTATTCAAACCAAACAGGCCTGTGTAACCTTGTAGAAGTATTTGAAAGTAATAAGTAGGTCTACTTTCTGTAAATTCATTATAATATTCACTGATAAAGTTTTTCCTAAAAATTTGTTCAAAAAAAGGGGGTGCGTCTTATATGCCAGCAAATACGGTATTCAAACCAAACAGGCCTGTGTAACCTTGTGGAAATGATGTTTCCAACCATAGTGCTAGGTCTCTCGAAGAAAGACTATTCTAAATTCCATTCTAGTCACTATGGATGGAAACATCATTTCCACAAGGTTACACAGGCCTGTAAAAAAAAAAAAAAACCCACTTGCCTATACCTGAGGTTGATTAACTCAGGAATTGGCAAGTGGGTTTTTTCTCCTGTATCTCAGGCATTTCATCCCATAAACTCAAGAAAATTGACCATAGAACCTGCATTTCAGACAATATATAGTGGCCATGATGGCCACAATGGTCTGCTATATACACCTCCCCAGGTGCTAATTAAAATCACTAATAGTGTTGAGCCAATCACTATTCTGTGATTGGCTAAGGATGGAGACTAACCTCCCAATAGTCTTCAAAAGTTAGGGCTAAAGGGTTTGACCTGCTCCCTTTGGGGATTAAAAGATGTTTCTTCTCTTAGACCTAGAAGCTTTACCGTCATATAGTTGTTACTCTTAACTATTAATTTTGCATTTAGTAATGTTTGTGATATTAAAATAGTAACATGACAGATATTACATCTTCAAAAATTATGGAAACAACTGATGTGTTAGAGTAAAACTTCAATTTAACCTTTTAACTGCTGATTTTATATTCTACTGACATTGTCCCATGTGCCAAATTAAATTTGCAAAAAATTTATAAATTATTATTACGGACAACTCCAGGGAGTCGACAGACTCATCGAGGGAGGCCCTAACATCATGTCAAGAACAACTATTCGACATTCACACAGTATTTATCATACCTCGCCTTGAACTCATTCACAGTCATGGCACCCACAACAAACTCTGGCAGCTTATTCCACTCATTCACCACTTTCCAAGTAAAAAACCTAGCTCTAACACCCTTGTTAACCACATTCTTGCCCAGTTTCCATGTATGGCCCTAGTACTCCCACCACCAGTCCTATTCTCAAAAATATTTTCTGAATTAATCTTATAGAAACCCTTCAGTAATTTTAATATCTCAATCATATCACCCCTTTTCCACCTATCAACCAATTACAGCAACCCACAAATCTTCAACCCCTTCTCATAAGGTTCATTCCACAGACCTGCTATCATCTTGGTTACTCGTCTCTGGATCCTCTCCACCTCATTCCCATCAAGAAGAAACCCTGGCACCCATATCTGGGCACAGTAGTCTAGATGGGGCACAGTACTCTGTATTGAGCCTTATCAAGGCTCAATACAGAGCAACAATAACTTGTTTGTCTCTGCTTGTTAAAGTATTTTTCAGCAACCAAGTGATTTGATGAGCTGATTTAGCCACTTTTGCAATGTGCCCCCCTAAACTTCAATTCCCTATCCACCAACATTCCCAAATCCCTGGCCTCATCAATCTCCTGGAGTGCGGTTCCACCAATGCGATATACTGCTGCTAATCTTTTCACCCCAAAATGCATAACCTTACATTTTGCCACATTAAATTGACATCTATTCTCTAAAGCCCAGTCCTCCAAATCATCCTGCAAAATTTTGACATTCTGTGCACTCACAATTGCTCTATCCAACTTTGTATCATCAGCAAACAAGTGAACACTTCCTCCAGAACCCTGTGGCACACTACTAGTCACAGGCCATCTTTTGGACTCTACTCCTGAATAAACCACTCTCTGATATCTCTCCATCAACCACCCTCCTATTCATCTCACCAACCCTATATCCATCCCCATATGCTGCAGTTTACTGATTAGAATTCCATGTGGTATCATGTCAAAGGCCTTAGCAAGGTCCAGTTGAATCACTGTAAACCCATTACCCTTATACAGTTCAGCCGTCACTGTGTTATAAAACGTGAGCAAGTTACTGAGGCATGATCTACCCTTCACAAAACCATGTTGTCCCCCATACAGTATCCTAATTTCATCTATCCAATCTTGTATTTTCCTCTTGACTATTTTCTCCAAGACCTTGACAACGATTCCTGATATGCTGATCAATTGGTAATTTACAACAGCAGTCTTGGAACCTCCTTTATGCAGTGGAACTATATTCCCCTCATTCCACCCCCTCGGAACTAACCGAGACTGAGACTCAAATTAAACAAAATGGTCAAGAGCACTGACAATTCTTTAGCTGCTTCACGTACAACACGAGCTGGTATACCATCCAATCTTACAGAAGTATTGACATTGAGGTTTTGTAATAGACTATTCACCTCCACTATTGGTTCATTCATTCATGCAATATCACCACCTGGATGATATACTCTTGCAAAGTGCTCGCTCAGTAATTATTCAACTATATCAACTGATTAGGTTACCTCCCTACCATCGGCATTCTTTAAAATCATTCTGCCATATACATTTTTTCTTTTACTTGCAATGTATCGAAAAAACTGTTTGGGATTCTCTTTAGCCTGCATGGCTAATGTTCTTTCATAATCAGTTTTTGCTTTTCTTACCACACTCGTTACCCTTCTGGCCTACACTTTATACCGTTCATGTGCCTGCTGGTCACCTTTCTCCTTAAATTCCCTCCATAGTTGTTTCTTTTTTTGCAGCTCAAGCTTAATGGTATTATTCATCACCATTTAACCATCTATTTAACCCCAACTTGATTTATTATTCGGACTCTAGATATACAGTCAGCCATTGTTTCATGCAAACACTTCTTAATTGCCTCCCATGCACTATCAACATCTAGCCCTTGCAGTTTTACATGCCATGGCACTGAACCAATCAAACTTAAGCTTGTCTTACTTACCAGCCTGATAATTCCACATGTACCCTGTCCTAATTGTAAATTCCACACCTTTAGCCACTTTCCGAGTCAAGACCCTATGATTACTCTCACCAATTGGTGACAATGTGGTCATATTCATTACAGCCAAATTCTCAGATGCAATTACTTGGTCAAGCACTCTCTAACCCCTAGTATTTTCCATTACAATATGACACAGATAGTTATCCCTTAATAACCGCATAAAATCCAGTTCCTTCCTTCCTCCCATGTGTCCTCTCCTCCTTCCAATCAGTGTTACCATAGTTGAAATTTCCCATAATAATTACCCTCCTTCCACTCATTTCTTCTATTTGCTTATGCATACTATCTCCACCATCTATTCCATCACCTGGTCTATAGCAGCACCCAACTGTATATTTTGTTTTGCTAGCGCCTCCGTAGCGCAATTGGAAGAACGACGGTACATTGCGCCCTTCGATTGGAATAGGCCTAAGTTCGATTCTCGTCGCGACGGGAGGAATCTTTATCTGGTCGATTTCAATCGATGGTGAGTTAGCCGATCTCATACGGAGGTAGCAGGGTTTTTTCTCCCGGAAACTCGGGTTTTTCATCCCGCATACATACAAATCGGCCCTTCAGAACATACGCAATTTACAGACAAAAATTACTAGTTGTGGTGGTGTTGGAGGTGGGCGGTAGATGGCGTTGATTCGTAGTAGAGGTAAGGTGTAGAGACAGTTGAAGATGTCCTCCCGCGATGAGTCTTTGGACTCCTTGGAGGTATCAGGAATAATAATAATAATAATAGTTTCAATCTCACACAAAATAGCCTCAAATGTGCTCTTTTCTCTATCCTGCAGTTCAAATTCTATTCTCCTTGGCTGTAGTTCATCAGCTATCATCAATAACACTCCTCCCCCCATTTTATTTTCCCTGTCACTCCTGAACACACCATACCCTTCACATTCAATCTCACTATCTATAACATCTTCTGGCAGCCATGTTTACTAATGCCAATAGCCTGTGGCCTGGAAGTGCCAATCAAGGCTAAAAATTTTTCCTTCATGTTCCTAATACTCTGGCATTATACATGAATTGCAGAAGCCCATTTGTCCCATCTCTATTTTGATGTCTTATATTAACTATTCCATTCTGATTTGTTGTCTTTTGTACTTGCTCGGGCATGTTACACATATCCATACGCTCAACTGTCTCCCTAAAGTCTGCATCTCTAGATTCCCTGATTCTGCACATCCATTTCCACTACATTCACCACCTTTTCAAGTCTCCATACACCAAATCAATTCAAATGTAAACCATCAATGTTATATAAATCCTTTCGCCCATCGAACTCACTCCACACATCCACAAATTCCACACCACTCCTCCTGCATAATTCACTCATAATGTCATTAGCAATTATGGCCCTCCTATACTCTTCACTGTCATACTGTGGCAACAGACTCACCATCCTAACTCTCTCACTCTTCTCTTTTGCTACCTTAAGCAATTCCTTCAAATCCTCTCTCATAGCCATTTTGTACCTGCTGCTACTATCAATTCTTTCACCCGCTGCTTTCGCAATTCTAATTGACTCGTTTACATCCTTAACTTTTGCACCAGGTTGGTACGATTTTGTTAAACTCTCAACTATCACACCTCTTATTAAAGAATCTCCGCACACCTCTTATAAAGAATCTCCGTACAACACTTGTTCTTTCATTTTGTTTACACTCATTATCATACTCTTATTTTTCCTATCATACTTTTGCTGTTTATTAGTCAGTACGCTCGGTAAACATTTTTGCCAATGCTGCTGATTTGCTCTGTGTATCGCTCCGCTTAACCGTGCGATCTCACTCATTGCAGCAGTCTCATCATTTTTATTTTCCGTTAATTCATTCATTCCTTCTGTATGTTTACCTTCATTTTCACTTTCGACGCCACTCTCACAGCTATCTGGTACTGCATCACAAATATCACTCGCATTCATACCTCGCGTATCACTATTTCTACATTCTCACTTTTAACAATATCACCCTCACGACCTGAAACACTCTTTAAATCCTCGCATTCTTTACGAAATCGATTAAACTTTTTACTGAAGTAAGAAATCCAGACAGCATCATACATTCTTGATATACACTTGTTCACTCACAAAAATGGCAATAATAATAGTGTTTTATAAAATTTGCATAATCAAGGAGTGTCCACTTGATTATGCAAATTACACACATTAATTTATGTAGAAATTAATCAAAATATATAAAGAGCATATGATTAGTTGCACCAGTTCAAAATTTTCTCTTTAGATATCATACAAGGACCGAAACCCAAGTCAAATAAACTTCAATTGGTTGGCAATAGGTGGAGGAACCTACCCATGAAGTTTGAATATCTTACGACAATTCTTTCCTTCTAAAAATTGTCCGAATATGGGAGGCGTATATATACGGCTCAGCAAAGCAGTCATGTGTTTCTGAGCCCATTATAATACGTTCTCAGCAGTTAAAGGGTTAATATAAACCAAAATAATTACTCGATGTTTCGACCTTCACATTAAGATTATCTGGGATATATACATAAGAGGGTGGTCTGAAAAGTTCTCGGCCTCTACCATAGATGGCAACACTACCAGCTCGATCTTTTTTTCTAAGTTGGTACGTCTGTCATAAGCATCCATGTGAAATTGCAAGTCATTCTGTCAACTAGTTTGTTTTATACAGCTGTCTGAAGCAAAAGTGTTATCTGTATCCCTTGAAATGGATAAAGTTGAGTATTGTGGGGTTATAAAATTCTTTGTAAAAGAAGGTTTAATGCTAAAAGAAATTTTCGAAGTTCATAAAAGTTTATGGGTACTCTTCTCCTTTGTTTTCGACAATTAAGAAATGGGCTGCCGAGTTTAAACATGGCCATACCAGCCTTGAAGATTATCCTCATGAAGGACGTTCAAAAAGTGTAACAACACCAGAAATCACTGATTGCGATATGGTATTGGATGACCGGCAAGTCCAAGCGCGTGAAACTGCTGAGACTTATAGGCATTTCAAAAGAACGTGTAGGATATATTTTGCATGAAGAATTGCATATGAAAAAGCTTTGCCCAAGATGGGTGTCATGCTTGCTCACAGCAGATCAAAAATGCACTCGCATGAAAATCTCTGAAAACTGCTTGGAGCATTTTAACAAGAACAAAATTGATTTTGCTCGTCGATTTATTACTATGGATGAGACTTGAATTCACCATTACACACCACAATACAAACAGCAGTCAAAACAGTGGACAGAAGCTGGTTGTTCAGCGGCAAAGACAAAGTTGGTTCCATCAGCAGGAAAGGTCATGGCATCTGTGTTTGGAGATGCTAAAGGCATTTTGTTTATTAATTAACTTGAAAAGGGTAAAACAATAACCAGAGAATATTATTCCGATCTTTTAACCAGACTAGACAAAAAAATTCTTGAGAAAAGACCCGGTTTGCAGAAGAAAAAATCATCTTTCATGAGGACAATGCACCTGCCCACAAAGGTTTTTTGGCAATGGGAAAATCAAGGGATCTGCACTATGAATTGTTGGAACATCCACCCAATTCCCCAGATTTGGCTCCCTCTGACTTCTATCTCTTTCCAAAACTAAAACTCTTCCTCTCTTGTCAGTGTTTTTCTTCGAATCAAGAGGTGATTGCAGCTGCAGAGGAGTATTTTGCAGAACTTACTGAGAACCACTACATGGATGGGATAATGGTGCTGGAATAAATGTATTAGTCTTAAGGGAGATTATGTTGAAAAATAAAAATAATTTTGAAATTATAATCGTTTTTTCATTGTTAGTCTGAGAACTTTTCAGACCACCCTTGCATATACAAAGAAACAAGCTATACTACAATCTACATGATATTATGCTGAAGTTACATTGATTTAGTCAACTGTTAAAGTAGTGCCCTGACCTCTGGTAGAAAAAAAAAACCTTACTACATCAAAGCTAGAGTTCCGTTGTTATTACTATCTATTAAATTACAAATTAAATTAAGCTTAGAGAGCAACAGGTACACACACACAAATTTTACGTGTATAAGTAAGTCCTAAAGTCCTCATGCACTCAGGTTTGCTGGAAAACTTGAAGAACTAAGTGGGCTGAATGTTTGCCATCCAAATTCTTGGAGTTTTTTTGCCACCATTATTGTTAAGATTAGGGTGGTTAATCAAAATTTCACGGGCTTCTTTTAATTTCCATTCCTACCAAGTTTTTGTATAATGTAAAGACAAATATTTTCCAGTCAGTTTGGTGTAAGGTGGTAACAGCATGATCTGAGAGACCTGCTTCACCAAAATAGTTAAATTTAATGTGTTGTTTGTGTTCTTTTTTACGGATAGGAATTGTACGTCCCCAGTTTCCCCAATATGAGTTAAGTTACATGTGCAATAGATACAATAAACTCTAGGGTGAGGCAATGTGGGTTGGGGGAGAAACCTTAGAGGAGTTGATTATGTTTTTTAGTTTTATAGGTGGTTTAAAAGTGGCATTAAGATTATAATGGTGTAGAATTCTATAAATTTTTCTGATAACCCTTTAATGTATGGGATAGCTATGGTTTTACTGTAATCTATATTATTTTTAAATGAAGTTTTATGAAGAACTTTATTAATAGTATTTTTACTATAGCCATTATTTATAAATGTATTGCTAATAGTTTGTAATTCTTGTTTAAGAGCTTGTTCGTTCAAGCAAATTGTTATAGGCCAGTTTTTGAGAGTTTTAATGACTCCAAGTTTTTGCAAATCGTGGTGATATGAGTTAGCATGCATATATTGGCCGGTATGTGTAGGCTTGCGGTAAACAGTGAAAGAAAGACTGCCGAAGGGAAGATGTGCGACCAGCATATCCAGGAAAGGAAGCGAGTTCTGATTTTCAGTTTCAACAATAAATTGTATGTGCTCTGTTGTTTGTTCAGGTGACTAAGTAATGTGTTTAACGTTTAGCGGTCATGTGGCTAGATAACGAAAACGTCATCAATGTAGCTAAGCCAAACTATAGGTTTTCAAGTAAAGGAATATTATTATTATTACGGATAGCTCCATGGAGTCAGTAGACTCATCGCGGGAGACCCAAACTATCAAAACAATATCTATCATATCTGTTCTTGAATTCATTTACAGACGAAGAACTCGCAACTGAATCAGGCAATGCATTCCACTCATTCACACCCTCCAGGCAAAAAACCTCGTTCTCACACCCTTGTTAACCACACTTTTCCTTTATTTCCAGGGATGACCTCTTGTTCTTCCATCACTATCACATCTGAAACATTTCGCCTGCATCAATTTTATAAAATCCTTTTAGTAATTTAAATGTTTCTATCATATTCTCTCTTCTCTGCCTATCAACCAACCTTTGCAATCCACAAGCTCTTAGTCTATCAATGTAGGGAGCATTTTTTACATCATCACCAACTTAGTTACTCTCCTCTGAACCCTTTCCACAACCTCCTCATCTCCAAGGAATTCAGGTGACCAGACCTAAGCACAGTAATCTAAATGTGGAAGTATCAACGCTTTATAAAGGAGAATGATAACCTCATTATCTCTTGATCCTAGTGTGTTCCTTAATAACCAAGGAATCCTATGTGCAATCTTGGACACCTTAGCAATGTGTCCCCTGAACTTCATCTCTCTATCTACCAACACCCATAAGTCCATAGCCTCATCAATCTCTTGGAGTACCATTCCATCAATGTAGTACACAGCTGGTAATCTTTTAATCCCAAAATGCATAACTTTACACTTTATCACATTGAACTAACATCCATTTCCTTTTGCCCATTTTACCAGCTTATTTAAATCATCCTGCAAACTCTCAATATCAGCTTGATTTTTTTTATTGCACTACCCAACTTTGCATCATCAGTAAACAACTGAATATCTCCTTTTAAGCAATTTCCTATATCATTTATGTACAAATTAAACAACAATGGCCCAAGCACAGAGCCCTGAGGCACATCACTGGTCACCTGCCTCATCCTGGACTCTGCTCCTCCATACATCACCTTCTGGTATCTCTCTCCCTGAGCCATTCTCCTATCTATATCACCAGTTTAGTATCCATCCCCATCTACTCCAATTTGCGCAACAGTATTCCATGGGGTATCCTGTCAAATGCCTTAGCAAAATCTAGAAGTACCACTGTGTAGCAATTTCCTTTGTCCAACTTAGATGTCATTCTATTATAAAAAGCTAATAAATTGCTAAGGCAGGATCGACCTTTAACAAAACCATGTTGGCCCCTATCAAGTATCATATTCTGATCCACCCATTCTTGAATTTTGTCTTTAACCAACTTTTCCAATACTTTTACCACCACTCCCGAGATGGTGATTGGTCTGTAATTAACTACCGCAATTTTAGAGCTACCTTTATGCAAAGGAGCTACTTTGCCTTCCTTCCACTCGCTAGGGACCATACCAGAGGTCAAACTTAAGTTAAATAACCAAGTAAGAGGCGTTGACACTTCCTTTGCACATTCACGCAACCCCTGAGGTGATATTTCACAATGAACCTACAGCAGTGTTCACATTTAAATTTTGCAATATACTAAGTACCTCTGATTTCTTAACTTCAATTCTCACATTAGTTATTGCTACAGGTACCGAGATATTCTCACTTGGGTGATTGACTTTTGAAAAGTGATCACTCAGTAACTCTACTATTACATCTGAATTGGTCACCTTGATACCATCAGCACCCACTAAGGTTATCCTTCCGAAGTCATTTTACCTTTTACTTGTCACATAGTGGAAGAACTCTTTGGGATTACCCTTCATCTCCTTGGCTAAGGTCTTCTCATAATCTGATTTAGCTTTTCTTACTATGCTGGTAACCTTCCTAGCTTGAGCCTTGTACTGCTCATGGGTGTACTGATCATCTTTCTTCTTGTAAATTCTCCATAACATTTTCTTTTTTTGCAGATCAAGCTTGATACTACTCATCCATCTAACGCCTACCTTGTTTGTCTTCCTGACCATGGGGACACCATCTGATATTGCCTTCCTCAGATACCCGCTGATTTTATTTCATGCACTGCTAACATCTTTCTCCTGCAATATGTTCTACCATGGGACTGCTGCAAGTTCACTCTGAATAATTGCCTGACCTGTAGTTCCATATATACCCCTTCTTAAGAGAGAAATCCACAAATTTTGCAACCTCCCAAGTCAATACCACATGATCGCTCTTACCAATTGGAGGTAACGAGGACACCTTACTTATGCATATATCCTCTGAACCAATGACCAGGTCCAACACTCTCACACCACGTGTCCCTTCAGTTATGTGCTGTTTCAAGTAATTATCTCGTAGAAGATGTATGAATTCCATTTCCTTTTTGCCATGTGATATTTCCTCCTTCCAACTGATATCACCATAATTAAAATCCCCCATAATAATCACTAACCCTGCACTCATTGCACTAATTTGCTGATGCATGAATTCAATATCACCCCTATACCCCCTGGCCTATAGCAGCAACCAACTATATATTTGGCTGCGTTGGTCACCATTTCACACCAGACCACCTCAACTGTACTATCATTCACATGCCTATCATTTTGATATACTACTTTCTTTGGCTGCAACTCATAAGCTATCATCAACAGTACTCCTCCCCCCATTCTATCTTCTCTATCCTCCCTGAAAATAGTGTACCTATCACATTCAATTCCAGTGACTACATCTGCTGACAGCCAAGTTTCACTAATGCCTGCAAGTTTTGGTGAAATTGCACTGACTAATGCCAAAAATACTTCCCTCTTATTTCGAATGCTTCTTGCATTTGTATACAAAAATTGCAGATTCTCTTTAGTTCTTGTACCAGCTTTAGAACTGATATACATGTCACTAATTTCAGTAGTCCCATGCCGATTTTTATCCCCTCTATTTTGCAATTTATTCCGCGAATAAGGATCAGCAATTATACAATCACTGCTTAAGTTTCTCTCTCTTGCACTCAACCTTTTCAATTTTAGTTTCTCTGCCCAATTACTTCAACTTGTTCAGAAAACAGTATCTTCTTCAATTGCTTATGACCTTCCATGTTCAGATGCAACATCTCTTGCTTACAGCTGTTTTTTGCCTTCGAACACACTCCAGACATCAACAAATTTCAGACCTCTTTTTTTTTTTTTTGCACATTCTTGCAATCATATCATTCATTATCATCGCTCGTCTACTTAACTCATAATTGTCAAAACGACGCAGCACACACACACACTGTCCTCCTATTGACACTTTTCTTCTTCACAATATCTAACAATGTTCTTAAATCTTTTGCTACCCTATTTATACTACCACTCAGGTCATTTATACCCACCATAACTATCATCTTTTCTGCATCATGCCCTCTCTTTATTGCTAAAGCCACTCTCTCTATTTCTCCACGAGCCACGCACTCCTCAGGCATACCGCTCTCCATACTCTTAATCATAGAGTATGGAGAACGGTATGCCTGAGGAGTGCACTACCCAGACCGGTTTCAACCTCTGTTGAAGGAAGGAAGAAAGGAATCTGTTAATGTGTTGCTTGAAGAGCTGAGGGTTGTAATCATTATGGAAAGCAGCATAGAGAACTTCCAAAGAACAGAAGTAGACATAATGAAGGAAGATAATGAGATGATTTCATAAGGTTGGAGCTGAACTGTGTATGGAAGTTGACCAGTGGCTATCCTTGTCCATGCATGATTAGTGAACAGCAGAGGAATGGTTGTTGCCAATTCATTGCAGCAGTGCTAATGAAAATACCTATATGCTGTGAAAGATAATGCAGAAATAGCATCTATGAGAAAGCATTTGGAAGAAATTAGAGAGAGAGAGATGAATGGAGAGGGAATCATCTGTCAGGTGGATAGTACTCTTCTGGATTTAGTCATGCATTCTGAGAGAGGTTTTAGGCACTCGACCTCTAAATATGAGAATAGTATTCTGAGATCTAGGAAGTTCTGTGAGTTGAGCAGAAGAAAAGTATTTTTTAGAACGAAAAGTGATCCTTCTCTTTTGAAAGTATTCTCATCACATTATCACATATGATCATTATCCTCTTCCTGAGTTAGCTTTTACATTTGGAGCAGCTATGAAATTCATCAGCTCATTCCCCAGGGAATGGCCATAGAGATCATTGTCCAGCATGCTGTTTATAAAAGCTTTGAACCATCTAAGCACTATAAGGTCTCATTAACAAAAAAAAAAAAAAAAAGAGGAACAGATTGCACTGTTATCACTAGACTTCATTCCGTAGAATGTATTCACTATATTCCATTTCATTGAATATTAGCTCTGCAGCACAGTGTTAGGGTATAGTTAGAGATATCACCTGGACTTGGAAGGCTTGTTAGTGTTTAAGTTGTTTAGTATTCTTCTGATGTCTTTTTTTTTCTTTCAACAAAAAGATATCAGAAGAATATTATAAAGGTCAAGATTAACTGATTGGAAGCAGCTTTATCTTTATGTACTGCAACAGTGTGCCATCTGGATAGAGAGAGAGGGGTAGAAGTACATGTGAATAGAAGTTGCATTGATAGCCTTTGCAAGGGTCCAGAAGGCATGGCATCCATTTGAACAGAAAGCAAGTTTTCTGTAACTGGCCACAATCAAGTTATATTTGGATTTGCTGTGTTTTGCCTTTGTGTGCTTCAGCATAGCTGGGGTTCTTGTCATAATCCACCTTCAGTAAGCAATTTTTTTATGAACTGCTTTGGTGTACCTTTCGTTTAACCAAGCTTGGATGAGAATTTTGTGTACAACGAGGAATTCCCTCATTGGCATGAAGGAATGAAGGCCTTCATGCCAATGAGGATAATTTTGATGGTTTGCTCAGAGCAGGTTATTTGGGTTAGAGGGACAGGAGCAGTAGTATGACCATGGAAAGGAAGATTAGAAATTCTGGAGGTCATTACTTGGTACTTAGTGCTAAAGCACACAGAATTGAGTGGGCAGATGGAGGGTGTTCTGTGTTGAGAGGGAACCTAAACAGGATTGTGATCTCCTCAGATCTGGGAGGAGAACTGGTTAAAAAAAAAAATAGAAAAAGAAAAGTCAAGGGTGTTGAGAAAATGAAGAGGATTGTCAGGAATTTGAGTAGGTAGATGTACAATTTTCATTAGATCATTGCTTATTTATAGTGTTTGAAAAGGGAATCCAGTTGGAGTTGTGAAAGTTAAGGCCACCTAAGAAAATGGCTTTACTGTTTGGGTAGTGGGATTACAGAAAGTCTAGCTTCATGGATAGACAGGTGAAGAGGTCAGTGGTTTTCAGAATTTGGAAAGCAGTAAATAAAGCAGATCAATGTTACTGGATGGGACAAGGAAATTATGCCATAGGAGGCCAGAATCACAAGATTCTCTGGGAAACAATATCAGATCTTGCAAAGGTGACAATTATCCTTGTGGCAAAAAAAAATTTGGACATTAAAGGTGGACTGTGGTTGTTGTAGTTGCAATTTGGATTTCTTGCAAGTATTAGAAATCAGGTCTGGTTGTCTGTAAGTGACGTACATATTTTATTTTGACATTTGTGCCATGGATATGGTAAAGTGGATGTGAAATTTTTTTTTTTTTGTTTGTTTAGGAATTTTGACACTTGTTTTGCATATATCAATAAAAATGGTGGTTCCACAGGGACAGCAACCAGACAGTACATGCATGCAACTGGTCAGGCAGTTCCTTGTCTGCTGGTGTATAATCCAGTTGAGGAAAGTTTCTTGCAGCGACTCTGGTTATAATTATGAATGTGATGAAAGGATAGAGTACAGCTTGAAAGGAAATAGGCTCTTGGATATATGGCACCCATGTTGAGAGTGACCAGTCTCCTTGCCATATTGTGGAGTCGACAGTGCCTCTTAGATGCCTCCCCTGGCACAATTGAACAACTGGGTTTTGCACCAGCAGACAAGGAACATCCTGACCAGTTGCTGGCAGGTTTGCACATGTACTGTCTGGTTGCTGTTCCTGTGGAACCACCATTTTTATTGATACATTCTCTTGAGGATGGAGGAGGTTTGGGGTCTTTAAGTATGTTTGTCATGGCCTTGAAGGGAATCACTTACACTGCATGAGGAAGAGAGGTGAAGACAGAAATCCTTGCTCTGGAAACCAAACACTACAGTTGCCACTTCAGACCTTCAGTAAGCAGGTAGAGATCATCTACCAACTAGTGGATCTAGATTGCATTTTCTCCAACTAGTAAGATATTTTTTTTTTGCAGCAGGAATGCTAACTAGGCATGCCACTGTCTTTTGTGGAAACAGGCCACATCGTGAGAAGGTAGGGTTTGCATGGAAAGGCTTACTTGTGCATTAGTGGTCCAGATAAATATAGGATATTGTTCCATAGGGTAGTGAGTTGTAAGAAAATTTAGAGTTTATCCCTTGTGAACAATGGTGTTTGTAAATGTTCTTAGTGTGTGTGTGGGGGTGGGTGGGTGGGAGGAAGACTGCTTTGTGGTGAGTGCACTGATATTCAGTGAGTTTTAAGATATGCAAATATAGCAGTTATTAGGACTTGTGCCTCTTGAGATGAGCTTCATAGTTCTATATAGGTCAGAATAGATTTGATGTTGTTTATGGAATTGTGGTTTGTTGGGTTATTGAATATACAGGGTGTTCGGGATAAATTTGACAGTTTCGTAAGGAAAAAGAAAATCTTCTTTGTATCTATTAAATTTAATGAATTGACAAAAAAAACATTACAGGCAGAGTTAATTACAATACTATCAACAAGATTTACTCAAAATAACCACCATTAGCATCGATCACAGCTTCAATTCTGCTTCGGAACAAGCTGATGCTACAGTCTCCCTGGGAAGGGCCGCAAAAACTGTTTTAATTTTATCCATTAACTGGGCTTTTGTATTACTGGAAGTGCGATTGGTGTCTTTTTCAACTGCGCCCCATACAAAATAATCCATGGGGTTAAGGTCTGGGGAGTTTGGAGGCCAAACATTTGGACTGGTGAAGTCGTAGAAATTTTCAGACAACCATTTTTGACTTTTGCCAGAGGTGTGGCAAGGGGCCGAATCCTGCTGCCATACATACGGCCTACCATTGGCTACCCTTGTTATCCAGGGCTTGACTACAGTTAGCAACTCCACGAACAAAGCCCGAATTCCAATGCCAGGGTTCTTCAACACCTGTTCCTGCAGATTTGCGAGGAATTCTGCTGTACGAACGCAATCAGATCGTCTGCTAGGGATCTTTCTTCTTGCTACATCCTCGTAGTCACCATTGCAAGTCTCTAGTTCATGCCTGATTGTTTTTACTGTATTCAGGGAGCATTGGGCAGCAGTCGTAATATCCTTATTTTGATGGCGGGCACGAATCATCATGATACAAGTTATTCTCTTCCATGATTCAGGTGGGTTCCAGCTATCCATCCTTTCTGACATCTTGTATATGAATGAAGAAGGGTCCAAACTTTTAAATGAAGAGAAGTGTGTGTTAATACATGTAACTTACGGAAAAATATAATTAATTATAAATATGTCAAATTTATCCCGAACACCCTGTATATGTATGAATTTGAATGTGCTGAATGCAACATGCATTTAGTGGTCCAGATAACAGTTCATGTGCAGTTCTTTTATTTCTGCTTTTCATTATAGTTCAAACTGTGGACTGTAGAAAATTGACAAGGTTAGGGATTTGGGAGTGCAGTGGATGGGGATTAAAAGTTCAGAGGGCATATTACAATGGTCAGAATAACTCAGAGGATCACTTTGATGTTGAACAACATATGTAAAGATTAAAAAAAAAAAAAAATCAGCTAATGCCTTTTTTGTTCCCGTATAGGGAGTGCTCTTATGTAAGGATACGGAGGTTATTATCCCTCTTTTATTAAGCCTTTGATATGGCTATATCTGGAATACTGTGTTACAGATTTTATTGTCTAGCTTTCTTGGGGTGTGGATCTGTTGATGAGGATTCAGAGATAAGTAACCAGAATGATTGATTTAACAATCCATATGAGGATGGAACGAAATCTTATGGGGCTTCAAAGTTTTCTTGATAGGCAGAAAATAGATGTGATAGAAACACAAATTACTAAAGGATTTTATAGGAGTGATGCTGAAGAAAGTTTCCAATACATGATCTGACAGAGTACAAGAGACCCCCTCTTAAAAGTTGTCTCAGTATAGGTAATGAGGATTAGATTTTTTACTCAGTGTTGAAAGAGTTGAATGGGTTGCCAGAGGTGATCATGAGTACTTTGCCAGTGAATCATTTGTATGAATGATTGAAGGAGCGATACAAGTATTTTGTGAATAGTGGTTAAGGTAGATCTCTAGCAGGGAATCTTTTGACTGTGTAGATGCTCTCGTTTAATAACGATACTCATTCCATAAAACTCTTTCAGTGATAAGTTAATATCTTATGAAAATGGAAGGAATTTTATTAGCATTTAAGAGAGTAACTGACATTGGCAGCATGTGATGTCTAAGGTAGTTATTTCTCTGGAAAAGGACAGTGTAGAATAGTATATTAAGAGTCATGAATAAGGTAAGAATGAAATGAATGAATGAATGTTCATTCATTTTAATTTTATGAAAATAAGAAAATGATAAAAAAAAAATCTCTAACCACTTTTCAACTAAGAGGCTGTGGGTTCAAATCTGCCATGGGCATGGATGTTTGTGATTGTCTTTAGATGGATGATGAATTTCATCGCCTTGTGTGAAACCACTGTGCTTATTGGAGGCCTGAAGTAGCTTGAAAAAGTTCCATTTGGTCTGTAGAGTAGGGTTTCTGGACTATGTAAATAAAAAATATATATATAGTTGATAAAAATAGAAAAACAAATCCTTTAGCTTACCCACAGTAAAATGAACTACAGGTTTGCATATAGCCTTTCATGGGTAGGAACAACATAAAAAAATAAACTAGGAGCACTGTTAAATAAAAAAAAAAGTTACAGAAGAGAAATAAGGTAAGAGACAATGACTAGATGCATGAGATGTATAAAACTAGGCTAGAAAGGTATAAGCATGGTAAAGGAAAAGAAAAGCGCACACAATGAGGGAAGATTGGTTAGTCTGGTTGCAAAGTAGTAAACATATCGGCTTTCCGGCCATCTAGCAGTGGGTTTGAATGGTATGCATGGATGTTTGTAATTATCTTTAGGTGAGTGATGAATCTAGAACAATTTTTCTGGACTATGTTTTTAATTAAAAACTATGAAAATAAGAAAATGATAAAAAAAAAAATCTTTAGCTCACCTAGGGTATTAAAGTACAATAGGTTTTCAGCCTTTTATGAGTGGGAGACATAAAACATCAGGCTAGTAAGATACACAAAGTTCTTCTGTTACATGACAAGAGGAAGGGAAGAATAATTATGAGAGGGTGATGTTGAAGTGACTACAACTGAGGATGCAATATAATAAATTTAGTTTAATCATCCAAGTGTGAGCAAACAAAGTTTGCGCCTGAACGTATCTTCAGGACTGGGGTAAGGTGGCACAACACCGGGCAACTCGTTGCAAAGGTGGAGCAAGTACCAACACTCCTATCTCAGTATCTCTCATAATGCAAAACACATCTCCTTGTGGATATATATAATGTTATGCATTAATTAAGGGAACGGCCACTACCCAGACTAGGTAGTGGCCCTTCCCTAAAAACCCTAATTTCGACCTTTATTGAGGTCTCTTCAGTGGGAGCCAGGCCCAAGTGGAGATACCAGGCAGAAGCATTAGCAAGGTCATCTCTACCTGTAGGAGTTGCCAAACGGTGTGCCACCTTTTTATTAAATTACTCTGGATTTAGAGAAAGATGTTGAAAGTTTATTTTTCACTTGGTTAGACTATAATAAATTTAGTTTAATCCTTTATCCAAGTGTGAGCAAACAAAGTTTGCACCTGAAAGTATCTTCAGGACTGGGGTAAGGTGGTACAACACCAGGCAACTCATTGCAAAGGTGGAGCAAGCTAACATCCAGGTGGCGAAAGTGGCACACCGTTTGGCAATCCTATAGGTAAAGATGACCTTATTAATGCTTCTGCCTGGTATCTCCACTTGGGCCTGGCTCCCACTGAAGAGACCTCAATAAAGGTCGAAACTAGTCTGGGTAGTGGCCCTTCCCTAAATGCATAACATTATACATATCCATTATACATACATATTAAATTACTTAGTAAAAAATGCATAACCAACGTCTAAGCCTTTCTACGAGAATTATACATATCTGCAAGGAGTTGTTTTGCATTATGGGAGATACTGAGATAGCAGTGATGTTAGCTTGCTCCACATTTGCAACAAGTTGCCTGGTGTTGTACCACCTTACCCCAGTCCTGAAGATACTTTCAGGTGCAAACTTTGTTTGCTCACACTTGGATAAAGGATTAAACTAAATTTATTATAGTCTAACCAAGTGAAAAATAAACTTTCAAAACTGAGGATGTAGTGGAATTATTTTAAAAGTACTTTGTATGTGTGAATGATACTGTACAATGTTCAAAAGGAGAGCAAATATAGAGACAAGAAGTGAATGTACTAGAGGTATCTAAGATGTTAAATAGGCTTAAAATGGCTATAGAATCACATTTTGCCCATGTCCTTGAGTTCTTGTAATAGGAGGGCTTCAAAGTGGAAAGGGAACAAAATGGTTCTACTGCACAAATGTGGTTATAAGACCAATGTTTCCATTTACACACCAGTCTTGCTGCATTTGTGGTTAAGGTATTAGAAAGGATGAATTGGATTTGTAGACATGAGATTTTCTGTGATGGTTAGTTTGGGTTTCTAAAGATGTCTTACTTTAATACTCTATCTGCATTTTACCTTATATAGATGCTTACTGATTATCACTCAGTTTTTATTTAAAGAAATTTAAATAAGTTATTACGAGATATCTAATGGTAACAAATTTTTCTTCTTATTATTAGTCATTTCTTCCCCCCCCCTCAATGGCTGAGGAACAGCATGAGCCATTTGAGTGGCTCCTGCTGTTCTCATTTGAGCATACTATCCTCTTGGATAGTATGCTCAAATGAGCTTCCAAAAATTGAAATGTAACAGATATAAGCTTTCTCCCCTCTGATACTTCTAAATATGGATCACGCCAGGCTCTTAGGCCTCTCCATTGGCACTCCTGGTGGATACCCTGCCAAGTACCACATAACTGCAGGCAAAACCCTGCAACTTTGAACTTCCCACCTTCAGCTCTACACTGTAGCTGGCAAAAACCTCGCTACGTACGAACCTAAACTCTAGTCATTGGCTGGGAAAAACTCTTCACCACTCTCTGAGTCCTGACTGTACTCAGAGATGGGCAAAAATCTACTACCATGTGGTAGATCTGTTCTACTGAGCTTAGGCCAATGAATGATTTACCAGCAAGAACTAGCTCCATTCTTTGGGTAATTGCTTTCTGGATGATCTTTAAAATGATGTTCAGTCAGTAAGTGTAAGCCCATGGAGATACTGAGACTGAATGAACCGTAAGTCATTTTCATATACAATTAGGGAAGTAGCATCTTACTCTATCATCGAATTATTTTTTTTCGTGTGTGTGTAAGAGAGATAGTTGTAAGTTTTTTCACTTGGTCAAAAAGTAAATTGCACTTGACAACAAATTGTATTCTTGAAAGTTTTAGATTTCTGTTGTAAAGAAATTCCTTAGAAATTCTGTTATAATAACCATGTGACAAGAACTAATATATTTCTTGTTAAACCTACTAAACCTACAAATACCAGACTAGTTTCATTTTCAGACAGTTATACTTCCTGGAAATTAAGTAAAAGTGTGGTTAGCAAGGGTGTGAGGACTAGATTTTATGCTTGGAAGTGATGAATTACCTACCTGGAGTCAGTTGAGTACTTTGTCAGTAAATGATTTTAAAAAAAGAAAAACAGAATAAAACAAAGAAAAAATAACAAGTATTGTTGATACTGATGATTAGTACTTGAATTGTTTAACATATCTCCCATGAATTTCAGGTTTCATGGAAGTGCCTGTCTAATAGGAATCAGAAGCACTACTTTACAGACCAAAACACAGTACCAAATAAAGTTACTTCAGGCCTTTGCAAAGCAGGTTGGTGGTTTCACACTGAGCAAGATCATCTACGATGTAAAGACTTCCACAGACATCCATGTCCATAGCAAAATTCAAATACATAGCCTGTTGGTTGGAGAGTGAATATGCTATCCAAGTGGATAGCATATTCACTTAGCAAATTTAACTATTTCTTCCATGTTCCGATCCTGGCTTAAAAATCCTAGCTGGAGTTAAATGTAAGCAAAATAGTCGCTTAAAATCAACTGATCACCATCAAGCACAGATGGCCATTGCCTGGACTGGAGGTGCCAACTCATCCACTGCATCAGTGGAGTACATGTATATACGTCCATCATTTATTTCCATCAGTGTATCATCCCCACTTAACACTTCATTTTTACTAGTTAATTTTAGGCCATGCAACTTGAGCATTGTCATAAGTAAGATTCCATGTCATTTGTAAACAAAAATTGGTTGTATAACAATCAATAGTTCCATTTATTGGATCTGTTTTTCACCAGGTCTTGTTTTTGTCTCCCTATTACAGTTCCCCTGTTTTAACTGAACTTATATGAAAAAACAGAAGTACAAGCATTCTAGTACATCAACATAATATATTATTATGTAATGACAATTTACAAGCATTCTAATTCATCACATAACATATTATGTGTATTATCATGTAATAAGCAGACATGTATTATAGCTGTCTTCCAAGATCATATGATGTTATTATACTTTCATGATTTATCTTTTAGAAATGTAAAGGCAGCTGGTACAATTGAAATTGCCAATATTTTATTTCCATCTTATCTATTGCACATATAAGTATAATTGTATTAAATGATATTAGTTGGGATAAAGGAAACTAAAATGAATTTCTTCTGGTAGTATTTTGTTATTCTGTTTATTTCCATTCTCCCTCCTCCTCCTCCTCTTTGCAAGCAGTCAAGTTACTTTTGAAAGACAGTATCCCTAACTTGATTTGACAGTCTTAAGTTAAATTTTAGTTTTACTGCAGTAGAATAGGGTGGAATGAAGTTTTTACACACACACACACACACACACTAAATATGTACTTACACCCTAAAAGCATGGTTGCTGCACTTTAACCTTAAATTGTAGTTGTAGCAGCAGCATTGTAACTGCTACATTCAGACTTGTTCTCTTCACCAGTTCAAGTATTGATTTTCTGCTTAGGTCAGCTAGTCGGAGTTTTGGGACTCTCCATTTCTGCTCTAGATTTTAAATATAATAATTTGTGTCATATCTTTCAAATGAGCAAAATTATTAAATTGGCTTAACAGATTTTTATTTTTTTAAAATAACTACTAAATGTTAGGTTATGCAAATTCATTGAGTAGACGAAATGTTTATGCCATTATTCAAATACATTCCAGGAAAATATCTGGAAAAACTGAAATTATATGTTTGAACACAGTTGTATAAAGAAAAGTTTCATCTAGAAATATCAAGCTGATTTTCCTATTATACTAACATATTTAAGATCTTGGTGTATTTTTTTTTTTATCACATGATCATGAAGAAATTTTCTGAATTTTCTTCGCTGAGTAGAAATCTATTGAATTACAGGTATAGGAAAGACCACCTGAATTCATTACCATTATAGTTTGTAATCTCCTCAATCACTAATTTCCTTTGTATGTGTGTGTGTGCACGCACGTTAATAAAACATGGTACATTTTTAAATGACTGAAATCTTTACTGGATGACATATTTTTATTTAATTATTTTATTACATCTTATTATATGCAGAGTATTTGGGGGACTGAAGTGGCTTGAAAAAGATTCATATTTTGTTAAAGATACCAAGCAATTTTATAAGCTAGGTTTTAATCCTTTTTCCCCAAGTAAGCAAACAGACAAGTAAGTCAAGTTTGCACCTGAACATAGTTCAAGTCTGAGGCAACTTGTGGTAAAGGTGGAGTAAGCTCCGATCACTTTCCTTAGTATTTTCCCCTAATGCAAAGCACATCCCCTTGCGGAGATGTATGGTGCTATGCATTAAAGGCAAGGGCCACTACCCTGACCAGTTTCGACCTTTATTGAGGTCTTGTCAGTGGTAGCCAGACCGAAAAAATGCCAAGGTTGAAGTAATGCAGAGCTTATAAATTTTACCTAAACAAGTTGCCACAAGGTGCTTTGACCTTATTAAATAAAAATCTCAGGATGAGAGTAAGATGTAGAAAGTTTTTCCCCCTTGGGTATATACTATGTTAAAGATACCAAGCAATTTTATGAGCTAGGTTTTAATCCTTTTTCCCAAGTAAGCAAACAGACAAGTAAGTCAAGTTTGCACCTGAATGTAGTTCAAGTTTGAGGCAACTTGTAAAGGTGGAGTAAGATCCAATCACTTTCCTTAGCATTTTCCCCTAATGCAAAGCACATCTTTGTGGTGGATTAAGCTCTTCATTACTTCAACCTTGGCATTTTTTTGGTCTGGCTTCCACTGACGAGACCTCAATAAAGGTCGAAACCGATCTGGGTAGTGGCCCTTGCCTTTAATGCATAGCATCATACATCTCCACGAGGGGATGTGCTTTGCATTAGGGGAAAATACTAAGGAAACTGATTGGATACTACTCCACCTTTACCACGAATTGCCTCAGACTTGAACTATGTTCAGGCGCAAACTTGACTTATTTGTCTGTTTGCTTACTTGGGAAAAAGGATTAAAACTTAGCTTATAAAATTGCTTGGTATCTTTAACATAGTATATACCCAAGGTAAAAAACTTTCTATGAGATTCATATTTGTTCTCTAGAATGGGGTTTCCTGACTACTTAAAAAAATAATAAATAAAAGGAGGTAGGTGGTGATCAAGAGGGTGAAGAGTGGCTTTTTTTTGCATGAAGCCTGGTTGGACTATAGAATGCATTGCTTGATAGGTCAGTGAGAGCACAAACAGTGAATGAGTTCAAAGGGAGGTATGATACTTTGTTGTCTAGGATGGGCCTTCCATGATGAAGCTTGTGAGTCCTTGGAGGTCTTGAATAATAATAAATAAATCTGGTAATGCCTTCTATTCTTTAAAGGGAATATGCATGGCCATTGACCTGGTATGACACCACTTAGCTGCCCACTTTTAAAGACTAGTGGACAGCTAGGCTTCACCCTAAACCAATCGCAGAATAGCTTGCCCAAGACAATCAAATGATTTTAATTGGCATTCGGATATTAGAGGATGGCAGACGACTATTGCCATCTTGTAGTTTCTAACCCTAATATTACATATTATTGAAATAATATAAGTTCTATTGTCGATTTTCTTGAAATTTTGTGAGAAATAATATCCATTTGTCCATTCTGGAGATTGACCAATTTACAATTTCATTGTGTTCTATGTTGAGCTTGACAAATGTGACTGTGTAGCCTCTGCTCTCCCTGCTGTTAGGTCTGTCATTGCAGTATAGAACATAGTTCCTGAGCCATGGGTTGTTGGCTGTTCAAAGATGAGTTTCATTTACAAGGATTACCTCAGCACTATAGCGTGTTGTAAATTCTTGTAGTTCGTACATTGTTTCCATTACCATTAGTGTTCCAGAACATAATCTATAGAGAATTTTGCCTTCTACTCTTGTTAATTTTGACTAGTGCAGTAAAGATAGTTTGTGTATGTCTCACAAACTGGTTTGTCGAGTCCTGGCTGGTGTTTGCTTTACTGAACTCGATTAACATTTCGCCTAGAGTGTCTGCTATGACAGCAGCTTTGTTTGATTTGATTGGGAGTTAGAATTCAATTTTTCCTGGAGAATTTCAAGCCACTATCTCTGCATACGAGGCAGGTTCTTGAGTTGTTTGTTATGCCGTTGTAGGGAGGATCAGCATTTTGCTATGGGTGCCCATGCAGTTGTTGCTAGGGCTGTTACGTTTTTGTTTGTTGATTTTTAGTACTGCTTGCATCCTCTATTGTTTGCAGGAATGTGGTCTGCTGCAGTTGGCATGTTTAGATGGCTCTGTTCTGATTTTTTTTTTTTTTGCAGGAAGCTATTGCTTAGTTTTCTCCGCATTTAACACATCAGAAATCAACCTTACAGCAGTGTTGTGAGTGACTGGATTTTTGGCAGCAGTGGCATTCTCCATTTGATGCCTTTGCTGTAATGGCTCTGGTTTTATAGCCAGGGCACAAACTTTTTTAGGGGTCGTAGGTTTCTCAGTACTGTTTGCTGATTTCCACTAGGACTTCTTGTTCCCCCCCCCCCTCATCATTTACTCTTTTTATAATCCACTCTGTGTTAATCCAATATAAAATCCTCTCACTAACTTAAACATCTATCATATCACCTCTTTCTCGCATACTCACCAATTCTGCAATTTACGTTCCTTTAACCTTCCTCCATAATCAACATTTAGAGTGCCTTGGTCACTCATTTCTGGACTTTTGCCAGTGTTTCCACATCATAATGAAAACTAGTTGACAAAATTTCAGCACAGCAGTCAAGTGTGGCCTGACTAATGCTTTGTTATTATTATTATTCAGGCCTCCATTGAGTCAAAAGACTCACGTGGGAGGCCCTTTCTAAGAAATACAAGTCTATCAAGACTCGTCGAGAGAGAGAGATCCCTCCTAGGAAACACATTCTATCATACCACTCCTTAAACGCATTGACCGTTTTTGCTCTCACCACTCTATCAGGCAATGCATTCCATGGTTCAACCACCCTCCATGCAAAGAAACCACTCCTTACCCTCTTGCTCAAAGTTTCCTTTCGTGACTTCCAGGGATGATCCCTTGTCATCACTCCTTCCTGCTGTTCAACCAAGCGAAATAACTCCCCAGTGTCAACCAACTGTAACCACCTTTCAATGGTTTAAAAGTCTCAAACATATCACCTCCCCTTCTTTTATCCACCAAACTCTGCAGTCCACATTCCCTGAGCCGATCCTCATCACTAACATTGTACAGTCCTGAAACCATCTTTGTTAACTGCCTTTATACCCTTTCCACAGTTAATTTATCCCCCTTCAAATCCTGGGGACCAGATCTGAGAACAATAGTCTAAGTGTGGCCTGATCAGAGTCTTATACAGCGGAATGATAACTCTTTTATCTCTGCAGGTCAGTGTCCTTTTCATTAATGTAGCAATCCTCTCTGTTACCTTCACCACCTTTGCAATATGTCCCCTAAATTTCAGGTTTCTATCAATCATCAACCCCAGATCTCTTGTCTCTCCTACTTCCTCCAGTATAGCTCCTCCAATAAAGTATGCAGTATCCCATCGATGTGTCCCAAACCTCAAGACCTTACATTTTGCTGCATTAAACTGACACCTCCCATTCATTTGCCCATCTATCTAGCTTATTCAAATCCTCTTGCAGGGCTACCACATCTGCACTATTACTAATAACCCTTCCCAGCTTCGCATCATCTGCAAACAACTGAATATCTCAGATGAAAAGCCAAACGGTTATTTTTTTCTGGCGAAGTTGATCAGTTAATAGGATAAAAATCCCTTATTGTTTTTCAGCCAGTAAATTGTTTCGCTTACTGGCTGAAAAACAATAAGGGATTTTTATCCTATTAACTGATCAACTTCGCCAGAAAAAAAAAAATAGCCGTTTGGCTTTTCATCTTAGTTATACTATGTTATAATAACATAATATAGTGACACACCTTTCTGGCAATTGTATAGCAAAAGTATGTAAGTTCTTTTCACTTAAACTCTGATATTCTAGGTCTAGCTACTCACTGATGAGACCTCAAAAAAGGTTGAAACCAGTCTGGGTACTAACCTCTCCTCATAATGTAAAACCGTATTACATCTCCTAAGAGCTGTGGTGTTTTACATTATGAGAAAAATATCAAGAACAGTGAGGGAACTTGCTCCACCTTTGCAACGAGTTGCCATGGTGTGGCACTACCAAGTGGTCACTTCTGCTTGGATATGCTGACAGTTCGTCGGCATGAAACGTTCAGATCATAGTTTTCGATCTTTGTTTCGCTTACTGGCTGAAAAATAATAAAGGATTTTTATCCTATTAACTAACTGAATATCTCGTTGCAATCCACTGATAATGTCATTGATATAAAGGTTAAACAATATAGGTCCCAGTACCAAGCCCTGTGGAACCCCACTTTTAACCTTCCACCTCTTTAATATTGCTCCACCATACATAACTCTCTGATACCTATCGGACAGCCAATCCTGAATCCAGTTGAACAATCTGACACCCAGACCCATGTCCTGCAACTTCAATATCAGCTTATCATGTGGCACCCTGTCAAATGCCTTTGCTAAGTCTAGGAAAATGGCAGTATATGCCTTTCCCTCATCTAATGCTCTTGTAACTTTATTATAAAAGGCTAGCATATTGCTAAAACAAGAGCACCCCTTCACAAATCCATGTTGACTCTCACAGATAGCATTACCCTTATCTGCCCAATGCTGTATACGATCTCTCACTCCAAGATCTTACTAACTACTGATGACACACAAAGTGACCTATAATTAGACACTTCCAGTCTGCTACTGCCCTTATGCAATGGCACTATCTTACTTTCCTTCCATTCCCTGGGCACCTTTCCCTCAGCCAGACTTTCATTGAAAAGTCAGGTCAAAGGCACTGTCAGTTTCCTAGCACATTCTCTCAAAACTCGTGGTGAAATACCATCAAGTCCCACAGCTTTGCTGACATCCAGAGTACTCAGTATTTCGAACACACTCGCCTCCAATCCTTGAATCTGCCCTATTCCTCTACTATTCAAATTGACTCCTCCAGGTTGAAATGCTCTAATAAAGTGTTCATTGAACAATTTCAATGTGTCCTCTGTATCAGTTACTCTATTCCCATTTTTATCGCATAATGTCATTCTTCCACAGTCATTTCTCCTCCTACTGCACATAGCTAAAAAAATTCCCCTAGGATTTTTCATTGGATCTAAGGGCCAATCTTTTCTCATATTCCAGTTTCACTTTCCTTACCATACTAGTCACTCTCCTGGAATACAGCTTACCATTGCTGCTAACAAATATTCCTTCACAATTTCCCAAGCACTAACGATATCCGGCCTTCCAATTCCTCCCTCCACGAAACTTCTCCAAGTTGATGTCTAAGACTATTATAATCACCTGCTTTATAATTCCACATACGTTCCCATCTCTTTGATACTCCTGTGATCTGATCCACAGATGAAAGGCCACAAGTAGAACTTGTAGTTAGTGCCATGTGCAGGCAAGAGGAATAGAAGAAAGGAGGAATCTGTTTACATTTTGCTTGAACAGCTAAAAGGTTGTAATTTTTGGGGAAGACAGAGTTGGGGAGAGACTATTCCAGTGGACAGAAGTCGATCGAATGAAAGAGGGGCAGTAAAGTTGGTGCTGTGAGTTTCGAGATGGACTTTATAAAGATGTTGATTAGCAGTGGCTCTTGTTTTAATGATTTTAGAGGAATAATATTGCCAATTCAGCAGAGCACTCTATGAAAGTATCTGTAAAAGTGGCACAAGGCAGAAACTGAAAGACTGTAAGAGAGGAATTGAAGTGGGTATGTGAGAGAAGAGGCGATTGTTAATTAGCAGAATTTCCCTCTTCTGGATAGAATTGAGCAATCTTAGAGAGGATTTTGGTGCACAACCCTAAATATTCTTCTTCTTATTATTACATCACACCTCCAGGGAGTCCAAAGACTCATCGAGGGAGGGCATCAACTCTACAACTCTTCGTCTCACTACTCTACCAACCTTCATCATCTAACACCAATGCCATCTACTGCTGACTACACCCACTAGTGCTTTCACAGGCGATCACAAACATCCATGCCCATGGTAAGATTTGAACCCACAGCCTTTTGGCTGGTGAGCAGATATGCCAACCACTCGGCCAACCATGCCGTCACAAATATGGGATCAGTATTCCATGGCTGGGCAAATTTGGGATTTGTATAGAGTTAGCAGCTGTGGAGGTGTAATGTAGTGTCTTGTGTGAAAAAGTACAACAAATATTTTGACAGCTGCAGAAGCCATAGTTGAAATGTGGTTGTACCAGAAAGATCAGAGGTGCAGGTCAGTCAAAGTTGAGAAATCTGATCGTGTTTGGATGTTTTAGTATTACTGAAGGTAAGGGGGAGTGATGCGAGCTCTTTCTTGTGAGAGCTCAGACAGGACCGAGTTTTGGTGGCATTGAAGTTTACAAGGTTGTCCTTGCCCCACTGGGATATAATTAGATCTGAGTCCAGGTCACTGGTTGTGGTAGAGCTTGAGGATTCTAATACCTGAGCACTACATGGTTTGTCAAATGAAAAGGAGAATTGGAGTGTATGGTCATCAGCAAAGCTATGGATAGGATTGGGAGTCTGTGAGAGCAGTCATTTATATACCAGATTAAGAGAGTGGATGAAAGAAAAGAACTCTTGGGTACTCCTGCATTGGTGGGGAAATCTGGGAAACTACCTCCTTATCTCTACTTATCACTGTTCTTCTTATTGTAGCAGCAAAGTGATGCAATCTTTGCAACATTTGTAGTGTGCCCTCTAAACTTCACTTTACTGTGAGCACCCCCCCCCCAAGATTTTGAATCCCTTCCACTTCATGAAGTACATTTCCATCAATACTGCATATCTCTACAAATTAAAGATGCCAAGAAATGATATTGTTGGTTTCATCATTTTTCCAAGTGTAAACAAAAGTTTGCATGAGAAGTAACTTCACAACTGGGCTTCTTGTATTACATAAAGGTATGTAATGCATACCTTAGTATTCCATAATGCAAAACACATATCATGACGGATATGTATAATACCATGAGGCCTCATCAGTCAATAAAAGTTGAAACTGGTCTGG
Source organism: Typopeltis vanoorti (assembly GCF_054136105.1). Taxonomy (NCBI): domain Eukaryota; kingdom Metazoa; phylum Arthropoda; class Arachnida; order Uropygi; family Thelyphonidae; genus Typopeltis; species Typopeltis vanoorti. Next base: position 125,073,953 of record NC_143560.1, read on the forward strand.
GTAGTGGCCCTTCCCATAATGCATAGTATTATGCATGTCCGTAAGGATATATGCTTTGCATTATGGGATACTAAGGCAATTAATGTGGTCATTAGCCTCTATATACAAGAAGCCCAGGTGTGAAGTTACTTTATGCACAAATATTGTTTTGCTTACACTTGGATAAAGGATAAAACCAAAGGTATAATTTCTTGGCATCTTTAATTTATAGTGTCATTGCACTTATTAAAACTATAACCCTGCTCACTTTCAAAGCTGAAAGTCTATTCAATTTCCCAGTACTCACTGTAATTCTCTCCAACTTTGCATTATCAACAAACAACTGAAGATCCCCAGTCAATCCACATGTAAATGTCATTTAATATGATTTTAATTATGAAATTTTTATTTATTCATCGTTTTCTGGTGTTTTATATATGATTAAGAAGAGAGGGCACATGGGAGGAAGGAATTGGATTTTATGCGGTTATTAAGGGACAACTATCTGCGACAGCATGTAGTGGAAAATACCAGGGGGCAGAGAGTGCTTGACCTAGTAATTGCAACTGAGAATGTGGCTGTAACGAACATGACCATGTTGCCACCAATTGGTGATAGTGACCATAATGTCATGACTTGGGAGGTGGCTAAAGGAGTGGAATTTACAATTAAGACAGGGTATATGTGGAATTACCGGCCTAGTAAGTATGACAAACTTAGGAGTGTGCTTCGCTCAGTGCCATGGCATGTAAAACTGCAAGGGCTGGATGTTGATAGTGCACATTGGAGGTGGTTAAGAAGTGTTTGCAGGAGGCAATGGTTGACTGTATACCAAGAGTCCGAATAATAAATCAAGTAGGGGTTAAATGGATGAATAACACTATTAAGCTTGAGCTGCAAAAAAAGAAACAATTGTGGAGGGAATTTAAGGAGAAAAGTGACCAACAGGCACAGGAACAGTATAAAGCTCAGGCCAGGATGGTAACAAGGGTGGTAAGAAAAGCAAAAGCAGATTACGAAAGAAAATTGGCCATGCAGGCTAAAGAGAATCCCAAACAGTTTTTTCAATATGTTGCAAGTAAAAGGAAAAATGTTCATGCCAGAATGATTTTAAAAAATGCTGAGGAGGCCGAATCAGTCAATATAGTGGAATTACTGAGCGAGCACTTTGCAAGAGTATATCATCCAAGTGGTGACATTGCAGGAATGGAAGAACCAACAGCTTATACTGGAATTGTGATGAATGAAGTAGAGGTAACTAGTCTATTACAGAACCTCAATGTCAATACATCTGTGGGATTGGATGGTATACCAGCTCGTGTTGTACGTGAAGTGGCTAAAGAATTGTCAGTGCCCTTGACCATTTTGTTTAATTTGAGCCTCGAGTCTGGGTCAGTCCCAAGGGGGGTGGAAAGAGGGGAAATTAGTTCCACTGCATAAAGGTGGTTCCAAGGCTGCTGTTGAAAATTACCAACCAATCAGCATAACAGGAATCATTATCAAGGTCTTGGAGAAAATAGTCAAGAGGAAAATACAAGATTGAATAGATGAAAATGGGATACTGTATTGGGGACAGCATGGTTTTGTGAAGGGTAGGTCATGCCTCAGTAACTTGCTCACGTATTATAACACAGTGACGGCTGAACTGGATAAGGGTAATGGGTTTACAGTGATTCTACTGGACCTTGCTAAGGCCTTTGACAGGATACCACATGGAATTCTAATCAGTAAATTGCAGCATATGGGGATGGATATAGGGTTGGTGAGATGGATAGGAGGGTGGTTGACGTAGCAATATCAGAGAGTGGTTTATTCAGGAGTAGAGTCCACAAGATGGCCTGTGACTAGTGGTGTGCCACAAGGATCTGTTCTTGTACCACTGCTGTTTAATTTGTTCATTAATGATATAGGAAAGGATATGAGAGGAACAGTTCATTTGTTTGCAGATGATGCAAAGTTGGGTAAGGCAATAGTGAATGCAGATGATGTCAAAATTTTGCAAGATGATTTGGATAGATTGGAGGTCTGGGCTGAGGAGAATGGATGTCAATTTAATGTGGCAAAATGTAAGGTTAGCAGCAGTTTACTACATTGGTGGACCTGTACTCCAGGAAATTGATGAGACACTAGATTTAGGAGTGTTGGTGGATAAGGAGTTGAAGTTTAGGGGGCTCATTGCAAAAGTGGCCAAATCAGCTCATCAAATCACTTGGTTGCTGAAAAATACTTTAACAAGCAGAGACAAGCAGGTTATTGTTCCTCTGTATTGAGCCTTGATAAGACCCCATCTCGACTACTGTGCCCAGATTTGGTCACCTAGGTTTCTTCTTGATGGGGAGGAGGTTGAGAGGATCTAGAGGCGAGTGACCAAGATGATAGCAGGTCTGTGGAATGAACCTTATGAGAACAGGTTGAGGATTTGTGGGTTGCAAAAATTGGTTGATAGGCAGAGGAGGGGAGATATGATTGAGACATTCAAATTACTGAAGGGTTTCTATAAAATTAATTCAGAAGATATTTTGAGAACAGGGCTGGTTGTGGGAGGACTAAGGGACATCCATGGAAACTGGGCAAAAGTGGTTAGTAAGGGTGTTAGAGCTGGGTTCTTTACTTTTAGAGTGGTGAATGAGTGGAATGGGCTGCCAGAGTCTGTGGTGGATGCTGTGACAGTGAATGAGTTTAAGGCGAGGTATGATAGATACTGTATGAATGTCGAATAGTTGTGATGAATATGATTTGGGGCCTCCCTCGATGAGTCTAATGACTCCCTGGAGTTGCCTGCAATAATAATAATATTTTGATGTTTTACATTTCATTTATTTTTAAATTTGTTTCTTAATTTATTTTGAATTTGTTCTTTTATGGTCATTCAGTTCTCTTCTTAAGCCTTAAAGATGTTTTTTTTTTTTTTGTTTTCTGTATACTATCTCAGTCAGATTTATGAGAATAGTATAGAAGTATGAAGCATTATATTTCCACACTAAATATAATTTCAGGGTATGTATTCAAAATATATTATCTGTTGTTAATTTAATATAACTTACCATATGCAATTTTCATAATAGTTGAATCACTAAATCACAGGTTTAAGCCAGTGAGTAAACACAAGAAGCATGCTATTTTATATCATTATTACATGGTAGTGGTTGGAAATGACAGTAGTGCTCAGAGTGCATGTGTGTGTTGTAGCATTTACCTTACTTGTTCAGATCTGTGTGCAAAGCATTCCTTAACTAGAGATGTCTGTTAACTGACATTAGGAACCAGCTGGAAGGATTGCTTATTATTTACTGCCTGACTAGTGCAAATAAATATTGCTTCTCTCTAATCAAAGGTATTTTACATGGAATTTTGTATGTAAATTCCACTCACAAAATGTCTTCTACATTATATGCTCTGAATTCCCTCTTCGTTCTGGCTTTTCACAACACATCACCTTGCACTTTGTTAGCCTTCTTTCATTTGCTCACATTGTTGGTTTATTAAAATCATCCTGCAAGATCTCTAATAACTTTATTTACTGTTCACCATTTTAGCATGTTCACCAGTCTTGACTCCATGGATGTTTGCAAATATAATAATAATAATAATACTAAGATTGCTCTGTATTGAAGGATATTTATATACAGAACATTTTCTAGGTCTTTACAGATAAAGATGAGTTAGTTGATATCAGACAGAGGCAATAGGATTTTGCTTCTGTCTGATACTTAGAGGGTATTAATTTTAAATAATCCTTTAACTTTATAATGCTAGTTATGAAAGGCTATCAAAACATAATGTGTAAGCGACTATAAACTAAAGATGCCAAGAAATTATATTTTTGGTTTAATACTTTCTCCAAGTATAAGCAAACAATGTTTGTACATTTTGTATCTTCATTACACAGGCAAAGTGGATATTAGATCCAACATTATTTTCAACATAAGTATCTTCATGACTGGGCTACTTGTATATAGAGGTTAATGACTTCGCATCAGTTGCCTTAGTATCCCATAATGCAAGGCACATATGCTATGCATTATAGGGAAAGGCCACTATCCAGACCAGTTTGACCTTTATTGAGGTATGTTTAAGTGCAGGGATACCTCTCCAAAAACTCTGAGCAATCTACAAGATCACTCTAAATCTCATTGAATGACCCTAAAGCATCGTTTCTTGACCTTTCTAAGCCCAAGGACCGGTAAAATGCCTAAAACAATTCTACGGAACTAAGTTATGTAATTTTTTTAAAATGTATGTGGGTATTACCAACATTTACATATATATTTACAACATATACATATTTACATACAATGTTTATATGTACACATTTACAAATACATGTGTAAACGTAATTAAGTTGGAAGTAAACGATTAAAAGTGTATCATCACTGAACAAAGGTTTAATTTTTATTAAACAAATAAAGGTATCAGTTTCCAATTTGTTGTGGGCAAATTAATGGGTAATCCAGCAGCATGCGGCCAACATCCCCATTCATCTACCCACTGCAACTTTCATATTTTATATGTCATCCCAATTCATCTACCCACACACATTAAGCTCACCCCACAACAACATTTTTAGCGCCGTTGGTACCATGGGCAAATGAATGGGGAATGTCAGCGCCGTCCTTGAATCCTTCCTTCATCTGCCCACAATGACGTTTATCTTTAATTCCGTTGTCCACATTCCCACAACAACTTTTATCTTCACGCACTGTCTGATTCGACCTGCGACATGTAAACCGTTCCATTCGTTAAGTGCGTTGTGAGACGAAGGAAAAATGTTCTTATCTTACTCCATTCATCATAATACTGAATACGAATTTGACATCGATGGATTCCATCATGGATGACATCCTTTGTCCTGTCCAAACCATCCTGTGCATATACCCAAAAATTTTATTCAGAACATCCCAAAGCCATTAATGCTCCCCATCCACACACACACACACTTGCCACTGATACGAATCGCCTTATTTCCCTGAGGAATTTTCCATGACCAGCAAAAAAATTTAAGACATCCTGTTAAGTGAGGTCATTCCCGATATCTATACAGTCCAACCCACGATGTTAGTCGTCAAGTGCCATCCATGTGGTCGGGCTCATTTTCTCGCCAGCGACCGTATGCTGTATATACCGTATGCATGTTATACTAATCGTGTTGTGATAGTGGTTTTAATTATATCCGTCCTGTTTTATCCAAAGGTACAACAGTGGTCATCGTAAATCTGGCAGATTCATTAATCGTGTGGTGGTTTTATTTATATCTGTCTTGTGTGCTGCTTGTATTTGTTACGTTGTGATGTGTATTTCTGTACAATCCATGACCCTAAGGATGTTGTTGTCTGCATACGACAGATTCGGTGTGCTCGGCCGCATATTCCTGCAAGCGACCATACGAGATGCGGAACTTCACTAAACGGGACGCGGGCAGCTATCCTCCTCACCAGCAGAGCTGCGCTTCGCCGTGACATCACTTTGCATAACTTTCGTTTCATCCCCCATTTTGGAAATGGATTAATTACGAAACCAGTCATGAGAATAATCGGAAACTATAGTCCAAATAAATAATATGATATAATTATGTTACTACTTACTTTTAATGGTTCAGCTTCTTGGCCTTTGCAGAGTTGCTGGATATCTTGCTCAAGATTGGTCAACTTCAGTGAAAGATCGGCGCACACACTAAGACGATTTCTGTATTTTGTTTTTATTTGAAGGAACGATGAAAATCCTTTCTCACAAAGATAGGTTGTACAAAACTGCATGATGATTTTCAGTGCTCCTTCAGATAATTGGGAAAATTCACTTCTCACTTAAGGCAAGATCCAAAATTGAGCCAAACCAAGATCACAGAATTGCATTTCAAGTCCATTGTCACTTGAAATCTCAATTAACTATTCTTTTTTTTCGATAATCGTTCTCGTGACTGTAAGCCTGAAATGGATCACGAACCCACAGAAATTTCTTATAAAAGTTATTCGGAAAATATGTTTCAAAATTCCGTTTCAGATTTTTGAGGTGGTCACAAACCCTTTCCAGAAACTCGGAATCAAGAAAGATATAATTTTCCACTAAAAAGTATTCCAATTTTGGAATACTTTTTAGTGGAAAACTGTCTTTTACATAATTAATCCATAAAACCAGTTTTTTCTCTAATGCCTTTATTCTATCATAGGCATCAAGAACAGTTAAAGAATTTCCCCATAGGGAGAGGTTTAGTTTATTTAATTTCAAAAAAATGTCTGAAAAGTAGGATAGTGTTGATAACTATGCTTCGTCAACAAAGAGTGATACAAAATCAGAATTACGTTCATTTACAAATAATAAAACTTCGTGCCTTAATTGAAATAATCTTGATTGAAATATACCTAATTTAAAAAAATTACCATTAGTACTTTGCCCCTAAAAAGCCAGCGAATGTCAAAATGAAGTAAAAGTTGTATATATTCACTGCCTATTTCATCACAGAGTACTGAAAATAAGCTGTTATTTAATGGTCGAGATTTAATAAAATTAATTAGCTTTACAACATTTTATAGCAGTGTTTTAAATTCTGGTGGCATTCCTTTGGAGGCCAACCTTTCCTTATGTATGAAACAATATACTTGATTCATATCAGGATCTACTTCCTTGACCATAGAAACAACCCATCTAAGCCTGCCTGTAAGGGCATGAGCTCAGTGGCGGACCTAGAACTTTTGCCGCCCGGGGCAGTCTCCAATTTGCCGCCCTTTCTAAGTCAAACAAATGGTGGTTTTTATAAATTAATAAACATAAATAAATAATTGTAATTGAGACAAACTATAGGTGGGTGCTTTTTTACCATTGGATGCCATATTTAAATTAGGCAGTAATAAAGGAGGCCGCATAAGTTGATAAAGCTATAAATGCAACTTTTTTAAAGGCCGCAAGAAACTTACGGAGGCCGCAGGTTCCCCACCTATGAGACAAAACATATACCTAATTTACAAAAAAAAATTACCATTAAATATTTTTTATTTTATATTTATAAATAAATAATTTCATTTCTTTTGGATAAACAAACAAATTGTACACATGTGTATGTAAACATATTTATATATTTACTCTTCTAACTTTCATAGTAGAAAAATCATGTATAATGCCCTCAAAATTTATATTATTTGTAATTTCTTGTTCTATGGACAATATTGCAAGATTTTGTAGTCTTAAATCACTCATTGTGGAACAAAGATAATTTTTTATCAACTTCAATTTGGAGAAGCTCCTTTCGCAACTAGCCACACTGATAGCAATTGTTAAAAAAATTCTTAGCAAAATTACAATGTTGGGTACAGAATTTTCCAATCTATACTGTTGAATAAATTTAATAAATTTTAGTAGATCAAGAATGCCTCCCCCCCCCCCGTTTTTCCAACGTTTTGCCTCTTCTTGTAGTGTAGGTACAGCCATAAAAACCTGGATCCTTTTTCTTTCAATATGAACTGTTCTTTATCAATGTCAATAAAGTCATTTATTTGACATTCAAATTCTTCATTTAGTAGGTTACATGGTATTATACACGAATATTTTCTTGCAAGGATATGCAACTGATCAAAGCGTTCTTTTATTTCCTTTATAATTCTATCCATAGATAAAAACATTTCTTTTCGTACTTCTTGTTCTAAGGATAGTCCCACGTCTCGTGAATTTTCCCCACTCATATTTTTTCTCCTTCTAACTCGACGCTCAGTCGATATCTCCAACTCTTCACAAATTGTTTTGGCTGCTCTAACAGCATTTTGTATTAGCGCATCTCTTTGTTCCATGAAATGGGTTTGCAAAGAATTTAGTTTTATATGGCATTGACGGATATTTAACCCTTTTATTTGCAGGTATTTTTGCGCTTCATTAATTTCCAAAAGGACTGGTTCCCATAAATTGAGATAACATAGAAAAGAAAAAGATTGCATTGAATTGAGTAATATTCCAGCATCTGATCTCGTTTTACTATTTTCTTCTTCAGATGTCAATTTTTCTAAAGCTTAAAATGTAAAAAAATTGGTTTTTTATTATAGTTACCGCTTCTGCTCTAGCGCTCCAGCGAGTTTCTACACTGCATTTAACACCTTGACCAGTGACAGAAAGTAAAACATCCCATCGATGAGTGGAAGAAGAAAACAACGTAAACAACTGTTCGATAGTTCCAAAAAATGTTATGGAATCAATAGCAGTAGAAGCTGCGTGTAAACATGCCAGGTTTAAAGAATGATTTGTACATGCTACAAATTCTGCATTTGGATTTATTTCCTTAATGCGATTTTGAACACTGCTGTGCTTTCCTGCCATGACGGCAGCATTATCATAAGCCTGTCTTGCAATTTTTTATATCTAAACCATCATTTTCTAATTTTGTTAAAATCATATTTGTGATTTCCTCGGCAGTTTTTCCTTTAGTTTCTACAAAGTCAATAAACGATTCTACAACTTTAACTTCGCTACCATCAATAACTACATATCTAATAATTTGACTGGTTTGATCTTTGTGAGAAATATCTGGAGTTCTGTCAAATATCATACAAAAGTATTTAGCTTTCTTTATATGATTCATAATTGTTTTTCTCACTGCGCCTCCCAATAGCTCTATGAATTTGTTCTGAATCTTCGGCGACAAATAAGAGATACTATATTTATTACCCATCTTAATTTTTATTACATGTTCACGTAATACTGGGTCATACTTAGCCAACAAGTCAACAAGCTCTAGAAAATTTCCTCTATTTTCCATTGAATTGATGTCTTCCTGATGAACACTTTCACGATGACCTCGAAACGCCAAATTTTGTTTTGCTAAGAATCTAATTATATCGAGTATTCTTGTAAGAATTTCCTTCCATTTTTTAATTTCCTTATCAACAAACTACAACAACCTTCTGTTGTTGTAGTTTATCAAAAGTTGCGCCATGTCCAAGTCTTATTTCTAATTCCTTCCATTTGGAAAATGATCGAATGTGCAGTGGGCTCAACTCGTGTTGACTTATTTTGGGATGATTTTCCATGTTAAAACTTGATTGACAAAGATCATCAAACAGTTTGCAGCAAAAACAATAAATAGTTTTCTTCGATGGTGAATACACCATCCACGATCTTAACAGCTTTTCACCATTAGGCAAAATTTGAAAAAACCAGTCGCGATTAAGCTTTCTTGTTTCACCTTTGGCTTTAATTGTATTACCAGGACGTTTTACTCCTTCACTAAAATTGGCGTTTAAATTTTGAATTGCAAACGGACCTTGACGTACCAGGAATACGCTTGTATTGTCGTCAATCTTGTTAGGCCATAATCCAACATCTTTCATAGAAATAGACAGAATAATTTGTGCAACAGACTCTTCATCAGAACTTGATGAACTTTCTACTTCTTCGCCAGTATGTGAGCCAGGTCTTTCCTCTTCAACAGCATTGGAATAAGTTTTTTCGCCTTCAAGGGCGGCTTCTTTGCCAGTACTTGAGGCAACAATATTAAAAGAACTAGAAGTTGATTCATGGGAGATGTATTTGAGTAGTGCTCCAATATTTTTATTCTGTATTTCCTCCCTTGCCTTCTTTTCTTTCTAAATGACGCTCTGCTTTCCTTTATTCGTTTCATCCTACGGATATATTAAAAAAATAAATTATAGAAATAAAACGTCTATTTCGTATTTTCGTATTTTTTAATAAATAATAAATTTCGTGAAATTTCAATGAAACGCAAATTATTTGTGCTACTTTAATGCAATAGAAAACATAAATAGAAGAAATTTAATTTGTAATAACTTGCCTTAGAACAATTTTCTGAAAACTGAAACAGTAATATAAATTACTACTTGCAAGTTGCACAATATTTGAACCACCAATATTTAATGCAGTAAAGAGTGCGTACAGGTCGACCGCTTAACTTATGAAAATATATCGGATATCGCGGACCTTCAAGATTATTCTTACGCGGCCGCCAGTGTTTCGTCTAGTATCGTTGCCTGCGTACATTTCAGCCGTAGCCTCTTGAGTGTGACTTAGCCGCGTCATCTCTATGGTAATGGTAATACTAAGCATTCGATAAACATCGAGCACGGAGTAGTACATAGAACTTCTACTCGACGTCGGCACCATTGATGTCTGTATCCGAGCAAAATTTTTAGAGATAATATTTTCTACCCTACATTGACTTGACGACGAAGAAAAATATTTGAAATCATATAGTAATTCATAATTCGTGGAAATCGAATAGTAAACTTATGAAGTGAACAAGTTGTTTTTTACAACTATAACTAAATATAAAAAATGCCGCCCCCAAATATGTGCCGCCCGGTGCGGACCCCACCCACTGCCCCTCCCTAGGTACGCCACTGTGTGAGCTCCATCTAAACAGAAGCCTAAACAATTTTTCCCAATGGATCCTTTTGTGTATTATGTAATTATTGAAAGTGTGAAATACTTCTTCTCCAGTTGTTCGTGATGGCAAATTTCTACGAACAAAACAGAATATCATCATGAATGTTGTTATCATGCGCATATCTTACGTTGCATATTAACTGCGCATCATTTGTAACATCAGTAGTCTCGTCTATTTGTAACACATAATAAGGGTTCTTAACTCTTTCTATTAACTGAGATTCTACATCACCTGGCAATATCATTAATTCTGCGACTGACAGTGTCATTTGAAAGAGGACAACTTCTTTTAGTAACTTGTTTCCAGGCATATTTTTACCACATCTTTTATAGTTGAAAGTAGCAAATTTTCCCCAATACAATGAGGGTTCCCTGTTTTCACTATGTGCCAATTTAAGAGATAGGATGCTTCCAGTGCCTTGCTATTAATGGAACCCATGGCCGAAACTATATCTTTTCCATGATTTAATGTCCCTAAGCATCGGTGAAAAAATTCAATTGGCTTAATTTTCGCATCGCAATGTTTAGTTTCTAAATGTTGTCGGAGTTTCGCAGGTTTCGTGCACTCGTTTGACAACACTTCATAACACAAGACACATTGAGATTTCTGTTCACTTTCATCTCCACACCAAGTAAACCTGAATTCCAAATATGAACTATTATATTTCCTACTGTATTTTTTCTTTGAACTGCTTGTTTCTTCTACTTTAATGGTATCAGATTTACTCGCCGTTACAACAAGTGTATCACAATTAGGGTTAGCATCACCAGTTTCATTTGCTTTTCTTTTCAAAATCCTAGTTCTAAGCCACTTTTCCATTATTAAAAACGTTTCTGAAAAATATAAATACTGGGGTTAACTCACGACACACTTTGTCAAAGTATCATTTAACACTGCTGAAGGTATACTGAGCCTTGGTTGAAGGAGGAAAAACCTTCAGTAATAAAAATCAATGAACAACAAGCAATTGGTTGAAATGTGGATAACATAGGTTCATTTCAAATCTGACAAAACAGCAAGGGAAGGCGGAAGCAATAAAACTATACTGTTATTCACTTAACCCCTCTTATTATTCGTCATTATGCTGATGCAAATTATTGTAGTGCTAGAATGAACCGGTAACAAAAGAGGGGTGAAGGGAACAACAATATAGTTTTATTGCTTCCACCTTTGAACATTCTGATGCTATTTGTTGTTTTTTAAGTCTCCATTTGATTTCAATTATTTTTACTTATTCAATTTTAATTTGTTTGGATAATTAAAAATATTTAATTAATTTAAGTGTCTGCCTGCGGACCTGTGGTCCGTAGACCCACAGGTTGAGAAACACTGCCCTAAAGAATCGCTACTAAAGCTGTTACTCCTGACCTGAGTCACTCTAGAACAGGAAACTCAGCAGTGGTTCCACCCAGTGACAGCCAAAAACCTGTCACCAAGTAGAGCCTCTCTACTCCCTAGGAAGCAAGCAAACCCAATGACTAGCATTAGTAAATATCATCAGTGGAAGCCAGTTACAGAAGAGATACCAATGTTGAGCAAAAGTCATATATTATCCATATACAAGTAGTCAAAATACTCTGGATTATAGAGATGTTCAAAGTTTTTTCACTTGGTTATACTATAAATTAAAGATTCCAAGAAATTATATTCTTGGTTTAATCCTTTTGATAATAAGGTGTGACACCTTTTGACTACTAATGTATGGATAATGATTTCTGCATTACTTCAACCTTGGTATCTCTTCTGGGTCTGGCTGCCCCTGATGAGACCTCAATAAAAGTCGAAACCAGTCTTGGTAGAGTCCCTGCCCATAAAGCATAGCATTATACATGTCTGAAAGGGTATGTGCCTTGCATTATGCCCCCATTGTGAAGATATTTCATGCTCAGACATTGTTTGCTTACACTTGGAGAAAGGATTAAACCAACAATATCATTTCTTGCCATCTTTAATTTACATATAACCGAGTGAAAAAACTTTCAACATTGGGGTCATGGATCTTTCTTGAAATTTTGGAAAAAACATTTTGCAAAATAGCTATTCTTATCAGTTTTTTCATTTCTAGGAATTTTTATATGCTCAGCCCACCACCATCACTGCTCATGGTAGCTTGTGGGACTCTCCTTAGTTGTAATACTTCCATCTCAAGCCAGGACTGCATGCCTCTGGTAAGTAAGCATTGACTGAACTTGACATTTTTTTTTTAAACTTCTGTTCAGTTATTATATCCATGCAATTTTTGATTAAACTCTATTTTTTACTTCTGATCTTTTATATTCTTGTATTCCATTTTTTGTATTCAATGCTATGTGTACTTGTGCATGTATTTATTTCTGGCCAAACTCAGGGTATCTGAAGAGTGGGTGCCAAACCCAATCTTTAGTGGTATATGAAAAGGATTGTATTCTTTATTGGAGAGAGGGGTGGGGGGGAGACTGACTGCAGTATTTTTATTTAATGAACATAAAAATATCTTTAAACAACATATACATATGACACAGCCTCCATACCTGATTCGGTATAGATGAAGTCCTTTGGTCGGAAAAACATGGGTTCTATGGTTCACGGACAATTCATCATGCAAAAACTATTCATCACGAGGAAAATTCGTTATGCAAACTATTTATTGGGGAAAAAATTCGCTTGAAATGATATTGCATTGATATTGACATATGAAAAGTAAATGCAGTGCAAGATAAATTTCACAAAATATAGTTTTTTTTATGTATTTATATATTATTTATTTAGATTTTCATAATATTTTTTATTCCTATACAGTGAAAGTAATATTTTTATTGGGAGCATGCATCTATATATATATATTTTTTTTTCAGTAAAGAAGACTAAAATTTCTGTTGATAGAATATTAATATTTACAAAACTGGAATAGGGTGGTTTAGGGAGAAAGGGCACCATATTTAAGAATATGTACTCTGCGAACCATTCACTATTTTTCTGTGCACTTAGACACCCATCCAGGTGTATGTGTATGTAATTTATATAAATTTATTTATTTATTGAACTTCATACTGAGAGTACAGTATTATACTTACAAATCTTACTAGGCTGAAGCCTTTATAAGAGATCACCCGAATCTGGCATGAGGCATTCCAATGGTCATATGCTGATGGCAGCACCAAGCTACCAGTGTGCCCTGCAGAGCATGCAGAGGCAGAATTTTAAAGTCTCCATATGACAGTCCTAATAAAGAGAGGTCTTTATAACTAGCGGAGCACCAAACCCCACAAAAAGAAATAGTAGCACTATTTCTTTTTGAGGAATTGCCCCAAACTCCTCTTGTATTAGTCTTACAAAGTTAGTGACTAGTATGGTAAGGAAAGCGAAACTGGAATATGAGAAGAGATTGGCCCTAAGATCCAAAGAAAATCCTAGGAAATTTTTTAGTTATGTGGCCAGTAGGAGGAGAAATGATTGTGGAAGAATGACATTGTGGGATCAAAATGTGAATAGAGTGACTGATGCAGAGGACATAGTGGAATTATTCAATGAACATTTTATTGGAGTATTTCATTCCAGAGGAGTAAATTTTAATACAGGAGGGATAGGGCAGGTTCAAGGTTTAGAGGTGCAGGAGGAGAGTGTGTTCCAAATACTGAGTACTCTGGATGTCAGTAAAGCTGTGGGACTGGATGGTATTTCACCACGAGTTTTGAGAGAATGTGCTAAAGAACTGACAGCTCCTTTGATCTGGCTTTTCAATGAAAATCTGCCTATGGGAAAGATGCCCAGGGAATAGAAGGAAGGTAAGACAGTGCCATTGCATAAGGGCGGAAGCAGACTGGAAGTGTCTAATTATAGGCCAAACTGTGTGTCAACTACAGATGACACACAGTTTGTGTGTCATCAGTAGTTGTTAAGATCTTGGAGAAATTAGTTAGGGACCATATACAGCATTGGGCAGATGAGGTAATGTTATCTGTGAGAGTTAACATGGATTTGTGAAGGGGTACACTTGTTTTAGTAATATGTTAGTCTTTTATAATAAAGTTACAAGAGCAGTAGATGAGGGAAAGGCATATACTGCCATTTTCTTGGATTTAGCGAAGGCATTTGACAGGTGCCACATGATTACTGATATTTAAGTTGCAGCACATGAGCTTGGATGTCAGGTTGGTCAACTGGATTCGGGATTGGCAAGGAGGCAGAGGATTACAAGTGGGATCCCACAGGGCTCAGTACTGGGACCTATATTGTTTAACCTTTATATCAATGACATTGTCAGTGGGTTGCAGGGGCGAGGGGATATTCAGTTGTTTGCGGATGATGTGAAGCTGGGAAGGATTATTAGTAATAGTGCAGATGTGGTAGCCCTGCAAGAGGATTTGAATAAGCTCGACAGATAGGTAAATGAATGGGAGTGTCAGTTTAATGCAGCAAAATGTAAGGTCTTGAGGTTCGGGACACATCGATTGGGATGCTGCATACTCTATTGGAGGAGCTATGCTGGAGGAAGTAGGGGAGACAAGAGATCTGGGGTTGATAATTGATAGAAACCTGAATTTCAGGGGACATTTTGCAAAGGTGGTGAAGGTAACAGAGAATTGCTGCGATAATGAGAAGGACGCTGACCTGCAGAGATAAGAGTTATCATTCCTTTGTATAAGACCCTGATCAGACCACACTTAGACTATTGTTCTCAGATTTGATCCCCAGGATTTGAAGGGGATAAATTAACTGTGGAAAGGGTACAAAAGCGGTTAACAAAGATGGTTTCAGGACTGTACAATGTTAGTGATGAGGATCGGCTTAGGGAATGTGGACTGCAGAGTTTGGTGGATAGAAGAAGGGGAGGTGATATGTTTGAGACTATTAAACTGTTGAGAGGTGGTTACAGGGTTGACACTAGGGAGTTATTTCGCTTAGTTGAACAGCAGGAAGGAGTGATGACAAGGGGCCATCGCTGGAAGTTAAGAAAGGAAACTGTGAGCAAGAGGGTGAGGAGTGGTTTCTTTGCATGGAGGGTGGTTTAACCATGGAATGCATTGCCTGATGGAGTGGTGAGAGTGAGAACGGTCAATGATTTTAAGGAGTGGTATGATAGACTTTGTGTTTCCTAGGAGGGGACCTCCCGCTGTGAGTCTTGATAGACTTTGTGTTTACTAGGAAGGACCTCCTGCAGTGAGTCTTTTGACTCCATGGAGGCTGGAATAATAATAATGAAAAGTCTTGGTTGTGCTTGTTAAGATGGCTAGAGGTGAGGGAACACCCAGTACCCACTGCCTGGGCATCAATAACCCATATTTTTTCTTTCTTTATTATCAAATCTGGTTTCCTTAAGCCTACCTCTGTACGGAAGTGAGGTTCTACCATGGTCTCCCAACCTTTATTTCTTAAACAGTTATTTAATATGGAGACCATAGCATCATGCATCCATACATGGATTCCATGTGTTCTAAAACAACACTGAGAGATGTGAGATAGTTTCACTGTAGCAGCAGCCAGCCCCACAGTTCATGTCATTTCTACCCCAACGAACTGTACTGGCCCTCGTGGCCAGGGCATTAATTCTAGTCCTAATAAAGTCTTCATAATCATATCCTGGTAGTAATCTGGTTCCATCCCTAATCCACTGATGTTGAGGGGGCACCTTATAAGATTTACAAAGAGAAATACAATTGACAGTGCCATAAAGTAGAGATCCCCATCTCTTATGCTCTGCTGATGCTGTCACTATCTTGGGAGCCCCTTGGTACTGGATCCAACCCCTAGTGCATCTGTAATCGTCTTAAATAATAGAACTATGGAAAGCCTCTGTAAATATGGGTGAGGAGGAAGCTTCAATCTTTGCTAACCAGATGAAACACAATTACAGAATCAACCAGCTGAAAGATGGAATACCGAGCCCTCCATCCTTCTCTCTAGCATGAAAATACGCCACTGGGGGTGTCAGGAGGTAAGTGGAGCCAAGATCTCACTGCAGAGCGAACTGCCTTATCCATTCGGGATAGTACTGAAACATACGTTCTTCTGAGCACCAAATTGTGGTAATATCTTGAAGTAAATAGATAGACAGAATAAAGAACCTGTGCTGTGGCTTAGGAGGAACTTTCCTCAAAAGAGTAAGCCCAACAACCAAGGCTGAAGACACAGAAGACCTTCCTTTTATAGTGAAGAAGATACCCAAGTATTTCCATTCTTCCGGGATGGTCAAAGAATGTAATGACCTATCATGCAGGGAAAACTCAATGTTCTCAACCTTAAGCTTCTTGTTATAGCCTGAAGGGACAAGGGCTAAAGAGCTTCTCTGCATTAATATTAAAGCCTCCGACATGAAAAAAGTCAACTGCCTGATCGAGGAGTTACTGCAGGCCTACTTTAGTAGAGGCCACAAGAATAAGGTGGCGGCAAAGGCCATCGCATTAAGAGAGTGTGTACCAAGGGAGTAACCATATGGTTAGGAAGAGAGTTAAGAAACTCGCCAATGATGCAAGTAAAGAAAAGAGAGGATAGAGGATCACTCTGGCAAACCCCCCGAACAGCTGGAATAGAGGTCGCACAGGATTCTAGTGATAGAAAGGGAGATACCAGAATAAAGCTCCAATACACATGATAGGGAGTCTGGACATCTGACAATAGATAACCGCTCTAAGAATAGCAGGAAGGGAGACCTGTGTGTATGTGTATTTTATCTGAACTAATTCAGAAGATGAAGTGTTTCAGTTATTGAAAATGACTCCTCTTTTTCCTTCATATGAAAGGTATGTCGTACACTGTTATTGTTTATAGACCTAGTTTAAGACCCTCTCATTTGTTTGTTGTTAGTGTCTGTGTGCACATATCATAGTTTTATGTTCCCAGAAGATGGCAATGTAACATTGCTGAAATATAGGAAGGTATTGATTAAAGTTTTTTTAATTAATATTTTAGTATGCATTGTCATTTCCTAAAAAAATTTAGTCATGTGTAACCAACGTATAAGTTTATCTTCGAGAACTAGTTTAAGATCATAGGTGCACTTTTGAGTAATTATATTAAAGAAACTGATAATGAAATTACTTAAATGCTATCAGAATGATGTAAATCAGCATTAGTTAAATTGCCATCTGCAACTGCGAAACTAGTCTTCTTCTTTTCCTACAATGGTAGTATTTTCAGATGATGAAATTCGCCTCTCACCTAAAAACAGTTGCAAACATATGTTCCCATTGTGAGTTTTGAATCCACAGCTCATTGGTAGGAGAGGGTATGCTATCTAAGTTTGGTTGTTAATGACATAATATTTCTGATTACAGTTTATTTTTGAACAGTTCACAAGAGAAGTATTAATTATGTATTTCACTTTGGGAGCATGCATCTGTGTGGGTGTGGGTGTGTATATATATATATATATATTTTTTTTTTTTTTTTTTTTTTCAGTAAAAAAGACTGAAATATAAAATTTTAAATTTCTTAGTGTCATAAAATACTAGTATTGCAGCTATAGATGGCAATTTAGCTTATGCTGATTTACATAATGATATTAGTATTTATGTAATTTTATTATCATTTTCTTTAATATAATTACTCCCAAGTGCACCTATGATCTTAAACTAGCTCTGCAAACAATGGGAGCATATAGGATGTCTTTACAATGCAGTAAAAGTGCAGTGATTTTTCAAGACACACATGAATTCAGTAACTGAAAGACGTCACCTTCTGAATTAGTAAAATATTGCAAATAAAAAAAAATATTGCACCTGGATGAATGTCAAAAACGTCGAACAGAAAAATAGTGAACGGTTAGAAGAATAAATGTTCTTAAATATTGTGCCCTTTCTCCCTAACTATTCTTAAATATTTTATTCTCCCTAATAACTAATCTACTATTAATAGTTAAAATAGTTAATAGGAATATGTAAATAGTTAACTATAAATAGTAGTTGAAGATAACTATTATCCCTAAATATTCTTAAATATGATGCCCTTTCTTCCTAACCACCTTATCCCAGTTTTGTAAAAAATTAATATTCCATCTACAGAGCCTGTAGTATCTAAGTAAGAAAGAATATTAATAACTTTATACGAAATAAAAAATTTCAGAACACTAAATATAATTGAAATAATAAATAATACATAATATAAAATTTTATATATATATATATATATATATATATGTATATGAGGTGCTTAAGGGTCAAAGCTGTATAACTGAGAGGAGACCTCCACATAGCCTTTAAAGGAATGCGGAGAACCGACCAGGGCTTCTGACCTAATGTAGAATCCTCACCTTCTCGTGGTGCACTCTGTTGGGTATCTACCTGGATACTGAACGAACGAGGATGGGCTGGCAATTTGGGATTTAGCTGACCAAATTGTATTCTTATTGGTTAAACCAAAATAAAAAATGATGGTACAACATGACAAAATTTCATGCCGGCTGGGGCGTCGCCCGTTTAAACAAGGCCCCCCCGTTGTTTTCGCCAGTGAACCAGAGCGAACAGCGAAAAGTCAGCTACTGGAACAAATCTGAAAACAAACCCCAACTCAACATCACCAGAGTTAAAGATCGGTACTATCAACATAAGAAGCCTGAATGGCAAAGACATGGAGCTAGCTGAGGAATTTGATAAGTACCAGATCGACATAATAGGGGTGACTGAAACAAAAAAAGACCAAAACTGGTGTGATCTTTCTGAGCAATAAATACAAAATGTTATATTCAGGCAATGACAATCAAGGAAAAGGAGTAGCCATAGTATTCAACACAAAATATGAGACTAATCTTCTTGAATGGCAGTCAGTCTCAAGTAGAGTAATGTGGGCAAATATGAGAATGGGGAACTGGACAATGAGACTTATTTATGCCTATGGTCCCACAGAAGGTTCTACTAAGGTAGAAGTGGAGGAATTTTTTGAAGCTTTAGAAAAAGCAACTGACACAATGAAAAAGGAAAAGTTGGTCCTTGTTGGGGATCTAAATAGCAGAGTAGGAAATGATTGGGAGACATTCAAAAATATTTTGGGAAAATTTGAAGAAAAGAGCAAAGCTAATAATAATGGCAAATATCTGTTGGATTTCTGCTCAGAACATGGACTGGTTATTACTAACACCATGTTCCAACATAAAAATGTGCACAAATTCATATGGAGAGAAGAGGCTAGGAATAAAAAAAGTCTCATTGACTATGTTATTGTTGCTAGTGATGTTTTCTCCCTGGTGCAGGACACCAGAGTGTACAGAGGATTTGAAATTGGAAGTGATCACTATTTAGTCTTGAGCAGGATAAAATTGAATTTCATATTGACAAGAATAACATGTAAGAAAGTTTTAAAGCGAATAAAAGTTGAGCAGCTCTCAGATGTGAACTGTAGACTAAAATACAGAAAGATTATTGAAAAGAAAATGAAAGAGTTTGAGAACAGGAATCAAACCTTGGAGATTCAGTGGCAAACTCTGAAGAAAACATTGATTGATTCTGCCAGAGAGGCATATGGTGAGGTTGTGTGCAAGGATAAAAAAATCAGCACTCCCTGGTGGACACAGGAAGTTAAAGAGGCAGTGAAGGAAAAGAAGAAAGCCTATCAAAAGTTCCTGGCAAATAAGTCAGCTTTTACTCTTAGAGAATACAGAGACAAATGTAAGAAAGCTAAACAGTGTGTAAAACTAGAAAGTCATGGGAGGAATTTGGCAAGAATATAGAAAATAAATATCAAGAAGGTGGCAAAATATTCTGGAGATTGTTGAAGAAACTTAGGAATGGAGGAAAGAGTGCTGTAAAAGGAGTTAGAGATGATAAAGGTGACATGAAAACAGGAGAAAAAGATATCCTTGAAGTATGGAGTAATTACTTTGAAAAACTGCTAAATGAAACAAGCAGTGATGACAGCACAGTGATAAAAAACACTGACCAGGCATGCAGTCAGGAATACATATCCATACTTGAAGTAGAAAAAGCCATCAAAGGCTTGAAATGTGGAAAGGCAGCAGGAGTAGATGATATTCGACCAGAAATGCTGAAGCATGGTGGTTATAAGAGTCTTACAGTGGCTGCACTGCATAGTTCAGAAAGCCTGGACAGAGGGACGAATTCCTGATGATTGGAGTAGAGCTCTCATAGTACCCATATATAAAAAGTGAATTAAAACTTAATGTGAGAATTACAGAGGTATTTCCCTACTGAGTGTTCCTGGCAAGATCTATGCAAGTATACTTGAGAAACGGTTGAGAAGAATTGTGGAAGAAGAGCTTGGTGAAGAACAAGCTGGATTTATGCCAAATAGAGGCTGTCAGGATCAGATCTTCACTTTACGACAAATAGTCGAGAAAGCATGGGAATACAACAAAGATCTGTATTTAAGTTTTGTCGATTTGGAAAAGGCATATGACAAGTGCCAAGAGAGAAGCTATTCAATACGCTGCAGTTATATGGTGTCAATGGGGCATTATATCAAGCAATACTTAGTGTTTATTTGAGTGTAAGTCAGCTGTTAGAATTGAAGGAAGTACAGGAAGATGGTTTAATGTTAAATCTGGTGTGAGACAAGGATGTACATTATCCCCTCTGTTATTCATTATCTATATGGATCACATTATGAAGGAATGTGGTATTAAACCTGATATCAAAATTGGAGATGTTAATGTCAGCTCTCTGCTTTATGCGGACGATGTTATACTTCTAAATAAATCCGCTACAAGTCTGCAAGATTCACTGACTAAATTGAATAGCTGTTGTAACAGATATGGATGAAGGTCAGCAATAAAAAGACAAAGACAATGAAAATAGGCAGAATCATTGAAAATGTCAACTGTGTTGTGAACGGAGAACCTGTGGAACAAGTAAAACATTACAGCTTAGGCACGATTTTTTACTGAAGATGGTAAATTAAATATAGAAATAGACAACAGAATTAGCAAAGCTGGTATGGTGGGAAGTCAATTGAATAAATTCATATGGAATAAGAAAGAAATTAGTCGGAACACTAAATTAGCTGTATACAAGATAGTGTTCAAACCAGTTTTAACTTATGGATCTGAGAGCTGGGTCAGAAGTAAAACACTTGACCAAAGACTAGAGACCGCAGATATGAGAGTCCTGAGAAAGATTAGATGTATGAACAGATGGCATCAATGGCAATATCATATTAAAAATGAGGATATTTGGAAAGAACTTGACATTGTCAGCATCCAGGAATGCGTTAGCAGAGCTAATCTCAGGTGGTATGGTCACTTAAATAGAATGGGAGAGGAAAGATTAGCAAAACAAGTGTTCTCTGCCAGGTTGGCAGGAAAACGACCCAGAGGAAGACCAAGATATAGGTGGATTGATACGATACAAATGTGCCGTGACGATAGAAATATAAGATCTGATAATGTTGGAGTCTTGACAAGTAACAGACTGATTTGGAGGAAAATTGTAGATAGGAAGTTAGTAATGATGTAATTTTTTCATGTAGTACTGTTATATCCTGTACACCCCTTGAGGGTACACGGCAGGAATTTGATGATGATGTGTGTGTGTGTGTGTGTGTGTGTGTGTGTATATGTATTTTGATATATGAGAATATGTCATTCTCATATATCAAAATAAATGAGAATGACATATTCTCATATATGAGACCATAGGATTTCAGATTTTCTTGCAAAGAATTTTCCCACGATTAATTTTCCACATGACAAATTATCCTGACACAGATTCCTATCCATGACATGAGGAACTTTTATCTAGTCTCTTTTGACTAAAGGTGAGTTAGCCGGTCTAATAGGGGGGTAGGGAGTTTTTTTGCTCCACAGAACAGGCAAACTGGCCCTGTGAACACACACGGATTTACAGCCACAAATACTTATGAGAATATGTGGAAGAGATAGGATCCTCAACACATGTGGTAATGCCCGAAGTTAACCATGAGTCACATCATGGTAGTCAGCCTCCTAGATAGGAGATGGCACTTGAATGGGAATAGGGAACATATGATACATGTTGCACTGGGAATTATTAATGAACAAGAAGTTTGTATAAAATAGGTGCTCTTTATCTGATCCTGCAACTTATTCATTGAGGTTTTATATTATATCTGTTATTCAGTAATAAATTTAGTTTAATCCTTTATCCAAGTGTGAGCAAACAAAGTTTGCACCTGAAAATATCTTCAGGACTGAGGTAAGGTAGTACAACACCAGGCAACTCATAGCAAAGGTGGCCAAGCTACCATCACTCCTATCTCAGTATCTCCCATAATGCAAAACGCATCTCCTTGCGGATATTTATAATGTTATGCATTAAGGGAATGGCCACTACCCATACCAGTTTTGACCTTTATTGAGGTCTCATCAGTGGGAGCCAGGCCCTGAAGTGGAGATACCAGTCTTTATATAAGGACTGGCTTAAAGGGGCGAAGCAAGATTGCTTTTCATATTCCCTGTTGTCTGTAGAGGACAGTGTAAGGATAAGGTGTTATTGAGCTATAAAGCTCTGATAATGCAAGAAGGTAACAGCAATAGTTAGAAGCCTCAGTTAGAACTTCATTGGCTACAGCATTGCCATCCATTACCCTTCCTGGGTACCAATTTTAGTCTCCTCATACGACATGCATTAGCTACATTGGTGCTAGTCTTATCCCGGCAACCACACGAGGAGTGAAGATACCAGGCAGAAGCAATGGAGAGGTCATCTTTACCTATAGGAGTTGCTATAAGGTGTTCCACCTTATTGTTAAATTACTCTCGATTTAGAGAAAGTTGTTGAAGGTTTATTTTTCACTTGGTTAGGCTATAATAAATTTAGTTTAATCCTTTATCCAAGTGTGAGCAAACAAAGTTTGCACCTGAAAATATCTTCAGGACTGAGGTAAGGTAGTACAACATCAGGCCCTTCCTTTAATTCATAACATTATACATATCCACAAGGAGATGTGTTTTGCATTATGGGAGATACTGAGATAGGAGTGATGGTAGCTTGGCCGCCTTTGCTACGAGTTGCCTGGTGTTGTACTACCTTACCTCAGTCCTGAAGATATTTTCAGGTGCAAACTTTGTTTGCACAAACTTGGATAAAGGATTAAACTAAATTTATTATAGGCTAACCAAGTGCAAAATAAACCTTCAACATCTGTTATTCATTCTTCCATTTCTTCTTTACTAACTGATTCAGATTTCACAATATAAATTATTACATTTTACACCAGTCTTATCAAATTCAAAGCACCTAAAAAAACTTTTCAGGACTCATGTAATAAAATAATAAATTGTATCATAAATGCTTCTAATTTAATTAATTAAATGAGAATCTATCATCTATCGGTGGTCTTAGAATTAGGTAATCAGAAAATGCTACTCCAGGCAGCATGAGGCTTTTTCAAATCACTTCAGGGTTCCATTAAGCAAACTGATGGTCTCATACTAGGTAATAAAAATCTAGCACCTTAGTCATAAACATCTGTAGTCTGTTGGTGGGAAAATAAAGGTAATAAGATTGCTTGGTTTGGTGTGACACTGCAACTTTGTATAATGAATGTTCAAAATGGTGCAAACTAAGTTTTGTTGAAAGCACAAGTACCAACCTTTGA
Source organism: Typopeltis vanoorti (assembly GCF_054136105.1). NCBI lineage: Eukaryota > Metazoa > Arthropoda > Arachnida > Uropygi > Thelyphonidae > Typopeltis > Typopeltis vanoorti. The sequence continues at coordinate 125,097,813 of NC_143560.1, forward strand.
CAGAAAGTATCTTACAAAGTGTTGATTTCGACACTTAAGATGAGCTCTATTTGTTGCAGCAGATTTAGGAGTTACGTTAAAAACAGGAGATCAGGTTTATAAGTCTATGTGCGATTGTGTACATCTTTTTAAAGACAATGTTAATACTATGAATCCTGATGAAGTGAATATGGCAAAAAAAAAAAAAAGTAATTTTTTTTTTGAGTTTTTAATATTTTGGGAGAAATTTTTTGGAGGAAGATTTGGTTTTTATTTTAATCTTTGTGATTCTAATTTATTTAGCTTTATTGTCATGTTAATATTTCAAACACAGAGAAAAAGAACAGGGAAATATATTGTTTGTTGGAAATACTCTTTGACATACAGAAATACTCTCTGGCCATACAGAAAACATCCTATCTCTTTGCCATAACATGCCGTCGACAGTCAGGATCTAGTGAGATTATTGTACAAGTTAATCAGGAAACCCCGGGGCAGAGCTGACTACTACCGGGTGCGTCCCCAGGTGGCGGATCGGGGAACAGCCTTCAGATATGGAGGTTAGCTGCGATATAAGCAGAGCAATCTGGCGAATAAGCAGCCGTGGACCAACAGCGACTGAGCTATCAGGGCGTGGGGGAGCAGAAGTGGCAACTCTGTCTCACTTAAAACCTCACAAAGCCCAATGACAACTCGGTGACATGGCGAGTAGTGCCGCCATTAAATAAGTACCTGCTGGGGTCACCGCCCCTGACAATGGGAAGCAGCATTGTCAGTACTGACACAAGGTTGAAGCCAAATGATGACGGAAAAGCTTGTGATCAGAGATTTGCAGATGGCAATATGATTATATTGTGTATGTCTGTAATACTGTGGAGCAGAAAGCAAACGGAGAAACTACTGCTCTACCTTATCTCCAGAACAACCACCATGGTGAGCAAACCCTTACAATTGGCCCCAAGTTCCCGGCGTCCCTTAAATGGGACAGGGGTGCGAAGAATCTCCGGGCTCAAAATGGTGTCCACTTTTAAAATTGCAACTTGGAATGTCAGAACTCTGTATGAAGCTGGCAAATTAAGAAATGCCACAAGAGAAATGAAGAGGCTGGGCATCCGGATTTTGGGAATTTGCGAGACCAGATGTCCAGGATCCGGAAAGTGTCAACAAGATAATATGACAATGTATTACTCTGGGAATGATGAAAACAAACATCGACATGGTGTAGCTGTAATAGTAGATGAAGAAATCAATAAATCAGTAATAAATTGGATTCCATTTTCTGAAAGGATAATGCTGTTACAACTTAAGGGAAACCCCGTTAACATAAATATCATCCAAGCTTATGCACCCACAGCTGACAAAAGTGAAGATGTTGAAGAGTTTTATGAACACCTAAAAGAGATTAAAAACCTAACAAAGAAACATGATATAAACATAGTGATGGGTGACTTCAATGCAAAAGTGGGAAGAGGGGGTGATGGAGAAATTGTTGGCGAACATGGCTTAGGCACCAGAAATGACAGAGGAGATCGCCTAGTCCAATTCTGTCAGGAAGAAGATCTAACAATAGCAAATACCTGGTTTAAACTTCCACCAAGAAGACTGTACACTTGGAAATCGCCTCAAGATAACCAACATAATATTGTCAGAAATCAAATTGATTATATACTGTTAAATAAAAGATTCCACAGTAGTATAAAGAGTGCAAAGACTTATCCTGGAACAGATATCTCATCAGACCACAATCCCATAGTTGCAGAAGTACGTCTTAGATTAAAATCAGCTAAAAAATCACAAAAGAAGAAAAAGAAAATTGATGTAGAAAAACTGAAAGACCCGAACATAAATAAAAGTGCCAAGACACAGCTTAACCTGCGATTACAACAGATTAACATAGAAGAAAATAAAAGTGTGGAATCTCTTTTGAATAGCTTAAAGAATGCCATCGTAACAACAAGTATTGAAGAAGTAGGTTATGTGAATAATATAAAACAACAGGAATGGATGACAGATGAGATTCTTTCTCTTATTGATACAAGAAGAATGTATAAAAACAAAGACCTAGCCAGGTATACAGAAACACATAACATCATCAAGAAAAAAATAAAAGAAGCCAAGGAAAATTGGATGAAAAATTTATGTACTGAAATTGAACTGCTTCAGAAACAACATGATAATTTCAATCTGTATAAGAAAATCAACGAAATTTCTGGAAAACTGAGGAAAAAGCAAATAGTGTCTCTAAGAGACGAAAATGGAAAAATAGTTCTAGAAGAAGAGAATAAAGCACAGATTTGGATAAAATATGTAACAGAACTTTTCACTGATACTAGACAGAAGCCTATAAATATAAAAGATAACATTCAAGGACCAGCAATCATGAAATGCGAAATAGAGAATGCTATACAAACAAGTAAAACAGGAAAAGCCAGTGGACCAGATGGTGTGCAAACAGAATTTTTAAAATTAATCGAACCAGATAACATCAAACTTCTTGAAAAACTATTTAATAAAATATATGAAAGTGATGAATTTCCATCAGATTGGCTCAAATCTACATTTATCACTATCCCAAAGAAACCCAAAGCGAATTCCTGTGGTGACTTCAGACTTATTAGTCTAATGAGCCAAACATTAAAAATATTTTTGAAAGTAATTCAGAATCGCATTTATAGACAAAGTGAAGAAACTCTAAGTGAAATACAATTTGGCTTTCGGAATGGTTTTGGTACTAGAGAGGCCCTTTTCTGTACCCAAATATTGATACAAAAATGCATAGAAAAACAGAAATCTGTCTTTATGTGTTTCATAGATTTTGAAAAAGCATTCGACAAAGTCAGACACACCAACTTAAATAGAAATCCTTCAACAAATAAGGCTAGACGAACAAGACATAAGACTAATAACAAATCTGTATTGGAATCAGTCAGCTACCTTTAATTAGACAACATTACCACCAGTGATATTAACATCAAAAGAGGAGTGAGACAAGGATGTGTGCTCTCACCACTCCTGTTCAACATATATGCAGAGGTAATCTTTAAAAAAGCATTGGAAGAATGTCCAGAGGGAATCACAATAATGGAAAGATTGTTAACAACCTACGATATGCAGATGACACAGTGTTAATTGCAGATAACATTATGGATCTCCAAAAACTCGTTGACAGAGTATACATAGAAAGCCAAAGAATGGGAATAAATATAAACATCAACAAGACAAAATACGTGATCATCAGCAAACATCCAGCCTCATCAATGAAACTGACACTCAGTGGGAAAAATATGATGAAGTGTCAAGATATAAATATCTTGGTTGCTGGCTTAATGAACGGTGGGATCCAGAAATAGATATAAAGACAAGGATTGAAGTTGCACGGCAGTCCTTCATGAAAATGAGAACACTATTCTGCAATAAAGACCTAAACATGGAAGTCAGATGCCGAATGCTGAAATGTTACGTGTGGTCTATTCTGCTCTATGGAGTTGAAACATGGACATTGAAGGCGACAACCATCAAGAAAATCGAAGCCTTTGAGATGTGACTATACAGAAGAATGCTAAAGATATCATGGACAGAAAAAATTACCAATGAAGAGGTCTTAAAATCCATTGGCAAAGCTAAACATCTTGTACAAATAATCAAGAAACGAAAAACATCATATCTTGGACACATCATGAGAAACAGCAAATACCAACTTGTACAAACTATTTTGGTAGGAAGAATTGATGGCAAAGGAACTAGAGGAAGAAAAAGAATATCATGGTTTGACAACATCAAGACGTGGACATGAAAGAGCAGTGCACAACTGCTCAGATTAGCACAAGAGCGCAGTTTGTTCGCCAAGATGGTCGCTGACCTTCGATAGAAGATAGCACAATAAGAAGAAGAATCAGGAAACCTCTTGAATGTATAATCTCTTGTCATATATCACCCAGTAGCTCTGGTTGGTATTTTCTACAACTAAGAAGATATCCTTTTATGGTTGGAATGCTTGCTGTTGTCATCAGAGCCCCTTTGCACATATCTGCCCTTTTTGGTCTAAAGAGTCCATTCACATTTATATAACTTTTATTACAGTATATTGTTATAACTGTTCTATTTTGTTATTTCTTATTGTTGTTAATCTCTTACTGTGCCTGATTTATAAATTAAACTTTATCATAGGTTCATAGGTACGTATGTATAGGAAAAAAACATGGTATATATAGGGTTCAGTACTATCCGTGGTTTCAGGTATCCACTGGGGGTGGGGGGGATGGGGGCTTGGAACATATCCCATATGGATAAGGGCAGACAACTGTATTTGGAAGCATTGGAAAAATTTGTTAAACTGTCCTAATATTTGGGATGGCATGATAGATTTGGTGAAGATCATTTGCCAGGACACAAAGGAGCAAACCATGCCCAACACATTATTACCATAATGATGTTCTGTTCAGAAAGCATTTAATACAATTTGAGATTTAGGATGTAAGGAAGATATCTTTGGAATGTTTCATTGTTGGTTTCTGTTATTTTTATTGCCAAAATGATTCATCCTGAGAATATAAATTCTTTACTGGCTGAAAGGTATTTAATAAAATTAGGCGTTTAGTATATTTCATAGAAACTTATTTAATCACTTTGGTTTTGGTTGCAATCAACCATTTATAATAACAAAATTAGGTCCACCATAATCTATTATGTCTAGTGTACATTGGCCAGAAATGGGTCAACTAGTTATAAATAATGAATTTTATGCATGCTGGGCAGATTTTTACAGACATATCATCATCACTTAATAGTTTGAATAATGTGTATGTGTCAAACACAAGGAGAAAGACTTTTGTGTTGGCAGTTCATGTCAATTTCTTTAACAGTATACATTGTCAACACAAGAATAATAAGAAAATAATTAATATTTATATAAATTAAGTGGATATTAAATCCAACATAATTTCAGAGCTGAATACAGAAACTATAAAAGTTTCATATTGAAACTATAAAAATTTCCTATTGAAAATTGACCAGAGAGCTTGCGGGGATACACCTGCCCCCATACTAAGAGTTGCCCTAGCCGAACCTAATAAGAAGCACGCATGCCGAAGCGCCTGTATATTCGCCTCCTATTGGTCCATTTTGATAAGGTTTCACTGGTCTAACAGCTGTTTCAAACTCATTGGTTTTCGTCAGAGACCAGACAGAAACCTAAGAGAGCAGAAACTCTCAGTGAAACTGGTCCAGTGAAACTTTATCAAAATGGACCAATGGGAGGCGAATATACGGGCACTTCAGCATGTGAGCTTCCTGTTAGGTTTGGCTAGGGCAACTGTCTGGTCAATTTTCAATATGAAACTTTTATAGTTTCAATATTCATTCATTCATTCATTATAGTGATTCAATGGCCATGAGCCCCTTTTACGGGAAGGTACAGCACCACCTCAATTTCCCCTATTTTTATCTGAGCTTGGGACTGGCATTACTGACAGTTCAGACCTATGGCTGGAGGGATTGTCTTAAGCATTCATGTGTGTTCACGGAGCTGGGAACACACATGCAGGGAAAACCCTGCTGTCCACACCCAAGTCTGGCTAACTTCGCTATGGCTGAGGAAGATCCTTAAGCTCCTCATGCCGTCGACGGGAATCGAACCTAGGACACTCCTTCCCCAGGCATATGGTTGCGAAACGCATAGCCACTAGGCTAACTGCATGGACAGTTTCAAGGATTCAATGGTAGCTGAAACCCTTATTAAACCGATAAGGACCCTAGTTCAATATGATATTTATAGTTTCTGTATTCGGCTCTGAAATTATGTTGGATTTAATATCCAATTAATTTATATAATTTTTGTATCGCCGAATTGAAGCCTTTTGGCTCTTTATTTTAGTAATTAATATATTTAATTTATTTGCTGAGATTTTGATGGTATTATATATCTAGTATCTACAGCACAAAAACAGCTTGTCACAGTACATGAAACAGCTAACAGTGGGACCAGCTTAAAAAAATTCTAACAGAGAACACAAGGAACTAGAGTCCTTATCGGCTTAAGGGTTTCATCTACCATTGAATCTCAGGTCCTTGAATTGTTAGTAACATTTCTCTCCAAACATTAATTATTCAAATTTAGTACATGTGAGTTATTTTGCATGGAAAGCACAAACAACTAGAATGGGCAGTTATGTGCTCCCTGTAGCAAATTTCTTCATAGAACACTTTGAAAATCAAGTAATGAATACAGTCACTCTCAAAAAAAGTGGTTTGGGTATGCTATGTTGTATTAACTATTTTGCCACACAGTCCAGACATATTGAATGCGTGAATTGAATTGAATGCATGGATGAAGGCTATTGATCCATTGTAGGAAAGTGGCAAGTTCATTTTCAGAATGAGGCCAAACAGCTAAAATGTCCTCAACATAATGAAACCCATGAGAGGTTGGGGATGAATGGATGGATGAGAACAAGGTATCTTCCAGATGGTTCAAAAAATAGTTTGCCAAAGGTGGAGACAGAGGGCTGCCCATGACAGTACCTTCAACTTGTCTATAGATCTTGTTTTTCCAGCTGAAATATCCTGATTCTATAACAAATTCAAAAACCTCTCAATAGCAGAAGGGTAATCATCATACAGTAAATTAAAATTTAAGTGTTAAATAATGGAATGTTTGTAAAGAGGGAAACAATATCAAAGCTGACTAACAAATTTGGCTCTTGTATTTGAATATCCATGATTTTGTCAAAAAAATGTGTGAAATTCTTGATGAATGATCTGGATGGTCCAGTATGGGCAGTTAATAAATGTGACAGAAATTTAACAATTCTGTAGGTGGGAGAATCATACTGGTATTGACACTAAACACAGTATCCAGTGGGATGAAGCTCGTCTTCTCTATAGAAGCAGTTTTAAATATGAACGTCTTTTCAAAGAAAGTTGCAAAGTCCTTTTACATTGGCCAAATCTGAATTGGAATGATCGTGTCCCTCTCTGTCAAAAGTGTGAGAGATTCTCATTTTATGTAACCATCAAAAATAGTTTTTAATAATAATATTTATTAATATTAATTTCTAGCATGCAGCAACAGTTTTTAATTGGTAAACCACCAACTGTTGTATGTACCTTGTATTCCCGTTTCTTTGATTTGTATGTTTCTGTGCACTAATGATGTACTGTTTTTTTCAGTACAAAATATCTATACTTTCATTTCATTAAAGTTACTGAGGTTATCATGTAATTTGTTGTTTATATTCATGCCACAGTCACGTTTAAAGATTGTCAATTTGTTTAACAGTATTGATTCTCAATACAAGAATAATAAGAAAATAATTAATTTATTTATTTGCTTACATTTTGCTGGTATTATATCCCATATCTTCAGAGCACAAAAACAGTTTGCCACAGTAAACAAAACAGCAAAAATTCAATTAATATTATTAAATATTATTATAATTATATATTATTATAATAATTTAATTTAATAATTCTAAACCAAAGAATAGATCATAATAATATTTTATTCTTATGATCTATTCTTTGGTTTTTAATTAACGTTCCAATTTCATATCTAAGTGCTATTAATTTATTTTGTTAATTTACTAATATATTATTATAATATTATTAAATAGTTTTTAATAATATTATTTATTAATATTAATTTCTAGCACGCAACAACAGTTTTTAATTGGTAAACCACCGATTGTTGTATGTACCTTGTATTCCGGTTTCTTTGATTTACTTGTTTCTACGCACTAACGATGTACTGTTATTTTCTGTATCAAATATCTGTACTTTCATTTCATTAAAGTTAATTATTGTGGTTATTGTGTAATTTGTTGTTTAAATCGACACAAGTTTCTTTCAAAAAATTGTAATATTTTCAGCCAAAAAAACTTAAAAAATTTCAAATTGTATTATGCATAACCATTTAGAGTGATATATTTATTTATAATATTATTATAAATTATATTCTTATAATTTTGTTCATAATATTAAGTAATATTATGAATAAAATATTATTCATAATATTACTATATGAATATAATAATATTCATACAGGCACATGCATATAGTTGCATATTGATTTGAATTATACAAAGATTCTCATTTTCCTCATAATTTCATTTTTATTGGCAAAATGATTTGACATAATAACATTCTATTTTTATGATTTCAATTTTATTGGCAAAATGATTTGACATAATAACATTCTATTTTTATGATTTCAATTTTATTGGCAAAATGATTTGACATAATAACATTCTATTTTTATGATTTCAATTTTATTGGCAAAATGATTTGACATAATAATATTCTGTTCTTATGATTTCAATTTTATTGGCAAAATGATTTGACATAATATTCTGTTCTTATGATTTCAATTTTATTGGCAAAATGATTTGACATAATATTCTAATCTTATGATCTATTCTTTTATTTTTAATTAACACTCCATTTTCATATCTTAGTGCTATTAATTTATTTTGCTATATGATCAAACACTCTTCTCACTCCTTTTAGACTTTTTTTTTAAAAAAAATTGTAATTCTGATTTTACTTGTTCTGAAGTTTCTAATTTCTTGTGTCATCCTTTTGTTGTACATAGCTCAGGAAATTCTGTTCTACTTATGTTTATCTAGATAAGTAGAATAGAATTTCTCTTTTTTTCCTGAGCAGGCTCAGGGTTTCTTCTAATAATTTTCTTTCGTTCTTCTTTATGTTAATTCCACCAATCTCTCTGGCATTATTGAATAAGGTCTCTATTATTTGGTAGTTTTATTCAAGTCTTCATTCATATCAATATTGTGAGACTTTGTTTTTTGTTTCTTGAAATTTGATAAGACCTCACTTAGATAGAATTCTTGTGGGTAGTCTTTTAATCAGTTTCTTTCCCATCTTTTTGATAACTATTATCTTTATGTGACATTTGCCGATTGGTGACAGTGATCATGCAGTACTCACTTGGGAAGTGACTAAGTTTATGTATGTTCCATTCAGAAAAGGTTACATGCAGAACTACAAAGCAGGAAATTATGACTAACTGAGGAGTATACTGAGTTCAGTGAAATGGGAGTTGCTGGATGGAAAGAATATCAACAGTTCATGGGAAACATTTAAACAGTACTTAAATGATACGATATCAGAATGTGTCGCGGGAGTTCAAAGAATAAATAGGGTAAGAGTCAAATGGACGTGTAATCGTATGAAGCAAGAGATTTGTAAGAAATGGATGATGTTGAAGGAATACCGTGTGCATAAGGATGACGTCCGTTATGAACGTTATAAGCAGTAGGCTAGAAAAGTCAGAACTGTTGTACAGAAAGCAAAGTCTGAGTATGAAAAGAAACTGACTTTGCTTGCTAAAGATAACCCACAAGAATTCTATCGATATGATGCAAGCAAAAGAAAGAATGAATATGAATAACTCTTCTAAATCCAGATGACGTGAGGGTTACAGATGAAGAAGCGATTGTTCAACTAATGAGTGCCCATTTTGTTAAAAGCTATCAACCTGGTGTACACGACATTGAGCTCATTGCTACTCCTTCACTAGATGAAGAAACGCAGGTGTATGAGGTATGCACACTCTTATGCTAAAAGAGTGTTCAGCTGAACTGGCTGTTCCTTTGACCAGGCTGTTTAATATGAGTCTTAGAACAGGGAATATTCTGCAGGAATGGAAGGAATGTATGGTGATTCCATTGCACAAGGGTGGTGTCAAGACCAATATATCCAACTATCAACCAATAAGTATCTCAGGAGTGATGGTGAAGATTTTGGAAAAATTGGTTAGGACTCGCATTCAGAAATGGGTTGATCTCTACTTTGCAGTGAACAACATAGGTTTACTAAGCGAAGATCACGTTTAAGCAACTTGCTCACATTCTAACAATGTTACTATTGAACTAGACAAGGGGAATGGAGACGCCCTGCTACTCTTGGATTTCGTTAAGGCTTTTGATAGAATACATGGTAGAATGTTGTATAAATTGGAGAATATGGGTTAGGATTATAGAATATTAGCGTGAATAAGAGGATGGCTGACTGACAGATATCAAAAAGTTGTCTATGGGGGATGTGAATCTGCAAGATTTAAGGTAACCAGTGGTATACCACAGGGATCAGTGTTTGGTCGACTGTTATTCAATCTGTACATTAATGATATTAGGAAGGATTTGACAGGCGACATTTAGCTATTTGCTGATGATGCAAAGATAGAGTAATCAGGGATGCTACTGATATGCAGTACTTGCAGAATGATTTCAATAGGCTGGAAATATCAGCATGGGAAAATGGATCTCAGTAATTGTCAAGTAATTCAGTTCGGCGTGATTAGATATTCAATGTTGTATTATATTGGTGAAATTATGCTAGAAGAAACTGATGAGGCTTTGGACCTTGGAGTGTTAGTAGATAGGAAGTTGAAGTTCAGGAGCCATGTGACAAAGAGTGAAAATACAACTCAAAAGATAATAGCAATGCTGATATGAATGTTCACATGTAAAGATAAGGATGTCATTTTGCCTCTTTACAAGGCCTTGATAAGACCTCACTTGGATTATTGTGCGCAGATCTGGTCTTCTGGTTTCCGTTGTGATTCTGATATATTGGAGCGAGTACAAAGAGTGTTTAAAAATGATATCAGCATTGTGTAATACTGATTTTGAAGACAGATTGAGAATTTATAGACTGCAGACACTAGTGAACAGGAGAAAGAGGGGGCGACATGATTGAGAATTACAAACTTTTGATACGGTCATACGAGATTTCGATTGATGGAATTTTTCAATTTATGAAGGGGTGGAGAAAGGACAAGAGGGCATCCTTGGATGCTGAGAATGAAGGCTGCTAAGAAAGGGGTGAGGGCTAGATTTTTCTCTCAGAGGGTGGTGCGTGATTGGAATGGATTGCATTTGATGTTGTGAGTGCAAAAAGTGTGAATGAATTCAAGAATAAGTATGATAGCTGGTGTGTGGTATGTGGCCTCCCTTGATGAGTCTCTGACTCCTTGGAGGTCTGTCTTAATAATAATAATGATTTACCTGCATTGAACCTATTTATTATATCTGTTTCTTGGACAGATTATTTTCTGTCAAAGTTGGTCTAAAATATAGTCTATTTCATTAAACAGGTCTCCATTTGCACTCTTCATGTCCATTTCCAATTCTTCCTTTATTTTATTTTATTTTTTTGAAGTAGGTATTCATTATGAAGAGTCCTCTACTTTTGGAAAATTCTTCAATCGGGCTTTCTTCATTTTCATTCTTCTGGTTTAGTTTCTGTATTTCCCAATTTGCTGTTAGATATGCATCACTTTTACCTACTTTAGCATTAAAGCCTACTGTCAAAATTGTAAAGATTCAAAATTGTGTCATTGCTATTTAGATTTAGCCTGGTGTTTCATAAAATGCATCTGTTTCTTCTATGTGTTTCAGGTTGGTGCATAAAAACTAGTATAATTCTCATGTTATAGCATCTGTTTATTCTAAGGTAGCATTCTGCAATTCTGATTATAATAAAAAATTCATTCTCTTGCATTTGATCTTTTATGGAGCAATTGATTAGGAAGACAATTCCTTCCTAGGATCTTGGATTGTTACCATAAATATACAGTAGTATTCTTTAAATGGCCATTCTTTAAATCTATACAATTTGAATAATTATAAAGATGAATAATTATAATAATCAGTTGCATGAAGGGTATAAAGAGCAGGCCAGGAGACTGAGTCAGTTGGTAAGGACAACAAAAGTGAGCAGAAATTAACAAATCAGTGTAAGAAAAACCCTCATGAGTTTTTTGATATGTGGCAAGTTGAAGGAGGAATGGTTATGGTAAGATGCTGTTATTGGATGAAAGTGGGAGATTAGGGTGTCCTCCATAGTTGAGGTGTTCAGCACAGTGAGCATTTCATCAAGGTGTTTCATCCTCAGTGCGAAACCAGAAGCTCAAGTGTAGAGAATAAAATGAGAGAAGACTTAATGTGCAAGAGATATGCAAGGAGTTAAGCTAGAAGTCAAAGCAATAGGACATGATGATATATCACCCACATGTCTTAAGGGAATGTTCCAGGGGGTTAGCATCGGCCTTGGCCTACTTGTTTAACAAAAGTCTTGGAACAGTACTTTCCGAAGGAGTGGAAGGAAGGCAAAATTCTTCTACTTCACAAAGGTGGTGAATAAAGCTAAAGCAACAAATTATAGGCTAATTTGTATATCTGGATGTATTTAAGGATTGGAGAGGTTGGTGGATAAAAAAGTGATTTGATAACAGTGGTATTCTTTGTGCTTGTCAGCATGGTTTGTTAAAGGGTGTCTTTTTTTTTTTTTTTTATCAATTTGCTTGTGTACTATAACAAGGACGAATGTATTGGACAAGGGATGTGCATATACAGTGGTATGCTTAAATTTACAAAGGCTTTTGATAGATTGCCACAACACAAGTTGATAACTAAACTGAAGCAGATGGGATTGGCTGATAGACTAGTGAGTTCGATAGGTGACTAGCTATCAGATAAGTATCGGCAAGTTGTGTATGGGAGGTGGGGACACTATCTGAAATGAGGAAAGTCACTAGTGGTGTGCCACAGGGATCTGTTTTGGAACCGTTGTTATTTAATTTGTATATGAATGATATTGGGATGGGTTAAACTGGTGATATACAACTGTTTGCAGAAGATGCAAAATGGGGGGGGGGATGAGGAATCAAGCAAATATAGCCTTACAGGAGGACTTGAATAGATTGTATGTGAAATAGTATGAAACTGTCATTTCAGTGTTGCCAAGTGTAAGGATTTGAAATATGGAAGGCAACAACGGGATGCAAAGTATATATACTTGGCAGGGAAATTTTGGTCACATTGCACAAGTTTGGAAAACATAGTTGGGAAAGCAATGATGCAGACAACCTTAAATTGTGGAAATAAACTGGTTCTAGTTTGATTGTTAAGACCTTGATCAGGCGTCTTATGGATTATTGTGCCCAGATTTGGTCTCCTTGTTTCCATGATGATGATTTGTTGGAAACGGTCCAGAGAAGACCATTAAGATAACTCCTTTGGGATGTTGGATATGAGGACAGATTGAGGGAATGCAGTTTGCACATCTTGTGAATAGGAGATAGAGAGAGGTATGATTGAGATATTTAAGTTGGTAAATGGATGTTATCAGGTTAATGTGGAAGAACTTTTTTCATAGAATGGGGGAAGGGGTAGAACAAAGGGCCATACCTGGAAGTTGTATAAGGAGGGTATGAGCAGGGCCATAAGAAGTAGGTTGCATGGAGAGTTGCTGGTCAGTGGAATGCTTTTCCTGACATTGTGGGGAATGCAAATACATTGAATTAGTTTAAAGCACGGTTAGATGAGCTTAACGTGTAAGATGGTTTACCTCCCATGATGAGTCTTTTGACTCCATGGCGGTCTGGTGTTAATAATAGCGAAATGTGCCATGCTAATCAACTTTCTCTCTTAAAGAGAAAGGTGATCAACATGGTAAGGAAGGCAAAATCTCATAATGAGAGGAATTTAACTGAGCTAGCTTAAGGAAATTTGAAGAGCTCTTCGGCTGTGTGGCAATTAAACCAAAAATTCTTGCCACCTGAATGCTGATGGTAGGTTAGTGACAAAAGAAGAAGAAACAACACTTACTGAATAATCAGTACATTGATACATACTGATTACTGAGTAGTCAGTATGGAAGAGTATGTCATCCAAATGGCATATAGCAGTCTGCTGCATCAAGAACTGCTGTGAGAATAGAAGTAGGATGAACTGCAATTGGTTTAGGATATTAGAAAAAATGTGAATGTGAATACAATTCTGGGATTGGGTGAGATATCAGCCTTTCTGTTATGAAAAAATAAGAGTACAGAATTATGTTTCTTTCAAGTTATTGCTTTTTGCCTTGGCTATATGGAATAGTAATATTGGAGTAGTAATATAATATAATATAATAAGGTAATAATGTAATAAGGTATAATAAGGAATAGTAATATCTCTGTTATCTGATTATTTGGTCAATTGATTTACTGATCATTTATTGGATATGCTGTTATGCTGCTTCAGGAGTCAAATGGTATTCTAATAATTAAGAGTAGTAGACTGGTCTGGTAATATAAGGGTGAGATAAGGAAATGACTGTGTTGCAAGAATAGAGTGATGTTGTCATCCATATGCTGAGATGGTTACTAAACCATTGATCCATGCCTATTCGCTGTCTTCATTCCATTAAACTGTCCACATAAACATTAAAACTGTATTACAGACATTGTAATGACAGAGTTTGGATATTTATAGTAAGAGTGGAAAATTAAATTTCAGTTTTTGAAGAGAATATTCATAGAAAAATATTAGGCCCAGTGAATGCTAGTGGTCTGTGGAGGATCAAATACAACTGAGTTATATCAACTCTATGAAGAACCTGCAATGACTTTTTTAATCAAGTTCAAAAAAGTTGCAGTGGCAAGGATATATATATATATATATATATATATATATATATATTTTTTTTTTTATATGGAAAATGACAGTTTTCTTAATGACTATAAATAGTAAAATTCAGTGCTTCCTAAACACACTTCGTCTTTTTTTTTTTTTTTTTCCATGTGAAAAAAGGATCTCGGGTATTCTCCCCATTACTTTTGATAATACTCAACTTAATAGTGAAGACCATATCTCTCTTCTCTTACTCTTATCCTTTTCTGACATAATTGCATTGCATCACTTCTCTAGCATACTCAGCTTCCAAACAAATTGGCATTCTTTTTTTGCTTAAGATGTTACTTTTCATCTGTCCAGTTACTTACACTTTGCAAATCCCAGATCACCAAATGTTGGAATACTACTTGCACATTTTGACAATGCACCTATGACTTCTCTAAAAATTCTTAATGCTGTTCAGATGAGTGGTTTGGGTAATAGATTCCCCTTCTCTCATGGACTCTCTTCAACTGTTGTGTCATAGATGGCAATTCTCTGTGCTGTCTCTTCTACAGATATATCTATGGTTGCTGTTCAACAGAGCTAGCATCCATCATGTCTCCCCATTTCCACTAAACCTACTGCAGTACATCTGAATGACATGGTCAACAGATGTCTAACATTCTTACAGTTGAATTGCTGATGAATAGATTATGTTCTTGACCTCAGTGCACCCACCCATGACATTTATGTGCTATAGGTTTTACAGCCCCTCTTGTCCATGGGAGTGATATGAAAAAAGAAAGCTAGTCTAAAAAATAAAAGTACAAAAAAAGTATACAAATTAATAAGAGGAAAAAGCCTTAGTCCACCTACTCTCCTAATGCACTAAGGGTTTACAACTATTTGTGGGTGGGAGTTGCATAATTATCCATTATCTAAAAGTACAAAAAAAGTATACAAATTAATAAGAGGAAAAAGCCTTATCCCACCTACTATCCTAATGCACTAAGGGTTTACAACTATTTGTGGGCGGGAGTTGCATAAAAATAAGATAACCTCAAGTTACGTGGAAAAAAAAAAGCTAATATAAAAAAAGATTATTAGTTGCAGTTCTACTATTATCAGGGATGCCATGACCCTCTTCCCATTCTTGATATGTACCAAGAATTGGGAGAGGGTGACCTCTGTTAAAATGCATAATCCCATACCTTTCATCCTTTCTATCTCTGTTATGTATTTTGATTATTGTTATGTAGAGTAGAAATAGAAGGGATGCAATATCCCTTATGTTCCATCCAACCCTTTCTCTATTCTACATAATGCTCCATCAACCAAGTCTCACTAATGCCCATAATTTTTGTCAAGTTGAACTAACTAATACTAAATACTTCTTGCCCTTCTTCCTGAATGCTTCTTGCTTTCAAACACACACAGATTGTGATATCCTCTTAGTCAATAGCTACTCTTACATTTTGTAATGACTATCTGATTCAGATTCAAGACTAGAGCAACCATACTCAATATATAGAAATAGTGAATCTTAAAGATCCAACATTATTTCAAAGCTGAATATTTGTTGAAACTTCAGAAGTATCAAAATTTTGACCAGAGAACTTATGAGAATACAATCCTTGGCATCAGAGTTGCCTTAACTTGTACTAATTTTTTCATTTTCCTCTCTTAAGGTTTCTGCCTGGTCTCTGAAGAGAATTAACCAGTTCAAAACAGCTATCAGGCCAGTGAAACCTTTATTAAATGAACTAGCAAAAAAAGTCAAATATATGGATGTCTGAGCAATACTCAGTACTCGTATTTTAAGTACTACAAGCGAAGGCAACTCCGGTGCCGAGGATAGTATTCTCATAAGCTCTCTGGTCAAATTCTGAAGTTTCTACATATATTTGACTTCGAAATAATGTTGGATCTTTATTATCAATTATTTCTATAAAATCTATGTATTCAAAATGAAGCCATATGGCTCTTTCTTTGATACATACTCAATATTTCTGGATTGTTCCAACTGATCACAGTAACTTGCCTCTAGAATGTGTGTGCATGAACACACACACACACACACTGCCTTCATCATACTTGTTCTAGATAACATCATTTTGCACTTCATTCTGTCATTAAGCAGTTCCTCCAATGCACAGTACATCGGTCACAAGTACTTTTATCCATTATATTTATAAATTTAGGGACACAAAAACACACGAAAAACTTATGGTGCAAAGGTGGACTGACTTCACATCACTTGCCTTAGTATCCCATAATGCAAAGCACATCTCCTTGCAGACATGTATGATGCTATACATTATGGGAAGGGTCACTACCCAGACTGGTTTTGTTATTGAGGTCTCTTCAGTGGGAGCCAGACCCAGAGGTGATACCAAGGTTTGCACTTTGGTATCACCTCTGGACTTATTATTTTTATCTTTTATTCATTAAATTTGCTACATACATTCTACAAACAGCACATCATGCACAACTTATATCAGTGGTCTTTCTTACTAGAGGTTGTATGTTATGCATCATAAGGAAAAAGATTCATGGGAGGGAAAGAAATGGAATTTACTTATTACTGCAAGGTAATTATGACTTATGAGAATACAATCCTTGATAACTTATATAAAAAATTGTTTAACAATGCAAAATTTTTGCCATTATTTCATGGGCATCTTCACTAATAAATAATTGGCACAAGCTTGCATAAAAAAAAATAAAATAAATAAAAAATTCGCAATGCAGTGTCAAATGATTCAAGAGCATTATTGGTTTATTACTATAATGTTCTGTTAGTGTAATATAAAAACAAAATAATTATGATTAAGAAAAATAGCACTGCTCCACTCTAAAGAGGATAATCATAGTCCATCACCCTGTGAAGATTAGAGTGAGATAGTAATACTTTACAACTTTTCATTCCTTCCATAAGCAATTAGATCTTGTGTAACTCCTTGTAGACATAATTTTTTTTGGGGAGATGGTATGTTCATCATTACACTGCTTAGGTTCATGTCAGTTGATTGTATTTTTATATTCTTGGTGAAAATAATTTTATATCTGGTCAAAGTATGACAAACTACAAGGCCATCATATCTAGTAAACACCTGGGAAGTTCAAAGGCAGAAGTTTTGATGATGAAAGAAATTAAGAATCTTGTGGCCAGACTGAAAAGCTACTTTGACATGCATTCAGATTATTACTTCCATGATACCTGTTTACTATAGGTTTACAACCTCTCATGGGTGGGAGACATAAAAGACATCTATGACTACCAATTATATATTTGGTTTAATCCTTTATCTAAGTCTTAGCAAACAAAGTTTGCGCCTGAAGTATTTTCAGGACTGGGGCAACTCATGGCAAAGGTGGTATAACTTCTCATCACTTGCCTTAGTATCCCATAATGCAAAGCACATCTTCTTGCAGACATGTATAATGCTATACATTAAGGGAAGGGTTACTACCCAGACTGGTTTCGACCTTTATTGAGGTCTCTCATCAGTGGGAACCAGACCCAGAGGTGGTGATACTAAAGTGGAAGTAATGGAGAAGTCATATTTCCATATACCAGTTGCCAAAAGGTGTTGCACCTTATTATTAAAATTCTCTGGATTAAACCTTTGCCACGAGTTGCCCCAGTCCTGAAAATACTTCAGGTGCAAACTTTGTATGCTTACATTTGGATAAAAGATTAAACCAAATATATAATTGGCAGTGTATAGCCAAGTGAAAAACTTCTATCAACTTATCTCTAATCCAGAGAATTTTAATAATAAAGTGTGACACCTTTTGGCAACTGGTATATGAAAATATGACTTCTCCATTACTTCCACCTTAGTATCACCACCTCTGGGTCTGGCTCCCACTGATGAGACCTCAATAAAGGTCGAAACCAGTCTGTGTAGTGACCCTTCCCTTAATGCATAGCATTATACATGTCTGCAAGGAGATGTGCTTTGCATTATGGGAGATACTAAGACAAGTAGTGATGAGAGCTTGGTCCACCTTTACCGCGAGTTGCCTCAGTCCTGAAGATACTTCAGGCGCAAACTTTGTTTGCTTACACTTTGATAAAGGATTAAACTAAATTTATTATAAAGCAATAAGAGCTTCACTTGCTGCAGTTTTATTGCTTTCACTATCACCATCACATCTTACCATAAACGAGCCGATGTTTTTAACTAAAGCCAGAGTCTTTTCAGCCTCCTTATGTTTCTGGCTACGCAGATGTTGGTTGATGTCTCTTCTACCTCCATGAGCAAATGGAAAAATGGACATTACAATGTTGGCATACCACTTTTGTTCCATCACTGCACAGCTTGTCCAGTTTAATAAATTTGAATTCTTTCTAGAGATCATCATTAAAAATTGCAGTTTTGCCTCTTTGACATTGCAAGGATAGACTTAAAGCTTTAAAAATTTGAAATTTAAACCAACGGATGATGCGTCTGAGACACGCAAGTGTTGCCAACATATGTATATTTTTTTTTTCTATGAATAAATCATTGCAGATATCAATATTTAGTATCAAACAATATGACTCCATGGTTATACAAATTACTGGTATCCATGATATTGATATACAATTATAGGTTATGAATAATGTATAATTGATCAATATTAAAGTATATTTATAATTTTTATTAAAAATGGGAAAAAATTGACATTTTTATTAAAATGACTGGACAGCCGGGAAATATGAATAAAACGGTACCGTCCCATTAGAAATGGTACGTATGGTCAGCCTATCTATGACTTAAGGGATGGAAATTGGTTTGACTTCTTACTGAGAGGAATAGCTACTAATGGCTTTCTTGATAACACATTGAAACCAATTCTGTATGTCGGGTAGCAAGCTGCTGCATGGCTGTAATAATCTGTAAGTTACCTTCCACAGAATGATTGAAAAATTGAAGTCTTATACAGCAATCCCTCGATTAATGCGTTCCGTTCTTTAAAATAGGCACACTAATTATATATAGTTACCTATGGGAAAATGTATAATTTGTTCCTCAGATTTCTTTTTTGACCCTTAATTTTTTTTATAAAAGAATTAGAGTATGTCTCAGGACCTAGTTAAAGGAAAACCATGAAGCTGAAAGACAATAAAACATATTCAGAATATAAATTTATTATTCTGCTTCTTAACAAAGAATTGAGGTAACATAGTTTGGTGGGCATTCTGTTTCTTTTTTTCATACAACTGATGGTATGGCCCTATTGCCTCTTCTGCAAATTTTACTGATTCTCTCTTCACTAGGGCCAGTCTTCTAAACGTTGCTGCTTAAAACTTGAATTGTACGAAAACTATTTTCGAATTGTTTCTGTGAAACCTCTTTGGGTTTGTCAGTGATTAAATTTTCTTCATATTCTTCAGGATCTTTCCGCTGTGCGCATCTAAATTTAGCAGGTCGGAATCGCTCAGTTTCTCAGAATGAGATTTAATTAACTTAGATTCATTTGAAAAGCCTCTAAAATCATTTGCACAATGTGGAAGAATGTGGTTTCAAATGGCGTGCATGTTGCTAGCAGTAATTTAATTTGACTTTGCAACTTTATAGCCAGGCTGAGATTTCTCTGATTTGGCCAGAAAAGTCTTGGAAGGCATTCACTTCCAAAAAAAGGCTGGTTTCATCGATGTTAAATATTTGTTGATCACAATAGTCCCCTTCTTACACAATTTTCTTCAAAATCTCTGGATATCTCCTTATCTGCACTTGCAGCTTTGCCTGTGATTAGAACAATGCTCAAATCACCCAACACTAACATGGAATTCTTCTTCTTTTCCATCATTGATAGCCCTTTCTTTCCAGGTTACAAAGAGACGATGCTTTTGATTTAATAAGGCTAGTGTTTAGCGGGATCTGTTTTTGGTTACAATCTTTGAACCTTGTAAAAAGAAGTCTTCTAATTCAATCATTATAATACTTTGATTTCGAGTGCATGCATGATGAACTTGAAGCAGCCTTACCTTTTTCTTTGTATTCAACAGTTGATTCACCCATTTTATTGTTCTTGTCCTATCTTTACTCTGGACTTGCCTTGTTCATTTTCTTCATTATTTCAAGTTTATCTTCCAATCATATTACCTTTCAAATCATTTTCACACTTCTATTTTTTTGCTTACTAATTCTTTTACTCATGATTAAAGGTTAGGAAAATAATTTAAAGTAAAAAGTAAGGAAAAGAATTGTACGAGATATGATCAGCAAAATGCTATGTAAAGCAGACGACATAAATTTTGGCAGTAAATTTGGAACATAGTGTACATGGAAATAGTGTATGCCATTAAAACATAACTTTGTAAAATGTTTCAAATCGGTAACTAAATTATTTCATCCTGGTGAGTGATTTTTTTTTAAAATAGTTAGCCATAAAAAATGTATAGATTGAAAATTTTTAAAATCTGTAATATTTATTTTTAAGATAGGCGCACTAATCGAATTTGGGTATTGAAAAAAAATGACGCACTAATTGAAAATGCACTATTCGGTGGCGCATTAATTGAGGGATTGCTGTATCTGATTGAGTCAGGAGATCTGATTTTCAGATGTTTCCTCCATTTCTAAAGTGAACAGCATCCCAGTACGGAGAATAGTATTACTCTTAATAGCAAAAATTATCATCAGTATATTTATACCAAACTATAGGCTTAGGGAAAATGTCATGACACCTAAATTTCACAAGGTGCAAATACTAATTCAGAAATGAAAGTAAATTATGTTATTCGGAATCTCTAGCCATAAGAACAGACCTATTATTCTCTAAACACACACAAACTTTCATGTTAAAAAACGTTTAATTTTCTTGACAAAAGCTCTGGAAAGACTTTTAATGGGATTATATTGATCAAGTGCATATAATAAACAACTATGCTATACCAACTAGTTTCACCAACTAAGGCTGTTGGCATCTTCAGGGTACATAACTGATGTAAGGCACTAAAAAGTAAAAAACTGTTACAAACTATAATCAACTGATTCCAATTATATTAAAGAACAGAGCGCATACAATACATGCATAGAGTGTGCATGATATCACTTGTTGTTATTTAGGAACGTTCTATAGTTGGCACTATAATTCAGTTCTGGCGAGTTGAAGGATCTGATAAGGGATTTCTAGATCACGGGCAACATTAGTCCTTGGTTCCTGTTAAGGTTTTGTATACAGCGGACAACTGTTGTGGCCTCCTTAAAAATTCGGAAGCGAAAGTCCCCCTCCATGTAAGGAATTGTGCTTCTATCCCACTCTATGGTATGGTTCGTTCTTGAGAAATGAAAAGTTAACCCCGATTTTTCTTCTCTTTTATTATTGACGTCACCTATGTGTTCTTTTTTTTGCCTAATTTCAAGGCTCCTTGAAGTCTGGCCAATGTAATTCAAGCCGCACGAGCAGGATATGTTATAAACTTCAGCATATTTGGAGAAAGGAAGGATGGCTATCTTTTGGAGATCTTAAGAATTGTCTAATTGTTTCTGTGGGTTTAAAGGTCACTCTTATTTTATGTGGTCTAAGGAGTCTAGCAATCTTATTGGAAACTGTCCCTAAGTATGGAATGACGATGGTAGAAATATAACATATCATCTTGTTGTCTTTGTCGGGGTTCAGAGAGAAGTATCTTGTGGATGAGTCTTCGAGGAAATCCATTCATGGTAAGGTTGGTGGATATCAGAGATAGTTTTTCCTGGAGGTCTTGTTGATCTGTTGTAAGGAGAGAGGCACGGTTCTTCAACATGTGTACAATACTAAGTTTCTGAGAAATGTGGTGGCAGGAAGTGAAATGTAAATAGTGTCCTGTATTGGTAGGTTTGCGGTAAACTGAGAGGTTGATACCACCATTCGGAAGCATCTTAATTAAAGTATCCAGAAATACGTTGACGATACCTTTATCATTGGGAACCACACAAAAAAGGACCTGTTCGACTTTCTTAACAAAATCAACTCTCTGCACCACACAATCAAATTCACTCTAGAACTTGAAGAAGTTAAAATTCCTTTTTAACTTCTCGGTATTGTTGGACCAAAAAAATTGCACATGCTTACTATATAATTGCTTTTCTTCAGCTTCTGTAATGTCTAATATTTATTATGTACAACTGAGTAGGGAGGATTATGGTTTTGAGTACTGTGGCTTTTAGAAGAAAAGGAAAGTGGCCCAATTTTCCAGTCTTCTAAGGTTTCAATGTTTTTGTATACCAGTTCTTGAACTGATAATATTGGATGAGTGGAGGAGGGAATTCCAAGTATAGTGTGAGAGGTTCTTTTAGGAGTTAATCCAAAATGCTCTTCTGCATTAGCAGTAAATACACTGATTTTGCTGAATTTTTCAAAAATATCAAACAAGATGTATATGGAATCATTATCCTTCAAAGTGTCTACTACATCATCGGCATATGCTAACTCCTTATTTTCCTTCATAATTGAAGGAACTGTTCTTCCTCGCACAGCACGTGTATTGTCGACTTCCTGCAAGAAAGGTTCAAGAACCAATGCAACGAGTAATTTACTAAGAGAGCAACCTTGTTTGACTTCATTTTGAATTTTGACTGGTTTAGTTACCCATTAAACCATTAATTAGGAGGTGGGTAGTTGAATTGACATAGGCTCCTTTAATAACAGATAGCAGCTTTTTACCCACACCAATTTGATGGAGGATGGGGAACAGAAAGGGATGCTGGACATTATCAAATGCATGAATAAGGTCTACTGATAACCCTGCCGTTGGCTGCTTTTTTGTATTAACTAAGTGGAGTAGATCGCGTAGCAGAAACAGAAAAATTTTACTGCTCAGTCTAGAACTCCACACACCTGTATGCTTTTAATTATGTATCTCATTCCTACTTTGAGCTTGTTATTGATAATATAGAAAAATATCATCTAGTCAGTATTAAAGAAATTGATCTCCAGCTGCTGATTAAGATATGATTTCTATTAGGGTTGGAGTGAGGATGGTATGGCTTGCTACAAATTCATTTGGTATGTGTCCTGACAAGAGAAAAGAATTAAACAGTATAATTAGAATGGAAAAAATAAAATCCCGGGCCTTGCAGTGAAGTTTCCTAGGCCATCAGATCCTGGGAATTTTCTTGTCTGGCATTCTTTATAGACTGTGGTAACTTCAGATGCTGTAATAGGTCTTTCAAGCCCATTTTGGATATAGACAGGAAAGCAATTAATGTTCCAAAAGTTATAATTTTCCACAGTACTATTGTCTTCAGATTGTTATAGTGTTTTTGAAAGGAGTCGAGGATATCTTTAACACTTTGAGTCATAGACCTACTAGGACTTAAATAACCATGTGTCCTGACCATTTTTAGCTCTATTTAAAAAATTCCTGTGCAGTATTTCTACGGAATATCCAAATAATTATTTTTTGTCTTTTAGTTATCATCTTTGACAATTAATTGGAATAAAAATTTTAGTTATACATGTGGTATGGGCTTCAGAAGCAGGTTGCAAAAAAAAAGTTAATTTTTTATTAGTTTCTACTTATATTTACTTCTTTAGGATTCAAAATTCAACAAATTCAGTCAAAATATTGTTTAGATGTTATATAAATAATGAAAATTATAAATAAAATTCTTGTGTTATTATTATGATGAAAATATCATTTTACATAGGGGTGTACATCACTATAATTATCCACTATTAGCCACAAAAGTCGAGTGATAAATTATTGAATTAGGCCATTCAGTTTTTGAAATGCCACAACCTTGCGTGCGATCGCGAACATGACTTGCTTGACAGTCTCGAAATTGGTCACCCCCTCGTTCAAAGTTCTGCATCACTATCACTTGACTTGGAGCTCACATTTGTGAGGAGATCTGATTCCTCTTGTTCCAGATCACTGTCTGCCCAATCATCTAATCTAGATCCTTTGTTATAGAGTATTTCCTAGAGCATTTGTTCTAATTTGCGTTCAGTCAAGAACCGTTTTACACCCCTACTTTGGGCACCACTCGGTCCTGGTCTGTTCATGGTGACAGAGAAATTCAAACCGATCTCTCAGGTCACAGGAAGAAAGTCATGAATTCCTTATATTATTTAGATAAGCAGCAGCCAGAGTTATGATAGCGCTATGTATAAACATGAACACGTGCGATCGTATGTGACACAGCCGATGGGCAGGCGTTACTATATAGTAATATAAATTCCCTTTTTTATTGATAAAAGTCAACCATCCTCATGGTTTACTTTTATCAGACTGTACTATAGTTAAATTTGAACCCTCAGATAATGAATTTCAAGCATATATTGTTATTTTCTGAATTTTTAATTTAGCGATGTAAATATACATCGATAGGATTCTGGATTCACTGCGATCAATGTATATTTACTTTGATAGGACTCAAAGTGTTAATGCAGATTTGAGTGATAGTCTTTTCTTCATGAAATTTAGTGAATTGTCTATTGAAGAAGGCAGCTGAAGGGCTATCTGCTAAGCTGCTACATTCTTATTTTAAAATTTCTTTCTTTTACTGTTTCTGCCTTTCCACTTCTATCTCTATGCTAATGTTTCTAATGATGTTGATGCATTGTATACCAGTGATATAATAAATTTCAAGCATATATTATTTTCTGAATTTTTAATTTAGCGATGTAAATATACATCGATGGGATTCTGGGTTCACACGCAATCAATGTATATTTACATCGGTAGGACTCAAAGTGTTCATGCAGATTTGAGTGATAGTCCTTCATGGAATTTAGTTAATTGTCTATTGAAGAATGCAGCTGAAGGGCTATCTGCTAAGCCGCTGCATTATTATTATTATTATTACGGGCGACTCCAAGGAGTCCTAAGACTCATCGAGGGAGGCCCTAAACATCATGTCCATCACAACTATTCGACATTCACACAGTATCTATCATACTTTGCCTTGAACTCATTCACTGTCATAGCACCCACAACAGACTCTGGCAGCTTATTCCACTCATTCACCACTCTAAAAGTAAAAAACCCAGCTCTAACACATTTACTAACCACACTCTTGCCCAGCTTCCATGGATGTCCCCTAGTCCTCCCACCATCAGTCCTGTTCTCAAAAATATCCTCTGAATTAATCCTATAGAAACCCTTTAGCAATTTGAATGTCTCAATCATATATCCCCTTTTCCTCCTATCAACCAATTTCTGCAACCCACAAATCTTCAACCTGTTTTCATAAGGTTCATTCCATAGACCTGCTATCATCTTGGTCACTTGCCTCTGGATCCTCTCAACCTCCTCCCCCATCAAGAAGAAACCTAGGCGACCATATCTGGGCACAGTAATCAAGATGGGGTCTTATCAAGGCTCGATACAGAGGAACAATAACTTGCTTATCTCTGCTCGTCAAAGTATTCTTCAGCATCCAAGTGATTTGATGAGCTGATTTAGCCACTTTTGCGATGTGCCCCTAAATTTCAACTCCCTATCCACCAACACTCCTAAGTCCCTGGCCTCATCAATCTCCTGGAGTACATTTCCACCAATGTGATATACTGCTGCTAATCTTTTCACCCCAAAATACATAACCTTACATTTTGCCACATTAAATTGACATCCATTCTCCTTAGCCCATACCTCGAATCTATCCAAATCATCCTGCAAAATTTTGACATGTTCTGCATTCACTATTGCCCTACCCAACTTACATCATCAGCAAACAAATGAACCGTTCCTCTCAGATCCTTCCCTATATCGTTAATGAACAAATTAAACAGCAGTGGTCCAAGAACAGAACCTTGTGGCACACCACTAGTCACAGGCTGTCTTTTGGACTCTACTCCTGAGTAAACTACTCTCTGGTATTTCTCCATCAACCACCCTCCTATCGATCTCATCAATCCTATATCCATTCCCATATGTTGCAGCTTACGGATTAGACTTTGATGTGGTATCCTGTCAAAGGCCTTAGCCAGGTCCAGCAGTATCACTGTAAACCCATTACCCTTATCCAGTTCAGCCGTCACTGTATTATAAAACCCGAGCAAGTTACTGAGGCATGATCTACCCTTCACAAAACCATGCTGTCCCCCATACAGTATCTCATTTTCATCAATCCATTCCTGTATTTTACCCTTGACTACTTTCTCCAAGACCTTGACAACGACTCCTGATATGCTGATCGGTCGGTAATTGCAAAAGTAGTCTTGGATCCTCCTTTATGCAGTAGAACTATTTTCTCTTCTTTCACCCTAGGATTAAACCAGACCCGAGACTCAGATTAAACAATAATGTCAATGGCACTGACAATTCTTTAGCTGCTTCACATAAGACCCGTGCTGATATACCATCCAATCCCACAGATGTATTCACATTAAGGTTCTGTAATAGACTATTCACCTCCACTCATTCACCACAATTTCCATATAAACTAATGGTCCCTTCATTCCTTCAACATCACCACCTGGATGATATACTCTTACAAAGTGCTCACTCAGTAATTCCACTCTTAATTCTTAATCAACTCAGTAATTCCATTCTTATTTTAAAATTTCTTTATTTTACTTGTTTCTGCCTTTCCACTTCTTTCTTTACACTAATGTTTCTAATGATGTTGCTGCATTGTATACCAGTGAGTTGGTTTGCTATGAACTAGCTTCTTGCTTTATATCTTTCAACTTTTTTCTTTTGAGGAAAGCTTGTTCCTTTCGCCCATTCAATCATATTCTGTTTTTCTGCTTGTTTGACTTTTAACCACATATCCCAGTTCCAAGTAACATTATTTCAATTTGAACAGAGGGTCTGGAATTTGATTGAAAATATCAATGGAAAATTTGATGGAAGTTGCCATGATCCAGAACAGATATCTACTTGTTCCATCTAGTGGAACTTAAGTAGAACTGGATTATGATTTGACATGTTGATGTCAAGATGTTTTATTTGAATTATCCTATTTATAAGGCAAGAAGAGATATAAATTCAATCAAGATGGGTACCAATACATGGTTTCATGTACATGTAAGCCTGGAGATTAGGATATTGTGAATCCTCCATATGTTTACTAGTTGAGTTTTTAGTCGAGTCATGTTTTTAACTGTGCATATCTCACTTTTCCACTCCTGGGGTGTCCTCCTATTTTGTCTAATGTGGGGTTTTCAATACAGTTCCAGTCTCCAGCTTCTATGATGTAGTGGGCACTGTAATAAATATTGCATCAATTTCTGAATAAAATTTCATCTAACTGTTCCATTGGACGGAGCATATGCAAGTAGTCCAAAGGTGTTGCACATTATTACTAAAATTTTGTTTTTCTTCTGTAGTGTGATGAATTAAAACAACCACATACACAACACCTTCCTCTCCAATGGCTACAGCAATTATAGTATTAAAAGAATAATCAGTTCCTCCCCCATTCCCTGGCCATCTCTTCAGAAAGAGTTTAGAAATGCCATCACCATACCCTACATCCGTGGCACATCAGAAAAAATAGCCACGACTTTTAAAAAAGTACAACCTTCACACATCATTTAAGCCCCACCTCAAACTTGCTATCCTTATCCATTCTACAAAAGATCAGCTCCCTCCTCTCTCAATACCTGGAGTTTATAAAGTACCCTGTTCCTGTAAGCTGGCATACTTTAGACAGACAGGTAGATCAGCAACCATCCGCTTAGAAGAACACAAGTCATACATCTGCAACCATGTCTTGGATACAACCCACAGGATCTCTTGGAAAAAAACCATGCTCCACCACAGTAAATTCAAAAAAGAGAGACTATTTTTAGAATCTGCAGCAGCTCTCAGGAATCAACGAAATCAAAATAAATACAGTTCCATTAAACTTCCGAAGATTCAGGAAACATTAATCATCAGAGATTCCTCCTTATATTCTAGGCCACCTACAATCGCCCATAGAGGGCACACTACCTAGATAAGACTAGAGTCACCCATGTGGTTAGCTTAGTATTGGGGTATTTGTGTATATGTTACATTAGATTTTTTAATCTCCCTGAAGATGTCTCAGTAACAGACAAAATATAGGAAGTATTAAAATTTGTATTAATCCTCTCCGAGTGCTGCATACATTAAGCCTCCAACATGATGTGCTCACGGCAGTTAAGCCTCAACACATGGATTGTGATGGGCTGTATTGTAAGCTCAATGAGAAGAGTAGAGTTTTTAACTTGAGCCATTGAATGTATGCTGGATTTTTATCATGTTAGAGAACAAGTTTTGTTAGAGAACAGATAGGCCTGCAACATGCATCCTATCACAACACTTCTTTCAAACTTCATCATTTCCCTTCTTGTAGTCGTTTCACCTGGACAGTTGCACTGTCTTGGGAGCATCGTATTTCTCCAATTTATACTGGCTACACATGCGACTCGTTACATGGCACGATGCACCTCGCCCATGGAGGTGTCCATTGACTTCTTTCCAAACAGTGTGTGTGTGTATCCTTAAGATGACGTTGATATTTATTATTATCTGAGACTGCCAGGGAGTCAAGGACTCATCGAGGGATATAAAGGTCAAAAGTCTAATTTTATTTTAATTTTAATTAAAATAAGTTCTTAAACATGATAGTGTCTCCATAATTATTCATAATAATTGATGTGGATAATGTAGATCAGGTACCTATTCTTACAATTCAAAAGTGACAGTTATTCTGGGAATATCCTTGTGCTTTGCAGAATAATCCTAACTTAAATAAATATAGTTGGAAAAAAAAAATTCTGAGAGGCTTTAATTCTGGATTTATTATTATTACATGCCACTTTCAGTGAGTTCAGGGACTCATCATGAGAGGAAACAACTTAAAAATTTATATTGGCAATAAAAAAAAAAAAAAAAAGAAGCCACCTTTTGACTGTATTCAGAGGGCATAGTCAACATAATAAATGCTTGCTTTGATGTTCCATGTTCTTATTAAAAGTACTTTTATCTTTGTCCTTGACAATGCCTCTGTTACTATTGGGTGAAATATTGGAATAAAATTATTCAGTGTTTTACTTTTTTGCATGAATAGCTATTAAATTTATTTATTATTATTATATCTGTTTAGTCCTTTTTTCATTTTGTCATTCTTATTGGATACTTAGATAAAATTTATAAACAGACCACAATAAGTTCCTATTCATCACCACTTCCATATCTTCATTTGCAATTCTTTTATAAAATTACTTATTGAGAAATATTACTTTTCAGTTCAGTCTTATGGCTTTTCTATATCTATATTAGTGCTGTAATTAACATGTGGCCTAATTCTTCCCTAAGTATAGGATCAAATTTAATTTTTGAAATGAAAATTATAGCATCTATTTCTGTATATCTTAGTCTTAGCAGTAAGATCAATTTCACAAGTATGTAGCATCTTTAAACATACTGAAATGTGTCCACAATGATTCTCACCATCCTTCACCAAACAAGTTAGTGTTCCTCAAAACATTTCACAAATAACTTTGTTCTTGAAAATTGTACTCGGCAATAACTATCTGCAACTGTAAAGTTATTCAATACTTTGAATAACTTTACAAGAACAGATAGTTCAGTAGCACTGTACAGATAGTTCAATAGGACCTCCCACTCACACACAGCCCATCATACCATGACTTAAATGCATTCACTGTCTCTACACCTACCACACTTTCAGGCAATGCATTCCAATCACCCACCACTTTCTCCATACAGAAAAAAATCCTCCCTTTCTTGCACCCTCCTTATACAATTTCCAGGGATGGCCTTGTGTTCTTCTCCCCAATCTTCATCCATTCTATGAAAAATCTAATCTACATTAATTTTGTAATTATCCCTTACCAACTTATGTCTCCATCATATCCTCTCTTCCTATTATCCACTATGCTTTGCAATTTGCTGTACTGCCCTCACAATTTTGGCAACATTTCAGACCCCTATTCATCACCACTCCTGTATCTTGCATCTAATCCATCTCCTATAAGAAATTCTTATCAGTCTTATACTCTGCATTCCATCTTTGCTTCCCAAATTTTAAAACCTTACACTTTTCTACATTGAACTGGTAGTTACACCCACTCGCACATTCTGTTCAAGTCCTTTTGCAAGATGCATCGTCCATTCTGCTACTCGTAGTTCTTCCCAACTTCACATTATCTGCAAACAACTATATATCGTTATTCAAGCCTGTCTCGTTGTTGTTCACATATAAATTAAACAACAATGGACCAAATACAAACTCCAGGAACATCAGTGTCTTCAATTTGTGTGGGTGGGAAATGGCAAGCAATATCCCACCCACACAACTTGAAGATACAAATGAGATGGCCAGTGTCCAATCTAATGTACTAATCTACCATTCCACCTAATCTGTTCCAATTTAATTACCAGCTTGTGACGTGGCAATTTATCAGAGACCTTGGAAAAATTTTAATATGCTACTGAGTATGCATGCATCCCCCCCCCTTCCATGGTCCAATGTACTTGTCACTTCGTTATAAAGAAGCAGATTGCTAAAACATGATCTTCCTTTAGCCAAGAAAGCCTTAGTCTTATCATCTCCTTTATCAAGCAGAACAATTTTGCCTCTTTCCACTCTTTTGGAACCTGGCCTAATGTAAGACTCATGTTAATAATGTAAGTTAAAGCTGCTGTTAACTCTCCGGAACATTTCCTCAAGACACACTGTGATATACCATGAAGTTCCGTGGCCTTGTTGTTGACACCAAGTTTACTCAATTCCTCATACATTGTACTCAGTGATAGTGATCACAACATTTACTCAATTCCTCATGTACCTTGTGCTCACTTACTATCACTGGATCACCCCCCCCCCTCTTCCCACTGCTCTCAAGGTCTGCATTATGTTACAATTACAAGGATGGAATAGCTTAATGAATTGCTTATTTAACATCTCTGCTGTATTGTTCTTAGTTATCATACTACCATTGTCACTGATCAACATCCTCACTTACAATCATTCTTTTACTACTTGCCACACAAACATATATAAAAAAACTGACCATGGAAATGTATAATTCAACTTGGCACTGTGCTAATGGGTATGAGGCTGTAAATGGTCGAGTGAAAGTCGATCTGTAGTAAAGGAAATATGGAGAGGGTTATTTGCAGATTTGATAAAAACCCATATATACACAGTATATTTGAAGGGAGAGATGTTTAACAAACGATCCAGGGTTTGAAAGAATGAGTATTATCTCGTATTTTGGTTAGCAGGTGATATTTGTAATTGTTACTGAATTCAAATAATTTTGGCTCCTTTTCTAGTTCGATTTGTCTAGTACAAGGAAACCCTCTTTTAGTTATGAACATTGAAGTCTACAAGGAAGTTGATCTTACTGTTTGAGGCAATCAAACTATAGAAATTAACCATCGTAGATAAATAATCAGAGCAAAGAAGTTAGCATAACAATCAGAAGTTGGAGTTTTTAAAGTTAACAAATGGAAGCAATAAAGTGACACAAGAAAATTACAAGCCAGAGTAGATCATATAGAGGAGGTTTGTAGTGTAGTAATCTATCATGGAATGTTAGATCTGATATATTTCTACCCTTATGGAAGGAATCATGTAAAATACAGTTTTGATAGTTAGGGTGAACTGTGGATGTAGCGGATACAAGCTGGGGTTCAGTAACTAAGAACAGGTTTTGATGCATGCAAGTGGGAATTATATATATAATCAGCCCTACACGAGAGTCCCATGACACAATAGTGCATGGGCAAGTGGTTAGAAAGAAGGAAGAAATTTGTTGATGTGCTTCTTTGAAGACCTGAGAGTTGTAATTGTTGGGGAAAAATACTGTATGGGAAAGAATGTTCCAAGGAGCAGAGGTCTAGGGAATGAACGAGTAGAATGAGAAGTTGGTTTATTACGTTTGGTATATATGACTGTTGACCAGCAGTTGCTTGTTCATATGTGATGAGAGGAAAGTTAAGGAAATCTAGTGGCCAGTAATTAGAGCAGCACAAATGAAATACCTGTAGAAAAGACATAATGCAGCAGCAGAGTGTCTTTGGGAAAGTGACTGCAGGTAATCAGTGAGAGAGGGGGTCATCAGTTAAGTAAATTACTGTTGTTGAATCCAGTCAAGGGAGGTCCTAGGCCTACCACCCCAAATATGAGAACAGTGTTGTAAGATTGGGCAGATTAGAGCCTTATAAAGTGTCATGAGGTGAGAAGGAGAAAGTACTGTTTAGAATGCAAAAGAATAGCAGTCGTCTTCTTGGAGGCTGAAGAGGCTATGGACGTTATGTGCTTGTGCCCAAGATGGGCTAGATATTATTATTATTATTTGTCACCTCCAGGGAGTCCAAAGACTCATCCAGGGAGGGCATCTACTCTACAACTCTGCTTCCACCACTCACAATCCATCAACTGACCGCAATTACACATACTGAGTATTTTTCTGATGTCCTGGGAAAATTTCAGAGGAGACATGCACTGTGACTAGTTCGGGTAATAGTAGGAGATTTGCCTTGGTTGTATGTATAAGAGTTTAGGGTTAAATACTGATGCCAAGAGGTCTTCCTTATCTTTAGAAGCTGTTACCATTGTACCATCAGGATGTGAGGCAACACATTGAAGAGCAGAAGTTGCATCCCACAGCCTTGGTGAGGAACCAGAAGACTTGACAGCTCTTTGAACCAGCAACAAACTTAGGGCATTTGGTCCGTACAAAATCTGCTTTGGATTTATTGATGTTTTTTGCCATTATGCGCTGCAGTTGACACTATAGCTCATAATGAGCTATAGTAACTGAGGTGCTAGAGTTTTTGATGTTAGCCATTGGCCATATGCTGAATTTTTGGCTTGTACTGCTTTGGTACAGTCATTAGAGAACCAGAATTTAGATAGCAGTTGATAATTTTGAGTAGAGTGGGAAATAAAAGCACTCATCCCTGAGATAATAATTTCAGTTATTAGATGAGAGCATGTGTGGGATCAGAAGAGTCTACTCTTCTGATCCCACACAGTAATCAGACCTTGGAATTGATGCATAGAAATCCCAAAAGTCATCCCAATTGTTATTGTTATAGTACCACAGGATACAAGGCTGAGAATGACTGGGAGATTGATCTGTAGAAATCAGTCTATATTGGATCATAACCTTGTCCATAACTTGTGGACAAGGTTATGATCCAACTTTCCAAGAGGGAGAGTCAATATCAACAGTGTATGTGTAGGGAGAACCCTCAGTGCCCATCATGTTGGGAGAATGAGGATTATCTGGAATTCTGGTGATTTGGTGAACAATTTGGGTTAAATCATTACTGATATCAGGATAGCAAACAGTTCAACTTCTCATTGAGCTTGGTCTGTGAAGAGAAGCCAGTTTGAATTGTGGACATTGAAATCTATAAATAAGATCATCTCACTGCTATGATAATTAAACCGTAGGATCATTATTAGACAGTTACTGTATGTGACTGACTTTTGGAGATAGTCAAATAGGTCATAAAGTCATTGCAGTTAAGAGAAGGTAAAGCTAAGAAATGAAGGAAACAAAGTGATGTAAGGACATCTTCAGCCAAAGTAGATTGTATAAAGGATTCTGTGTCTGATAACCTTTGACATGGTATATCAGACCTGACAAATGTGGAAATCCTCCTACTCTTCTTATGAAAAGCATCATGAAAGATGTAATGAAGAAATGTTATTACAAAGGATGCCTGCTGTAGTTCAGTTATGAATAACATATTGGTGTGGATGCTTAAGCGATGGTGCACATCGATATTAGAATCGAGACTGTGGATTTCTTTATTACATGGAATTCTGATGTTTAGTTGGATTTTTTGGTGGGTATATATATATATATTTTTTTTTTTGTGCATTTTTGATGTTTTTCTTGAGTTTTTTTGTAGTTTTTGTGGGAGAATTTATTTATTTTTTTAAATGCACAACTCTAGAATTTTTATGCTGTCAACCATGATAGAGGGGATAATTTACAGAGTAAATTATCCCCTCTATAGAGTGGGTGCATAGCAGGAGGTAAAGGGCTCATGTTCACTTCTCCCATGTGTGTGTGTGGGGGGGGGGGGAGGCTAGACTCCAAGTACAGCCTTGGACAGTGCTCCTTGCAAACTCCATACTTGCACTCCCTCCAGACAATCTGGCAAAGTAAGCAGCAGGATTATTTGTGAGTTGATCAGGAAGCCTCCCAAAGTGTTAGCTGGCCTGTGGAAACTGCTTTACTGCTATACCCTCAAATGTAGGAGGCATGGTTCCATAGTTAAATAATTATGGTGTGGAGAGCATGAACAGGGAGGCATCTCCAACCACTCTGCATGTAGGAAGAATGGGGAGAGGGAAACCTTACTCTAGAGATGAAGCATAGCAATGTCTGTTTATTGCACCTCCAATTTCACTGTCTGATTAAAAACATCTACCACCTAGAGATCTTGTCTCTAGATGGTAGATGTTTTTAACAGGCCATATCCATGGGAAGGTGGGATGACTTGGCTGGGAGAAGATATATATTGCATGATTACCAGTCCATAATGGCTCAAGTGGATGTGATGTTATTAATGCATTTATGTTGAGCTTCTAAATGGTGGATAATGTTGAAGGGTTTTTTTATGGAATTTTTTCTTTTTTTGAAGTGTGGAATTTTTGCTATATTTTGTTTTTAAATGTAGTTTTTTGTTGATTTTTATGGGAGATGTTTTCAAATCACATTGGGCTTGTTAATTATGATCTTTCTTTGTAGGTGATGATAGAAAACTTGCAGAACAGGGACATGATTTTCTCATAGGGAATGCCCAGGCTGTGCGTGCATTGCCTTGACATTTCCCTTGCTAAAAAAACTACTTGGACTCCTTCCAGGTATTACTTGGCCGAGTAAGTGGTAGGAGGATTATTTGCCAGCTGGTCAGGAAGTTTCTTGACTTATTACAATCAGGTTCAGTCCCACATACCCATCTAGCAGCTGACTTTTAGAAGTGCTTTATTGCACTTCCCTTTAAAGATCATGGAAGTTCTAGCTTTCTAATTAATTACTTTATTTAATAACTACATTACTAAATAAAGAGTCAAAAGGCTTCAAATTACTCTGTGTTTTGTATGCCTCTGAAATAGCCTCTGTATCCTAGTCAGTACAGGTGTTGGCCTTCTGTTGTAAAGACACAGGAAGCTGGCAATCTTCCTGTCTTTATCCTGTCTGGGATGCATTGTACATCATTCTGCAAGTCAGGCAGACTGGCCAGAAGAACATGCAATTTACAGATAAAATATTTAGTATAAGACAACTACTTTATCCTAATAATTAAGGTTATGAAAGTCAGTTTAGCAGGTTTTGAGCTGCAAGTACCAGAAATCATACATCTGGAGATGTAACATAGCAATATCCACTTGGGGAAATTTCATCTACCACCTATAAGTTCAGTTGGCATTTCCTCGCATGGAAAGTATGCTCATAAGGTGATGGTACTCATTTCTCTAGAGTCAGTTTGTTGTGCGGTGCTAGCTGATTGACTCAGATTTGGATAAATTGGCAAAAGAAGATACTTCAAAAATCAGAATAAACATAAATTAACAAATATGAATAAAGATAAACAGAAATGAGAATTTTAATTATGGCAGAAAAGAATTATTGCTATAGAAGGGTTAAGTTCTGATAGTATATAGCCATGGTGTGTGTGTGTGTGAGAGAGGGAGGGAGGAAGAGAGAGAATGAATGAGAGAGAGATATCATTTGTCAGATTCAGACAATCTAATTGGTGAAAAGTATTATTATTGAATGTTGCGTATAAACTTGTAGCAGATTTGCTGCTGAAGAAAAAAGTGAGAACTTTTTAAAGCTCTCTAGAGCAGGGTTGCTGGATTATATAAAAAAAATTAATGGAGGAGCAAGAACTTAGTTTATCCCACTACTAATGAACCATATTTCTACAATCTTTGGTGTGTGAGAGTTAATATTTAAATTTAAATTTTTTAAAATAAATTAAAAAAAAAGTTATGCATTTTGCACTTTATCTCATCTGTGAAATTCATAAAAATATGGGAGATATGGAATGAAAATTGCTGACCTGGTTGGCCGAGTGGATAGCATATCTGCTTTCCAGCTAAAAGGCTGCGGGTTCGAATCCCGCTATGGGCATGGATGTTTGTGATTGTGGAAATACCAGTTGTGATCGGCAGTAGATGGTGTTGGTGCAGTTGTGGTCAGTTGGTGATTGAATGGTGGAGACGGAGTTGTAGAGCAGGTGTCCTCCCTCAATGAGTCCTTGGACTCCCTGGAGGTGTCACATAATAATATTAATAATAAAAAAAATCTTGCACATTGTTTATAAAAAAAACTTTAATGTATGTATGGAAAGATCATGACTCAGTATTACCATTCTAGATAGAAAGCACAATATTTGGAACAGACCAAGGTTAGACATTATAACAGCCTTTAATAGATCTAAATGTCAATGGCAGGTCATATTGCAAAAAGTAGCATCAAAAATGGACAAAATTGATATCTGAATAGTATCCCAGAGATGGAAAGAGAGCTACAGGAAGACCAAAGAGATGGTGGGAAGATGAGATTAAAGAGAGAGAGCTAGAATTCAGTAGCATCGAAAAGCTCAAGATAGAATCGAACAGAGGACTTGGAAGGAGGCCCTTTGTCCAGCAGTTCACAGAAAATGGCTGATGATGATAATTATGGACCGGACTAGCTCACTATTTATTCTTAAATTGGTAAGGGTGCTTAAGGGTAAAAGCAGGATAAGCTGGGTGGAGACCATCACAGAGCCTTTTAAGGAGTGTGTAGAACTGACCATGGCATCTAACGTAATGTCCAGTCCTCACCTTCTCATGATGCATGCTCTTAAGTATCTGCTTGGATACTGAACAAATGAGGATGGGCTGGTAATTTGAGATTTAGCTGACCAAAGTATAATCTTATCAGCTTAAACTGTAATGCAAAATGATGGGACGACATGACAGAATTTCATGCCAGCTGAGGTGTCTGTTAAACAACACCCCAATTGTTTTTGTCAGCAAACCAGAGTGAACAGCAAAAAGTCAGCTACTGGAACAAACCTGCAACATAATGTAACTCAACATCAGCACAGCTGAAGATTGGCACCATCATCATAAGAACTATCAGTGGAAAAGAAATAGAACTGGCAGAAGAATTGGATAAGTACACCATATTAACATAATAGGTGTTACCAAAACAAAGTATTCAACTATAGTATTAAACACAAAATAAATGGATAATTTTGAATGATAGTCAATATCAAGTAGAATGATGTGGGAAAAATATCAAAATGGGAAACTGGACAATGAGACTTATTTAATTTCCAGTATCAAGACAATGTGTTTCCAAACATAAACAGATTCATTAAAATAAACAGCCCAACAAATTTCGTGAGACTTGCATCATTGTGATGCAAGACTTGCATGAAAAGAATAGAAAAAAATTAGTCAAACATAACAGATGTTATAAGAACTTCAACACTAGTACATGTAAACAGAGTGGGAAAAAAAAATTGTATTAACTAATGTGTAAGCATTTGAACAATGCTAGTTGTTGCTGTCATGTTATCACACATGACATAAAGCTTTCATATCCAAGTTCCATGGTGGTTAGATTTATGATGAATGCAGAACCAAAATTGAATTTTGTTATCTTGTGTGTGTGTATGTGGGGGGGGGGGGGGTATGGAGCATTTCTGAGGCCTTTTTAAACATTCTTATGAAACAGTTGTGATGAATACATGGTATAATTGCATCATTGTGGTGCAAGACTTGCATGAAAAAGACTAGAAAAAAATTAGTCAAACATAACAGACGTTATAAGAACTTCAATACTAGTACATGTACTACATGTTGCTGGCCTGGTTGGCCGAGCGGTTAGCTTCTTCACTCTCCAGCCAAAAGGCTGCAGGTTTGAATTCCACTGTGGGCATGGCCGTTTGTGATTGTCTGTGGAAGTACTAGTGGTGGGAACGGGCTGTAGATGGCATTGATGTAGTTGCGGTGAGTTGTAGTTGGTGGATTGAGCGGTGGAAACAGATGTAGAGTAGGTGTCCTCCCTCGATGCGTCTTTGGACTCCCTGGAGGTGTCACATTATAATAATAATAAGTTAGGAAAGAAGTCACTTTGTTATAATATCATGAAGCAATGTTTCATGATATTATGCTTCTTGCAGCTCCTTCAAATAAGATTTCAAAAATATAATTACATTACCTTACATCAAGAATGTTATGGATAAACTAATTATATTTTTGAAATCTTATTTGAAAGAGCTGTATGAGGCATATCAAGAATTTTTTTAATCATCTTCAGTTCATACCCATTGAGGGAGCAAGTATGCCTAAGGTAACACAGTTCCTCAACATCATTTTCAAAGTTTCTGAGGAAGAAAAAAATATTGATATTTGTAGTATACAGAAAACCAATCGCAGCTGAAAGTGTCTTAGATGTTTCTTCTCACTACCATCCATGACAAAAGATAGGCATGATAAAAACATTCTGGGACAGAGCCTACAACATTTCCAGCATGTAAGAAAAAAGGAATAAACTGTGTTGTCTTAGGCATACTCTCTCCCTCAATGGATGTATGCTGAAGTTGATTAGCAAAATTTTTGATATGCCTCCAACAGCTTCTTCAAATAAACAAGATTTCAAAAATGCAATTTCATTATCTTATAGGTGAATAGGATGAAATATTTAGTTGAATGTTGCTATAGACCTGGAGATGTGGAGGGTAATGACCATGAAATATATCAGAAAATTAGCCAAGCACACATGAAAAGTGTGATTGATATGGATGATTTTAATTATGCTATGTAAATTGGGATGACGAGATGGCATATGGATGTGACGATGATCAGCCTGTTTTCTACCCACTACAGGGCGAAGGCCTCTCCCATTGTGAGAGGGTTGGGTCTCCTTCTCCCATGGTGACCCAGTCCATCTTGGGAGAGTGTATATACTTGGATGAATGAATGTATTCATTCATTCATCCAATGAACGAATGGAAAACAATTGCAAACATCCATGCCTAGACAGGATTTGAACCCATAGCCTCTTGGCTGGACAGTGGATATGCTAACCACTTGGCCAACCAGGCTGACATATGGATATAAAGAAAATGAATTTCTCAAGTGTTTGAGGGACAACAATGCAGGCAGTAGGGCACAAGAGGATCAAGGGTCTTGGATTTAATAATCTAATCAGTGGATGTCATTATAAACGAGATGTCAAATCTATCTCCAGGTAGTGAAAGTGACTATGAAGTTACTACCTAGGTGTTTTGCCAGTTATGTGAGAACTTCTTTGAGAAAAGGATACATATGGAACATAAAGATACATATTTCATAATCACCAGACTAGAAGTCTGATGATTATGAAAACTGAGGAAGTAACTTGCATCTGTAGTGTGGGATAAGGAGTTGAGCGGAAAGGAGATAAATGCTGCTTGTGTGTTATGCAAGACCTATCTAGTAGAAGCAATGTTTGAATGTATTTCTGAGGATCAGAAGGTTAAATAAAGTAGGCGTGGAATGGATAAATGTATCAGTTAAGCATGCAATATAGAGGCAACATAAAATAAGTGGTAATCAGTTCCGTGAAGAGTACAAAGAGCATGTAAGGAGGGCAACTTAATTGGTAAACAGTAACAGAGGTGCGGTATGAGCAGCAAAAAAAAAGAATGATTATGGAAGGATGACGTGATTGAAGAAAATGGTAAAAGGATATCTGCTGTGAGGACATAGTTGAGATATAAAGATGTTTTATCCTTGTGTATGTGACATAATGAATTTTGAGAGCAGTGAAAGCAGAGGACAGACTGACTCTTAGTGAACAAGAGGTGTATATGGAAATAAGTATGCTTGATGTTAATAAAGGCTGTGGAACTTGATATATCACCACATGTTCTGAGGGAATGTGTCAAGGAGTTGACATCTGTCTTGGCATACTTGTTTAATATGAGTCTTACATTGAATCATGCTCCAAAGATGGCAAAATTGTACCACTTCATAAGGAAGGAGACAGAAGTCAAGCTCCAAATTATAGACATATCTTTGTAATTAACGTGTTGGAGAGGTTAGTGAGAACTAGCATCCCAAACTGGGTTGACAGCAATGGCATTTTCTGAAGAACAACATGGATTTTCCAAAGGAAGGTCATGTTTTAGTAATATACTTATTACAATAAGATGATAGGTGCATTGGACAAGGGAGAAGGATACACAGTAGTATGCTCAGATTTTACAAAGGTTTTTCAATAGATTGCAATGTGATAAGTTGTTAGTTTAGAATGGATAGGGTTGGATATTATATTAGTGCATTGGATTAGAGGATTGGCTGTTGGATAGGTATCAGCAAGCTGTATATGGAAGAGAAATATCCCAGAAGAGGAAAGTAACTAGTGGTGTCAGTCATCTCTGGATCCTTTCCAATTGGAAAGCATCCAGAGATGATTGACTAAGGAGGTTTCTAGTCTCTGGAATGTTGAGTATGAAGAAAAGTTCAGAAGATGCAATATGGGTCTGTTTTTGGACCATTGCTGTTTAACCTATATGGTAATGATGTTGGAGAAGATTTGAATTAGGATATTCAATTGAATACAGATGATGCAAAGTTGTGAAGAATGAGGAAAAACTTGAGATGAAAAGTGGGGGTCATATTGGAGAAGTTGAAGGAAATAAGACATTTGGGTGTGATGTTGGGTAGAGATCTAACATTTAGTTTATGCATTGCTAAAATTGAGAGAACACCTCGCAACAAACTCTGGCAATGATGCAGAGGACATTGACTTGTAGAAGTAAGGCGATTCTAGTTCCATTGTATAAGTGCTTGATTAGTCTACATATGGACTACTGTGCACAGTAGTCCAGATTTGGTTACCTGGTTTTCAAAAGAATGAAGGCAGTTCCAATTGGAAAGGATCCAGAGATGATTGACTAAGAAGAAGAGTCTATGGAATGTTGAGTATGAAGAAAAGTTGAGAAGATGCAATTATTATTATTATTGTTATCTGACCTCTATGGATTCAAAGAGATCATTGCAGGAATTTTTGACGAAACATGTTGTGTGCTCCATTAAATTAACTTATCTATTTTCTTGATTTCAGTCAGTCAAAAAAAGATGAACACACATATATGATTCTGTATTACTTCAATTTTGTTATCTCTTCTGTGTCTGGCTCTCACTGATGAGACCTCAATAAAGGTCAAAACCAGTCTGGGTAGTGACCCAGACTAAAGAAGAAAATAATTTCCTGGTATTATTAATTTAATTTATAACCAAGTAAAAAGTACATCGGATCTTATATTTCTGTTTCTAAGCCACTTCTTACAGTATCAATCCACCTAAGTGTTAGTCTTCCTCTTTTTCCTGCCATCATGGCAAAGAACTTTTGTTTTGCTAAACTTCCTTCTCTCATTCTGGTTAAGTGACCATACCACCTGAGATTAGCTTTGCTAATAAATACATTCTTAACTGTTAATAATGCAAAGTTCTTTCTTAATATCAATTTTTAACATGCTCAGAGCTTTCTTTTAGAAAAAACACTTGATCACAGGCTGATACTCACCAGTCTCTAATGATCAAGTGTTTTTTTCTAACCCACCTCTCAGATCCAATAAGTTAAAACTGGTTTGAGCACTGTCTTATAAACAGCTAGTTTAAATATTGCAACTAATTTTGTTCTTCTTCAAATATATATTTATTCAGTTGACTTGCCATCATACTTTGCTAATTCTGTTGACTCTTTCTTTTTTGAATTTGCCATTTCCACTATAAATGTGTCAAAACAACTGAAATGTTTATTTGTTCTATAGGTTCTCCATTCATTATACAGTTGATGTTTTCAATGTTTCTGCCTATTTTATTATTATCAGCAGCAACAGACTGCCATAGAGTCAAAGACTCACGCAGGAGGTCTTTGACTCCATGTATATAACTAATCATGATATTGATTAGTTATATACATAACTAATCAATATCATGCTTTAAATACATAGAGAACAATATACATATAGAATTTAAATAAAGGGAGAACAAGAGGATGACTTCTTGTTCTCCACACATCTCCCAACATTCTATGAAAAACCACTTCAACATTAATGTGATAAGATTCACTTACCAACTTTTATATCTCTATCATATTACTTCATCTCTTCCAATCCACAAGACTTTGGGCTCCAGAAAAACAAGCGCTATTTCTGGAAAGAATTGACGATATTGCTTACATTTTAGTATACTATTCTTTATTTTGAATAGCTTAGTGTGATTATTGGCCTTGAAGATTTATTACTGACTTTATTTTTTTTATTATGGACTTGGTTATACTATAAATTAAAGATTTCTTGGCATCTTTAAACTTATAGTATAACCAAGTGAAAAATCTTTCAATGAATC
Source organism: Typopeltis vanoorti (assembly GCF_054136105.1). Taxonomy (NCBI): domain Eukaryota; kingdom Metazoa; phylum Arthropoda; class Arachnida; order Uropygi; family Thelyphonidae; genus Typopeltis; species Typopeltis vanoorti. The sequence goes on from NC_143560.1 coordinate 125,140,486, forward strand.
AAGCAGATGTGGCCTTACAGGAGGACTTCAATAGATTGTCAGAGTGGACAACAGTATAGAACTGTCATTTCAATCTTGCCAAGTGCAAGATTCTGTAAGTGTAAGATATTAAAAAGTCATCAGGTTAATGTGGAAGAAATGTTTCATAGAATGGGAGTGGCAGGGTAGAACAAGGGGGCATACCTTGGCAAGTGTAAGAATGTATAAGGTGGTGCTTTGCATGGAGGGTGGTTGGTGATGGAATGCATTACCTGACGTTGTGGTGAATGCAGATTGCTTTAATGAGTTTAAAGCATGGTTTGATGGTCTTTGTAATATTAGTATGTAATAGTGTTTGCTTCCTGCAATAATCTCTTTGAATCCATAGAGGTCAGATAACAATAATAATAATTGCATCTTCTCAACTTTTCTTCATACTCAACATTCCATAGACTAGAAACCTTCTTAGTCAATCATCTCTGGATCCTTTCCAATTGGAACTGCCTTCATGCAGGTGTGGTAACACTTAAAGCAAATTAAGAAACATAAAAAACTATAAAAACACTGTGCTATTATAATAACAGACTTATGAACTGAAGTTAAGTTTGAATTGTCGTTATAGTCCGTTCTGTAGTTCTGTTGTTGTGCAAATGCAAGCGTATGAGATCACGCGTATGCCAGTACCTAATGGCAGAACTATGCAAGTCAGGTAGACTATAACTAAGATTGCTGTTGATATGAGACGAGCCTAGGGAAATTTCTTTGGATTCAACTATGAGGCGTTCCACTTTATCGTGACAAATATAAATGTTCGATGTTGCATCCCAATCTACTTTGCGTTGGCAGCCTTCATCGTTTGTATTCACTGAAAATAAGACGTGATTTGAGAGTGCACTTGCTCTGACTCTATTATATGAAATGTCTCTTTGATGTTCCTCTAGCCTTAGGAGGATTGACTTCTCAGTCTGGCCATAGTATGGCCTCCCACAATCACATATTGCCTTATATATGCTGGGGAACTGAAGATGATCATGAGCCTGTTTTTGGGTGGCTTAGAACTGACCTTAGTTTTGGAAGAGTTGAAAAACGCGTTTTAATATTAAATTTCTTCAAAATTCTTCCTAGTTTCTGGGACAGCAAGCTGATGTAAGGTCAAGAAATATAACCTTTGGGGTTGTTAGGGATCTCTGTATTCTTTTGAGGGCGCTGGTATAGTTGCCTCTTAATGTTTTTGGAAGAGTATCCATTATTTAAGAAAGTTCTTTCTAGATATGTTAGTTCATTTTTTAGTTCTTCTTCATCGGGCAATACTGAGCAAGCACGGTGAGCCAATATGGAAATGATACCTAACTTTTGTGCGGGATAGTGATGTGAAGATACATGTAGGTATCTATCCATGTGTGTTAATTTCCTGAAGATTGAGATTTTTAAAGAATCAGACATCTTAGTAAGTTTCATGTCTAAAAATGAAAGGAAACCATTTTCTTCAATCTCAATGGTAAATTTTATGTCTTGGTGGAAGTTGTTTAAATGATTTAGGAAGATGTGAGAATTCTCTACATCATGCTCCCAAATAAGGAATATATCATCTACATAGCAGACCCATGTTCTAGGTTTTAATGTTTTTTTAGAGATGGCTTTTTCCTTGAAGAATTTTTTTTAACTTTCTCCTCCTACTGGCTATGTGGCCAGTAGGATGAGAAATGATTGTGGAAGAATGGGAATAGAGTGACTGATGCAGAGGACATAGTGGAGTTGTTCAGCACTTTATTGGAGTATTTCATTATGGAGAAGAAGGTTTTAATACTAGAGGGATAGGGCAGGTTCAAGGTTTAGAGGTGCAAGAGATGAATGTGTTCCAAATACTGAGTACTCTGAATGTCAGTAAAGCTGTGGGACTGGATGGTATTTCACCACAGGTTTTGAGAGAAAAGAATTGACAGCTCCGTTGACCTGACTTTTCAATGAAAGTCTGGCTGCGAGAAATGTACCCAAGGAATGGAAGGAAGGTAAGAAAGTGCCATTGCATAAAGGTGGTAGCAGACTGGAATTGTCTAATTATAGGCCAGTTTGTGTGTGTCATCAGTAGTTGTTGAGGTATTGGAGAAATTAGTGAGGGACTATATACAGCATTAGGCATATGAGGGTAATGTTATCTGTGAAAATCAATGGATTTGTTAAGGGATGCTCTTGCTTTAGTAATATGATTGCCTTTTATAATAAAGTGATAAGAGCATTTGATGAGGGAAAGACATTTATGACATTTTTTTGGAGTTTGCAAAGGCATTTGATGATGTGCCACATGATAAGCTGATATATATAAGTTGCAGCACATGGGTTTAGATATTGGATTAGTCAACTGGATTCAGGATTGACTGTCTGATAGGTATCAGAGAGTTGTGTATGTGGGGCAATATCAAGGAAGCAGAAGGTTACAAGTGGAGTTCCACAGGACTCAGTACTGGGACCTATATTGTTCATCCTTTATATCGATGACATTATCAATGGATTGCAAGGGGATATTCAGTTGTTTGCAGATGATGTGAAGCTAGGAAGGGTTATCAGTAATAGTGCAGATGTGGCAGCCCTGCAAGAGGATTTGAATAAACTAGACAGATGGTCAAATTAATGGGGCTGTCAGTTTAATGCAGCAAAATGTAAATAAAGTCTTGAAGTTTGGGATCCATTGATGGGAGGATGCATACTCGATTAGAGGAACTAGGGGGGAGAAGAGATCTGGGGGTGATGATTGATAGAAACTGAAATTCAGGGAGCATATTGCAAAGGTGGTGAGGGTAACTCAGAGGATTGTTGCAATACTGAGAAGGACGCTGACCTGCAGAGATAAAAGAGTTATCGTTCCTTTGCATAAGATCCTGATCAGACCACACTTAGACTATTATTCTCAAATTTGGTCCCCTGGATTTGAAGGGGATAAATTAACTGGTGGAAAGAGTACAGAGGCAGATGCAGTCCTGAAACAAAGATGGTTTCAGGACTGTACAATGTCAGTTATGAGGATTGCTTGAGTGAATGTGGACTGCAGAGTTTGGTGGATAGAAGAAGGAGAGATGATACGATCGAGAATTTTAAACTGTTGAGAGGCAGTTGCAGGGCGGACACTGGGGAGTTCTTTCGCTTCGTGGAACAGCGGGAGGGAGCTATGACAAGGGGCCACCCCTGGAAGTTACGGAAGGGAGCTGTGAGCAAGAGGGGTGAGGAGTGGTTTCTTTGCGTGGAGGGTGGTTGAACTGTGGAATGCATTGCCTGATAGTGGTGAGAGTAAGAACGATCATGGAGTGTTATGATAAGCATTGTGTTTTCTAAGAAGTACCTCCCACGATGAGTCTCTTGACTCCATGAATAATAATAAATTAAACATACCAAGTTCTTTATCCAAGTGTACGCAATCAAAGTTTGTGCATGAAGTATTTTCAGGACTGGCGCAACTCGTATATAGCGAATGGCTTCACATCACTTGCCTGAGTAGTGAAGTCATTAGCTTCTATATGCAAGTTGCCCCAGTCTTGAAAATACTTAGTGCGCAAACTTTGTTTGCTTACATGCTTGGATAAAGGATCAAACCAAGTACCGTCGGGTCTCTTTTTATGCAGTTGATAAGTTCCACAGAAAACCGCATATAAAAAATCGCACAAAAAAGGCCTAACTTATGTTGAAAAATTATGGATACGTTCCATAATTTTCTAAAACTGCATAAAACCTTAGCAATGCATTGAAATAAACCTAAAATTGCATAAAAAGTTTATGAAAATTCAGGAAAATAAGAATGCCTAAGTTTGTTTTAAAGCTTTATTCATTTAATTTTATTGAAAAGTAAAATTTTTTTTTATAAACATTTTATCAGAATTATCATCGCTATTAGACAATATTCGGCAATATTTGCGAGCTTGTGCAAAATTGCTTTCATCACCAGAAGAGATGGTCAGCGCATCAGATCTGTATGGTAAAGGCAATGGTTCTTCACAAACAGAATTAGCTTCACCCTCGTGCTGTGCTGATTTTTTTCTTCTGACACTGTAATCGGTGATTAAACTTTGCAATGATGATTTCACTAATTTTTTATACAGCTTGCGATATCTAGACATACAGTTCTTCAGCTCACGTTGGAATTTAAAGGCTCATTCAGAATTTGTCATGAACAAGAAAATGATTTTTCAATTTATTACACAGTTCAAGACTTCGAATTATATTTGCAGTGAGGGGAACAGGTTTTTCTTCCGCTCCACTATGGTTTTCTGGATCTTCAATGATATATAAAGTTAATCGATATCCAATAATATCATTGTCACTCAAGGCATTGTCCACCTCATGCTGGCTGAATGTATCAAAACCTTCTCCACCAATTTCATGTACCGAAGTAATGATTTCAGCTGATAATGTAGATGTTTCAATGGTTGCACTGTTTGCAACACATTTAAGCCAAGCTGCTGTCCAGCTGGCATTTAAAGTTTGTGGTCTTATTTCGGCAATAGCAAATGCAACATGATTTAAGTAGTCCAAAACAGAAATTTTTTTCCAAACATCAGTTACTGTTAATGATTCATTTTCTAGTTTATCCAATATAAATTGAAAAGCGTGCTTAACGTAATATTTTTTAAAAGTAGCAATTATGCCTTGATCTAATCAGGCTGAATAATGCTTGTTGTATTGGGTGGAAAAAAACGCTACCTGCAATTTGGACGTTCTAAATGCGGATGACTTGGTGCATTGTGAACAATTAATAAAACTTTAAAATCGAGAGCTCTTTCTTCATATATGTTTCCACTTCTGGTACAAAGCAATTATTGAACCATTCAGTAAATACAGCAGTTGTTACCCAGACCTTTTGTATTAGCCATCCAATGTACCTGCAGCTGTTTTAGATCTTGGCCTTTTAGAACATGTGCTCTTAGAAATCGATTTACTAGGAGGGGTTTCATCATTCGATCTCCTGATGCATTGCTACAAAATAACGTTACTCGATCTTTTCTTGCTTTAAACCCACTTGCTTTTTTTTTTTCTCAGACTTTGCGATGTAAGTTTGACTAGGCATTTTCTTCCAAAACAATCCTGCTTTGTCAGCGTTAAATACTTGATTGGGACAATATCCACCATCTTCAATAATTTTGACTAACCTCTCTTGAAAATTTTTGGCTGCTGCTGCAACCTCGCCTGTAATCTTCACGTTATGTGAAGTGCATTCCTTTTTAAAAAACCTGGTTAACCATCCTATGCTAGCCGAAAATTCTTTATCAGCTTGGGAAGCGGAAGTAGACGGCTCCAATTGCTTCATCTGTTCATAAAACCGAAGTGTTTTTTGTTTAATTAAATAACCACTTATAGGAATTCTTCTTTGAGTTAATTCTTCAATCCAAATTACTAGTGCTCGTTCCGTGTTTTCTAATAAAGCATCTCTTGTGTACGATGATAATTTGGCACTTAATTTTGTGCCAGAAATGACAGATTTTCTTATTGCGACTTCATTCTTTTTAATTGCTCTTATAGTATATTCACCTAAATTAAAATGTTTACCAATCGCCATAGATCTCTCTCTCCTTTTGCTAAGCGATCTAAAATTGCAATTTTCATTTCCAAATAAATTGTTTTTCTTTGGTGCATTTTTTTCTCCATTGGGCCAAATTAAATCTTTAAAATAACAATTAGCAAATTTAGACTTGATAAAAAGACAAACACTTACTCGCACACAAAATTAAACTTCACGAACACCCACTGCTTTCACGTTACACCAGAATGTGCTGCAACACGCTGTTCATTATGTGCAACGGTGATGAACAAATTTATCAACAACAGCACGAAATCATATACTTTATAGGTAAAATTTTCCAACTGTTATACAAGCATAATAGTTACCACTCTAAAAACTACAATCATCATTAAAGAGAAATTAATTTTCTGCCGTGTAATAATAAACAACTCGTCCCACAATACGGATAGATTACCCCAGGGTTTCCTAAACTGTGTTCCGCGGAAGGTGAATAAGTGTTCCACGAGAAGTTCTGGAATTTGTCATTTTAGTTTTCTAAGCATTTTTCCTGAATAAATATGTTATAGTGGAAATATTCTGAGGAGAATAACATTTGTGAATATGTCGAAAAGCTCAGACCCAGAACGTCTAAATAACATCTGTGTAACAAATGTTAGTGACCAAGCCGTGTATTTTTAAACGTGGAAGTATTCATGAATTATTGTTAATTTTCACACATCGAAATCTTTCATCAATCGGGAAAGAGAATACCGCTGTTTATGACCGATCGTAAAAATTGCATGCAAGCCGATTACAACAATGGGTGGCGTAGCCTCTGTTCTCAAAACTGAATGAAATAACATCTATGTTGCAAATGTTAGTAACCAATCAGCAAGGAAGTATAAAGAAAATTTTTCCACAAATTGAAGATCAAGGTAGTCTGTATCTGGTTCTCAGATCTAGTAATACTGAATACTTTCTTCACAAGTTTGTATTGTAGGGTGAAAGTGCTTGTTTCGAAACCGTAGTGCCGTGATTTTTTAAAAGTAATAGGCCTACAGATTTAAATTTTAATATGAATAAGAGACGAGAGACTTCATTTACTTTTGGTGTTAAGAAATCTCTTATTGAAGGTGTTAGTGACACAACAGATAGTGATTCATCCACCTCCAGCCTACAAAGCAATCTCCAGGATGTACAAAGGGAGGGGAAAACTATCAGCACACAGGAGAAAAAGTCTGCATTCACTCTTAAGTACTTATAATAATATTATAAATTTTTGGTGATCAGAATGGGATATCAATGAAAATCAACACAAATTAATTTAATTATGTTTATGTTTAATTGATGTTTAATTAATTATTAATTAATAATTAATGATCAGTTATTAATTATTAATACTAAATCAGCTAAATTAACAATTAATTAATATATTACAAAATAACCAAGGTTTCCATGAAAATGTCAGGATTTGTGAAGTGTTCCATCGTAGGAAAAGTTTGGGATATGCTGGATTACCCTATTATCGGAATGGATTCTCCTTCTGTTGACATGCGCAGAAGGGGCTGGTAAAAGTGCAGACAGTGGATGAATTTGAGAAGGGATATGATAAAAGTTGTATGACTTTGTGCTGACTGATGTTGGCTTCCCACGATGAGGCTTGCAACTCCATAGAAGTCAAAAAAATAATAATAGTAATCTGAACTTCAAATACATGAAAACTGATCACAGATAGAACCGCTGAACAAAATTAGTGACGAAGCTGACTGTTTCTTATACCTGAAAGCACAAATTGGTAAAAAAAGAAAAACCAATGTCAAGGTGAAATCTTACTAGGAATATTAGCAATATGAGATCCAAAGACAATATCTTGCGACATACCAAAATTAGATTAGTCGATACTCTTATAACGAAACTCCCAGACTGAATGAAGAAGAGGTAGATGCTCACTCGTGAGGAGATTGAAGAAGATGAAGTGTAACATTTTTTTATGAAGAATTAACTTGTAATACTTCAGTACCATTGATGGACACAAAGACACACATAAAAAAGAATTTAACACTAGATTTGAAGACCTGCATATTTACTCTTCAGGGAAATTTCCAGCCAAATGGATGGGCTATCCAATCTCCAACCATTATATTGCAGGTCCCACTGTGGGCATGGATGTTAGTGGGTGAATTTTATTACCTAGTTTGAGATAATCACTCTGCTTATCAGAGGCATAAAAATTATTATTATTCTTATTCAGTCCTCCATAGAGTCAAGAGACTCATTATGTGAGGTCCTTCCTAGGAAACACAAAGGCTATCATACCACTCCTTGAACTCATTGACCATTCTTGCTCTCACCCAGGGCTTCCTTATCCAGTTGGCTAAATGGGCCAGGATGCCATTGATCCATACATGTATTAAATAATACATATAATTAATTATGTATTATTTAATTATTTCTCAATCCAGTGTGATTAAGGTGCCAAATTTTTTAGCTCAGGGGTGCTCAAACTTGTTAAGACGCCATTGCTCTCACCACTTTTGAAATGTCATGAAAAAGTTCCATGTTTCGTTTCTACAGCAGATAGCTTATCCATTTGCTTCTTTAAAATAGATGGATAATCATTTCTTACTCATAAAAGTCCTTATTCAGCATTTCTACAGCTTTCCACAACAGTATTTATTCTTTTGCAGCAAAAGAGTCAAAACTATGTTCACCATTTTTAAGCTTCCTAAACCTTTTCACTACATACTTTGACTTCTGCTTTTGTGAGAAACTTCTCATATTCTGTTGCATTAATAGCAGGAGGGCATTCTTAATTTTGTTAACCCACTTTCAGAGCAAACATAGCATTGTTACTTTGCATCACTGATTTTATACTTTTGTTTTCTTTCACTGTGGATGCTGTTTCATTAGGTTTCATCGATGGGTAGTTGCTGAGATGTGTACACTTTCTGAAAATAATAAAAAAAAGAAAAACTTGGACAAGACAGACTCTGTTACCAGTAAGATTTTTAATACATTAACTGAAACATGGAATACAGAGTTTGGGACTTATTTTTCATTCTTGCTTGCTTGTAGTCCAGCATTATCCAGACACATTCATTCCCTGATGTCAGGGAATCTTAATATGCAATTTCACTTTAATTATTTCTAAAACAGTTTTCATCAGATATTTTATGTGGGATTTTATAGATATAGGTAGGACAGGGAGAGAAAACCATTTCTTTTTTTTTTTCTTTTTTTTTTCTTTTTTTTTTTTTAAAATGTTTCAAATTATTATTATTAACATCTGACCTCCATGGAGTCAAAGGGGTGGACAATATTCTCATGCAGAAAAATCATTGAACCTTAAATCCATTCAGTTTTCACACTCACCACACTTTCAGGCAGTGTATTTCATTCGCCAACCATTCTCCATGCAAAAAACCTGCTTCTCACTCTCCTGCTCGCATCCTTCTTATAAAGCTTCCAGGATTGCTTTTTGTTCTACCGTTGTCCCCTCTACTCAGTGAGAAAAATCTTCTCCACATTAATCTGGTAACAACCCTCTCACCACAACTTATACATCTCAATCATATTCCCTCTTCTATTCACAGCACCATCTGCAAGTTGCACTCCCTCAATCTCTCACGTTGTATCTGACATTCCATAGATCTGGTACTAACTCATTGAACCTTCTCTGGACCCTCTTCAATGCATCCTCATCCCCTTGAAAACTAGCCAACCAAATCTGCACACAGTATGTGACCTAAACAATGCCATGTACAAGAGTGGATCATAACCTCTTTGCTTTTGTGTGTCAGTGTCTTCCTCATTATTGCCATAATCCATTGTGGCATTTCAATTTTATCAATGTGATTCTTAAATTTCAAGGGTCTGTTCATCATTCCCAGATCTCTCATCTCCACCTCCTTCAAAAATTCCCCTTTGTTTACTCTTCATCCCAACTTTTTCTACTAAATTACAAGACCTTGCACTTAGTGACATTAAACTGATAGTTCGATTCACTTGCCAACTAAACAAAGCTCTTCCCAACTCTGCATCATTGGTTAACAGCTGCATATTTCTAGTTAAGCTGATCCCATTGTCATTAATTTCATGTGAATTACATCTGGAGTAAAGTCAACAAAAAGAGCAGTTTTAGTAAACTGCTCTTTTTTTTTTTTTTTTTTAAAAAAAAAAACCAATTCATCAACAAAGCCATTTGAGTTGATTATCCATGATAACGAGAATTCGTCATAAATTTGACGAGAAAAAATATTATTCTTACCAGATTCACAGCACTGGAATTTTTCCAGATGTCTGAGAAAATAATCAAATTAGCTATGTATGTAACCACATCACCATCAATATGGATAAAATACATCACTCCTCTACATTTCATATCCATCACATATTTCAATGTAATATCAATGGTATTACAATTTTAATGTGCACTTCGCATCCATGGTAACTTGGACTTATATATACGTCCTGGCCAGTTGGGTGGTTAAGGCAATTTAGAAATTGTCTTTGCAATTGTAAGACTTAAAACTCATCATTACCAAGAAGTTTGATGGAAGCATTGGGTTTGATTGCATACAGTGTGAAATGTAGGTAAATCATCCTAGTTGGTCTCCCTTGAAAACTAGCTAGTGCTAGTTAAGTAATTCTTAACTAGCACTAGCCTGCTGATTAAAAAAAACAGGTATGCTTCTTAATGGCAGGCTAAGAAGTGGGCCAAGTTGTAAACCACATGGTGACATGAATGTGTTGTGAAAGTCTATAGTAGATGGATTACTTTCATTGACGTGTGTGTGTGTGTGTGACTGCTGCTTATTTGGAGACCTGAAGTGGCTTGAAAAGTATGCTATGTTGGTCTATACAGCAGGATTCTTACTTATGTATTCCCTCCCCCAGTCCATGCGGTACTCATGTATAATGTTTGCAACCATTTGTGGGTGGTGTTAAAAAAAAAAGCAAGCTAAGATAATCAGTAGGATTTACCTGTTAGCCTGAAAACATGGGAATGACAATGAATTGTTTCGGAATATTATTTTACTAAGTACAACAGGTGATCATTTTGAGAATTTCAGGTTTTATCTTCTCTCATCTATTCTTTGCTGCTCTTTCCTCCTCCTCCCTAGTTCTGCCCTGCCCTTCAACCTTTCTATCCACAAGCATAAAATTAGTTTTTGGATATAGCTTGGGTAATTCAGTGTTATACAAACCTATTGCATTTGCCAGAGTACTCTGGATGGAATAGCATGAATCCTGAAGATTGCAAGTATCACAGTTCTGTGAATTAAATTGCTTCAACACTTTAATAATGTATTAATACTCTCCAAGTTTCTAATATATTGCCTGGGAGTAATAATACTGATTTTTTTATTTTATTTTTTTTTTTTATGCCATATTAGGCAGAAACTGTATTGATGGTGTGTTGAGAACTGTATTGATAATTTTTATGAGATAAGAAATTAAGATAATATTCATTTTGTGGATTAACAAGAGATGTATAGATTTCATGATATATAGAAAATATGCTATAGGATTAAGTATAAACTTATAAATTTAATTATCTTATATATGTGCAGTCTCTAAGGGCACATATCAGGAAATTATTATATATGTAGGTATAAAATGTGAAATTTTCTAAAGAAAACCAAATTTTATTTTGCTCTGATAATCAAGCATGTGCCATGCACATTAGGATTAATGTGAAATTTTGATTCCATTATATAATTAACTCTATTTAAGCATTATTTTGTGTATATTATGTTAGAGTAAATGAGTACTTTTAGGTTTCAAACTCCAATAATTTGTGAATCTGAGCTAAAACAGCACATAAACTAAAACACTTTATAATAAAATTATTTTCTCTTGTATCTGAATATATGTTCTGTTTTAATTTTCATCGCATACTTTGCATAAATTTTTCAGGAGACAAATTCCTAGTTACAAATGAATGAATAAGTGTGAGGGCTTAGTATATTTCCAACTAAAATGCAGTAGCTGAATTTCACTGTCAAATGGTAAACAGAATGGTTACACGTGACCAATGCCTGTTGTCCTTGTAGTGGCTAACTTTTATGCAGGAATAGACTGGTTGGCCTTGACAGGTAGCATGCCAACATCTTGTCCCAGTTCCTGGTACAACTTGTCCCACTGTAAATTTCACTTCCTACTTCTGTTGTGCCTCTCCCTATTTCATGTTGGAGGTCATGAGTACATAACCATACTTTTCACCTTGGTCTTCTCTAACTACAATAAATTCTGCATGGCACATAATATAAAGCTATGTTCAGCTAGTTTTCAAAATGATTTTACTACTCCTCTGATATCTGAAATATATCATGCAAGTTATAAAATCTAGTTTGAAGCTGAATTAATTGCCAGAAATGTTTACAGTGTCATTTTCCTTTAATATATCTTATAAATTCTTTTACGATAAGAAATATGAAACATTAGATTAAAAAAAAAAACATAAATTATCTTTACAGTTATTTTAAAACTTAAGGATAAAAATACCTCTCCTCCTCCTCTCCATTATATATTATTCACTTAATATGCTATCTAACAAATTTTTATGTTACCATAAAAATTGACAAGCTAAAAGTTACTATAAAAGGCATATCGTTTATTGAAATCTATTTGAATTTTACATCTGATATGTTATAATAATTTGTTTTTTTGCATATTTTAAATTTTTTGCTGATAATGATATGTTTAATTATAGTATAATGCATTTATTTTATTAGTGATATGAAAAATAAATGTAATTTGAACTTAAGTTTTCATTGACAATATCTTAAAAGAGTTTATTCCTATATACCCATTGAGGGTAATGATTGTTTCTGTGAGAGGAGCAGATTTTTTTTTTTTTTTTTTTTTTTTAAATTGTCTTGGTTCATGTACTGCTTGTTAAAGTAGCAGATGGAACAGTACTCTTCCCTGCTTTCAAATGATATAAAAGATATAATAAGCAATAATGCTGTGTATTCATTCACTTACTTATAATTATGGAAATTTAAATGCTTATCATTAATCCGTGTATTGATTCTGTGGTCATAAAATGCTTTAGCTATTTTACCTCATGCAACATTTGCTCTTCATGATGCCATTTCAGATATTTTATTACTGCTTAATTTCAAGCGATGAGTCATAACTTATTACTAGAAGTTTGATGCAGCTATCAGTGCTTGTTTTATATATATTAACCTACTCAGTATGCACAGTCATTAAGCATTACTCATTCTTAAGTAATGCTCATCTTGCTGTTGTCAAAACTTCCATAAGCAGCAGAACAAACAGACATTTGTGGTTAAAGAATTTACAAATGTCTGTTGAATAAAGATCATTTTATTTAAATCTTTATTACATTATTTGTTGTGAATGTTGCATATCCTTGCATTACAGTTATCTGCAGGAATAAATACATACTCTTTACACCACGTCTGTCAACACCTGCTCATTATAGGTTAGTTGAGAATGCATTTCTTCCTTGACAATTTGGTTATCATTAATGTTACTTAGTTTGAATTGACATTAACTCTAATTTAAATTCATTTAATTGGTATTGTTAGTAAAACGTGGAAGAGAGGATAAAATTGTAGTTGACGTTTGATTTTTTTGAACTTCAGATAGAAGGCCTAATTCTCACCAGCCTTTCCACAACACTTTAACCACAACACCTGACACAGATAGGCCTATAATTTGTTGCTTGAATTCTGTCACGTCTTTTATAATCCTTGTAGCTGAAATTGTTGAATCAGTGACTTTGAGTTCCTTGAGGAGGTTGAATCATTTAAGACTGTTTGATTTTCCATATATTATTATTATCTTTAGATCCCCCATGGAGTCACTCATTTAGGTGGTCCCTTTTGTCATACAAATTCTCTGCAGAAACCACACTCAAGAAGTGCATTCCATTCATTCACGACTCTCCATGAAAGAAACCTGATTCTCACTCCCTTGCTCACACCCTCCTTGTACAGTTGACATCTGCCTTGGAGGCAGATGTCAACTGTACAAGGAGGAGCCCCTTTGGAAATTGACCCAATGTAAAATTCATTAAACAGATATGTCAAGGCAGATGTCACCTCCCTGGCCTTCTTCAAAATATACCTCCTCCTTGTCACCTTCTTCAAAATATACAGTGATATAGCCTTAATAACATCAAGTTTGCTTAATTCTCAGTATACCTCTTCCTCACTCAGTCTCTCCTCCTCATCATCTACTGCTTTTAAACTCTGCATGCTGTCACATGCACAAGGATGAAATACCTATATGAACTGCTCACTAAATAACTCAACTGTATCCTCTACAGTAGTTGTCCTTTTACCATTTTCTCCAGTCAGTGCCATCCTGCCATAATCATTCTTTTTTTTTTTTTTCTGGTTATATATTGAAAGAATGTATGAGTTATTCTTTAGCAGAAGTTAGTATTATTATATTAGCAGAAGTTAGCTAATGAAGTAAAAAACTCCCTAAGTTTTTTACTTCATTAGCTAACTTCTGCTCATACTGACCTTTTCCTACCCTTACCCAACTGAGTCACCTTCCTTTGCCTGTTCTTTTTATCTTTGTAGAATTGATTATTACCACTCTTCTTATGTCGTCTCCATAATGCCTTTTTTCTTCTTCTTCTTTGTATTGCATTTTTAATATCTTCATTCATCGATTTCACACCTACCTTATTTAACCTTTTGACATTTAGATTACTTCTAGTAAATAGTTCTTGAATATCACCCAAGCAGTATTAATCTACCTTCCACCCAACTCATTATTCCATGATTCAACTGCAATCTCTCCTGAGCCTCTCATAATCATCAGATTTGTAGTTCTACATACACCCTTTCCTCACTGAAGTCTTCACATATTATATCACAGATCTTCATATATAACAGTTCATTTTTGAGCATGCATGAATTGCAAAGATATATGGGAGAATATGGATGGTTGCACTTATTGAGATACTTTACCAGGTGGCATAGTTGCTCTAGAACAAATGAATTAGGTCCAGATTGAAGTGAAAAAAAAAAAAAGATGGGACATGAGATACTTTATTTGAGTATAAGATTATCTTATTTTGGAAATTTTATAGTAGTCATTTCTATTTTCTTTTCTTTCCTTGCTACTTCTATTCTTGTCAGGATGCCATCTTTCATCAACTATGTCTCACTGATCCTAATAATCATTGGACTGAAGCTAACAGCACAACCAATTCATCTCCTTTATTCTAGATACTCTTGGCATTAGTATAAAGAAACATCAGTGCATTGTCAGTTTTTTCTATACCTATCATTATTCCTTCTGGGTTCCACTGGATTCTGCATTACGTCATGTGTTCTTTCCCAAGTGACTATTCCCATAAGAAACCACCCCTACTACCATCTGTCATGATTACTCTAGTTTCCTCTACATCAACACTTGTTCGGAGAGCAGCATTCTCTTCAGATGCTTGTGTCTGTCCCTCCCCATTCAAATGCAATGCTGCCCTTCACAAAGTAATTTTCTGTCCTCAAATGCACTCCAGGCATCCACCTTATCCAGGCCCTCTTTTGACACATTCTGGCTATCATGCCATTCATTACTTGATGCTCTTCTCCTCAGCTCTGCATTATCATATGTGGGTAATAAACTCACTGTCTTTCTTCTTTTGGTCTTCTGCCATATCACTTTAAGCATGAACCACAGATCTCTTGCCACCTGATTCACACTTCCTCTCAAGTCATTTGTACCCACTATCACAATCATCTCATTCACTTTTTCATCTTGCTTAATTCCCATTGTTACACTGGCTATCATTCTTCCAGGCAAACCCTCCTCTGGCATTCCATTTTGCACTCTATGAATCATCGAATCTCCATACCATGCTTCTCACTACTCTGTGCTTTCCTTGTTCACCTGCATCCTTCTCTCTCTTTCTGCTTTCTCACACTTACCTGTCATCTCTCCATCTCTGTTTCTTGCAATATCCTTGCCTTCCTCTTATTCCCTTCTTTCTTTGGTTCACTTATTCTGTCTCTCTCTCTCTCTCTCTCTTCCTTTTCTATTCTATCATTCTCACAACTCTCTCATACTCTTATTCTCATTTGTTCAGCATCTATTCTTTCCAGTCTTCTAATCTCCATTTTCATGATTCTTAGCTCATTCTTCATGCATTCCACTTCTTTCAGTGCATCTCTCTCTTTCTCTCCAAGCAATCTACTTTCATTCGACATTCACCCTCCCAATCAACGCCATCTTTTAAACCTACTACACTCTTTAATTTTATATTCTTATTCACATGCCACTTGTCTTCCTCACTCTAGATCACACCACTCATTTCTCTTGGTAGGCATTCTGTTGTTTCTGATGTAACACTGCTAAAGTCTGATATTTTCATTTCTATACCCCCAAGCTACTCTCACTTTCTATATTTTAAGCAGATATGCACTCCATGGTATTTCACTTGCGTCATTTCTAACTGCTGGTATATGAACATGACCCAAGCACTTCGTACCACAAAATCCCACAGTATGATGTAAATGTAGTTCTTAAACGGTAGTGAACTTGGCAATAACAAATGGGCAAACTGAATTTTGGCAACTGCCATTATTCAAACACTGAACAAAACAGTAACAAGCTATACTAAAATATTACATTAAAATACAAATGCAAAAAGTGCAAACTATCCACAGACTACAAGTTCTATCTAGATTAATCTCCCTGTAAATTTAAAGCAAAAACTAAGAACTAGTTGTTTAATAGAGACATGTGCATTAGATATACTATATTTTTTTAATAACACCTTCACACATGTAACAGAAAACTAAATATAATTTATTACTCTTACATATTTCATTCAGTATGTCATGAGCTTCTTTCAGGGAGAAGACAGAAAAACCTGGTAATACCATTTAAATTCTAAATACAAGAATGAGTATATACAGAATGTGTATAATATCACAGGTCTTGGAACGTACTGTAGAGTAGCATCTTGGTATGGCGTCAGTGAACTCTGTGTTTAATGTTGATGGCATGAAAGCAAGGCCTGAATTCTATGATCCCAGTTCTTGAATGTTTGTGGTGCAGTGCACAGACAACATTCACGTGCTTATCAGTAGAGAGAGAGAGAGAGAGAGAGAGAGAGCTGTCTAGCTGTATGAGTTAACATGTAGCTAGAAGATGATGAGAACCGTGCAACTGTAATAATAGCACTTCACAAGGTTGAAATGCAGCCACCTGTTATTTTCAACACATTCACTAAAAACACTCAGGATCAGTAAGATGTTTGTGTATCAGAATGATAGAGAAGATGTATCTGATTGCCAAAGACAGGTCAAGCATGCTGTGTTAGGATGTAACAGGATGTAATCACGTACTAACTGATGACTTGGGGGTGAGAGCCTATCATTGTTCTACTTGACACTTCCTTACACCACATCTTATGTGGCAGAGTGTGATAGAATCAAAGATACTTCTCTGGTGGTACATGAACAACAGGCACCTCTTTACAAATGAGAAGATTTTTACCATGCAAGAGTTGTTTAACTGCCGAAATGATCCAGTATAAACCCCAGATTGCACAGCACATTCCATAGCACCCATGATTCAGAGAGGTCATCACCCTCCATCAGTGATGGTTTGGTAGGGATGGCCTATCAGGGCATAACCAAGTTGCCTTTCTGCAGGAAAGAGGTCAAAATCTCTGCCAAAGACACTGTGCTTGTGATACTGCACCTGAACAGTATCTTGTTTCACGGTAGGCACTGGACCTTCTAACAGGATTCAGCCCCTGCACATAAGGCGAGGGCCACACAACAGTAATTGGAGGCGCATGTGCCTGACCACATATAACCATGTGATCGACTGTCTAGAAATCCGAATCAGTTGAACTTCAAATTGTGGTCGGATCTTGAGAGAGAGTAGCTTGCAAGAAAGGTAGATTTGGAGAGAAGATTCTCCTGGATTCTTCATTATCTCCTGAATTTTCAAAGAATTCAGGCATGTGTGAAGGCAAAAGGGAAATATTTCGAACATTGAGTGTTGCTATATGCACGTTATATATGTGATTTGTATGTACATGATTTACTGATAGACTAAAGGTTTATGTGCTGTTCAAGTTGTAACTGTATTCATGACTAAACTAGGTATAAAAATGAAACAAAGCATATTATTATTATTAACATCTGACCTCCATGGAGTCAGACACTCATCGTGGAAGGTACACACACTATTTCACACAATGCTTATCCAACCGTGCCTTAAATGCATTCCACTTACCAACCACTCTCCATGCAAAGAACCTGCTCCTCACTCCTCTGTTCACACTCTCCTTATACAGTTTCTAGTGATGGCCTATTGTAATACCCTGTCTCTCCCATTCCATTAAAAATCACTTCCATGTCAATCTGATAACAACCCCTGACTAGCTTATATGTCTCAATCATATCCCCCCCTTCCTTCTATTCATGAGGTTTTGCAACTTACATTTTCTTAATCTGTTCTCATACTCTACATTCCAAAGACCAAAGATGACTGACCACCTTTGTGAATCTTCTCTGAAGCCTTTCTGGGTATATCCTCATCACTATGAAAACCTGGCAAACAAATCTGCACAATAATCCATATGAGGCCTGATTAAGGTCTTATACAATGGCATCATGACCTCTCTATTTCTGCATGTCAGGGTTCTCTGCATCATTGCCATTATCTGATGTGACATCTTCACAACTTGTGCAGTTTGGCCCCCGAATTTCAGCTCCCTATCCACCATCACTCCCAGATTTCTCATCTCCTCTACTTCCTTTAAAGTTTCCCCACCAAGTATATATCCTTTGCATCCCATTATTGTTTACCAAACCTTACACTTCACAACATTGAACTGACAATTCACTTACCTGCCTGCCTATTCATGCAATCTTTTCAAGTCCTCCTGTGCCATAACACCTGCTTGACTATAATATGGAAAATGAAATTAAAATCTTCCATGAACAATAAAGAATTAGAAACATTGAAGAATAAAATATGAATATTACGAAACTACAATTAGACCTACATTTTGTAATTAACACTATACCTCCATAGAATCAAGACTTTATTATTAGAGCTACTCCTCCCCACCCTCTCTCTCTCTCTCACACACACAGAGTCAATGCATTAACTCTTAATATATATTTAATTTTTGTATATAAAAGATTCACATTAATTATTTTTCTTTGTGATATAATTATGATGTAGTTAAACAAAAATAAAGACTCTTTTTGTAATGCAGGATGAATTCCATCCATTTATTGAGGCTCTTTTGCCTCATGTTAAGGCCTTCTCATACACGTGGTTTAATCTGCAAGCTGCAAAGCGCAAGTATTTTAAGAAACATGAAAAGCGCATGAGCTTAGAAGAAGAAAGGAGATGTAAAGAAGAGTTACAGGTATTTGTAATGAGTGTATGCTTTTAGATTATTGAATTGACTAGTTGAATTACAAATATGGTGATGTGTGTAATTTAAAATATAATAGTGTCAACTAGATACATTTATGTTACTAAATGAAGTTTACCCAGAACAAGTCATTATTAATCATTGTATAGTAATGAAGTAAAAGTACTTTTCAGAGCTACTGGGATTCAGAATATTATTACACATTGTTAACATGGTGTATCCACATCTGGTTTACACTATAGCACATAACCTGTTTTAAAATACTTTTCAAATTTCAGTATGTTCTATCAAAAATATGCCATTTGTTATGCAGATGAAGCATGTTTTTAAATAGCATCTATAGGCAATTTATTATGTGCATTTCTAACTATATTCTGTAATGAGTTAGAAATGCACATATCTAACTCATTCTGTAATATTCATTTGGGAAAATCAAATGATTTGCATGAGATTCTTAGCTAGTCCTTCTGATTTATAATTTAAACTAAAGCTGCACATGAGCAGATTTAACACGAGATATCTTCCTTTGCTGTGGTCTTTGTGAAATCAAATCAGCAGCCTAGTACCATACATAAAAATAACTTCTATATTAACATGTTTTCGCTTTTTTTGGGAGAGGATGAGGGCTGATTAATATTTATTCTACTTTAAAAAAAATTAATCAAATAATTGTTTTAAACTATATTTTACCATAGTAATGGTGCCTACCTCATCCACTTCCTCCAGTCACTTTCCAATAGATGCTTTTTTGCTGCATTATGTCTTTTCTATGGATCAGTGTAGCAATCCCTAGAAATGAATTGCTCCACTATCTGGCTGCCACTTCCCTCCACTTTATTCTAACCATATAGAAACACGAGCAGCCGTTGTTAAACATCCATGTACAGTTCATATCAGCACTTATCAAATCAACTTCCCATCTTCTGCCTTCATTCCCTACACTTCTGCTTTCTCTATACTGTTTTTCTTAACGATCATAACTTTCAACTCTTAAAAAACTCAACAAATTCCTTTCTTTCTTCTAACTACTTGTCCATATGTGGTGTTAATGTGTTTTAGGTCTTTTGACCTCTTGTGTAGCTCTTAACAAATTATGCAAAATCTTACTCGCTCAAGTCTCCCCCCCCCCCCCTCACACACACCTAGACACATGCTTTTTTTTTATGCCTCAGTAAGTTAATAACACTACCACAAACTGACTAGTGGTGCCATCTGTGCTCAATAAAAGTTAAAAAGATCTTGTTTAGAATTTAATTTTTTAAATAAAAAAAAAAATGTTCAGACTTCAACTACTGGCAGAATCTGTTTTACGTGTGCAAAAGCATTTGTTCAGCTCTGTGTATAAGGTAAAGTTGCTCCATTTCCATTTTTGTTTGCCAATAGCACTCACATTTTGTTTTAAGGAGGAAATGGATGTTTTGAGACACTTTGGGTCACAAAGATTTGAAATATGCATTTGTATGCAGGCACAAAAATAGTAAGGAAAAAAACGAGTATAAAATAGCATAATGCTACAGTTCTAACTGGTACCCTTGGTGGGTACAGTCCAAGGAACTTGATTATTCAGTTCATTGTTTCATTTTAATAGTCTCCCAGATTTTTGGTAAGGTGAGGAGGAAGCCATATTTATTTAGTTTAGAAGAATGCTTTATAGCTATATCAGATTCCAAAATTATAGAATCCAATGATCACTGAATTCTACATCCATGCCACTGACACAGAACTCAGTGATCATTGGATTCCATAATTCAGTGTCATGGTCTAGGAAACACCAGAGTATCTATAGTACAGATACTAGATGTACTTCCTTTGTTTATCTCATTGGGCCAAAGTGTCATTTTGCAAGAGCAAAAAATACTGTAGCCAAAAGGATGATCTGTTGATGGGGAAGGGATTTTTTCGAGGTTTTCGGGAGAACGGGAGATGGCAATGAAAATTTTTGTATGCATGTGATCTGGATTTTGGAAAAAGGTTTGGGAGAAGAATGAGTTTTGTTGATTTGTATGGATGGAAATCATTGGGTTGAAAAGGTGTCATGGATGTGATTGTTTTCAGTGAAGAGGCTAATATTGTCCAAAGTAATGGTTCTGATAATACTACTGTTAAGGGGGCAATGCTATAAAAGATGGACATACCACCCATTTTTAGGTAGGTACATTACAGATATTCTAGGATTGCAGACAATGCCTTTGACACAGATCATCAAATTCTTCAGTGGGAAAACCTCTCTTATACAGCAGCATATATATAAATCTGAGAGACTAGCCTAAAACACTCTCTTAATCTAAATAAATATGGCCATCTTTCTCTGATCTTCCCTTGTGTGATACACTTATTTGCTTGTTAATGTGGATTCTTTGAATCCTAATTAATGCTATAATAGGATGATTATTCCTGTCTGCATAGTGTGTCATGTCTATAAATATCATGTATTCTTCTCACCAGTTTGTTCATTATTATTATTATTATTACTAGAGACTGCTCAGGAGTCAGGGACTCAAGGCACACATCATCAGCTTGCATACATATTTTTGAATTCATTCACACTACCTACACTCACAATTACTAAAGGTAAATCCATTCCAATCATGCATCACTCTCTGAGAAAAAAAATCTAGCTCTCATTCCTTTCATGATTGCATTCATTCCTGCTTCCATTGATGTGCTCTCTTATACTTTCCCCACTCTCCATAAATTCAAAATTCCATCTACTGTTATACTATATGACCGTTTTAAAAGTTTGTAAGCATCTGTCATCCTTTTTGGTTTTATTTGCTAGGTGTTTGCAATCCCAAATTCTCAATCTGTCCTCATAATCTGCACATTCCACTGATCAATTATTATTATCTTTAACATTCTGCTTTGCACCCTCTCCACTGTTTCTGCATTATCTCAAAAACAGTGATCAGATCTCTGCACAATAGTCTAGATGAAGTCATGTTAAAGCCTGGTAAGGAGGCAAAATGACTTTATCCTTACATATCAAGGTTCGTTTAAGCATTGCAATTATCCTCTGAGTTGTAATAAATTTAGTTTAATCCTTTATACAAGTGTAAGCAAACAAAGTTTGTGCCTGAAGTATCTTCAGGACTGAGGCAACTCGTAGTACAGGTGGACCACGCTCTCATCACTCCTTGTCTCAGTATTTCCCATAATGCAAAGCACATCTCCTTGCGGACATGTATATAATGCTATGCATTAAGGGAAGGGCCACTACCCAGACCGGTTTTGATCTTTATTCAGGTCTTGTCAGTGGGAACCAGATCCAGAAGTGGTGATACTAAGGCAGAAGCAATGGAGAGGTCATATTTACTTATACGAGTTGCCAAAAGGTGTGCCACCTTATTATTAAATTACTCTGGATTTAGAGAAAGATGTTGGAAGTTTATTTTCCACTTGGTTAGACTATAATAAATTTAGTTTAATCTTTTATCTGAGTTCTAATGGTATCTGTAATTGTTGCTATGTGATCCTTGAACTTCACCTTTCTGTCTACTAAGACTCCAAGATCTCTAGCATTATCAGTTTCTTCTAGCATAATCCCACCAATATAAAATGTCATTCAATTTTTCATTGCACCCAAGTGCATAACTTTACATTTGTTAACATTGAACTGAAAACCATTTTCACATATCCATAATTCCAGTCTGTTCAAATCATTCAGCAAGTGTTGTATGTTTCTTGTTAAATCCTTCTCAGTGTCATGAATGTAAAGATTGAGTAACAATAGACCAAGGACTGATCCTAGTGATACACCACTGGTAACTTCAAGTTTTGCAGAATTCACCCATCCCCATTATACCACTTTTTGATGTCAGTCAGTTAGCCATCCTCTTATCCAGGCTAATAATTTAAAATCCTATCTCTTATCTTCTAACTTATGTAGTAGTCTTCCATTTTATATTATTATTATTACACCCTCCATGGAGTTAGCAGACTCATCGTGCGAGGTTCATTCAACTGAAAACATATTTATTATGCCGAATCTTAAAATCCTTAACACTCCTTGCATTAACAACACATTCTGGTAATGCATTCCATTCACTGACAAATCTCTATGTAAAAAATCTACTCCTTGCACCACTCTTCACGATGTTCTTGCATAACTTCCAGGGATGGCCTCTGGTTCTTCCTCTCTAACCTAATCCCCCTCTGGATTGATCCGATAAAATCCTCTCACTAACTTAAACGTCTCTATAATATCACCTCCTTTCCTGCAATCCACATTTCTTCAACCTCTCTCCATAGCCAGCATTCCAAAGTCCTGATATTGTCTCTGGACCCTCTCCAATGTTTCCACATCACATCGAAAACCAAGTGACCAAATCTGAGCACAATAGTCCAAATGTGGTCTGACCAGTGCTTTATAGAGTGGCACAACCACTTCATTATTCCTACATATCCTTTCAAAAGTTTTAGCAAAGTTTAAAAGTATCATGGTGTATCCATGGTGTAACTTCCTCTTAGTAAATCCATCCAGTTCTTTTCGGAGTATAAATTCACTGTCAACCTCAAAGCCACCTTTAAACCTCCTGCAAAATTAAAAAGCTTACTCAACTCATCCAAAGACCCACTCCCTCCACTTGCCCACCCTGGAGTATACCGTATTTATTGCACTTGTAACATACTATATATAGGAGAAACAGGATGCACAATTCCTATCAGACAAAAAAACATAAACGACACATTAAATATAATAATTATGGTGAAGCTGGCCTTTCTGATCATGCCCTTGAACACCTTACATAGAATTGACTGGAAAAACACTAGTTTTCTACTTAAACGTGTGGACAGACTTATGTGTTCGTCGAACATGTTGTTTATTATTTTAATGGTATAATAGAACACAGAAACTAAGTAAATAATTAATTTATTAACTTGATGCTGATATTTTGCTGGTATTATAACCAGCATCTTCAGAGCGCAAAAACACTGTTTGTCACAATACGCAAGACTAAAACAACATGGTGTACCTTAACAAAATTGTAGCAGCAACACAAAGACTAGAGTCCTGATTTTGGCGCCCTCTATCTGAAAAAAAAAAAAAAAAACGCTATCATATATTACTGGAGTCCTAGAAAAGTGCTAGTTTTTTCTTAATATGACTGTCTTCCAGATCTTCGGCAAGTTAATACTTTTGTGTTTTTCCAGTTGATCCTGTGTGCAGGGGTATCCAGAGCATGGTCTGCTAGGCCCGACTTCCCATAATGATATTTTTGGACGTATCGTTTATGTTCGCTGATGCGGATATTCACAGTTCTTCCTGTTTGACCGTAGTAGGCTTGATTGTATGAGCAGGGTACTTGGTAGACTCCTGGATGTGATAAAGGAGGAATGCTGTCCTTGGGTGAGCGGATGAGGGTGGCTAATTTGCTAAATGGTCTGAATGTAGTGCGTAGTTTATGTTTATTGAGAATTCTTGAGATCTTTTCGGATGTGCCTTTAATGTAAGGGATGGTGACTGTTTTGTTGTAGTTCTCTGTGGTGGATGGTGGGAGGGGTTTCTTAGGAGTGTTTAGTATTTTGTTTATTTTTTGTGGATTGTAGCCGTTGGCCAAGAAGGTATGGCGTACGTGAGTCAGTTCAGCAGTAAGAGCCTTGTCATTTGAACAGATTACTCTCGCTCTATGGGTTAGCGTTTTTAATATGCCATATTGTTGAGAAGGATGATGGTGTGATTGTTTGTGTAAGTATCTGCCTGTATGTGTGGGTTTTCTGAAAACTGAAAATGATAAGGAACCATCTACAATTCTGCTACAATTTTGTTTAAGTACACCATGTTGTTTTAGTCTTGCGTATTGTGACAAACAGTGTTTTTGTGCTCTGAAGATGCTGGTTATAATACCAGCAAAATATCAGCATCAAGTTAATAAATTAATTATTTACTTAGTTTCTGTGTTCTATTATACCGTTAAAATAATAAACAACTACTTGTCTACATCACACCAAACATGGTATGAACGCAAATTTAAGGAAGCCTGTGAAATTATTACCAACCACCCCAATCTGAACAATAATGATGGTCTAAAAATCCCAAACATATGGAACGCATATATTCGACCCACGGAACCTTCCTCTCTAAGAGCAACTATAAACAGGACTGTAGAAAATCCAGGACCCTAAATCAAAAATAACAATTGTAATGCTAAAAATAGGACATCATTGTTACTGGAAGAAAACTATCTGTAAGAAAGAATGCTTATTCTTGTTATCATAAATAGAATTTAGCTTGATGTAGTTTATAAATAATTTTTTTTTTCCACTAAAGGTCATGCCAGTAGAATAGCTTGTGATCAATTCATTGTTTCTCTAGCTTACTATATATTTGTATATGCTCCAGATGATGATCTTAATATGAAGATCGAAATGTCGGGATATTAAAAGAGTTATTTATAACACGGTTGTAAAGTCCATAATTTCTAAAACGAATCACTGTCAACCTATTTCTGTATGTGAGCTCTTAACAATTTTTTGCAAATCTTCGCCACCACCACTCCAGAGATACTGATAGGCAATAGTTCGATTCATCAGTCTTTGCACCCATAAACAATGGGATTATTATATATTATACATTCTTCTTACTCCTGTGGAATCTTTCCTTTTCTGAGACTCGATTTCTACAGTCTAGTCAAAGGCTATAAGCCAGAATTTCTCAACTGGAATTCAAGGAGAGATCATGATTAAAAACAATAAACATTGTATAATATATAAATAAATAAACATAAAAATATAGTAATTTTAATGAGGGATTCATTCATTTTTTTGTAAAATCATTCATTTTTCTAAACAGATAACTTGTGCTACCCATGAAATTGTTCTCCTTTGGAAATCTGCACTCAGTTGTCTAGCCCTTTCTTTCTCTGAAATTTCATTTTCCTTCTTTCTCTGCTATTTGAATAGCTTCTTCTGACAATCATTTACAATCTTTCTTTCTTGTTGCTTTTTTTAGAGACTTCCTTGCTGCTTCTATGACTGTACATTTTGTTTATCCCCATAGTTCTCTTCCTGTCTTCTCCAAACTCTTAATTTCTTTCTGACTTCTACTTCAAATATTCCATTTATAGGATTTGAATCAAATCTGATACTGTCCTTTTGTTTCTTCTTAAGCCTTAATTTCAATTTAACTTCATCTATCAATCATCATCTATCAAGGTTATAGACCAAGAAACAAATTGCTATGCTATGAATGCTAAGAGTATCAGAAATAAAACAGATGAAATTGTTACTTTGATTTTGTTGTCTGAAAATATTTGGAATAAGTGAAACATAGTTGGAGGAAAATTATATCTTGAGACGAATTGAAATGGTAGGAAATGAAGTTTTTTTGTATATTGGAAATGCATGAAATGAGGGCGAATGCTGTTAATGATAGAAGGTAATTATGTCCACAAAAGATTGAGATACAAGGGAGGTAAATTGGGAGTGGTTTTGAAGCGGTATAATATTGAGGTGGAGGTTTGTAGAATGAGATATTTGATCAGATGTTGCTATAGGCCAAGAAATGTGAGGGTGAAAGCAATGCTTAGGCAACTTGATTTAGTGAGCAAGTGAAGGGTGATCATTATGGGTGATTTCAGTTATGGCAGTATTGATTGAAATGAAAAGATAGCGTCATGGAATAAGGAGAATGAATTCTTGAGTTCTTAAGGGACAACCATCTTAGGCAATAACGCATGGTACATGAAGGTTAGGACTCTTAGATCGGGGGATGCGATTGTGAATGGAGTGTCTAATCATGAACTGATCACCTGGGAACCATAACATGGAAAGAGGAGTTGCATGCAAGGGAAGCAGGTGCTGCTTGGACATTGATCAAGAGCTATTTAAAAACAGCAATGTCTGAGTGTATTTCAAATACGAAAAGGCTAAATAAGTAGGAGTAAAATGGATGAATGGAGAGATTAAGCATGTACTCTGGAAGAAGAGGGCACTGGGCAACTGACTGTTACCAACACAAGATGAATGCTGCTCATAATCTAGGAAGGTGACTCGGTTGGCAAAGACAGCAAAAGTGCAGTATGAACAGAAATTAGCCAATCCAGCTAAGAAAAATCCTAGTGAGTTGTTTCGATTTTATCATCCTTGTGAAGGCAGTAACATGAGAAGCTGGAATATGGAGAATGTGGTTGAAGAGAGACTGATGTGAACGAGTAGAATGTATATGGGGAATTAAGTTATGAATCTAATTCACAAAATGAATCTAATAGCAGCATACACTTTTTTGTCAAACACGCCTTAAAAAAGTGCCATTAGCTATCAATGAGGGGTATAAGTATACCAAGATCATCATCATCTGTTCATTGAGCATCCACAGATGCTGTATGGTCACTCTGATGCTTGGTGATGTGTCACACCAGTCCTTGCCATGTAGTCCTGTTATATGCTTTTCTGGAGTGATTCAACTCATTGAAAATCAGTCACTCCACTCACACCATCCATCCATCCATCCATCCATCATCTCAATGACAGTCTACCCCTTCCTCTTTTTCCAGGAACTTTACTTTCTATTACTGTTCTGAGAAGTCCTCCTTCCATCCTTTCAATGTGTCCAAAATTAAGAAAGTCTTAATACTGAACCAGGTTTTTTATATGTATACACTCTCTGAAGAACCCATGTAATTTTTTATCAGTTCATTATTAAAGTTCAATCATAAGACATTATTTCAAAGTATCAGTTCTCCCTGTAGGCAGGAACCTGTTGTTAGATATACATCTTTTTTAACTTTACTACTCACATTTAAAGTAAAACAAACAAACAAAAAAACTCGCTGTTTTCATAAGTCTTCCAGTCTTTTGTGTAATATACAGGGTGTTCGGGATAAATTTGACAGTTTCGTAAGGAAAAAGAAAATCTTCTTTGTATCTATTAAATTTAATGAATTGACAAAAAAACATTACAGGCAGAGTTAATTACAATACTATCAACAAGATTTACTCAAAATAACCACCATTAGCATCGATCACAGCTTCAATTCTGCTTCGAAACCTCAAACAAGCTGATGCTACAGTCTCCCTGGGAAGGGCTGCAAAAACTGTTTTAATTTTATACATTAACTGGGCTTTTGTATTACTGGAAGTGCGATTGGTGTCTTTTTCAACTGCGCCCCATACAAAATAATCCATGGGGTTAAGGTCTGGGGAGTTTGGAGGCCAAACATTTGGACTGGTGAAGTCGTAGAAATTTTCAGACAACCATTTTTGACTTTTCCCAGAGGTGTGGCAAGGGGCCGAATCCTGCTGCCATACATACGGCCTACCATTGGCTACCCTTGTTATCCAGGGCTTGACTACAGTTAGCAACTCCACGAACAAAGCCCGAATTCCAATGCCAGGGTTCTTCAACACCTGTTCCTGCAGATTTGCGAGGAATTCTGCTGTACGTACGCATTCAGATCGTCTGCTAGGGATCTTTCTTCTTGCTACATCCTCGTAGTCACCATTGCAAGTCTCTAGTTCATGCCTGATTGTTTTTACTGTATTCAGGGAGCATTGGGCAGCAGTCGTAATATCCTTATTTTGATGGCGGGCACGAATCATCATGATACAAGTTATTCTCTTCCATGATTCAGGTGGGTTCCAGCTATCCATCCTTTCTGACATCTTGTATATGAATGAAGAAGGGTCCAAACTTTTAAATGAAGACAAGTGTGTGTTAATACATGTAACTTACGGAAAAATATAATTAATTATAAATATGTCAAATTTATCCCGAACACCCTGTATATAGTGTGGAGGTTTAGTGGAAATCAGGTGAGTTTATGTGAAGACACCCATGAGGCAAGTGAGTGTGAGAATGACAAAGTGTGGAATCTAGTCTCTCAAGCAAAAATATCAAATAGGGTAGTCATTTCAGGAAGTAAAGGTGGGTGTGGGACTAAAGGGATGCTGCAGTTTCTATAAATTAATGCCAGAGGCATCAAGAGCAAGAGGGAGGAGTTTTTGGCATTGGTTAGTGCAACCTTGTCAAAAGTTATAGGCATTAGCGAGACTTGGCTAACAGCAGATGATGTAGTTACAGGGATAGAATCTGAAGGTTTAGTATTTTTGGAGAAGATAGGAGGGATACTGCTGATAATAGCAGATGAATGGGAGGGATACTACTGATAATAGCAAAAATGGGAGGGATACTGTTGATAATAGCAGATGAATTGCAGTTAAAAAAAAAAAAAAAAGTGTGGGGGGGGGGGATGACTGTTCATTTGAAGCAGTCTGGGGTGAGATTAAAGCCAACATGGCAAAGAAAGCAAAATCAGATTATGAGAAAAATCTAGCCAAGCAGGCCAGAGGAAATTCCAAAGAGTTCTTTTGTTATGTGGCAAGTAAGAGGAGGAATGATTATAGAAGACATCCTTAATGAGTGATGATGGTCATGAGGTGACAGAAGCAGATAAAATAATAGAGTTACTGATTGACCACTTTGCAGGGTATATCATCCTAGTGAGGTTGCTGCTTTAACATATGTGACAGATACTAATGTGGGAACAGAGATGGATGAATTGGAGGTTGTTAGAATGTTGCAGAATCTCAATATAAATACAGCTGATGGATTAGATGAGATATCAGCTCGCGTTTTGTAAGAATATGCAAGGCAACTAAGAATTGCTCTGACTAAGCTCTTCAATTTAAGTCTCAGCTCTAGTAGAGTTCCAAGGGAGTGGAAAGAGGGCAGAATAATTCCTTTGCATAAGGGAAGTTCCAAGACTGCAGTAGCAAATTATAGACTGATCAGTATCTCGGGTGTGGCGCTAAAACCACTAGAAAAATTGTTCAAAAGGAGAATTAAAGAATGGGTGATTAAAAACATGATACTGTATGAGGGTCAACATGGTTTTGTGAAGAGTTGGTCATGTCTTAGAATTTACTAACTTTTTTATAATAGAGTAACAGCTGAGTTGGTAAAGGAAATGGCTACACAATGATTCTGCTGGATTTTGCAAAGACCAAAGAATACCACATGGAAATCTGATATGCAAATTAGAATAAATGGGAGGGATATGATGCTAGTTAAGTGGATAAGAGGGTGGCTGCTGGACAGATATCAAAAAGTGGTATATGGAGGGACAAAATCTAGGCAAAAACAGGTGACTAGCGGTGTGCCACAAGGTTCAGTGCTGGGACCATTGCCATTTAATTTGTACATAAATGATATTGGAAATAACTTGAAAGGAAATATTCAGTTGTTTGCTGATTATGCAAAATTAGGTATGTAGAGCTTGCAGAGAGATATAAATAGGCTATCAGTATGGGCAAAAGATAATGAGTATCAATTTAATGTGGAGAAATGTAAATTTATGCATTTTGAGATAAACAGATTACAAGCTGTGTATTACATTGATGGCACTGTACTCCACAAAATAGAGGAAGCTATAGATTTTGGAGTGGTGGTAGACAGAGTTAAAGTTTAGAAGACATATTGCTAAGGTATCTCATAAGATTACTTGGCTATTGAAGAACATATTAACAAGTAGAGATAAGGAAGTTATTTCTCTTTATAAGGTCTTGATATTGGGGGGGGGGGACCTCACCCCTACCAAGCACGTCCCTCGGATGGCTGATGAGGTAAGCCTCATTGGGTAGCTCTGAATAACAAATAAGGAGCCATGTACCAAAGGCGCACTTCAGAATCATGGTCAGGAGAAGTGCTGTAGACCACTGTAAAGATGCCAGCAAGTAGAAGAAAAAAAGGCCCCAGTCCTGTGCGGCTCTTTGCAATCCCACCAAGGTGGTGGTGAGAAATCTGCAAGAGCAGGGGGTGCTAAGAATCTCACAGAGGAAAATAGACCACCATCTGGAAATCCGACCCTATTTATTGGTTCCTTTAACACTCAAACTCTGTCTTCTGACTCCCATATTGATTTCCTACTTCAGGAACTGTGAAATGTAAAGTTTGATGTCCTTGCTATTTGTGAAACCTAAAGAAGCTCTGAATTAACAGCAAAATGGAACAATGGCAATCAAATTTTCCTGGGAGCTTCAGATAACGCTACGAGGGCTGGAGGAGTTGGCTTCATCATAAATGAGGAGCTAACTAAAAATATTATTTCTTGCACAATCCATTCTGAATGACTAGGAACACTAAAATTAAAAATTGGAGAATCCATAACAATAAAAATAATAGTAGCCTACGCACCCACTTCAACAGCTGACAGAGAAGAAATAGAAAATTTCTATGAACACCTACGAGAAACATTACAGAAAAAAAACAACATACACAATAGTGTGTGGAGATTTCAATGCAAAGATTGGTACAGGATTTATTGAAGAAAAATGCATTGGACCATGGGGGAAAGAAATGAACAACGTGAACTCCTGGCAGAATTTGTAGAAGCAGAAAGGCTGTACATTATGAATTGTTTCTTTAAAAAGAGAACTGGAAGAAGACTTGGCAATTTCCAAATGGAGAGACAAGAAATGAAATTGATTTCATCCTAACAGATTGCAAAAGAACAATAAAAAAAAATGTCGAAGTCATTGGGAATATCTACTGCGACATTCATTCAGACCACCATCCAATAAGAGCTACCCTCAAAATACACAAAAAAAAATGAAGAATGCATACGAGCACAGTCCAACCATAAAAAATGCTCAAAACAGATAAATCCAGAAGATTTTAGAAAAAATGCGGAAGAAGAAATCGACTGGAAGTTAAAAAATGACATCGACGAAGATTTAACAAACTTTAACAATCAATTAATGAACTGCAAAGAAAGAACCTCATATGAACTTCCTCCTAAGACCAGGGAATGCCTATCAGCAAGAACAATCGAACTATTGAAAAAAAGAAGAATACTGAAAGATACAGGAAAGGACTGTCTAGTGTATAAAATTATTTGTAAACAACTGAGGCAGAATATCAAAGACGACTATAACATATATAGAACAACAAAATTGGCAGAAGCAGCTAAGCTCCACAGTAGCCTAAAAAAAGTAAAAAAAGAAATAAATCTAAAGCAACCACTACCATCAGCTTTCATAGACAATTAAGGAAACAGACACACAAACAGAGATGAAATGAAAAAAATAGTAAAATCGTTTTACGAGAACCTTTACTCATCTAAACAAGTAATCACAGCTCCAGTACCAGATGAAAATTTGGAAATACCATCTGTCCTACCTGAAGAAGTAAAAATGGCTATCCACCATATGAAAAATGACCGATCACCAGGAATTGAGGTATAAAATCTGATGAATTAAAAATGGGTGAACAAACACTCTTTAAAACTTTAGCAGAAAGGTTTACCCGATATATACAATTAAAGAAAGTACCTACTGAATGAAAAACATCAAAGACCATAATTCTGCATAAAAAAGGTAATAAAGAAGACATCAGTAACTACAGACCCATCTGTCTATTAGCACACACATATAAAATATTCGCCAGAGTCATCCTAAATCGAATACAAACCTCCTTCAACGAAAATAGCTGCAAAGAACAAGCTGGTTTCAAAAAAGGCTTTTCAACAATAGATCGCATTCACACTATTACTCAGCTAACAGAAAGATGCAGAGAATACCAGATCCCACTTTGTCTTCTTTTTATAGATTTTAAAAAGGCATTTGACACTATTGATCATAATGCAGTATTCCAAGCTTTAATAGAACAAGGCGTAGAAAAAGTATACATCCAACTCATAAAAGATATCTACAAAGCAGGCACAACAAATATCACCCTTTTCAATCACCCGATTAAAATTAACTTAAGTAGAGGAGTACGTCAGAGTGATGTCTTATCACCTAATCTCTTCACATCTACTCTGGACAGCATCATTCGAAAAACTGATATGAAAGATGGAATAAACATTGATGGTAAAATGTTAAATATTCGCCGATGATGTGGTATTAATATCTCGCTCACACAAACTCTTAGAATCAATGCTGAATAACATAAGTCAAACTGCCAAAAAATTAGATTGGAAATACACCCAGACAAAACAAGATGGAAATACTGTAAAGATCATACAATCGCTGTAGAATCGCACACCATTGAAAAAGTTGAAGAATACACTACCTGGCCAGTCCATAAAAATGAATAATGATATATCAAATGAAATAGCAAGGAGAAAAAGAGCTGCTTGGATAGCCTTCAAGAAAATAAAATCAACAATTACCAACCAAAACATAGATATAGAAATAAGAGCCCATCTTTTCAATAGCCAGCATTAACTTATTGCAGTGAAACATGGAACACAACTTTAAAAGAAGAACAAAGCTTAATAACAACTCAACATGCAACAGAAAGAAGAATGTGCAATATAAACAAAATAGACCACGTAAGACACACAGAAATCAGGAAGTCTGGACTCATGGACATAATAAAAGCAATCTACAACAGCAAAAGAAGATGGGCAGGACATCTTGCCAGAATGAGAGACAACAGATGGACAGTCAGTTACAAACTGGTATCCGAGAGATACCAAAAGAAAACCTGGAAGACCAGCCTTAAGGTGGGAAGACCCAATTATGAAGAAAGTCGGAAGAAAATGGAGAAGGTCCAAAACAGGAATAGCTGGACTCTTTACGACCTGCAGTCATGGAGAAATCGTGACTAAAATCACAGGTCCATCAAGGTAATAAGGTCTTGATATATCCACATCTGGATTACTGTGCTCAATCTATCTCCTGGATTTTTTGGGGATGAGGAAGCAGTGGAGAAGATTCAGAGGCGAGTCACCAAAATGGTGAATGTTTTCTGGAATGTTCCCTATAAGGATTGCTTGTGGGTGTGTGGATTGCAGAAGTTGGTTGACAGGAGAAAAAGAGGGGATATGATAGAAATATTTAAGTTGCTTAAAGGGTTTTATAGGATTGATGCAGAGGAGATGAAGAGGGTATGAGTGAAGGAGTTTGGTTTTAATAGGCACGAATGATTTGACAGAGGGCAAAGAGCACATCAGAATGGATATCAGGAGGCTGCTTAGATGGATAAAAGAAAATAGTGACAGGAAGGGTAGTAAGCATGTTGCCTAGGTATGACTATGGTGAGATGAGGTGGAGAGCAAGGATTATGAATGGTATGTTGGCCGAAATGTGTGAGGAGAGGGGAGTACAATTTGTTAATGTGTGGAATGAGTTTGAAGGACAAAGTGAACTGTATGGGAGCAATGGACTGCATTTGAGTGGTTATGGTGTGAGTCATTTGGAGAGACTGTTGCTGGAAGGTAGAGAAGTGAGTATAGAGAATGAATCAGATCAAGTAGAAAGTGATGTGAAAGAACAAGAGAGTACATTAGGAGAGATTGAAGAGGTGGTTATAAATGAAGTAAGTGACATGAGTATGGAAAATAAGAGAATGGATGTGCAAGATGAACAGGGAAACGGGGAGACTCGGGGTGGACAGGAGTACACAGCATGAGAAAGGTGGATGCTCCAAGAGGATGTGAGAGCAAGTGTAGACAGGAAAGGAATGGGATGACCTGGGATAAAGAGGAAACAGTTGGAATTGAAGAGGGTTCTAAAATGAATAAGCAGAAGGAGGAAATGGCCCCATTCGAGCATACAGAGAGATCACATCGAATGAGTGTTATCAGTGGAACTAGCTGTAGATCCAGGAATTTGTTGTGTTTATATACAAATGCTAAAAGTGAAAGAAAGAAGGCAGATGAAAT
This sequence comes from Typopeltis vanoorti, assembly GCF_054136105.1. NCBI lineage: Eukaryota > Metazoa > Arthropoda > Arachnida > Uropygi > Thelyphonidae > Typopeltis > Typopeltis vanoorti. The sequence goes on from NC_143560.1 coordinate 125,174,957, forward strand.
GATTGCACTAATTGAGTCTGTTCACCCAAAAATTGTTGGAATAAGTGAGACATGATTAGATGAGGACGACATCCTAACAGGAATAGAGATGTAAGGATCGATGTGTTTCATGAGGATAGAAGGGGTAAAAAGGGAGGGGAGTGCTATTGATGATAGAGAAAGAGTTATGTCCATACAAAGTAGAGATGCAAGAGGGAAATAGTGCCAGTGGTTTTGAAGCAGTATGGTATGAGATAGAGGTGAATAAAATGAAATACTTGGTTAGATGTTGTTATACAAGGGGATATTCATGGGTGTGTGAACTGTGCGGTCGCACAGGGCCCCGCAAAGCGCAAAAAATTGAAAAAATAAAATATTCATTTTTTTAATTATTATATAAATTAATATTGTACTCAATATTATTATATAAATAAATATTATTATATAGAAAATATATGTATATAATTTTACAACCAACTATTGTTGTTATAGTAAGCAAAATAAAATTGTAGCGGTAGTATTTGAAACTACTCTAAGATATATAACAATATCGTACAACATGGTGTTAAATAGAGAAAAGTGCATTTTAAAACAGGTGTTTTTAATCATTTTAAGGAGTTTTTTATTTTAGTTTATGATATTATGAACAAGTATATACAAGTACTGTCATAGTATGTGACATTTCAAGTAATGTCACATACAGTGTTACTTGAAATGTCAATTTTTTTGACATTACTTGAAAAATATCTTAAAAAATATATTGTAAACTGGTTTAGGTTATCCGACATCAGAATTTTTCTTCAATATTCTAATATTATCTATTTTAGATATATTTTGTTTATCAGGTAAGTAATTATTTTATTTTATTTTAATATATTAACTTATTTTATAATTAAATCTATCGTATTTAATTCTAGAGTATGACTAGTTGTGAGAGAGATTATTATGGAAGAAAATACCCAAGTGGGCATGAAAAACAAAAGCGAAAACAAGAAAAAGAAGGGGCTGAGGAAACGTCAAAGAAATTCACTGTTTAAATTTATGAAGTTGAACTCATATATTTGTTCAGATATATCAGTTGATAACGGGAGTTCTGAAATAACTACAAACAGTTCTTCCGCTTCAACATTAATTAATAATGATAGTTCTGAAATATTCAAAGGAAGCGGAAAACATGATGTGTTTGGTCAAACAATGAGTATTGAAGATCCTAAAACTGAGACACCAGAGGAAGGTGAACTATTTACTATTGATGATCCAGCAACATGACCCAAAATTTTGAACAACTCAACACTAACACAAATTGTACAATGTAGTCCACCGTCTCCTCCGACTGAAAATGATTTTCCAAAAGATGACAACAAGAGGTGTTTGTCCACAGCTCCACGTTTCCACTTTTCCACATGTTAGGATAATTGCGAATGGAGAGAAGCAAAACAGAAGATGGCTTGTATATTCAAACTCTTCCAACTCTATGTTTTCTTTTTGTTGCAAATTGGGAATTTGGGAATTGCAAGATGGGAATGTAGAATAGAATCAGTTAGAGCTGTACATTTTCAAATTCCAGTATTTTTAAATGCACTAAAAGAATTATTTATAACTGCATGAGATAATAATATCAAAGTATAAGTGGTTTCAATATATGAATAAATAGATTCATCTGACTTTATACTAAGCCTTGTAATTTGGTATGAGCTTTTGTTAAAAGTTAATTTAATAAGTCAAGTATTACAAAATGCAAAAATTCCCATACACGTAGCAACTAAGCATATTAAAGAGTTAGTGCAGTACTTTGAAGAGCAGAGAATATCAGGATTTGATAGCTTTTTGAGATTGTTAAAGAACTGTCAAATCTAATAGAAATTAAATTTAAAGAAAGTTGAGTATGTCGAGGAAAAGTATTTTTTGATTATGAAACGCCTGATGAATCACACATAGGTGATAACAAAGGTAATTTTAGGATAAATTTCTTTTTTGAAATTTTAGATACTTCTCTACAATCTGTCAAAAAAAATTTGAATTGTATGAAATTCACGAAAAATCATTTGGATTTCTTTGATATGAAATTAATAAGAAAAAAGACAGAAAATAAATTAAAATTTTGCTGCAAACAGCTGTATCAAAAATTAAATACAGATATTGATGAATCTGAATTTTACAGTGAATTAATTATTTTTAGAAATATTGTTCCAGAAGATGCACCCATTAATATTTTAAAATTCATAATTGCAAATAATTTGTTGGATATTTATCCAAATATTACTACAACATTTAAAATATTATTGACCAGTTCAGTTACAGTCGCATCAGCAGAAAGGTCATTTTCGAATTAAAATTAATAAAAACCTATTTGCGATCTTCTATGTCTCAAGAACGTTTGTCGTCCCTGGCAATAATATCTATAGAACATGAAATTGCAAAAAAAAATTGAATTTTAATAGCGTTATAAATGATTTTATTATTGATAAGCGCATTAGGTTAAATAAAATTCAATATATTAATATTTCTTTTAAATCTTATAAGTTGCTATACATGTATTTCATTCTTTATAGTAAAAATAGATATTTTTTTTCATATTTTTGTATTATTATTTATATTATTAAATAAATCATTGTTGTGGCGTATTTATATCATAATGTGTACTTTCATAATAAAATAATATATATTGTACATACAAACACATTTATTTTTTAACTAATTTTTTCCCTTTACTTAAATTGATGCTAAAGAGCATACTCGTTTATTTATCTGCATAAATATTTTTCATATTTATGCAGATAAATAAACGAGTTTTATTTGATTAATTAACAAGATATTTTTCCATTTAAAATTTCCATAAATGTTACTACTTTCAGGGGCCCTGCAAAATGTAGAAACGGGCCTGTTGTTATAGACCAGGAAATGTGGATGGTAGTAACTATGAAATGTATAATCAAATTAGTTAAGCAAATAAGAAAAGAGTGATCATTATGGGCGATTTTAATTATGGCAATATGGACTGGAATGATGACACAGCAACTGGAAGTAAAGAAAATGAGTTTCTTGAGTTTTTGAGGGATAACTACCTCAGACAGTATGTAATAGAGGGCACAAGAGGATTTTAGGGTCTTGGATTTGGTCATCTCATCAGAGGATGTAATTATAAATGAAGTGTCAAATCACCCACCAATTGATGAGAGTGACGATGAGGTGATTACTTCGGTGGTTGCCAGCAGTGTGAGGACCTCTGTAAGAAAAGGGTATATGTGGAACTACAAGGGGGGGGTGATTATGAAGAGCTCAGGAGACAGCTTGCAGGTGTAGCATGGAATGAGGAGTTAGCTGGAAAAGAGATCAATGCAATTTGGGGAATTTTCAAAAACTATCTAGTAGATGCAAGGGTGAGATTGTTAAATAAAGTAAGTGTGAAATGGATGAATAAAGAGATTAAGCATGTGATACAGAGAAAAAGGGCATTATGGAGGCAGCATTAGAGAAGTGGAAATAACCAATTCCATGACGACTACAGACCAGGCAAGGCAGGTGACTTGGTTGGTGAGGGTAGCTAAAGAGAGGTATAAACAGCAGTTAGCTAATGAATCCTAAAGGAATCCTAAGGAGTTCTTTCGATATGTAGCCAGCAAAAGAAAGAATGATTATGGAAGGATGACATTGATAGGAGAAAATGGTATAAAGACAGCTGTTGCAGAAGGAGTGGTAGAGACACTTAATGAGCAGTTCATTAATTTCAATCTTGTGAATGTGACTTCATGGAGAGATTGAGAGCAGTTGATGATGGGGAGGAGAGACTGACTGTAAGTGAGCAAGAGGTGTATGGAGAGTTGACCAAACTAGATGTAAATAAGGCTGTGGGACTTGATAATATATCACCACATATTTTGAAGGAATGTGCCAGGAAGTTGGTGCCGGCCTTAACATAATTTTTTAATAAAATTCTTGTACTTGGTCAAGTTCCTAAGGAGGGCAAGATTGTGCCACTTCATAAAGGAGGCAATAGAACTCAAGCATCAAAGTATAGGCCTATCTGTGTGTCAGGTGTTGTAGTTAAGTTGTTGGAGAAGCTTGTGAGAACTAGGATCCAGAATTGGGTTGACAACAATGGTATTATCTTTGATGGACAGCATGGATTTGCTAAAGGGAGGTCATGTTTCAGTAATCTGCTTACTTATTACAATAAGGTGACTGCTTCCATGGACAGAGGAGAAGGATACACAGTAATATACTTAGATTTTGCAAAGGCTTTTGATAGATTACTGCATGATAAGTTGATAGTCAAACTGGAGTGGATGGGGTTGGTTATTAGATTGGTGCATTGGATTGGAGACTGGCTATCTGATATGTATCAACAAGTTCGGATATCGCTCTCCTCTGTATGGGGGGAATGATATCCAGGAAAAGGAAAGTTACTAGTGGTGGGCCTCAGGGCCATTACTGTTTAACTTGTATATTAATGATATACAATAATAATAATAATATAATAATTATGATAGTTGGGATGAACCATGAAGAGTAGAGATGTTGTGGCCTTACAAGAAGACTTGAATAGATTGAGTGATCGGGCAAGGGAATGGGGATGTGAGTTCAATGTTGCAGAATTTATGCTTGGTGAAGATTCATTGTCGGAGGTGGAGAAAATAAGAGATCTGGGGGCGGTAGTGGATAAGGATCTGAAATTTAGGCGACACAGCCAAAATTGTGAAGACAACACAAAGGCTTCTGGGAATGATGCGGAAGACTATGACTTGTAGAAGTAGGGAGATTCTTGTTCCATTGTATAAGGCTTTGATTAGGCCACACATGGACTATTGTGCCCATATTTAGTCACCTGGTTTTCAGAAGGATGAAGAGATGTTGGAGAGGGTCCAGAGGCGACTGACCAAGGTAGTTTCTAACCTCTGGAATGTCATGCTCGACATTCCAGAGTATGAGGAAAGGTTGAGAAGATGCAACTTGTAGAGTCAGGTGGACAGGAGGAGGAGGGCAGATATGACAGAGACCTACAAGTTATTAAGCGGAGAGGTTCTACAGAAAATAGTGGGAAATCAGGGGAGAACCAGAGGTCCTCCCTGGAAGCTGTATAAGGAGGGTTTGAGTAGAGGGGTGAGAACCATTTTTTTTTTCATGCAGAGTTGTGAATGATTGGAATGCCTTGCTTGAGAGTGTGGTGTCTGCAGAGAATTTGTATGATGAGCTGTGTGTTTGATAAAAGGGCCTCCTAGATGAGTCTTTGACTCCATGGAGTTTTGGGTAATAATAATAGATGTTTCGTCACTTGACTGGAGGGGCTAGAATATCGGGTGAATTCTGGAAGTTGATTCAAGGTGTGGTTAGTTAGGGGGTGTGAGGACTAGACTTTTTGCTTGGACAGTGGTGAATGAGTGGAATTGGTTGCCAGAATCAGTTGCTAGTGCTTTGTCAGTTAGGGTTCAAGGAGAGATATGATAGATTGTGTGGATAGTTTTGGTCTCTTGTAACGAGTCTTCGGACTCCATGGTGGCACCCATATGTTAATAATATATGCTTTTTGTTACGGTAAGACGCTTTCTTCATTTGCAGGAATTGTGTTGCACAGTAAATGCTTTTTCTCCTGCCCTACTGCTGGTGACTTTTGACTTGCAGGTTGCTAGTATAAAACAATAGGTCACATCTACCACTGAGGAGAGCCATTAGTTTGAAACTGTTTTGTATTGTAGATATAGAAAAAATGAAGTATTAAACGATGATTACATGAACACATTCTCTGAGGAGTCCATATAATCATTTTAATGGTTCACTTTAATCTACTAGACAAAACTTTCCCAATGCTTGTCTTGCTTTGCTGCCTTGCATTTCTAGGATTACTGCTTGTGATTTAGAGGATTGTTGAACTAATAGCATGTTTTTTTACTTCAAATTTTATTTGTTTAAAGTAAAAATCTAGTCATTTTTATAAAAGATCTTCAGATTCCTTGCAAAATATCTGATCTGGTTAATATTAGAGTTAAGGGGAAGTGAAGTGAGATACATTTTACAGGAAGACAAATGATCTTTGTTTGCACTGAAGTTGACTTGATGACCCTGCTCCTTGAAAATTGGCATGAAGATCATTGGTTCTGAGGGATTGTGAAACTTGAGAAATGCTTGACTAGTAGGTTTATGAACCAAGCAGGATGAACAGTATCATCAAAACTCTGAATAGGTTTTGAGGTTAGCAAAAGGCCATTTATTTATTTATTCGTATGGGGTTTCCTCCCTTTTTCTCCCCCATCCCTATTGGGGTGAGTTGAGCCCCCTCATGGGGGGATTAAGTATTTATGGCTGTAGATCCGTGTGTGTTCATGGGCCGGTTTGCCTGCTTGCGGGATGAAAAACACCAGATAAACTGGCAGAAAAAACCCTACTGCCTGCGCCCAAGACCAGCTAACTTGGCTATGGCTGAGGAAGATCCTCAAATTCCTCACGTCTTCAATGGGAATCGAACCTGGGACACTCCTTCCCCAGTCATATGGTTGCGAAACGCACAGCCACTAGGATAACCATGCAGACAGCAAAAGGCCATTAATATTCAGGAAGGATAGTTAGCAGATAAGACATAAACTACCATGCTCCTGCATTAGTAGGGAAGTATATATATATATATATATATATATATATATATATATATATCTGTGAAGCTTTCTGTGATATGTCCACATATGCTGATTATTTAGGCAAGGATATTTGCCATTCCTTTAGAGTTAGACTGTAGGTATGTATTTATTTTTTAGTGTGATAATTTCTGTAAGTGATAAAATATTCTGTCTCCATTGTTCTTAGCAACTGTCCCAGTGCCAAAGTGTTTGTATGCCTCTAGTAGCAGAATATTTGTAGTTGCTAATTAATTGATAGACTCCCCCATTAACTATTGATTGACTTCTGCATTATTTTAGACAACTCTTCAAAGGCAGTGAATCTGTAGTTTAATGGCAAGCATACCTCTTTTGGGAATGGGCTAGATTCTATGATACTGAGAGATGTCAGCTGAGTATGAGGAAATACAAGATATGTGTTTGTTTAATTTTTCAAAAAATATATAATTACATTTTTTCACTTTGTAGCAAAAGTACCCTCCCCTCCCTTGCTTAAAATAAAATCAAAGTTTCATAGTAATGTCCTGTGATGCTTTACCCCCATACTATAGGATGAATGTCAGCTGAGTATAACATAATGATAATAAAGAATTGGCGTTAGTTCAGGAGTACATCTTTTGAACATAATTTGTAGAACACCATCAGGAACAGAAGCCTTTATGGTATCCAGGTTCAAGATTCTTCTGATGGACAGAAGGCCACAGGAGACATATGGTGCAGTGTTCCAGGTAGAGGTGATTTTCCTTACAGTTAGATGAATAAAATGGTACAACACTACCATCTTGGTGAGAGAGAGAAGTGAGAGCATGGGTGGACAGAAGTTGCACTCAAGTTTTGAAAGTATGACTACCATTGGCACAGGCAGTGAGTTTTCTACATTTATCCATTAAAAAAGTCCAACTTAGTCCTGTTAAAGATGGTTTTTTGCAAGTATTGTGTGTCTCAATGTTGACTGTGAATGAATTTCGAATTTGTATCAAGCCACTTAAAATATGTTTTTTGACTGCTCTCCCACACTTTAGAAAACCATGGCTTGGATGTTGGGTAGGAATTTTGTGCAGAATGGAGAATGAAGGTCTTTATTCAGCACGGATAATTTCTGTAACAGTACCACAACAAGCATCTGGAGAACAGAACAGTAGTCTTACCATGGAAAAGCAGGAGTAAAAGTCTTGGAGATTTTCCCACTTGGCACTGATGTAGTGCCAGAGGATATGATATGAGGAGAATCACTCATCTTTGTAATTCAGATTAGCAAGAGAATCACCTCAGTGGTATACTTGAAAGTAGAACTAGTTAAGATCCAGAGTGTTGGGTGAGTGGAGAGGATTGTATTCTGGTTGTGTGATCAACAGTTTGCTTTAGGTCGTTGCTTACAGCATATACTTCTAGCTTGAGTAGTCATATTAATAAAATAGATCCATTGAGTTATGGACATTAAAGTCACCATAGAAGATGACTTCACTGTTATGGTATTTGGTTTGCAGAAAATCAGACCTTTTGGATAAGAGGTCAGTGGTCAGAATGATTTTCAGAATTAGGGGAGCAGTAGTGACAGTCATAATAAGGCAAGGAAAGATCTTAAGCCATAGAACATTAAAAAGTGGAGAATCAAGCTAGCCATTCTCCTTCAAGAAATATAGGATTGCACAATTCCTTCCACCGTGCAAGGTGTAGTTTTGGACAGCTACAAGGTTTATGGTTATTGTTGCAGTAATTTAAGGTTCAGGCAAGGAGATCAGATTTGGATGCTTGTAATGATAGTTTAGATTGGTTTTTATACCATAAATGTTGAAGTAAAGGTGGAAGAAGTATTTTTTCCATTTTGAGTTTTTAAAATTTTTGCGGGGATTTTTTTGTTTAACTGCAATGACACTGGATTTGTTTAAGTTTGCTGTCATGTTTGTATTGTAGTCATGAAGTGAAAAACAGATGAACATACTAAGGGAGGAAAAAGTCTTAGACATGTCATCCATATGGAGAGCATTCAGTCTCCATGCCATAACATGACCTTGCATACCACTACATGATCTCCCTCCTGGTATAATCTGACAATGAAATTATGTGCAAGCTGATCAGGAAATATAACTTCCTAAATGTACTAAATGACATTCACTCCTATACAACCTGTACAACTGCTCTACCCTTGAAGATATGCAGGATGTTCTGGATCTCCACAGTATGCTTGGCATGATCTTGAAAGGTATTATCTATCATTTTCTATCACTTAAACTGCATGTTAGAGGATTAGGAGGAATGACCAAAGGTGAACATGTGTTCTGGTGACCAGGCATGGCAAGATACTTCATGCTACCAATGAGCAAGGTGTGGTATTTTACTGGGCAATGAATGCCAACTGTTACTTATTAGATCCAGTTGGCATTAATCCAACTAGGAAGATATCTTTTTTACAGGTTTTTTATATCTTTTTTAAGTAGGGGGGGGGCATATCCTTTTACAGATACTATACTATTAGTTTTATGCATTTTGTAATAGTGATCAGTGTATGAGATAAGAGTGGCTCATACATTGTGATTTTTTTGCTCTACAAAGGCATAAAGGCATTTGACAACATTTCATTGTGAGTTAATATTCAGGTTATTAGAAATGGAGGAAAATGATAGATTAGTTGCTTAGAGAAGAGACTAGTTGTTTGATAAATATCAGTAAGGTTGGGGGGGGGGGGTTCCAGAAAGGAAAATAGTGGTCAAATATAACTTGCTGTATACTTTTGTTCTTTTGTCCTTATTGAGTCGAGCTATAAAGAAGTGATGCCACATAATGTCTTGGTGTACTTCAAGATAAAACTATCAATCACCTACATGCAAAAAAAGTAAATAATAATAATAATATAACCATAATTTTTGATAAGAGAGAGAATTTATGCATAGTGCTTCTTTCCCCTTCCAAGGAATACTTTTTTCTGTACATCATTCATTTTTGTCTTGGCTTGCACAGAACAAGCATGTGCCTTTTGTGTTTATGGTGGGATGAACCTCTTGTTAAGAGAGTTCTTCCCACCACAAACCTCTTTACAACTGCAACATTGAGTTGCTTATATATCCTGGTAACCTTATGGAAAAGCACTGGGGAAATTTGATGTATCGTTTCAAGCAGAAATGTATGTTCCCTTCTGATGATTGTTTTTTCTGTTGATTCCTACAAAATAAAGAGAACATGGTATTAGCCAAGTTTTTTATTGCTCCTCCCGCTCCACAAAGAAACTTATGCATTTTGAGGCTGCTGGCCACAAGTGGAATGTATTGCCTAGGTGCCAAGATGGTAATTAATGGGTATTTTGCCTTTGCATCTGTGGTGCTTATATTTTCTTTTTGTGGCCACAGCTCAAAATAATTTGGGTTCATTTTTTTTTTTTTTCCTTTTTGGTGGGGTGGGTGGGTGAAACAATAAAAAAAAAGAGAAACAGCTTGGCTAATACCGCCTTTCTCTTTATTTTACAGACAGAGAAGACAACTGCTACCAGGAAATGTCCATTTCTGCATAGTTCTTGGCAAGTGGGATCCTAGGATCTCTGGGGTAAAATCTGGTTTAATACTAAATTTTAATTAAATTTTTTTTTTTTAACACTTTCATTATTTTTATGAATCTCGCATGTCTTGAAATGAACTGCCCAGGTGTTCTTGTCTTATACAAAGCAAATTATATTTATGATTACTGTATTTACTCAAATATAACTCTCCCTTGCATTATATCTTGCACCCCTGATTTTTTATTATTATTATTACGTAACACCTCCAGGGAGTCCAAAGACTCATCGAGGGAGGGCACCTCCCCGTGTGCACCAAACGCAACTGACTTCATCTACACCAATGCCATCTACCACCACTAGTACTTCCACAGACAATCACAAACATCCATGCCCATGGCAGGATTCAAACCCGCAACCTTTTGGCTGGAGAGCGGATATGCTAACCACTTGGCCAACCAGGCTGGCATTTTGCTTTATGAAAAAATAAATTAAAAGTTCTCACACGAAATGTACAGTTAGCACACGAAAAAAGTTTAAAACTTTAAGAAATAGAGAGTGAATGTTGTTTTGGCAGTTTCAGATATTTTGGAATTTGTTTGAAGCAGCATTTCAACTTAACAGTCATCGGTTTGCCTTTGTCGTTGAGTCGTGTGATCTTTTGTTAATACCCACCAATCATATGCATAGAGACAAAAGCAACCAGTAGAGGAAATGTGGGAGTGAGAGCATTGATCTTAGATTGCACGGGGGTGGGTTAAAGTTAAGAGACATCGTTAGAAGTGGATTGCAACTGGATTTTGGGAGCTAGGGAAATGATTTTGTGAGAAATAATTTAGTTACAGAAGCATTTCGTTAAAAGATTCAAATATATCGCATGATGAAGGTGAGCAGCTGATGGCATAAATAGCATTGATAATTAAAATATAAATGCATTCACTTTATAAATAATGTGAGCAATTATAAATTATAATTGAATACTGAGGATTTAATTATAAACATCAATTTTGTTTTTACTGAAACACTTTAGTTTCCGAAAATCTCCACATATATCTCGCACCAAGATTTTTTAACTTTCATTTTTTGGAAAAAAGTGAGAGTTATACTTGAGTAAATACAGTATAGAAATATTTCAGTATTTAGTAAATGTGAGTTCATCAGATATCTTCAAACACATTTAGCACTTATGAAAAGAAAGTGCCTCTTGCCTACTGATCACAGTTTATAGTTACCCAAACATATATTATTAAAATAAAGAGCCAAAAGACTTCAGTTCAGCGATGCAGAATTTAATATCCACTTGATTTATATAAAAGATATTATTATTACGGGCTACTCCAGGAAGTCCTTAGATTTATCAAGGGAGGCCCTAGATATGTCAAGAACTATTTGTGCAGTATCCATTATGTTTTGCTTTGAACTCATTCACAATCATGGCACCCACAGCAGACTCCAGCAACCTATTCCACTCATTCACTACTCTCCAAATAAAATACCTAGTTCTAACATCCTTGCTAACTACACTCTTCCTCAGTTTTCATGGATGGCCTCTATTTCTCCCACTACCAGACCTGTTCCGAAAGCTTTCCTATGAATTAATCTTGTAAAAACTCCTCAGTAATTTGTATGTCTCAATCATATCACCCCCTTTCCACCTATCAACCAGTTTCTGTAACCCACAAATCTTCAATCTGTTCTCGTAATGTTCATTCCATAGATCTGCTACCATCTTGGTCACTTGCCTCTGGATCCTCTCATCCTCATCGTCACCAAGAAATCCTGGTGCCCCGATCGGTATGCAGTAGTCAAGATGGGGTTCTTATCAAGGCTCAATAAAGAGAAACAATAACTGGCTTGTCTCTGCTTGTCAAAGTATTCTTCAATAACCAAGTAATCTGATGAGTTGCTGTAGCGACTTTTGCTATGTGCCCCCATAAACTTAAACTCCCTATCTGCTTAACACTCAAGTCTCTGGCTTCGGCAATTTCCTTGAGTACAGTTCCACCAATGTGGTATACAGCTAGTAAACTTTTCACCCCAAAATGCATAACCTTACACTTTGCCACATCAAAGTGACATCTATTCTCCTTTGCCCAGTCTACCAATCTATAAAAATCATACTGCAAAATTTTGACATCATCATTAACCATTTCTCTACCCAACTTTGCATCATTGGCAAACAACTGAACAGTTCCTCTCAGATCCTTTCGTATATCACTAATGTACAAATTAAACAGTAGCAGTCCAAGAACAGAACCCTGTGGCACGCCACTAGTCACAGGCCTTCTTTTGGACTCTTCTCCCGAATAAGCCACTCTTTGATATCTCTCCATCAACCACCCTCCATCTCACTAATCCTATATCCATCCCAATGTGCTGCAGTTTACTGATTAGAATTCCACGCAGTATCCTGTCAAAAGTCTTTGACAGGATACCACATGGAATTCTATTTGGATAAAGTTGGATAAAGTTAATGAGCTGAATTGGATAAAGGTAATGGGTTTAAAGCTATCAACAAAACCATGTTGCCCCCATGCAGTATCCCATTTCTATCTATCCATTCCTGCATTTTGCTCTTGACCAACTTCTGCAACAATACTTTGACAACAACTCCTGATATGCTGATTGGTTGTAATTTGCTACATCAGTCTTGGAGCTTCCTTTATGCATTGGAACTATTTTCCCCTCCTTTCACCCTCTTGGGACTAACTCAGAGCTGAGACTTAGATTAAACAATATGGTTAAGGGCACTGACAATTCCCTTCGAGCTTTACATAAAACTTGAGCTGGTATACCATCCAATCCCACATTTTTATTCACATTAAGGTTCTTTAATATGCTATGCATCTCCATTTCATTTACCTCAGTCCCTATATAAGCCTTTGCCTTTCTCCTTCCTGCAATATCCCCACTTGGATGATACTCTTGCAAAGTGTTCACTCAGTAGTGCTACTAAAGGTTGGTCGATTGGTAGAGCCTCTGCTCCTAATGGTTCAATTAAGTAAATTTGAGCGCGGTTAGTAGTTGGAAGGGAACCAATTGTTCGACGCTGTTGGCACACTCTCCTTTGATGAGTCTTTGGACTCCCTGGAGGTGTCAAATAATAATAATAATAATAATTTTGACTTATTCAATTACCTCCATGCCATTGGCATTCATTAAAATCATTTTGCCATAAACATTCTCTCTTTTACTTGCAGCATATCGTAAGAACTGTTTGGGATTCTCTTTAATCTGCATTGCTAATTTCCTTTCATACTCTGCTTAACCTTTTTTTACCATGCTGGTTACCCATCTGGCCTGTGTCTTGTATTGTTCATCTGCCTGCTAGTTACCTTTCTCTTTAAATTTTCTTCAGTTGTTTCTTTTTTTTACAGCTCCAGCTTAATGATGATATTCATCCATTTAACTCCTACTTGATTTACTCTCCTAACTCTAGGTTTGCAGTCTGCCATTACTTTCCTCAACCACTCCTTTACCACTTCCCATGCACTATCAACACGAAGTCCTTGCAGTTTTACATGCCGTGCACTGATCCAAGCAATCTCCTATGCTTGTCATATTGACAGGGTATGTGTGGAATCAATGTAATTCCACACATACCCTGTCTTAATTGAAACTTCTGCACATTTAGCTACTTCCCAGGTCAAGACCATATGATTACTCTCACCAATTTATGGCAACATCGTCATATTCGTTATAGACATATTCTCAGATGCAATGACTAGATCGAGCACTCTCGAACCCCTAGTATATTCCATCACATGCTGTCTCAGGTAATTATCCCTTAGTAACTGCATAAATTCCATTTCCTTCCTCTCATGTGTCCTCTCCTCCTTCCAGTCTATATTCCCCATAATAATTACCTGCCCTCCACTCATTGAGTCTATTTGCTGATGCATACTATCTCCATCATCTTTTCCATCCCCTGGTCTACAGTAGATCCAACTGTATATTTTGTTCTGCCAGCCTCTATCTCACACCAGATAGCCTCAAATGTGCTATTTTCACTGGCCTGCCATTGAATTTCTACTCTTTGGTTGCAGTTCATCAGCTATCATCAATAACACTCCTCACCCCATTCTTTTCTCTCTGTCCTCCCTGAACACACTGTACCATTCACATTCTATCCCACAAACTATATCATCTTCTGTCAGCTATGTCTCACTAATGCCAATAACCTCTGGCTAGGATAAACTGTTTGCCAATGCATACTATCTTCATCTTTTCCATTCCCTGGTCTACAGCAGATCCAACTGTATATTTTGTTCTGCCAACCCCCATCTCACACCAGATAGCCTTAAATGTGCTATTTTCATCATGCTTGTTCCAAATGCTTCTGTCATGAGTGTACATAAAGTGCAAAAGCCCATTAGGCCCACCACTATCCTGACACTTTATACTAACTATCCCATTCTTGTTTGTTGCCAGTGGTCCTAACTTAGGCATATTATACACGTTCTTACGCTCAACTGCCTCGCTGATATCTGCATATCCACTCAACAGCTTTCCCCCACCCCCAAAAAAACTCTGGTTTCCCTGATTTTCAACATCCACTTTCACTTCATTCAACCACACTTTTTCCAGTGTCCAAACACCAAATCCATTCAGATGCAAACCATCCTTCTTGTATAAGTCCTCTTGCCTGTCAAACTCACTCTACACATCCACAAACTCCACACCACTCCTCCTGCATAACCTGCACAATGAATCATTTGCTATGATTCCCCCCGCCCTTCTCAGCTGTACTCTGTCATACCGCAGCAACAGACTCGCTATCTTAACTCTCTCTATCTTTTCCTTTAATTTATAATTTTTTAAATTTAATTTCTTAGTCTAAGCTTGTTTTGCAATTGCTTTATTCTTATATATATATATATATATATATATATATATATATATAGTTCTTTGTTCGATGATGAATAATAGTATGAACGTTTAATGGCTTATCAAAATCCAGTTGGTAAGAAAGCAAATATTCACAGTATTCTGTAGAGCATACATTGAATTTCAGAATTTTTTTTTTTTTTTTAGGTTGATAGTTTTTCTCCATCTTACTGCATCATAAGTGTTGAGAATATGGTCAGCTAGGCTGGTCTGAGGGCCTCAAAGGTGGCAGCCCCATCACCAGACTCGGGTGCTGAACGCTAATCCCCTACACACCTTAAAATTTCGCCCATTATAACAAAGGCAGTTTGGTTAAAGAGATATCCGAACTGCCTAAATGGTTAACAACAAAGTGAGGAAAAAGGTACACGAGATACAGAACATGGAACATTAAAAGTCTACATGGAAAAGAAAACGAATTAATAGATGAATTTAAAAAATCAAGATTGGATCTGCTAGCAGTCACAGAAACAAAAAAGAAAGGTCAAGGTTGTCAGAAAATAAAAGATGGATATATATACTTTTCTATTCGGGGGTAAACCCAAGAGAATGGGGAAAACAAGGAGTAGCTTACATAATTAAACCAGATCTCAAAGAATATATTACTAAATGACAACTAATAAATGAAAGATTGTTGACAATCACTATAGATTTTAAATCAGATAACCAAGTATTCACTGTAATTGTTGTATATGGCCCAAATGGAAGACTTGCCAGCATAGGTTGGTCGATTGGTAGAGCCTCTGCTACTAATGGCTCAGCAAAAAGTTAAGCATGTTTGAGTGTGGTTAGTCATTGGAAGGGATTCAATGCTGTTGGCACACTCTCCCTCAAGGAGTCTTTGGACTTCCTGG
The DNA here is from genome assembly GCF_054136105.1 of Typopeltis vanoorti. Classification (NCBI taxonomy): domain Eukaryota; kingdom Metazoa; phylum Arthropoda; class Arachnida; order Uropygi; family Thelyphonidae; genus Typopeltis; species Typopeltis vanoorti. The sequence continues at coordinate 125,190,772 of NC_143560.1, forward strand.
AGGTGTCACATAATAATAATAATGGCCCAAATGGTAATGCTAATAAAGAAATTAAAGATGAATTCTTTGAACTCTTACAAAAAACAATTGAAGAAGTTCAAGGGCATACATACTATTAGGAGACCTTAATGGCCAGGTAGGGAATCAAGTAAATGAGGAAACGAAACAACTGTTGGGATCACAAGGAGAAATAACCCAGAATAATAATGAAGAAATAATAATAAATCTTTGCCTTACAAATAATTTAGTAATAGCGAATACTATGTTCAAGCATAAAGAAATCCATAAGTTTACCAGGGAAGAGCCCAGTAGAAATGAAAAATCTATAATTGAATACTCATTCATAAGCAGATCGTACTGGAAGTATACAAAAAAATGCAAGAGTCTATAGAGGTTCTGAAATAGGCAGTGACCACTACTTATTAGTATTGGAAACAATCCATAAAATAAAAGTTGAAAAATGTAGAAAACGTAGCAAGGAAATAAATGTTAAGATAAAGAACTACAAACCAAAGAAAGAAGAAACAGCCATTGAGTATAAAAGTAAAATAGAAGAGAAGATGAAAGGAGTAGAAAAAGAGATATTTGAAGACCCAAGAAGTAGGAAGCCTATGGTACAGGTTCAAAACACTTCTAGAAACAAGCAAAGAAATTTGTGGTGTATCATTAAATAATAAACAGAAGAAACATAAAACACCCTGGTGGACTGAAGAACTAAAAGAAGAAATTAAAAAGAAAAAGCAATTGTGGAAGAGAGGTATAACATCAAAGCTGCAGGTTGATAGAGAACTATCAACCAAAGAAATAAAGTTAAAACCTTAGCGAAAGAAAAGAAAATGCTGGGAAGACTTCGGACATACTTTAGAACAAAATTTTAAAGGAAACCAAAAACATTTTCTGTGATGTTCTAAGAAGAATGAGGTCAGAGAAAGAATGCCCCATAAAGTTAATCAAAAATAAGGATGGAAAGTTACAAATTCTGAAGACATCATGGAAAGATGGAAACAGTACTTCCAAGAATTATTGGAAGATGCAGGACATGGAAAAAATAGAACCCTAAGTGCAAGACATGCAAGCAAAATAGAAGATCAAAGTGAGGAAATTCATGCAAATGAACTGTTAGCAGCAATAAATAAAATAAAACTGGGCAAATCAGCAGGCCATGACCAAATAACACCAGAAATGGTAAAGAATTTAGGAACGAAAGCCATAAAATTTCTTTTACACCTATTCAATGTCATATGGAAAAAAAAAATTATTCCCAAAGACTGGGAAGTGGCAATAATAATCCCTATATTTAAGAAAGGAGACAACCGTAAATGTGAAAACCATAGAGGAATTTCACTTTTAAGCATTCCAGGAAAATTGTATACCTGTATTTTAGGAGAGGATACACTGGATGAAATGCAATATGGCGTTTGAAAAATTAGAAGCATGCAGGATCTTATCTTCAGTCTTAGACAAATATCAGAGAAAACATTGGAATATGGAAAAGAACTACATGTATGTTTTATAGATTTCGAAAAGGCCTTTGACCGAGTTCCAAGACACTTAATATGGCAAATATTAAAGAAAAACAAGATAACTTAATAGCTGCCATACAAAGCCTCTACAAAAGTAACAGAAATTATGTAAGAACCTGTTATAATAGATCAAAAGAATTTGAAACAAATGTAGGAGTGAGGCAAGGCTGTATTCTTAGCCCTCTTCTCTTCATTATAGCGATGGAGGAAATTTTAAAGGCATGCCAAACAAAAACAAAAAAGTTTCACCTAGGATACAGGAAACTGAAAGAAACCAGGATTTCACACATGGCTTTTGCAGATGATGTAGTGATTCTAGCAAAATACAACTGAAGATTTGCAGTACAACATCAACATTTGGTATGAAGAAACAAAGAAAAGGAATATGTCCATAAATACAGGTAACCCTTGTATAACCAGTACTTATACAATGCGGTTTCGATATAATGCAGTCTACACATTGTAATAACTTTATCTTTTCATATATTTTTCACCGTGTGACTTAAAAATCAAATTTTATCTTTGTTAAATTTGTGTCTGCCCATATCACGCATGTAGTTATACGTAGCGAATTTATATTAGGAGAAAATACCCTTCAGCATGCATGTATATCAATTGTTAACTGTATAAAGTGTTTATTGTTGAAAATTGTCTTCGTTTTCTGTCAGGAAAGCACATTAAAAATCATAAGTGTGTTAATCTCAAGCTGAGCACTTTATTTTTTGGAGACCTCCACATAGCCTTCAAAGGAATGCAGAGAACCGACCAGGGCTTCTGACCTAATGTTCAATCCTCACCTTCTCATGGTGCACCCTGTTGGGTATTGTTATGTCGTTACATTCTGTTATTTTATCTATTATTATCACTCTAGAGCCTTCTAAGCTTATCTATAAACTAGTTCTCTGGGGGCCGTTCCCCTTTTCGGACTCTGACAAATTTGTTTGATTTGCTGCACCAGCCAGAGCCTAAGGACATAAATTTCTTGTCCTAGGGAAGTTTCCCAGAAATTAAGTGTCACCACAATTTGTAAAGTAAATTAGGAAGCTATAGATATCTTAACTTTGCAATCATGGCCTATTAACTCTAAATTGTTTTCTATATTCCCCTCACACATAGGTCTGAAATTTAATGATTGGTGAAATCAGTCTCATGCTTAGATCACACATAAGCTTACGTAAGAAAACATATTTATTATATGGCTAAAAGGATTTACAATAAATTAGACACAATATGAGGTTTTTTATTATTATTATTATTATTTGACACCTCCAGGGAGTCCAAAGACTCATCGAGGGAGAGTGTGCCAACAGCATCGAACGATTGGCCCCCTTCCAACTACTAACCGCGCTCAAACTTACTTAACTGAGCCATTAGTAGCAGAGGCTCTACCAATTTTGCATTCTACTTCAAGCAAAGCAATACTAAAGTAATGATCTAAATCACATGCACAACATTCAGACTTTAGGCATATACTTCATTATTATACACAATTCATCTACTAAATATTTAGCATATTATTCACATACAATTTGATAAGCATATGGTATACAAGACACTATTCTAGTTCTGAGCTTATGAATTATTAACTAATAATCCCTTTACAATATTCTTGGAACCATCCAATACTTGGTTTCTCAGACTACTAGTCTAATAAGGTTAGAGAGTCCCTGAAGATGTATTATCATTCAAGTTCTCCTTCTTTCAGCCAAATTCTTATTCCTTCCCTATCACAAAATCTTATCAATATAAAGCAAGAAAAGTTGCAGTATTTTACCACTCTGCAGCGTTGACGTTGAGACCTTTTCATCCATCCTTTGTTATGGGATATCACCGCTGCTGCAAACTGATACCACGTGGAGGTCACGTAATCGTCTCGAAATGGCTCTCTTTCTTCCTGGACATTCGCTTATCACATAAGTTGCTGTCGATTAGCTTGACCTTCTTCAAAGGGGATCGTTTGCTGTCTTTCATTGGCACAGTTTCACCGATGGTCTGCGTTTGGGATTTGCCTTGTCTTGTGCATAGCCTTGCCGGACTTGCGTTAATCAACAACAGGAGAGTTGATACTAGTCATCACCGTATGCATCGCAGGTCTGCACGAGGGAAACAGGAACAGAAAAAAAAATGGGGGGGGGGAATACCAGACCTACATAACCATATTTATCCCCCTTTCTAGTGCCCTCTTTCCATGCTGGAAACTTATTCACCGGAGCCTCCCTATTTGTCCCGACGAGGTGATGTCACTCTGCCTACTTATGGTGTCTGCTCCTTTCGGGGAATGTGTGCCCCGTTCGCCTTCTACGAATACTCGAGCTTCGGGCGTTACATCACCGATGGTGTTTAGCCCGCAACCTTTGGACTTTTGTTGGTAGTACATTTACTTTCTTGCATAGGACACAGTTTTAATACAAATGTCTAAAATATTATACATAATCCAAACTTATTTCGATGGCATCGTTTCAGATGACAGATTCAAATCTGAGACTTATTATCTCATTTTCTATTTTACCCTTTCTGTGTTAAACATGACATGTCTTCTGATAAAATGAGCTTGATTGCTAGGAGCACAAGTATGTTCTTATTGAGTGCTGTGCTTCCTGTTAGATCCTGTATGAGTGACTCTTTTGTTGAAAGAGTCCCGCATTCAAGATCTAAAAGTATCTACCTGGATATTGAACGAACGAGGATGGGCGGGCAATTTGGGATTTAGCCGACCAAATTGTATTCTTATTGGCTTAAACCAATATACAAAATGATGGTACAACATGACAAAATTTCATGCCGGGTGGGGGTGTCGCCTGGTTAAACAAGACCCCCGTTGTTTTTGCCAGGGAACCCAGGCGAAAAGTCAGCTACTAGAACAAATCTGAAAGCACACCCCAACTCAACATTACCAGAGTTAAAGATCGGTACTATCAACATAAGAAACCTGAATGGCAAAGAAATGGAGCTAGCTGAGGAATCAGATAAGTACTAGATCGACATAACAGTGATGACTGAAACAAAAAAGACAAAAACTGGTGAGATTTTTCTGACTAATAAATACAAAATTATAGTCAGGAAATGACAATCAACGAAAAGAAGGAGTAGCCATAGTATTCAACACAAAATACATGGCTAATCTTCTTGAATGGCAGGCAGTCTCAAGTAGAGTGAAGTGGGCTAATATCAGAATGGGGAATTGGACAGTGAGACTTTGTGCTTATGGTCTCACAGAAGGTTCTACTAAGGTAGAAGTGCAGGAATTTCTCGATGCTTTAGAAAAAGCAACGGACACAATGAAAAAGAAAAAGTTGGTCCTTGTTGGGGATCTAAATAGCAGAGTGGGAAATGATTGTCAGACATACAAAAATAATTTGGGAAAATTTGGAGAAAAGAGCAAAGCTAATAATAATGGCAAATACCTGTTGGATTTTTGCTCAGGACATGGACTGGTTATTACTAACACCATGTTCCAGCATAAAAATGTACACAAATTCACTTGGAGAGAAGAGGCAAGGAATAAGAAAAGTCTCATTGACTATGTTATTGTTGATAGTGATGTTTTCTCCCTGGTGCAGGATACAGTGTACAGAGGATTTGAAATTGGAAGTGATCACTATTTAGTCTTCAGCAGGATAAAATTGAATGTGATATTGCAAAGAATCACATGTAAGAAAGTTTTAAAGTGAATAAAAGTTGAGCAGCTCTCAGGTGTGAACTGTAGACTAAAATACAAAAAGATTATTGAAGAAAAAATAACGAGTTTGAGAACAGGAACCAAACCTTGGAGATTCATTGGCAAGCCTTGAAGAAAACTCTGATTGGTTCAACCAGAGAGCAATGTGGTGAGGTTGTCTGCAAGGATAGAAAAATGAGAACTCCATGGTGGCCACAGGAAGTTAACACGTTCGCTGCCAACTACGAGTATACTCGTAGTAGGTGAACCTGCTTCACAAGCCAGCTACGAGTATACTCGTAGGACGCTTACCGCCGGGAACGAGATTATTGTAGTGACCTTGAAGAAGCCAAAATGCTTGGCTTGTGGGGCTAGCATAAAATCTGTGTATTCTCATAGACCGTATATGCTCCGTACAAGCCAACTACGAGTATACTCGTAGGACGTTTACCTCTGGTAACGAGATTATCGTACTGACCTTGAAGAAGGAAAACTGCTCGGCGTAGGGGAACAGACCATGCCAAAGTAGCGTGGCAGCGAACGTGTTAAAGAGGCAGTGAAGGAAAAGAAGAAAGCATATCAAATGTTTCTGGCAAATAAGTCAGCTTTAGCTCTTAGAGAATACAGAGACAAATGTAAGAAAGATAAACAGTGTGTAAAACTAGCTAAACAAAAGTCATGGGAGGACTTTGGCAAGAACATAGAAAATAAATATCAAGAAGGTGGTAAGATATTCTGGAGGTTGTTGAAGAAGCTTAGAAATGGAGGATAAGACAGTGATAGCACAGTGGTAAAAAAACACTCAACAGGCATACAGTCAGGAATACATATCCATACTTGAAGTAGAAAAAGCCATCAAAGGATTGAAATGTGGAAAAGCAGCAGGAGTAGATGATATTCGACCAGAAATGTTAAAGTATGGTGGTATAAAAGTCTTACAATGGCTACACTGCATAGGTTCAGAAAGCCTGGACAGAGGGACGAATTCCCGATAATTGCTGTAGACCTCTAATAGTACCCATATATAAAAAAGGAAATAAGACTGAATGTGAGAATTACAGAGATATTTCTCTACTGAGTGTTCCTGGCAAGATCTGTGCAAGTATACTTGAGAAACGGTTGAGAAAAGTTGTGGAAGAAAAGTTGGTAAAGAACAAGCTGGATTCAATCAGATCTGCACTTTACGACAAATAGTTGAGAAAGCATGGGAATATAACAAAGATCTGTATTTAAGTTTTGTCGATCTGGAAAATACATATGACAAGAGCCAAGAGAGAAGTTATTTAATATGCTCCAGTTATATGGTGTCAATTGGGCATTATGTCAAGCAATACTTAGTCTTTATTTGAGTTGCAAGTCAGCAGTTTGAACTGAAGGAAGTACAGGAAGATGGTTTAATGTTAAATCTAGTGTGAGACAAGGATGTACATTATTCCCTCTGTTATTCATTATTTATATGGATCACATTATGATGGAAAGTAGTATTAAACATGATATCAGAATTTGAGATTAATGTCAGCTCATTGCTTTATGCGGACAATGTTATACTTCTAAATATATCATCTACAAGTTTGCAAGATTCCCTGACTAAATTGAATGACTGTTTCATTCAATTTAGTGGTTGAAAATGTCAACTGTGTTGTGAACAGGGAACCTGTGGAACAAGAAAAACATTTCAGCTACTTAGGCACGATTTTTAGTGAAGATGGTAAATTAAATATGAAATGGACAACAGAATCAACAAAGCTGGTATGGTAGGCAGTCAATTGAATAAATTCATATGGAATAAGAGAGCAATTAGTGAGAACACTAAATTAGCTGTATACAAGACAGTGTTCAAACCAGTTTTAATTTATGGATCTGAGAGCTGGGTCAGAAGTAAAACACTTGACCAAAGACTAGAGACCGCAGATATAAGAGTCCTGAGAAAGATCATAGGCGTGAACAGATAGCATCAATGGCAATATTATATTAAAAACAAGGATAATAGGAAAGAACTTGACATTTCAGCATCCAGGAATGCATTAGCAGAGCTAATCTCAGGTGGTATGGTCACTTAAACAGAATGGGCGAGGAAAGATTAGCAAAACAAGTGTTCTCTGCCAGGTTGGCAGGAAAACGACCCAGAGGAAGACCAAGATATAGGTGGATTGATATAATACAAAGTGCTTTAGACGATAGAAATATAAGATCTGATAATGTTTGAGTCTTGACAAGTAATAGACTGATTTTTGAGGAAAATTGTAGATAGGTAGATGATAACTAATATTTAAGGAATTGACAGCGTATACTAGAAATATAAATTAAATAAACTTTAATATATACTTTCCAATATTTCGGCAAACGTCACATTGCCATCTTCTTGGGAACTTAATATAAGCCTCTCAACAAGAATAATGTAGATAGGAAGTTAGTAATGATGTTAATTTTTCATGTAGTCTTATCATATCCTGTACACCTCTTGAGGGTACATGTCAGGAATTTCATAATGATGATGATGATGCTTTTTTTTTTTTATGCAAAAAAAAATATTTTTAAAGTAATGGCCACCAACTGCAATGATAGGGAAAAACCAACATTGATAAGAAAATTTATTTCTCCCAAAGAAAAAATTAAAATCTTGGGTCGGTTGAAAAATGGAGAAAAACCAGGAGCTGTTGCTTGGAATTTAAACGAATCAACAATTTGAACAAACATAATGAATGTAAAATTTGAGAATGTGTTTATTGCTGGGTTCAATGGTAAGTGCTCATGTATGCAATATTCTAATGGGAAAAATAGAGAAATCTCTAATAATTTGGATAGAAGATTGCACTCGAAAGAAAATTCCTTTAGATGGAAATGTTATTCAACAAAAAGCTCTCAGTTTATAAACATTTATGATGCAGACCAGGTGTTCAATGCGGATGAATCTGAGTTATATTGGGAAAAAAATGCAAAAACGCACCTATATTTTGAAAAATGAAAGTCAGCTCCTGGATTCAAAGTTTCTAAAGATAGAATTACTCTACTGTTTTGTAGCAATGCATCAAGTGATTACATGACAAAACCGATGTTTATTAACTGATCCTCAAATCCTTGTGCTTTGAAAGATTAAAATATACACCTTATTTTATTTTGCCTAAAACATTTATGCATTATGTGCAATGAAGTTTACGTACAATTTGTAAATTTATAATTTTATATTATGTATTTGTTTCATAATTTATATATTTTCATAACTTGCATGAATTACCTGAATTAAATAAAAAATATATTTTTGTTGGATATGTCATTGTTGTTTATATAAATAATAATAAAAAAAAACGATTTCGGAACATAACCCTACTTTTTCTATGTGAGCTGAGTCTCGCATAACATGATTTATATAACGTGGCATTTTTGTGGAACTTAACATCCCCGTTATACGAGGGTTACCTGTGTAAATAAAACTAAAACAATGATCATATCTAGAAACCAACCAAAACACATAATAAAAATAGAGAAGCATCAACTGGAACAAGTCCACTCCTTGAAATACTTTGGATCATGGTATCATGGATCATGGACAACAGGATAACCGGGAGAACAAAGCTATTCTATGCAGTGAAAGGCCCACTCCTAGATAAGAAAGAAGTCAGTCACCCAGAATACCAAAATGGCAGTGTATCGTTCAGTGTTTCTACCAACATTGACATACTGTTGCGAGTCTTGGTATTTAACAACAGGAAACACAAATAAATTACAAACAATTGAAATGAAAAATCTTAGGAAACTGGCACAAAAAACAAGCTAGACCGAATAAGAAATCAAACTGTAAGAGACAGCCTTCAAGTTGCACTTCTGAACCAATTCATAACCCAAGCCCAAATGAGGTGGTTTGGACATCTTAATCGAATGGAAGAAGGAAGAATAGCAAAAATTTTATACGAAGCCAGAAAATAGGGAAAAGAAACATAGCAGAACCAGGAAAGGTTGGCAAAAGGAAATTAAAGAAAAATTGGAAAAGAAGGGAATTAACTGGAAAGAAGCAAAAACAAGCTTTGGACAGGACGGCATGGAAATCTCTTTGGCTAAATCTCGATGCTTAAAAGCATGAGAGATCATAGACGAAGACGAAGATATTACAAAATAAGGTGCTGCATATCTGCTCCTTATTCTGTAATATACCATTTAATATTGGCAGCATATCTTCTACAATTCTGGTACTGATAAAGGTGGATTATGTTTAGTAGAGTGAATATAAGGAAGCGAGTTTGAATACTGGTTTATAGGTGGTTTCTGATTGGTATTGAGTTTTTTTTTATTATCCTTCAGAAATTCTTCCTTGTTAGTCTGCCTGTTATTAGGAAAGGGATTTAGTAATATTATTTTTGTAGAATTATTATTATTACATAGCACTTCTACATAGGAGGTCACTCTGCACCAAGCTACACAATCTACTTTTCTATGCTGCACACTCCATGATATGTACTACAGTAAGCTACATAGTTGTTTTTATTTGTTAATCACATGTGTTCTCTCTCGGATTTGCCTGTCATGTGAGATGAAAAATCTGTTTCCAACTGAATCTGCTTCCACTCTATGAGACCGGCTAACTCACCCTCAGTTGAAAAAATTCCTATAAAGATTCCTCTCATAATGATGAGAATTGAACCCAGATCTATTCTAATAGCATTCTTCTTTCAACTGCATTGCTGACTCAATAACATCCGTTACTACTGAAAGTTTTAAAGATGTATTTATTGGGCAAATGGATCCTAGCACGGCATGATGGTGTTTTTGTGTGTGTGGTGTGTGTGCTATGCTGTCATATAAGCAAGTTGGTCTTGAGAATTAATATTTAGATATCTATTATTATTATTATAAAAAGGTTTAGAGACTATAAAAGCCAGCTCAATAGGTCTTGTATAAGAACTCTATGATAAACAGAACAAACAAATAAAAAAATGTAACGAATATGAGGATTTTATTAAATATAATAATTCAGCAGTGGAAGACGTCTTGCAAATGGTAAAAGACATTAAAATCAGTATTAATATACTAACTGACAGGTAACGCAATTTGAAGAAAGAGACATCTGAACTCCATCAAGAACTTAATTTCCTAAAACTACAATACGAACTTTTAAATCAGCAACAACATAAAGAAGATCTTGTCATAAATGGTCTTCCTGAAACTTCATCCACAGAAAATCTCAGGGATGTAGGTCATGCAATTGATATCCCCTTACAGCATAACGAATTCAGACCGTAAATCGGATTCCTAGGAAGAACAAAAAACAAGGCTTGCCGTGATCCGCACCAGTCATAGTTCGTCTTACAAGCAAGTCTACAAGAGACAATTTCATAAAAGCTAGCAGATTGAAAAAAACAATTTCCAAGGACTTAAACACATTGCAAGACAATACACCAATCTTTCTATTTGAGTATTTACACCATTCAACGAGGATCTGTTGTACCAAGCAAAAACAGAAAAAAATTATCGATTTTTGTGGATCAGAAACAGCAAGATATTCTTGAGGAAGTCACAAACTTCAAAGTCAATACAAATCAAAAGCTCGGAAGAAATAGATAGGTTGCCACAGTGAAACGAAAGACTCCTAATTAGATCAAAAAGAAGACCCCAACACAACAAAATTGAATGTGAACCATCAGACAGATGCAATAATACCAGAATACATCAGCAGTTATATTTTTGACTCGCTCAATTCATGGAAACAACACACAGTACAAACAAGAGGTCTTTCCATCCTGCATATTAGAAGCATTAGAAAACATTCATTAATGATACAAGCTTATCTGAAGAATTACACTGGTGTTATTGATATATTGGTCCTAACAGAATTATGATAAAGCAACTACTTTCCAAATTTCCAGGCTTTCAACAACATAGATCATGCCGCCATACAAAAGTAGGTGATGGGCTATTAATATTTACCAAACATAAATTAATAGCAAAAGAAATTGTTTATCAGTTTGAGCATGCTGAAACCCTTTGCATCGAAATCATTAATACTACCAATCGGCAGCATTCCATAATACTAAGTGCTATTTACAGGCCACCAAACTTAAACGTGAAAAAATTCTTCCATGAACTCAGTTGCTGGCTTTCGTGCCAAGAATTATGCTCAACTGAGTACCTAATGATAATTGGTGATATAAACATAAATATTGCAAACGAAAACCATAACACTGTACAACACCTAGATATGCTATCTATGTATAACCAAATGCCAACCATAACATCATGTACTAGAGAAGAAATAGTCAGAAATGCTATCACTGCTTCCTGCTTACATCATATAACAATTTGGGCACCACCAATTTGTTACGCTGCAGCAGTCATAAAGTGCAAAGTAGTAGACCATTACTTCACGGTTTTAAACCTGCACGTGCAATGCTCCACATATGAAAAACAACACAAAACAATAAACAAAGAAATAGTCAACTGCAAAATAAGAAAAATCAACTGGGAATACATGGCATTACCAGATTCAACAGATACCTTATATCTGTTGAATCTGGTAACAACATTAAACTCACACTGGAGGAAATATGTAAGAAAGCTGCAAAGAAAGTCAAAATTCATTCAAAAACAAGCCAAAATCCTTAGATAATGCAAAACTTAAGTCTAGATGTACACAGAAATGACATTCTATGGAAACAATTAAAGTGATAACCAAATAACGCAGCTTTAAAAACCAAATATAAGATGACAAGGAATCGCCTTACAGTGCAAATAAGAAATGCAAAAAGTAACTACTACAGAGACAAATTAACCTCTGCATAAAACAACCTGAAACAAACTTGGCATCTGATCAGTGAGATGCTAGATTTTGCTCCCAATACCACTGCCTCTGAAACCATAAAACACAGCTTCATGAAAGATGCAAAATCTATCCTCCAACAACTAGCAAATGACTATAATCAATACTTTGTAGACTCTATCCAAAAACTACACAGAAATATCCCTCCAATCACAAAATGTGATCCCCTGCTTCGACCACAATCAAAACAGACATTATGGTTTCCAACCATAAAAGAAGCATAACTTCTCTCTACAATACATCAAATCAAACCAAACAAATACCCTGGAATTGATGGTATAAGGGATATCAAGCAACATGGAACTAGCTTAGGCCCTACTAAAATTAATAAATAAAATATTTAAAACCAGACAAATACCAAGTATGTTAAAGACTACCATAATCACACCCATATACAAACATGGAAAAAGAGATTTAATCAGTAATTACAGACCCATTGCAACACTACCAATTATATATCAAATTACAGAGTGGATCGTACTAAGGAAACTTGTAACATATACAGAGAATTTTCATGTTATCTCCAAAACACAATACGGTTTTCAGAAAAATCAGGAAACATCTCTCTCTTGGAAGACTTTACGGACGTAATTAAATACCACCTTAGACTACCATGGTAATTTTGTTTTTATCTATCGATTTGACTAAAACATTTGACACACTCGCACGTCGAAGCTTATTAGAAAAGCTGAGACCTGGAATAGATGGGCCGCTGCACAGGTGGTTTATAAACTACCTTCAAAATAGAAAGCATATCACATGTATTGGGTCAAACCAAAGTAGAGCTACCAGTAACCTGTGGAGTGCCACAGGGAGCTGTTCTCTCCCCAACTCTACTGGGGAGAGAACAATATGCAGACAATACAGCTATAATATCCATTCATAATAATGCAAGCATAGCCCAAACAAATATGCAGCATGACACAAGTCTGCTCATTGACTAGCTCACCAAAAACTTCATACACCTAAACACAGATATGACAAAAATAATTATATTCAGAAATCCACTGTCTCAACCAGTTGATAACATATTAACCATCCAACATAAAAAACACACAGAACAATAAAACCACTACCATCACTCAGGTTGAAACAATACAATACCTTGGAATTTAGTTCAGTGCAGATATAAACTGGAATAGCCACATAAACCATAAATGAACAATAAGAATTCTGCAATAGACTAGATCCAAGAAAATATGCACAACACTGGAATATCATCAGATTATTAACTTGTTAATAATCTGATGATGTCAACTGAAAATGGAGTCGCAAATATACCAATATACACTTCCGGATACTGATCACTCTTCAAACACAATCCTCCTCAGGAATTAATACAGCAGCAACAAACAAACAGATGGCAAATATACTTGCCAAGCATTACTCTAAAGCAGGGGTGTCCAACCTTTTAGCTTCCCTGGGCCACATTGGAAGAAGATGAGTTGTTTTGGGCCACACATAAAATACACTAACGATAGCTGATGAGCAAAAAACGTAGAATATGTAGTTAACATATTTAAGTAATTTAAACTTCATTAATTCATGATTTTTTTATTATAAAAGTAAAAGACAAGACAGCAACATGAAATTAGTGAGATGTTTGACATTGTTTTTGAGAAACTAATGCTTCGATATTTAGTTCGATGGAAGTAGTTGCAATTCTCAGTGAGTTCTCATGGTGCTCATCAGATATTTTGATTTTAGTTTTATTCTTCGTGTGGTTCGTCCTTGAAAATAGCTGCTCACAAATGTAGATGCTTCCAAATAGCGATGACATGAATAAGGCATGATTGTGAAGCGAGAGATATTTTTCTCTGGGAAGATATATCTTATAGAAGTCCAGTAAAGAGACCTGATCAAATTTTTCTTTAAGTTGAATGTCAGATTGTAGCTCTATGCATTCCATTTGAAAATTGGCAGGTAATATGTTTATGTCGACTGAAAATGGAGTCGCAAATATACCAAAAGATTGATAATTTTTCCGGAAATCTTCAACATGTTCTCAAATTCCTGTATCAAATCAAAAAGCAAGGATGCATATTTTTCGTTGTTCACAGGACTGTGTTTAGCCAACGTGTCGAAATGCATAAATTTGTTTGTCTTAATTTGAGATTGCCATAGTTTGTTTCATTTCGAACACTGCTATAGTTTGAAACATTGTATTGATAAGTTGGTTTTCACCTTGAAGACTCATATTTAACTCATTTAAATGAGCAGTCAAGTCTACTAAAAATGCCAAATCTGTGAGTCAGTTTTCATCGTCAAGTTCTGGCACAAATTTTGTTTTTGATTCCATAAACAACTTGATTTCATTTTGTAAATCAAAATCTTTTTAACATTTTACCTCGACTTAACCATCTTACTTCCGAAAAGTAAATGATGACCTCATAGTCAGCATCCATAAATTTAAGGAATTCCTGAAATTGGTGATGATTCAATCCCTTGACCCTTATGAAATTTACAGCCTTGATGACAATCTGCATGACATTATCCATCTTTAAAACTTTTGCGCATAAATTTTCTTGGTGTACTATGCAGTGATATTTCATCATAAATAAATTTTGGGAAGCAATTGCATTGTCTTCTATTAATTTTACAAGTCCATCTCTTTTACCTATCATCGCCAGGGCACCATCAGTAGCTATACCAGATATGTTCACAACAGACAAAGAAAATTGCTTTAACGTATTTTTTACTGCTTCGTATAAATCTCTTGATTTAGTTGCGTCTTTTAATGGCACTAAAGAAGCCATTTCTTCAGTGATATTATATTCGTTAATAATACCTCTAACTCTCCCAACCTTTTTCGATTGATTTTCCTATTTCATCAATTCGCTAGTCTGGTGAGACAAACCGATTTTAGAAAAATCCCTTTTTTATCAGGGCAAATTATATCTGTCATGCTTTCCATATTACTTAATAAACTCGCTATCGGCATATAGTTTTGATTTTTTTGCTATCAGGTTTACAACCACATAACTAGCTTTTACAATAGAATCTGTTTCAATTGTTATTTTTTTAAAAAAACTTTGTTGAGATGATAGACTTTTTTTCAGTAATAAATTTAGTTTAATCCTTTATCCAAGTGTGAGCAAACAAAGTATCTTCAGGACTGGGGTAAGGTGGTACAACACTGGGCAACTCGTTGCAAAGGTGGAGCTAGCTAACATCACTGCTATCTCAGTATCTCCCATAATGCAAAACACATCTCCTTGCGGATATGTATAATGTTATGCATTAAGGGAAGGGCCACTATGCAGACTAGTTTCGACCTTTATTGAGGTCTCTTCAGTGGGAGCCATGGGTAGTAGCCCTTCCCTTAATGCATAACATTATACATATCTGCAAGGAGATGTGTTTTGCATTATGGGAGATACTGAGATAGCAGTGATGTTAGCTTGCTCCACCTTTGCAACGAGTTGTCCAGTGTTGTACCACCTTACCCCAGTCCTGAAGATACTTACAGGTGCAAACTTTGTTTGCTCACACTTGGATAAAGGATTAAACTAAATTTATTATATATCTAACCAAGTGAAAAATAAACTTTCAACATCTTTCTCTAAATCCAGAGTAATTTAATAAAAAGGTGGCACACCGTTTGGCAACTCCTATAGGTAGAGATGACCTTGCTAATGCTTCTGGCTGGTATCTCCACTTGGGCTTGGCTCCCACTGAAGAGACCTCAATAAAGGTCGAAACTAGTCTGGGTAGTGTCCTTCCCTTAATGCATAACATTATACATATCCGCAAGGAGATATGTTTTGCATTATGGGAGATACTGAGATAGGAGTGATGTTAGGTTGCTCCACCTTTATAACGAGTTGCCTGGTGTTGTACCACCTTACTCCAGTCCTGAAGATACTTTCAGGCACAAACTTTGTTTGGTCAAACTTGGATAAAGGATTAAACTAAATTTATTATAGTCTAAACATGTGAAGAATAAACTTTCAACAGACTTTTTTTCAGTTCTGCTATTTTGTCTTTACGACACATTCCTTGATACGCACTAAATTTCGCAGCATGTTTTTGCATATAATACCTTTTCAAATTGTAGTCTTTGAAAACTGGCACAAATTCCCTACAAATTAAGCAGATTGCCTTAGTATTTGCCTCGACAAAAAAGTAGTCATCTGTCCACTTTTCGTTGAACAATCTTCCTTCTTGTATAATTTTTCTTTTTTTTGGTTCAGTTTTCTTTGGAGACACTGTGGAAGCCATGCTGAAATTAAAGAAAAAAAATAGATTGAAAATTAGAAAGCAAGGTCTAATAATCACCAAATTTTTACTACTAAAAAAATTACTCGCCAAATCACCAATAAACACACGTAACGTCTGCACCTTTCTTCGGTGTCAACTCGACTCTTACACATTGAAAGCCGTACCAGCATACCCATGGCGCACATAGAGAGACATCTATGGCATGGTAAAAGTAGGATGCAAGTGCACTAGCACACAATTTATTATGTCGAGAAGTAACTACTCGCATCGCCTGCAATTTTGAATAAATACAATTATTTGAGAATGATTTTATGAATCTTTCATTGCTAAAGAACATGTTAAATTCAAAAATTCATTGCTTATAAATTAATAGCATGTTAAAACTGTATTTGTAGTATTATTAATGGTATTTTTAGTAGCAATTTCATAAAGTTTGTAAGTTTATGATTTTTTTTGTTGGGCCGCATTGATAGCCATCTTGCACCCCATGCGGGTTGGACAAGCCAGCTCTAAAGCATAGGTGGCCAACAGCAGGCCTGCAGGCCACATGCAGCCCATAACATGATTTTGTGTGGTCTGCAATAGAATAAAAACTATATTAAATTATATGTATTATCAGTTTAGTTATTAGTTTCAACCGCGTATTTTCTGATTGATATACTAATATACTAGTTATATTCATTATTTCTGATGATGGAAGCAATTTATATTCTCAACACGGAATCAAATTTGCTTTATATATATATATATATATATATATTTAGAAAGATATTTAATGACTAAAAAACTGAGAATTAATTAAAAGCTTTAATGATAAAAAACACAACTAGTTTTGGCTTTTAACAGCTGTCATCAGGTATTTTTTAGGAAGAGAAAACAATAATAAAAACTGAAGATTCTAAAAAACTGAGAAGCACAGATAAATTGCAAAACATAATTGAAATAAAAAATGTTAGATTAACATTCAAGTTGTTCTTTTTTACATGCCATTGTTTGTTGTATGCATGGTAGCAGACTCTCGAGAACGCCAGTACTGAATAACAGCAGTATGGCTATCAGGGATGTTATAGATAGATATAGAAATATGTAATTAAATTTAATTTAACAACTTATGTTTAAATCAATCAAGTATTTTATATTGTTCTCCCAGTAGCAAAATGATTTAACAAATATCGTAATTCAATACCAATAACTATTGTCTTGAAAAAATGCAGAGCTTATTTTTAAGTTCTGTCTAAGTGTGCAGCCCGTGATGCTACCACTCATCATATATTGGCCCTCGTATAGAATGAAGTTGGCCACACCTCTAAAATAAACAAACAGCAATACAAAAAGAAGACAAAAGGTGCAGGAAAATTGCAAAATATCTGCTAATATAATCCAGAACCTATCCTTCTAAAGACATCTTTACTAAGGACGTCACACTGACAGAATTAGAAACAGCAACTATCAAATTGACCCTGACAAATCACCTGGAATTGATCTTATATTTGGACATATGATTAAAAACATGGGAAAAATATCACAAAACTGCCTTCTGAAGGTATTTAACATTTCCTGGAATACAGATAAACTGCCAAAATTCTGGAAAAGGTCAGTCATTATACCCTTAGGAATTGGCTCTTAGAAAATAACAAGATCATCTTCTACCAAACTGCATACATGTCTCAACATAGTACAGACGATCAATTATTTTATCTTTGCCAATCAATCATAGATGATTTTCAAGAAAAACCGCCAACAGCAGTCTTCTTGGATCTTACAGCTGTGTTCAATCGCATTTGAAGACAAAAGTTAATAAAAATTGCATGCCTGGATAGGATAATCTAGACTAAAGATATCATCTACTTTACAATATGATAATGAAATTAAAAAACAGATTGACTTGGAACACCTGTCCATTGAAATAAGCAAAGACCCATTCTTTTCCACACTATCAAAAAACACAACGATTAACTTAGATCTCTTAGAACCTTGATGAAGCACTCAACCAAGGAGGACCAGTGGTTTTTCTAACTCTACCTCAAGGTGAGGAAATGCAAATCAAAACCACAGCTAGCAAAATAGCTTCAAACTTCACTTGTGAATTAACAGCTATACAAGCAGCTCTGAAGTTCTATCTATCTAATCCAGTAAGAAACATTACAGGTGGAATAACCATCCATGGTTGACTCAAAATCTGCACTTGAGGCATTAAAAAATGGGAAAACAAAACTCGCACTGGAAATTCATGAACAACTAATAACTTTAAATTTGAAAAATAAGAACTGCACACTTCAATGGATACCAACCCATGTAAATATTGAAGGCTATGAGAGAGCAGACAGACTAGCCAAAAAAGCAAGGTACTTACCTCAAAAATTACACCCACTATCACTAATTGATGCTAACTCTGTTGCAAAAACGGATTTGTAAAACAAACTATCAAGAAGAAGAATGAAATCAGCAAAATTAATGAAAACAGAAGTAACCACAATCATCACCAGACTAATGACGGAACATTTTAAAGCCATGAAAATTCATCCAGACGGTACTGGAGACTATGAGACATGCAAGAACTGTTCAGGAGTTGAACTAACACCTGCCCATATCTATTCTTGTCCAGCAATTGCTGCTGTTCTACAGAAAATTGACGATAACCCTATAGAAAAGCTCTACTCCAAAGTTCAACAGATTGCCAAAGCAGTTCTACAGTCCCACGGTCATATCTAGAAGCTCTTCAACGGACTCGACAACAACTTAGCTTTCCATACAACACTTATGACTATTCTTCCCAGCTGCTTATAATTTTCATAACGGACATCATCCTTATGCACATGGTATTCCTTCTGTGTGTGCATGAGGATGATGTTGCATCATTTAAGTATTTTTTTAAATGCTTCCCATGCAGTGTCGATATTCTTCCCATCCAGCAACCGATACCATTCCATTGAACTCCGTATACTCCTCAGTTGGTCATAATTTCCTGCTTTGTAGTTCAGCATATAACCTTTTCTGAATGGAACATTCATAAACTTAGTCACTTCCCAAGTGAGTATTGCATAATCACTCACCAACTAATTGTTACATCTTTTACTGGGGCACCCTCTAACACTATAATCAAATCTACTCAAGTTCCTTCTGTCACTTGCTGCTTGAGGAACTTGTCTTGCAGTAGCTCAATAAATTCAGTGCACAGATTTGGTCACCAGGTTTTTATGGTGATAAGGACATGTTAGAAAGGATCCAGAGAAGATTCACAAAGGTGATTAGTGGTCTTTTTAATGTGGAATTGGAAAAGCTTGAGAATAGGAGGAGGTATATGATTGAGAGATGTAAGTTACTCATGGGTTGTTGTCAGGTTGACATGGAAGAGATTTTTCATAGAATTGGAGGGGGGGGGGAGGAGTAGAATAAAAGGCCATCCCTAAAAACTGTATACAGTTTTCAGGGATGACCTCTTATTCTACCAGGAGGGTTTGAGCAGGAAACTGAGGATCAAGTTCTTTTTATGGAGAGTAGATTTTGCTGAGTTGAATGCATTGCCTGAGTGTGTTGTGAATGTAGACACATTGTATCAGTTTAAGGCACAGTTGAATGAGTTTGTGTGTGATAGTGTGTGCCTCCCACAATGAGTCTCTGACTTCATGGAGGTCAGATGCTTAATAATAATAATAATAATAAGCTAGTAGCAAATTGTCATGTATTCTGTCCTGTTGCCTCTATCTCTAGCCTCTAATGCACTGTCTTCCACATTTCTGTCCTCCTGCCAACCTACTCTTTTTTGTTACAGTTATATGCTATTAGTAATACCCATCCTTCATCTTATTCTATCCTCTCTGAAAATATTATATACCACACATTCTAACCTTTATAACTATATCATGCATGAGCCAAGTCTCACTAATTCCTGTGAATTTTGGTAAAGTTGCATCAGCTTATGCTGGGGCAAACTTGCTATTATTCTTGTTGCTTTTACCTTTAGCATATATAAAGTGGATAGTGCATATATAAAGTGGGTCCACAACTACGTTTTGTTGACTATCCCATTCAAATTTGTTACCTACTGATGATTAAATTGGCATTGTTTGACTATTCTCCCATTCACTCACATGAAAGGTACCACCATACAAATACTCACTTGCATCCTCTTCCAATACTGAGCCTCCCTGACTTTGCACTTCTGCACTCTGTGAGCAACACTTTCTCGAGACACTTAACTCCAGATCTGTTCCATTGCAATCCATCGATCATAAAAGTTCTTCTGTCTGTCAAATTTAGTTCATATGTCTACAAACTTGACTATTCCACCTGCACTGCCTACACATTGATTAATTTGCAATTATCTCTCTCCTTTTGTTGGAGAGTAACTTGCTTTTATCATACCATTTATATTACTTGTACTGCCATCGCTATTCTTCATCCGCAGTCATTATCAGTAATCCCCTTCCTTCTTATTTTGTCTTTTTTTTTTTTTTTTTTTCTGAATACACTGTACCTGTTATAGTCTGCTCCTTTAAGGATATGCTTTTCTGTTAATAAGATATTAGTGTTAATAATTTTTGTGTTTTCCATTTATTTATATTGACTAATGCTCGCTAGCCTTAGTTTCTGGTCTCTGCATTTGGCACTGACAACATTATTAATAACATGCATGATGACTGACCACCAGGTTGATGGATATTTAAGCAACTCAACTCAGTTACTTTTCCCATGACTATAGTCACCACTTCTCTTCTGTGACAAAAAAAATGTATTTTGGTTATACTTGCCATAATATCTTTTTCTATCTCATTCACATTGATCTGTCATCTTACCATCATGCCACCAAACTACTATAATATGTCTATTGTCTCTAACAATTTGTATTTAGTCTTTAACTGAACAAGCTTGTCCTTGATCTTGGATTCAAATCCATTAAGTTGTAATCCATCTCATCCATACTTGCAAGTACAAATCCTTCTTGCTATCAAAGTCACCCCTCACAGTAGCATACTGCACATCATTTTTACTACATGCCTGACTACTTGAATTACTTGCTGTCACAGTTCTTCTTAGTTCATTCAGGCAACACATTAACAATTCATTCTTTTTGTCATCTTTTTCAATTCTCCCAATATTCTATTGGTTTATAACCTTTCTTGCGGAATTATTATTAAAAAGTCTTTACCTCCATACCTTTTTATAAATCTTTAATTTTTGGTACAAAGTTTACCTAAATTAGATAAGATTCATTAATTTATATGTAGTGTTTAAATTTGTGATTAAGGATAAATTTCTTTTCTCATTCCCAGAATGAGCGGACTGAAGTGAAGCAAAAGTGGGCATCACGACTTCTAGGCAAGTTAAGGAAAGACATTACTCAGGAGTGCAGGGAAGATTTTGTACTAGGGATTACAGGAAAAAAGAGAGCAACATGTGTGCTTAGTAATCCAGATCAGAAAGGGAAGATGCGACGAATAGATTGTTTACGTCAAGCTGATAAAGTAAGCCAGTATATAAAAATTAGATTCCTTCAAAAATATTGTTGTGAAAATATTGGCTAGCTAATATTTTCTAACACAATTATTTGAATTTTTACACACAGTCTAGTGTCAGACTAAGAATGGATAGAATCTTAAGTTGTAATATGGTAGTTTTGTGTTATGTGTATTTGGCAAGTCTGCATACGTTCATCTTCAAGGAATATGTTACTTGTTGGGAACCTTTCTTCAGCTACCCTCTGATTTGCTGCCCTTGCATTTTGCATCCATGAGAAATAAGAGTATATCCGTGTTCTGTAAGTCATTTTAATTGATTAATTATAACTTTAATATCATAATATAAACATAAAATTATAATTTGTAATAAAGTAAGGAAATGACTTTTAAGAAATGCATTGTAATTGGCATTTTTATATTGTTATTCCATTCATTATTATAGCTGTGGTGTCTAGAATTTAATTCGCTTTTTATTTTTATTTTTTTTTATCCTATGGTATTATTACACCAGATCATAGAGGGCAAATTCATGTATTTTATACAGCATCTTTTTTGGGTTGTTATCAAGTTTGCATTTAGAAATATTCATACAAGTTAGTAAATGCAGTGGTGATACTTCCTCAATGTTACAGATTTTGTAGATGGGGAAGACTTTTTTGCCATTGTTAAAGTTGATTGGTCTGCTGAATACCAGTGAGTCATGTCCTGTAGAATCATTCTTTTTACATTTTCCTTTTGAGTAGTTTTAAAAAGATCAAAATCTGTGGTATCCTTGACGTTGCAGCCATTTTTGTTACTTCATCTCTTGATGGCTAATGTAGCAGTTCTTAATAGCTTGAAGGGCTGCTAAGGAATTTGTGAAAACTATAAATTCCTTTGAGTTCTGTTCATCCAAATGTTGCAGTGCTAGGGTAATGGCTATTAATTCTGCATGGTATGAGTTGCATTCTTTACTGTTGATTGTTTTTAGCTCTATATTTTGAGAGTTATAGATGAGCACACTGCTCCTGGAATTGCCACTTGGATTTTTGGAGCCATCTGTGTAGATCATTATTGAGTCAGGTCCATATTTCATTATTTTTGAAAGATTGTTTTCTAGGGTTTTTTCTTGTGTTTCCCTATTTCAAAATTAATACCTATATTTTTCCTGTCTTGATTTGGAGGAAATGCTGGGTAGTTGGCTATTTTATTTGGACAATCCAAGGGAATTTTATTTTTCATGATTTTATGCTTTGTCGATTTTTTCTTTATTCTGTTTGTTGGTTGCCACTTTTTAAAAAGTTCACTTGAAAAAGAGTCGACTCTTTTTTCTACAAATTTAGTAAGATTTTTTTGCCACCTAATTTTTAAAGGAACAAGGTTGGATTAGAATTCTGCTATTTTTCCAGGAGTTGTATTTTTATAAGCTTGTCTAAACTGGTTTGTGATGTTTGCATCCAGATGGGCGAAGCATATTCCATTATTGGTCGGATAATAGAGGGGATTTTGTTTATGTTTTTTTCTATGTCTCTAAGTATTTCTTGATGGCTAGTGCAGCAATTCTTAATAGCTTGAAGGGCTACTAAGGAATCTGTGAAAAATATAAATTCACATCGGCTCCCCACTCTTTACCAGAGATACTTTTCATGATATTTAGTCTTTTTGTTCTGACTGCAACAGTATTGATATATTTATTGAAGCTTAGTCATGGATGCAGAGTAACTCCAAAGTATTTGGAGTTACTCTGCATCCAAAAAAATCAACTAATTACATTAAATGTAATTAGTTGATTTTTTTAGCTTAATCTTTGGTCTCCACTTTCTGAGGTGGTTATTAATGGTAAATACACAAATTTCTGATTTAGTAGGGTTAATTTTGATTTTTTAGTTTTCACAGTATGTAGATAAACTTTCAATGGCTTTGTTTAAGTGACCTTCTGCTGTTTCTAAGTTGTTGTGACTTGAGAATAGGACCAAATCATAAGCAAATATAGCTATCTTTGTTTCTTTATTTATATTTTTGTCATTTAAGTAGATGGAAAAAAGGATGATAAAGGATGATGATGATGAAAAAAGGAGTGGGCTCAAAATGCTGCCTTGAGGGAGTCCCTCTCTTATTTTCACTTTCTTGGAAAAGGTATTATTTATTCTAACTCGAATTGTTCCATTTTTTTCTTAGAAAGTCATAAATCCAGTTTAGAACTTTTCCTTCTATTCCATTATGACAAAGTTTAGAAAAGAGTTTCTGTCTCCACACCTTGTCAAAGGCATTGCTAAAATCTATAAAAGCTGCAATGGTGGATTTGGTAGGTTTTATCTGGAAATTATCTTAAATTGACTGGGTTAAGTAGAAAAGTTGATCAGTTGTTGAGTGATTTCTTCTGAAGGCATGCCTGAAAATGTGGTAGTATATTATAATAAATTTAGTTTAATCCTTTATCCAAGTGTGAGCAAACAAAGTTTTCGCCTGAAAATATCTTCAGGACTGAATATGGTGTTGTACTACCTTACTGGGGTAAAGCAGTACAACACCGGGCAACTTGTAGCAAAGGTGGACCAAACTAACATCACTCCTATCCCAGTATCTCCCATAATGCAAAACACATCTCCTTGCTGATATGTATAATGTTATGCATTAAGGTTATTTTTGTTTAGATAATAATTCAAACATTTGATTTAATTCAAACATTTTTTCCATCAATTTGCCTGGAATTGAAGTCAGTGAAATTAGTTGATAACTTCCTGGTTGGTCTTGAGGTCTGTTAGGCTTCAAAATTGGTGTGATTGTGGCTGTTTTCCAGTCTTTTGGAGCCTTACCTTGTTTTAGGCTATCGTTATATAGGTGAAGTAGCCAATCTAGGGCTAGGAGAGGAAGATACTTGATCATAATTCCTTGTATGTTATCTGGTCCAATGATTTATTTATATCTAGTCTCTCTAAGGCATTGCTGAATTCAGAGATTGTAAATGGGTCCCAGAATAATTTGTTTTAATATTTTGGGAAATTTGCAGCATTTTTCTGTTGTCGAGCCTGTTTTGATATTTGATGGTCTTTAGTAAAGACCATCAAATAGCAAATATTATCAAATACTAGTATTCATCTCTAGTTTGCTTATATTTTGAAAATGAAAGGCCAAGGTATTTGCCATCTCGCTATCTCCAATTTTGATATTTCCATCCAGGTATTTTAGCATGTTAGTCTCACTTGCCTTTGGTAGGTCTCCTTGTAAATTAGCAGTCAGTTTCCAAAGTTTGGTATCTGAAGTGTTTGGATTTAAGTTGTGGCAAAATTCTTGTCACTTAATTTTCCATAAAATGATCCAGTTGTAGTGATGTGGTGGAGATTGTTGCCATTACCATTTTGCCTATAAAAGTGTGGAGTAGGAGGTGCTTATTTCAAGTAGACATCAACCAGAACTAGTTCATCATCATACAGTAGTGAAAACTACTGCCTAATTGCATATCTCTTCATTCATACTGAAAGTATAGTTAACATATCTTACAATTGTTCGTAGTGTTACCTTTATCAGAGTAAAATGATTTTGTTGACAATATTCATGTTGTTGTTGTTTATTTGACAACTTTAATGATGTCTGTGACAGTTATATCATTCAAAGAATTTTCAGGTAACCATCTAGTATACTCCTGAACATGCTGAAGGTAGAATGATCAGAAAGATTTAGAATAGTGAGACAAAGTTTACTGTATCTTGAAGTGAGAGGGGGATATACCACAGTATCTAAATGGAAAGCCTCTTATGCTCAGAAGACAGCATGTCCCATCTTCTCACAATTACATTATCACTGAATGGAATGATTTGTGTGGAATCTCACTAGCATGAATCACAGGAAAAAAAAAAATGAGTGTATCCTCACTCCTGAAAACATCAAAAGTTGACTACATGGGAGCCTAATAATTAGAAAAGTAATGCAACAAGCACTTCAAAGATATGATTCTAGACCCATTAATAGTTAAATAGATACATCTGTGCAAATATAAGAATCCAGGACTACTAAAATACATTGTATATCCTAGACAGCATTGGATTTGATAACATCTGGGCAATTTTTCCTGATGAGAAAGAGATATATACTAGCTGTCCAGTTCTCATCCTTTAAAAAGAAATAAACCCAAGACTGATAAAAGTATATCTCACAACACCAGTGCAATTTTGCTTGCAGGTATATTTAAACTCTATATCATCCTTGTGGGTATCCCATTCCATGAAGTCTCACTAAGCACCTGGTATATTGGTACCAGGTACTGAGTGAGACTTCATTACAAATATATCTCAGGATGACCTTAGAATCTTATGTTTCATTTGACACCCTTTATACTTGTAATGAGGGAATTAAATGGCCCAACATTCTACAATAGTCCCTCTCTCTCTCTCTCTCAAACACATCTTCTTCAATATGCTCACTTGATTATTCATTGCTGTTTACTTAGGTCTGTTCACCTCCTCTTACTCTGCCCAACATTTAAGTGGGAAACCGATAACAGATTATATGGTAACGATAATTTTTTTCATGTGAAATACATTTTATGTGGACCACCATCTACTCTATCTTGGATATCACAGTGGAAAATATGTAAGTTGACTGTTCACTTTTTCTTTCCTAGCAAAATTTGATTGTTAACTAGCTTATCTTCTATTAGTGACACAATAGAAGTGAATCATGCTACAGCATGTATATATATAGAAGCTGCCTCAACTGCAGCACCAAGAATATCAAGTTGGTGTTCCTCCTCTTCTCATGCCCTCAGTCTTCTCCAGCATAGCTGCCTTTTCGATTGATTCATTTGCTTGCACGATATGTCTGAAGTACATCAACTTCTGTTTAGCAATCATTGCTAAAGAGTAGATATTGTTCAAGAGTAGATTAACACAAGCAATTGGAAATACTTCAAGAGAAAACTTTGCTAGAATCTCAGCAACAGCTTCATATTCACCTAACCTGGTTGGCCAAGTGAATATGAACTTTTCAACTGACCAGCTGCTGCAGTTAGGCTGGAAAAGAACTTCACAATCAGGTGTGAGATCACCTTCTCTGCTTAGCGGAGGTTCGAAGTGGCTTGAAAAAGTTCTGTTTGGTCTATAGAGCTGGGTTTTTGGATGGTGTAAAAATACATATACACACAAACATAAATATATATATATATATATATATATATATAAAATTACTAAAAATAAAATATATATACCGTATTTGCCGGCGTATAAGACGCTCCCCCCCCTTTTTTTGTACACATTTTTTAGGAAAAAAAACTTTATCACTGAATATTATAATGAATTTGCAATATTTCAAATATAAAGTAATAAGTAGGTCTACTTTCAACAAATACCTAATCTAACTAGGAAAGAGTACCCACCTTTTAATCTTTTTCGTCAAAACTCAGAAATTCATTTCCAGAGCTAAATGAAGAGACACTTGAAACCTCTTCAAAATCAGACTGAGTCCTCATACAACAAATTGCCCTCTGTACCATCCAGTGCATTACTAACACCACACTTCTTAAATGATTTAACCACTGTCTCAGTTTTCACAGCATCCCATGAAGCTTTGACCCACTCACAAACTTGCAAAATGCTAGGCCTCTCGAAATGGCGTAACCTCAAAATCTGAAGACTGCATCCAGCTGTTCCACTTCTCCTTAATAAATCCCTTAAATTGTTTATTAATACAGACATCTAAATGTTGAAGCTGACTAGTTAGACCTCCTGGAATTACAGCTAACTCAGTTTTCAATTCCTTGAGTTTATTTTTTAACATCTTCTGTTCTGTGAGAACAAAACTGATCTCATACTAGCAGGGCAGGCTTCTTCAACAGGGCGCCTAGACCAAATTTTATCTATCCATAACTTCATTCCTCCTCCATCCATCCTGCCTTTTGTGTGAATATTTACAAACACTCCTTTAAGCAGTTTTTCTTTGGGTAGCGTCTTCCTTTTAAAAATCAATAGTGGTGGTAATTTTGCAGAATATTTTTTTTTGGGGAGGGAGCACATGCATGCGGCCAACAATGAAGCCAACAAGAGAACAGTTTTGAATGCATAGACTTCAACGTTTCTACGTTGAATATATATATACACTAACGTTCCGTGTTGTTTACAGTTATTTCCTCTAGGTTTTACTTGTTATTTTTTTTGTAATGTGCACCTGAAGAAGGCTGATACAAGCTGACACTAGTTTTGCTATTAAACTTTGTTTTCTTTCTTGGTTTCTAGTCATTCAATATTTTTTAAAAAATGTATATTAATGGAGTGAATCAATCTTCCTACATATATTTTCTCCAGATTTTCCCAAAATATTTCTATATGTCTGACAATCATTTCCTACTCTCGTATTCTCAAATTCATCTCTTGTATTTTCCTTTTCTTTGTATACTTTGCTTTTCTTCTATTCCTACAAACCAAAATCGAAGGGAGTGAGATCTGGAGACTTTGGTGGCTAATGAATGGGACCACCACGGCCAATCCATCTTTCAGGGAATCCTCGATTTAGATATTGTGTCACCTGATGGGCAATAATGTGTAGGAGCTCTGCCATGATGAAAGAACATACCAATCCTTGTAGCCAAGTGAGCATCCTCCAATAGTAGTGGAAGTTTATTTTGCAGAAATTGTAGATAAATTGGCCTTGTAAGATGATTTGGTAACATAACAGGCCAAATTAAGTGATTATAAATCATACAACACCACATGTTTACAGAGAAGCGATATTGAAAATTTTTTTCTACAGTGGTATGTGGATTTTCATCAGACCACTGATGCCAGTTGTGTGTTATTGATACTGTAACGGGTGAAAGTAGCTTCATTAGTGAAGAGTATTAATTGAATAAATCGGCGATTAGCATTTACTCACTGACAAAATCCAATCCACTGTCTTCATCTCCTGGGAACGTGTTGCTCACATAAAGTTCGGCATACTCTTGTATGCGAAAAACCAATATGTTCAAAAATTCTCCATGCACTTGTAGTAGGACTCTGTTCTACTGACTGAAGAATGTGTTCTACTTCATCCATATTTTGTTCATTTCCACGTTCAGAAGAAATATGACTGCTGGGAACAATACCAGTCTCATGCAGTTTGTTGTAAACACTCTTAAATCTGGTACCCTGTGGTTGGGAAACTGTCAACAGTATTTTCTGCAAGCAGCAACCAACAGCACTTCCATTACAAAAACCATAAATGAACATTATATCAGCATGTGTTAAGATGTGTGGCATTCTGAGCAACATTTCTAACATGAAATTGCATCGGGTTATAACTGCTTCTTTGTCGCATCTGATTCTGAGAACTGCATGTGCATCAGAGCTGTACGTGCCGCCAGATTCAAACAGCTGTATCTCCACATCCATTGGACACATGTTCATATGAACTTTTTTTTTACTCAGAATAATTGATACTGCCAAAATATTTACTATTCCTCCTGAAACCCTCTATACTTATGTCTATACTTATCTCCATGCAAAATATATACTTATCATTCTTTTGCTCAACAGTAATTTGCAGTTTATCCAACCTATTATTTTTTTAAATAATTTATCCAACCAATTCATTTTTAATAATTAATCTAACCTATTATTGTTTTTTAAATGTAAATCTTTAAGTAAATAAAGATTGGTTTACACCAGAGATTTTGGACTTATGGGAGAAAAAAAAGAATATTCAAAACAATAAAACCATGAAACAATAAAAGAAATATGGACTAATCATTTTAAAGAAACATTTGCAGCTGAAGAAAACATAGATTAAGATGCCTTCAACCCAGAAGAAACTTCTGACACAGAAGAAATACAGTAAACCCTTGATTTAACAGACAAATTTCTGGTCCGTATGTCACGTGTGAAAATTAACGCCCTGTTAATTTTAAAATACTTTTAACCAAGATTTGCTTATAATTAAATTAACAGTTTATTTTTTGTTATTAATTTCCTGTTATTTTTAACAAATTTTGGCGAATAGGCCATCATATGTTGGAAAAACACTGTAGTAATATAGCCGACATAAATAAGTCACCGCTCATAAAACATGCGCACCGAATGATTAGGACGTGATCACCAATCGCACTGTAATTGGTTTTTTTGTCGTGTGACTCGACTTTCTGCGGCAGTTTTATTACACACGTTTTCATAATTTTAGGGAGTTAATTATAAGAAAAAAGCAGAATTCAAAAGTTCAAAAAAAACTTGATAGTTTTTTAAAGCAGGATTACCTAAACCAAGCGCCTCAATGTTGAACATTAACTTCACATTAACTTATCTAAAAGTGTGTGTAAAACATTTTTTTTTGTTATTACAGTGCTAATATTGATAAAATTGCAGTATAATGTTAGATATTTTTATTTTAAAAAATTCACAATTTAACGTACACCCCTTAGTCCTATTAGTCCGTTAAATTGAGGGCTTACTGTACATAGAGCAGTCAAACAAATGAAAAATATTAAAGCACCAGACATAGACAATATTCAAAAAGAACTTCTAGAAAAAGGGGGGAGAAAGCATAATAAATTATCTAAGGGAACTGTTCAGCAAAATACTAAAGAAAGGAAATTATCAACAGAATGGAGAGACCAGATCAGTGGTGCACCCAGAGGGGTGGGGGGGGAGTGGCCTCCCCCCAAAAAAGGGGAAAAACAGAAAAATTTTCAAAAATTTTTTCTTAATTAAAATTCTTTTTTTTTTTATTTATTTATGTTATGTCGTGTCTTCTATTTCTATGTTAATTATGAATTAGCAATCATTGCAGATGCTCAGTCATAGGTCATATGCAATGCGTAGTGTGTATTCTCAAATCGTCTACTTACTACTTAACTTGCTCCCCCCAAGATTAAATCCTGAGTGCCCTAATGGGCCAGATCAGACCCATCCACAAAAAAAAGAAGTCAGATCCTGCACTAACTATAGACTTATCGCCCTTCTAAGCCATTACTATAAATTATTCATCAGGATTCTTAAAAACTAAGTTAAACATTCCTATGAAGAACAGATGGAAGAAGAGCAAATGGGATTTAGAAATAGCAGAAGCACAATAGATGCAATTTTCACATTAAACAGATTAGCAGATCTTATGAGAAACAAAAATAAAAAACTCTACTGCTGTTTTATCGACTTCAAGCATGCTTTTGACTCAATAAACAGAAGCAAACTCGTTAAAATTCTAGAAAACAGAGGATTCGACAAATACCTATTAAATCAAGAATTACTATTGAGAAACACAAGCAATAGTAAATTACAAAAAACATAAAAAGATCAAATAGCAGTTAAAACAGGAGATATGCAAGGCTGCCCATTGTCACCATATTTATTCAACCTGTACCTAAAAGAAGTATTAGACGAACGACTACAGATGTGTGAAGGCATAACTGTAAATGGAAGAAATATAACACATTTAAAGTATGCTGATGAAATAGTTATCACTACAGACAGCCAAGAAAAATTAGAAAATATCCTGACCAAGCTGCATCAAACAAGTAACAAATAGGATATGAAAATCAATTTTAGTAAAACAACAAAACTAATGGTAATTAGGAAGAAAAAGGCAAGCAATCCAAATGAAAATAGGAGACAATAATATAGAACAAGCAAAGCAGTTTAATTACCTATGATCACTGAAGATCTAGACTATTTCAAATCCATTAAACACAGAATCAATAATGGATGGCTAACAATGGGCAGACTACAAAAAATATGGAACAATAAAAGATTAAGCAAAGAACTCAGATTAAAGTTATACAAAACAATGATAATTCCCACAGTACTCTACGGCTCAGAATGCTGGATCTTAAGAAAAAAAGACATGGGTAAACTCAATGCTTTTGAAATGAAATGCCTTAAAAAATCAAAAGAACAAACTGGACAGAAAGAAAAACAAATGAAAAAGTCAGAGAAGAAGTTAACTTTAAAGAAACAATAATTACGACACTAAAAAAAGAGCCAACTAAGCTGGTTTGGATATGTTTCAAGAATGAACCCAGAAAGACTACCAAACATATTATTAAATGAGGAAAGATTGAGAAGATGCAACTTGCAGAATCTGGTGGACAGGAGGAAGAGGGGAGATAGGAGAGACCTACAAGTTAGTAAGGGGTTGTTATAGGATCAGTGCTGGAGAGGTTCTACAGGAAATAGTGGGAGGTCAGGGCAGAACCAGAGGTCATCCCTGGAAGCTGTATGAGTAAGGGAGTGAGAAGCAGGTTTTTTCATGTAGAGTTGTGAATGATTGGAATGCCCTGCCTGAGAGTGTGGTATCTGCAGAGAATTTGAGTGTATTTAAAGTGGTATTTAAAAGTATTTAAAACAGTATGATGAGCTGTGTGTATGATAAAAGGACCTCCCAGATAAGTCTTTGACTCCATGGGGTCTTGGGTAATAATAATAAATGGTAGAATTGAAGGAAATCCTATCAGAGGAAGACCAAGAAAGAAATGGATTGACAATATTAAAGAAAGCACCCACTTAAACTTCATAATAGAACTTCATAAAAAGACAGCAGACAGAAAGAAATGGCAAAAATTCATCTTTGCGGAACTCAACTTCTTCTCTTCCATGAGCAGAAGAGAAGATAATTATTGTTTTTTAATAATTCTATTAATTACTTATGCACTATGGTGTACTTCATAAGGAATCGATGTATTTTTAATTTGAAAACATATAGTAGCAGAATGATTAATTACATAACTTACATTGATAGAATCATTCAGCTGATAGTGTATATCATGTTGAGGTCAATTACCTGTGCTTCATTGTTGATCTGGCCTATATGTAATGTCTGTCATAACCTAGTTCTGTATATCTTAGACCAGGGGTCGGCAACCGGCGGCCAACAGGCCGCATGCTGTCCAAACTTGAATTTTTGGCGGCCCATAAAAGGTTGACCATACTGACATGGCATGTAGCCCGTTTAAATAATACATTTTTAATATGAATAATAAATTAAAAATAATTTTATACCTATACTTCGTGATGTCGCCGTGCAACTTGACGCAAATCAACCGTGTAAGTCATCATGAGTGGGGATAACAAAGACGCTTCATCCGACGCCAACCGAGATTTTGGTGCACTTTCACAGTCTCGTTCCCTGGTCTGTCTTTTAGTATATTTCAATAATTCAATAACATCAACTATTATTTTCAGAGGATATATATTTGTTAAAAATAATTTCAAAACTGGGTTCAAGAAAACGTAAAATTGCAGATGAAGGACTGCTGAATAGAACAGCATGTACTTCTTTATTGAAAATGGGGATAAGTCCCTTTGTCTTATTTGTCATAAAAGTGTTGCTGTTATGAAAGAATATAATATTCAACGTCAGTACAAGAATGTCGTACTTTATCTCGTAATTTCATACTTTAAATATTTCTTTAAATATTTGTGTTTTTTAAGATTGATATAATAAAAAATGATAACCTAATTACTTAAATATAAAGAGCCATCAGGCTTCATTTCGGCAATATAAACATTAATTAAATTAAGGGGATATTAGATCCCACATTGTTTTAAAACTGAATGAGAAACTCAAAGATTGGAATCAGAGAGTTTCATGCCGAATATAGTGTAAAATAGTATAAAAAACTATAAAAGTATCGGTGAATACTAGCGTGAGCTAAATGCAAGTAGTCCTAGAACATAGTACAAACACGGGCAACTCGTTGCAAAGGTGGGTAAAGTTCTGATCGTTATTCTTGGTATTTTCCATAATGTAAAAACACATTTCCTAGGAAATGTATGCTGTTATTACATTATGGTGGAAGGTCACTACCCAGACCGGTTTCAGCCTTTATTGAGGCTTCATCAGTAAGTAGCTAGACCAAATTAATACCAAAGGGTATAGCGAAAAGAACTTATATACTCTGCTATAACTTAATTATTTTTTTCACTCGCTATTTTCTCTTAATTAAACGCTTGCGGCCTGATTATAAAAAATTGAAAGTTAAATGTCGCCCTCGAGTCTGAAAAGGTTGCTGACCACTGTCTTAGACCCTTTGTGTAGGCCAACCACAGATGATTTAAGATAAGGCTTTGATTTTTATTACACTTCTGTTAGACATTGTGTTAATTTCAGCAGCTTCTTTGAATTTGCAAATATAGCTCTTAAATTCAGCATAGAGGAAAACTGACCAAAAAGTTCTCAGATCACCTTGTTTTCATTCATGGCATGAAAAGATAAGTCCAGTTTCTGCCCTCTTTTTTCTCTACCATCTCTCCATAATTGTTAATATACAAATTAAATATCCAAGTATAGAATCCTTTGATGTATAATAAATTCAGTATAAAATCAGTTCAGTTGTTTGCGGATGATGTGAAGCTGGGAAGGGTTATTAGTAATAGTGCAGATGTGGTAGTCCTGCAGGAGGATTTGAATAAGCTAGACAGATGAGCAAATGAATGGAGGTGTCAGTTTAATGCAGCAAAATGTAAGCACTTGAGGTTTGGGACACATTGATGGAACGTGGCATACTTGGAGGAGCTATACTGGAGGAAGTAGGAGAGACAAGAGATCTGGGGTTGATGATTGATAGAAACCTGAACAGGGGACATATTGCAAAGGTGGTGAAGGTAACACAGAGGATTGCTGCAATAATGAGAAGGACGCTGACCTGCAGAGATAAGAGTTATCATTCCATTGTATAAGACCCTGATCAGACCACACTTAGACTATTGTTCTCAGATTTGGTCCCCAGGATTTGAAGGGGATAAATTAACTGTGAAAAGGATACAAAGACGGATGACAAAGATGGTTTCAGGACTGTACAAGGATAGTTATGAGGATCGGCTGAGGGAATGTGGACTGCAGAGTTTGGTGGATAGAAGAAGGAGAGGTGATATGATTGAGACTTTTAAACTGTTGAGAGGTGGTTGCAGGGTTGACACTGGGGAGTTCTTTCACTTGGTTGAACAGCGGGAAGGAGTGATGACGAAGCCATCCCTGGAAGTTACGAAAGGAAACTGTGAGCAAGAGGGTGAGGAGTGGTTTCTTTGCATGGAGGGTGTTTGAACCATGGAATACATTGCCTGATGGTGAGAGTGAAAACGGTCAATGAATTTAAGGAGTGGTATGATAGACTTTGTGTTTCCTAGAAGAGACCTCCCACGATGAGTCTTTTGACTCCTTGGAAACCTTAATAATAATAAAATCATATGTGTACCACAGTAAAAATAAAATAATATTATTATTGTACAAATAGTTTGTTTTACTTATCACGAGACATCGTTAGTGTAAGTGAAGAACAACAGTGAGGAATTTTAACAAATAAACAGAGTGCAGTGTTACATTAGAATCCCTCTATACATGCAGTTGCTTGTTTGTTAGAAAACAAATATTATTAGGCTGAAATTTAATCAAAATATAACATATTTAATACAGTTAAGGATTACTTTTCCAGAATTTGAAAAAACACCAAACTATTATACAACTATGTGTATAATCAACTGAACCTTAATTGCAGTGACTACCTTTCATGGCTAAAGTCTGGGAAATTGTAATCCTCAACTGTATTGAATAAGTTGTATCTTAATTAAATTTCAATTAATTTTAATTTCAGACCAATAATGTTTATATCCTAACATGTAACTGCATGTATAGAGGAATTCTAACATAATGCACATAGTGTACTGTTTCTTTGTTCCTGTGAAGATTATGCCAATATATTACCTTTGTCACTTAGACAAAATATTGGCATAATCTTCATGAGCACTAAGAAATGCATTAAACACGTGCACATGGGTACCCTTGTAGTGAGGTAAATCCAGACGAAATGTGAAAAGCAGGATCCTACATTTTACTGGCACCCTTTATGGGTGTGGTGATGGAATCTTGTTTGAAGGTCTTAGTATGATGGTCTCTCATATTTTTGGTAAAGCGAGGCAGCTGAATTTGTTAAGATTTAGAGAATGTTGTAGTGCTATGGTGAATTCTATGAATAGTCTCTTCAATTTTTATCTGCTTTTGTATATAAAAGGAAAGCCTCCCCCCCCCCATTGGATCCAGTGATTTGTATCAGTGGCATGGTCTGCTACTCAGACCATGCCATTGATACAAATGCAATACTGCAATAGAGATGATGGACATAGTTTCTTTGTTCTGTACATATATTAGCTGCTCTTCCAGTTTGTCCAAAGTAAACTAGTTTCCAAGAGCAAGGGGTACTATAGATACTAGGATGATCCTCTTTATCATAGAGATAGAGAGGATCTTTTGGTTAGCAGATAAGGGTAGCGAATTTTTGGTATGCCTTAAAGGAGTTCTGTCAAGAACCCTATCTTCTGTGTAGCTACTCACCAGAAGCTATTATGTCATGTACCAAGTAATATATCAATAAATATTGATAAATCTAGTTATATATCTACTTTGGTGCCAGTCAATAGTTAATATTCTTCTGTTGACATCTTGCTGTACTAAAGAGGATCAGAAGCTGTATTGGCAGACCTACTTTGTGACTTCTGTAATGCTTAATAGCCAAAATTTTAAGTGGGAAATTAGTTGCTAAATCTTGTACATCTTCATAATTTGAAAAGTGTTTTTTGTAGGAAAAAGGCATCTGGATATTATACCTTAACATAATTTTTCCTTTTTTTTTTTTTCATTTTCTTGGAGAAAAACCATTTATAAATTAAAAGATGCCAAGAAATTATATCATCATCATCAAATTCCTGCCATGTACCCTCAAGGGAGTGTACAGGATATGATAGTACTACATGAAAAAAATTACATCATTACTAACTGCCTATCTACAATTTTCCTCCAGATCACTCTGTTACTTGTCAAGACTCCAACATTATCAAATCTTATATTTCTATCATCTAAGGCACTTCGTACCTTATCAATCCACCTATATCTTGGTCTTCCTCTGGGTCATTTTGCTGCCAACCTGGCAGAGAACACTTGTTTTGCTAATCTTTCCTCGCCCATTCTGTTTAAGTGACTATACCACCTGAGATTAGCTCTGCTAACACATTCCTGGATGCTGACAGTGCCAAGTTCTTTCCTAATATCCTCATTTTTAATATGATATTGCCATTGATGCCATCTGTTCACGCCTCTAATCTTTCTCAGGACTCTCATATCTGCGGTCTCTAGTCTTTGGTCAAGTGTTTTACTTCTGACCCAGCTCTCAGTTCCATAATTTAAAACTGGTTTGAACACTGCCTTGTATAAAGCTAATTTAGTGTTCCGACTAATTTCTCTCTTATTCCATATGAATTTATTCAATTGACTTCCCACCATACCAGCTTTGCTGATTCTGTTGTCTATTTCTATATTTAATTTACCATCTTCACTAAAAATCGTGCCTGAGTAGCCGAAATGTTTAACTTGTTCCACAGGTTCTCCATTCACAACACAGTTGACATTTTCAATGATTCTGCCTATTTTCATTGTCTTTGTCTTTTTATTGCTGATCTTCATACCATATCTATTACAACAGCTATTCAATTTAGTCAGAGAATCTTGCAGACTTGAAGCGGATTTATTTAGAAGTATAACATCCACATAAAGCAAAGAGCTGACATTAACATCTCCAATTTTGATATCATGTTTAATACCACTTTCCTTCATAATGTGATCCATATAGATAATGAATAAAAGAGGGGATAATGTACATCCTTGTCTCACACCAGATTTAACATTAAACCATCTTCCTGTACTTCCTTCAAGTACTAACTGCTGACTTTAACTCAAATAAAGACTAAGTATTGTTTGGTATAATGCCCCATTGACACCATATAACTGCAGCGTATTGAATAGCTTCATTCTTGGCACCTTATCATATGCCTTTTCCAAATTGACAAAACTTAAATACAGATCTTTGTTATATTCCCATGCTTTCTCGACTATTTGTCGTAAAGTAAAGATCTGATCCTGACAGCCTCTGTTTGGCCTGAATCCAGTTGGTTCTTCACCAAGCTTTTCTTCCCCAATTCTTCTCAACCGTTTCTCAAGTATACTTGCATAGATCTTGCCAGGAACACTCAGTAGGAAAAAACCTCTGTAATTCTCACATTCAGTTTTATTTCCCTTTTTATATATGGGTACTATGAGAGCTCTACTCCAATCATCGGGAATTCGTCCCTCTGTCCAGGCTTTCTGAACTATGCAGTTCAGCCGCTGTAAGACTCTTATACCACCATACTTCAACATTTCTGGTCGAATATCATCTACTCCAGCTGCCTTCCCACATTTCAGGCCTTTGATGGCTTTTTCTACTTCAAGTATGGATATGTATTCCTGCCTGCATGCCTGGTCGGTGTTTTTTACCACTGTGCTGTTATCACTGCTTGTTTCCTTTAGCAGTTTTTCAAAGTAATTACTCCATACTTCAAGGATATCTTTTTCTCCCGTTTTCATGTCACCTTTATCATCTCTAACTCCTTTTACAGCACTCTTTCCTCCATTCCTAAGCTGCTGCAACAACGTCCAGAATATTTTGCCACCTTCTTTATATTTATTTTCTATATTCTTGCCAAAGTCCACCCATGACTTTTGTTTAGCTAGTTTTACACAGTATTTAGCATTCTTGCATTTGTCTCTATATTCTCTAAGAGCACAAGCTGACTTATTTGCCAGGAACTTTTGATATGCTTTCTTCTTTTCCTTCACTGCCTCTTTAACTTCCTGTGTCCACCAGGGAGTTCTGATTTTTTTATCCTTGCAGACAACCTTACCACATGCCTCTCTGGCAGAATCAATCAATGTTTTCTTCAGAGTTTGCCACTGAATCTCCAAGGTTTGATTCCTGTTCTCAAACTCTTTCATTTTTTCTTCAATAATCTTTGTGTATTTTAATCTACAGTTCACATCTGAGAGCTGCTCAACTTTTATTCGCTTTAAAACTTTCTTACATGTTATTCTTTTCAATATGAAATTCAATTTTATCCTGCTTAAGACTAAATAGTAATCACTTCCAATTTCAAATCCTCTGTACACTCTGGTGTTCTGCACCAGGGAGAAAACATCACTATCAACAATAACATAGTCAATGAGACTTTTCTTATTCCTTGCCTCTTCTCTCCATGTGAATTTGTGCACATTTTTATGTTGGAACATGGTGTTAGTAATAACCAGTCCATGTCTTGAGCAGAAATCCAACAGGTATTTGCCATTATTATTAGCTTTACTCTTTTCTCCAAATTTTCCCAAAATATTTTTGTGTCTCACAATCATTTCCTACTCTGCTATTTAGATCCCCAACAAGGACCAACTTTTCCTTTTTCATTGTGTCAGTTGCTTTTTCTAAAGCCTCAAAAAATTCCTCCACTTCTACCTTAGTAGAACCTTCTGTGGGACCATAGGCACAAATAAGTCTCATTGTCCAGTTCCCCATTCTCATATTTGCCCACATTACTCTACTTGAGACTGCCTGCCATTCAAGAAGATTAGCCTCGTATTTTGTGTTGAATACTATGGCTACTCCTTCTTTTCCTTGATTGTCATTACCTGAATATAACATTTTGTATTTATTGCTCAGAAAGATCTCACCAGTTTTGGTCTTTTTTGTTTGTCACCCCTATTATGTCGATCTGGTACTTATCTAATTCCTCAGCTAGCTCCATTTCTTTGCCATTCAGGCTTCTTACGTTGATAGTACTGATCTTTAACTCTGGTGATGTTAAGTTGGGGTTTGTTTTCAGATTTGTTCCAGTAGCTGACTTTTCGCTGTTCGCCCTGGTTCCCTGGCAAAAACAACGGGGGGACCTTGTTTAAGTGGGCGACGCCCCAGACGGCATGAAATTTTGTCATGTCGTACCTCATTTTTTATTTTGGTTTAACCAATAAGAATACAATTTGGTCGGCTAAATCCCAAATTGCCAGCCCATCCTCGTTCGTTCAGTATCCAAGTAGATACCCAACACGGTGCACCACGAGAAGGTGAGGATTGGACATTAGGTCAGAAGCCCTGGTCGGTTCTCTGCATTCCTTTAAAGGCTATGTGGAGGTCTCCTCTCAGTTATACAGCTTTGACCCTTAAGCACCCCTAGGTTTAATCCTTTATCCAAACAAGATCAAAGCAATCAAGGTATGTGCTTGAAGCACAAACATTGATTGATTATATATCTTTTAAATTTTATCTATCGATAAAAGATATTGATTATATCTTGTATCGATAGATCTTTTGATGGATGAATATATCTCAAATTCTTTTTCATCTCATGGCATATCTGATATGAAGTAACCTATCATTTCAATGCTTGTTAACTATTTTGTCAGTTAAAAGTTAAGCTGTACTCTTCATATTTGAAGAATGGACATATTTTCTGGGAAGACAGCAGAAAAATTGATCAATCTTGATACTATGCCCCTTTGATCTTTCAGCAAAGACAATTAGAAAAATTCAATTAGTATGTAGATAATAAAATGCCTTCACTGTTCTTTATCTGAATCCCATCCATAAACATGTCTAACCCAGTTATATATTTACTATACTTGATCGGCCAAAGTTAGATATGCAGGTTCCTCTGCTGTCAAATAGTGTAGTTTTTCAAGCTACTTTAATTCCTCCAATAAACAGGACTCACACTGAACTACCACTTATAGGCTTCCACAAACATCTTTCCCACTGTAAGATCTAAATTCACAGCCTGTTGGTGGCATTATCCACTTGGTAAGACAAGCCAGCAATTAGCTCTTAGGATGTCTGATTGTACACTGAAAATCCATACTCTGAGATAGTTCCTATTCTAGGTATAATATCTTATCCATCTAGTAGTGTCTGAAACATGGTT
Organism: Typopeltis vanoorti; assembly: GCF_054136105.1. NCBI lineage: Eukaryota > Metazoa > Arthropoda > Arachnida > Uropygi > Thelyphonidae > Typopeltis > Typopeltis vanoorti. The sequence goes on from NC_143560.1 coordinate 125,231,142, forward strand.
CATGACACATTTATTATATAACCGTTTTTAACTCATTAATTTTACTCTGATAATTTTAGAAATTCATAAATAATTAATTGCAATACTTCAAATCTAATTGACTTATTGCTTATACATGATGTGCTAGGCAAGGAAGCTATGAGTACCACCCTTGTCTGCTTAAGAAAAATTATAATTCTAGAGAATATTTAGCACAAATTTGCCATTGAAATTTTCTGAAGTAGGTAAAGGATACATACTTTTCTATGAACTATGTAAATGAAATTTGTAAAGTAGTTTTCACATAGTTTCCAAACTCATTCTTTACTGTTTCTCCATTTATTATAATTATATTTAATTTAGTCATATCTTTTGTTGATATAATTTTCTCCATATATTGTGACAGTTCTTGACACTGAAATAGTTCAAGTACTCATATTTAACCATAATATTATGGTGTCTGTTATTACATTTTACAGACATAGCAGTTCTTTTACAATAACAGCAAACTCTTTAAGAATATTATTAAATTTTTTTCTTTCAATTTATATTAGTCTAGGAACTGTGATTTTTTAGTGACTACTAAAAAATCAGTACTTGGCAGTGTTTTAATGATGAAAATAAGACTAAATATGTCTGATTTATGCATGGTTTGTTTATTTGTATACATTGCTACAGATGCATAATAATAATTTATGGCATAAACAAAAACAAGAATATATATATATATATACACACAGGGTGTCTCAAAAAATGTATATACACTTCAACAACTGATAACTCACTTAATGTTCGTTATTTTGCAGGTTTAATGGATTTGAAATAATGGCTGAAACCAGACTAAGTTTTGAGGAAAGAAAATGTATCCTAAAACGCTACTGGAAGTATAAAAATGTAGTGGAAGTGCAAAGACAGTTTAGAAGAGAATTTCAATGAGATCCACCTATGAGACTTACTCTCACTCAAATTAGAAATAAATTTGAAGAAGATGGAACTGTTCAAAATGTCCATAAGCAATGTTCAGGAAGACCACAAACAGCTATGAGGCCCGCAACAGAAGAAAGGTTGATTGAAACACATCATCAAAGTTCAAGAAAATCTGTGCGACAAGCGTCTCGTGAGATAGGAGTATCAAAATCAAGTGTCCATCGCATGTTGAAGCGCAGTCATTGGAAAAGTTACATTCCAAGAATGGTACACGCTCTCAACAAAGATGATCTGGATAGGAGAATGCAGTTTTGTGAGTGGTATTTGAAAAATGTGAAGAAGACGACGCACAATTTCCAAGACAAATTGTGTAGAGTGATGAGGCCCCATTTAAATTAAATTGGTCAATTAACCGGCACAATTGCACTTACTGGGCACCTGAGAATCCGCAGGTTATGGAGGAACATCATGTAAATTTACCAGGAGTGATGGTGTGGTGTGGCTTATCAGCACATGGATTAATTGGACCATTCTTTTTCGACAGTACTATAACTGGTGTCAATTACTTGAACTTGCTGCATGAAGCTGTCATGCCACGTATTCAAGAGGACTTTTATTTTCAACAAGATGGGGCACCCTCACACTACCATTAAGATGTGAGGGCCTATCTTGATGAGACTCTACCCAACAGATGAATTGGAAGAAGAGGTTCTGTAGAATACCCCCCCCCCCTACGTTTATCACCTCATGCCAATGGACCTCTTATGGGGATTTATCAAGGATAAAGTTTACACTTCAAAACTGGCACCAGTGGACGACTTGAATGCAGCAATCAAAAGAGAATGCGCCCAGCTACAAGAGAAAATGATTCTCAGTGTTTGCAATTCCATCGCTGCACGTTATCAGTGGTGCCTGGACCAAGACGGTCATCAGTTTGAATACAGATGTTGAGGGATGAAAAGTACATTTATGGAGTGTACTTTGCAATGTGAAAGTTAACTGTATTATAATAAATACCAATTTTATGATCATTCAAAGTGTGTATACATTTTTCTGAGACACCCTGTATGTATGTATGTATGTGCGTGTGTGTGTGTGTGTGTGTGTGTATATATATTATTGAAATTAGGATTTACTCGGGATGTATACATTTATAAAAATAAATTTAACTGACTAGAACCCGAGAAAGTATAACAAAAACCTTTAATACATCACGACTAGTTTCATTGGTGCTCCGACTTCTTCAGGTGAGAAATAAAAAACATAAGATATAAAAATAACAAGGTAAAAAACATGGATTTTCCAGCTTAATAAAAAGCAGAATAGTAACAGTCATATTTGAATAGGTGACCACGTGCTACCGTTGGCATGAGTTGAATGTGTGCGACAGCTAATTTTAGAGCGCCAGTACTGGATTACTGTGCTATGGGAATCAGGCAAATTGTAGCTTAGATTGTTATTCAAATGTGAAGGGTCCAGAACTATTTCTTTTGATTCGATAATTCTTCTTTCGAATTCATCCTTGCATATATATAAATTAGTAGTGCGTTCCCAGTTAACTTGATGTGGCTGTTCTTCAAGGTTAGAGTTTGCCGAGAAGAGGACATGACTGGAAAGGGCGCTTGCTCGTGTTCTACTGTAAGAGATGTCACGTCTATGTTCCTCAAGACGAAGTGAAACAGATTTATCTGTCTGGCCAAAATAAGGTCGACCACAGTCGCACAAAACTTTATAAACACCAGGAAAATGCAGTTGGTTGTGCTTTGGTTTTGGTCGACTCAGAAAAAAACGAAGTTTTGGCAGAGTAGTATAGTCGGTCTTTATGTTGAATTTCTTCAAAATCTTAGCTAGTTTTGGGGTAAGAAGAAGAACTTCAAACAGAGCTTAACTTCCTGAAAAACACCTTCTTAAATAATGGATATTCGTCTCGTAACATCACTAAACGTTTGAGACACGCCAACATCCTCGACAAGAAGATGATTCCAACCCTATCACTCATATACAGTTACCATTTATCAGCTCTCTTACCAAAAGGGTTGACAAAAGGTGAGGCACCTTTTGTCAACCCTTTTGTCAGGGTCTGGCTCCCACTGATGATGCTTTTGTGCAAAAGTGGTCCCTTTCCTTGAGATATGAGAGGCTCTGCTTGGGATAGGTTTTTGCCTGTTTCTGAGTGGGGCCACCACTTAGATTATGGCTCTATCTGGTGATGGGATGAGCCTGCCACTGGGTAGAGCCAACACTGAAAAGTTCTTCTTGGTGACGGGGTGAGCCTGTCAGTGAGTGGAACAACGCTCAGTTGGACAGTCAATCGTAGGGAGTGGTCTGGGGGATTGCCTAATTTTTAGAGAGGTCTTTACTTAAACACACCTCAATAAAGGTTGAAACTGGTCTGGGTAGTGGCCTTTCCTTTAAGGCATAGCATTATACACGTCCTCAAGGGGATGTTCTTTGCATTATGAGAGATACTAAGACAAGTGATGAGAGCTTCTTCCACCTTTACCACGAGTTGCCTCAGTCCTGAAGATACTTCAGGCACAAACTTTGTTTGCTTACACTTGGATAAAGGATTAAACTAAATTTATTATAGCAATTTACAGTTGATACTATCAGGCAAACCCTAATATCGGGTATGGCTTTGATCAGTTCCTGTACCCTTTGAGGGAGACTTTCCACCAATGGGTGGCAGTCATGAGGTGCAATTTGTCTCCATTCCTCCATCAAAGTAGCACTGAGTTCAGCAACAGATCAAGGACATGCTGCTCTGGACCTCAATCGCCATTAGAATTCATCCCACAGGTGTTTGATGGGGTTGAGGTCAGGACTCTGCACAGGCCAGGACAGTCATTTAACACTCATCTCTTCATAGCATTCCTTGACAGCTGTAGCTTTGTGACATGGGACATTGTCTTGATAGTAACATGGGTCCGTTCCATGAAAACTCCACAGTGTAGGCAGCACCTGATTATCCAGAATATTAAAGTACTGAGCTGCCTTCATGGAATCACAGACAATGATCAGTGGTCCTGCTCCAAACCAGCTGAATGCACCCCACACTATTACTCCACCACCACTAAACTTTACTGTGGTTACAACACACTATGGTAACAAGCATTCACAAGGCTGCCTCCACACGAACACTCTGCCATCAGACTGGAAACATTTGAACCTTGATTCACTGCTCCTGAGTACCAGTTTCCATGGTCAATTGTCCAGTTCATGCACTCTTTGCACCAAGCCAAATGAGCCGCTTTGTTGTTGCTGTGGTTCAGCTTGTGTGCCACTGCTCTCTTCCATGGAAATCCAGTAAATGGAGTTCATTTCATACAGTATTTGAACCTTGATTCACTGCTCCTGAGTACCAGTTTCCATGGTCAATTGTCCAGTTCATGCACTCTTTGCACCAAGCCAAATGAGCCGCTTTGTTGTTGCTGTGGGTCAGCTTGTGTGCCACTGCTCTTCCATGGAAATCCAGTAAATGGAGTTCATTTCATACAGTATTTGTGCTCACCATGGTATTACTGGCAATCTGGAACTCATCATGGATGGTCTGTGCCATTCTAGCCAGTTTTTGCATGTGAACAGTTTTAATCCCCTCCTGTCCTCGTCAATCATTTTTGACAGCCTCCCTGGGTGTTTTCCTGCACTAGTGATGCCAGAATGTCTCTGTTTGTTGATCATATCACATTCCATTGATTTTGGATGCTCCAGTTTGAGCGGAAATGACACGTATGGTCATGCCACCAATGTGACAGCCCACAATGACACCTCTCCCAAAGTCACCGAGTTCACGTCCTGTTGCTATCCCACCTGTATTCAACTGCTACGATGAAATATTGCTTCCTACTATCTGTACACTGGTTTTTATGTTATTATCAAACCTGGGATGTTTCATAACTTCAAATATGTGTGTGTGTATAAACTATGTAATTGAGAAAAACTACTAAAATTGTGTGACAAGAGAACTGATGTCAGAGAAACATAACAAAGATCCTTAACCTAATTCAGCCATATTTCCCCTCCTGACATAATTGAATTTTTCAGATTCAACGTATATGCAGGCTATTTCCTATCGAAAGGGAAAATAACAGCTCGATGGTACTGCTATGGGTTCCCTTGCTCCCCCCCCCCCCAGCTAACTTTTAGATGGAACATTTTGAAAATCAAGCACTCAACACAGCCATGCTTAAACGAATAGTTTGACCGCACTATGTTGATGACTTGTCTGCTGTTTGGTCTCATGGTCCAGACACATTAGATACATTTTGGGCACATCTTAACAGCCAACACCCTAAAATAAACTTCACCATAGAAAAAGAAAGTAACCGACTTCCTAATGGTCATTTCTTCTTTTCCATTTATAGTAAACCTATTCATGCAGGAAGATATTTACATAAACAGTCACACTACCACTACTCTTCCCAGCAATATGGCATCCTCAAAATACTTACTCACTGAGCCAAGGCTGTTTGTTCAAATGACACAGCTTGAAACTGAACTCAGGGATCATTACAACACCTTTTTAGCCAATGACTGCAGCCCATGTAAAATAGATAAAATATTACATGCATCCTGCCTTCTTTCCAATGTCCATTACACAGGATCACAGCAAAACCATTTTCATCCCATATTTCTAATGTACCCTTAACAAAAATGTTAAGGGTACATTAGAAAAAAATAGTCAAAGTTCTCTGCAGATATGATCTCCATCCCTTTTCAAACATTTCATTCAGCTAGCTATCTTGGTATGCTCTCCTAAACATCAATACATCCTCTTGAACATCCTGGGGTGTATAAAAGTTTCTTGTGCCTGAAGTTAGGCCTACTTTGGACAGACTGGTAGATCAGTTAACATCTGCCTAGAAGAGCACAAAATTTACATCCACGATCATCTGTTTGGCAAGTCTAGATTGGCAGACTAAATCTCCTTCACATACAATCAAATAGATTGTATGGGAATTAAATAGAAATCATGTAAGTCTGAGAGACTATTTTTAGAATCAGCATTAGCTATGAAGCACTCTACTAACCTCAACGAGTATGGCTGCATTAATTTACCAAAGATCTGGGAGACTCAGTTTAAGACCTGATAGCTTGACTTCTCTAAATTAACTTTCTGGTTATGTGACTCATAGAGGGTGCCATATAAGGACATTAGTTCTGTTGTCAGTTACAATTTAAATTGTTTTCCTCAGTTACATAGTTTTGTGCTGCATGCTTGTCACAGTTGTATTTGTGCTCTGATGATGGTGGTTAGAAAACCAGCAAAATATTAATGAGTTTAATAAAACTTTATCCCTTCCCCCTCTCTTGGTGTTATTTATACCATAAAACATTTTTATGAATCAACAACACCTAATCATTTTCATATGAATACTACAGATAATTTTGCTGAAACAATGTTGTGAATTAATATAATTAGAAATGCTATAAATAATTAAAAAAATCCAGGTTTGTGGTATTTGGGACATATGTCAGAAAACTTTTTTCTTTCAGTCAGTGGTGTTTGCTTTCTCTGTTAGTAGGCATATTATTTAATATATGAGTAAAGTAAACATCATGCATCTTTTCTACAGCTTTAAACTGTGATTGCTATCAGTTTCTAGAAATTAGTCTTAAAATTTTGACAAGTACTAATAATCACATGTATACTTAAAAAAAAAAAAAAAATATATATATATATATATATATATATGCACACACACACACACATTGATTTTCTTTTATTATAGGTATGGCGGTTAGATCTGGTGATGGTAATTCTGTTTAAGGCTATTCCCCTGGAAAGTACTGATGGGGAACGCTTGGAAAAGTCACCTGAGTGCCTCCAACCTAATCTCTGTGTCAATCCTTACCACATCAATGTCTCCGTCCGAGAGCTTGACCTTTACCTGGCTAATTTTATATTAAGTCACGGTGGGTTTGAATTATTATTTATTTTTAATCCTTATATGTATTCAGCATATTTTTAAATTCTCTTTTATTCATATTTAGTATCAATATATAATAATAAAAAAAAAAGCACATACAATTGAATCTCAACATAGCTAACTAATAGTGATTACTGAGACAATTTCTTATAATGGACAGTTTGCTATAGAGAATTTCTTTTAGTACAACATCATCATCATCATCATCAAATTCCTGCCATGTACCCTCAAGGGGTGTACAGGATATGACAGTACTACATGAAAAAATTACATCATTACTAACTTCCTATCTACAATTTTCCTCCAAATCAGTCTGTTACTTGTCAAGACTCCAACATTATCAGATCTTAAATTTCTATCGTCTAAGGCACTTTGTACCGTATCAATCCACCTATATCTTGGTCTTCCTCTGGGTCGTTTTCCTGCCAACCTGGCAGAGAACACTTGTTTTGCTAATCTTTCCTCTCCCATTCTATTTAAGTGACCATACCATCTGAGATTAGCTCTGCTAACGCATTCCTGGATGCTGACAATGTCAAGTTCTTTCCTAATATCCTCATTTTTAATATGATATTGCCATTGATGCCATCTGTTCACGCCTCTAATCTTTCTCAGGACTCTCATATCTGCGGTCTCTAGTCTTTGGTCAAGTGTTTTACTTCTGACCCAGCTCTCAGATCCATAAGTTAAAATTGGTTTGAACACAGTCTTGTATACAGCTAATTTAGTGTTCCGACTAATTTCTTTCTTATTCCATATGAATTTATTCAATTGACTTCCCACCATACCAGCTTTGCTGATTCTGTTGTCTATTTCTATATTTAATTTACCATCTTCAGTAAAAATTGTGCCTAAGTAGCTGAAATGTTTTACTTGTTCCACAGGTTCTCCATTCACAACACAGTTGACATTTTCAAAGATTCTGCCTATTTTCATTGTCTTTGTCTTTTTATTGCTGACCTTCATACCATATCTATTACAACAGCTATTCAATTTAGTCAGAGAATCTTGCAGATTTGTAGCGGATTTATTTAGAAGTATAACATCATCCGCATAAAGCAAAGAGCTGACATTAACATCTCCAATTTTGATATCAGGTTTAATACCACATTCCTTCATAATGTGATCCATATAGATAATGAATAACAGAGGGGATAATGTACATCCTTGTCTCACACCAGATTTAACATTAAACCATCTTCCTGTACTTCCTTCAATTCTAACTGCTGACTCACAACTCAAATAAAGACTAAGTATTGCTTGATATAATGCCCCATTGACACCATATAACTGCAGCGTATTGAATAGCTTCTCTCTTGGCACCTTGTCATATGCCTTTTGCAGATCGACAAAACTTAAATACAGATCTTTGTTATATTCCCATGCTTTCTCGACTATTTGTCGTAAAGTGAAGATCTGATCCTGACAGCCTCTATTTGGCCTGAATCCAGCTTGTTCTTCACCAAGCTTTTCTTCCACAATTCTTCTCAACCGTTTCTCAAGTATACTTGCATAGATCTTGCCAGGAACACTTAGTAGGGAAATACCTCTGTAATTCTCACATTCAGTTTTATTTCCCTTTTTATATATAGGTACTATGAGAGCTCTACTCCAATCATCGGGAATTCGTCCCTCTGTCCAGGCTTTCTGAACTATGCAGTGCAGCCACTGTAAGACTCTTATACCACCATACTTCAGCATTTCTGGTCGAATATCATCTAGTCCTGCTGCCTTTCCACATTTCAAGCCTTTGATGGCTTCTTCTACTTCCAGTATGGATATGTATTCCTGACTGCATGCCTGGTCAGTGTTTTTTACCACTGTGCTGTCATCACTGCTTGTTTCATTTAGCAGTTTTTCAAAGTAATTACTCCATACTTCAAGGATATCTTTTTCTCCTGTTTTCATTTCACCTTTATCATCTCTAATTCCTTTTACAGCACTCTTTCCTCCATTCCTAAGCTTCTTCAACAACCTCCAGAATATTTTGCCACCTTCTTGATATTTATTTTCTATATTCTTGCCAAAGTCCTCCCATGACTTTTGTTTAGCTAGTTTTACACACTGTTTAGCTTTCTTACATTTGTCTCTGTATTCTGTAAGAGTAAAAGCTGACTTATTTGCCAGGAACTTTGATATGCTTTCTTCTTTTCCTTCACTACCTCTTTAACTTCCTGTGTCCACCAGGGAGTTCTGATTTTTTTATCCTTGCACACAACCTCACCACATGCCTCTCTGGCAGAATCAATCAATGTTTCCTTCAGAGTTTGCCACTGAATCTCCAAGGTTTGATTCCTGTTCTCAAACTCTTTCATTTTCTTTTCAATAATATTTCTGTATTTTAGTCTACAGTTCACATCTGAGAGCTGCTCAACTTTTATTCGCTTTAAAACTTTCTTACATGTTATTCTTTTCAATATGAAATTCAATTTTATCCTGCTCAAGACTAAATAGTGATCACTTCCAATTTCAAATCCTCTGTACACTCTGGTGTCCTGCACCAGGGAGAAAACATCACTATCAACAATAACATAGTCAATGAGACTTTTCTTATTCCTAGCCTCTTCTCTCCATGTGAATTTGTGCACATTTTTATGTTGGAACATGGTGTTAGTAATAACCAGTCCATGTCCTGAGCAGAAATCCAACAGATATTTGCCATTATTATTAGCTTTGCTCTTTTCTCCAAATTTTCCCAAAATATTTTTGTATGTCTCACAATCATTTCCTACTCTACTATTTAGATCCCCAACAAGGACCAACTTTTCCTTTTTCATTGTGTCAGTTGCTTTTTCTAAAGCCTCAAAAAATTCCTCCACTTCTACCTTAGTAGAACCTTCTGTGGGACCATAGGCACAAATAAGTCTCATTGTCCAGTTCCCCATTCTCATATTTGCCCACATTACTCTACTTGAGACTGACTGCCATTCAAGAAGATTAGCCTCGTATTTTGTGTTGAATACTATGGCTACTCCTTCTTTTCCTTGATTGTCATTGCCTGAATATAACATTTTGTATTTATTGCTCAGAAAGATCTCACCAGTTTTGATCTTTTTTGTTTCAGTCACCCCTATTATGTCGATCTGGTACTTATCTAATTCCTCAGCTAGCTCCATTTCTTTGCCATTCAGGCTTCTTACGTTGATAGTACCGATCTTTAACTCTGGTGATGTTGAGTTGGGGTTTGTTTTCGGATTTGTTCCAGTAGCTGACTTTTCGCTGTTCGCCCTGGTTCCCTGGCGAAAACAACGGGGGCCTTGTTTAACCGGGCGACGCCCCAGCCGGCATGAAATTTTGTCATGTTGTACCATCATTTTTTATTTTGGTTTAACCAATAAGAATACAATTTGGTCGGCTAAATCCCAAATTGCCAGCCCATCCTCGTTCGTTCAGTATCAAAGTAGATACCCAACAGGGTGCACCACGAGAAGGTGAGGATTGGACATTAGGTCAGAAGCCCTGGTCGGTTCTCCGCATTCCTTTAAAGGCTATGTGGAGGTCTCCTCTCAGTTATACAGCTTTGACCCACAACATTGTATATAAAATTTTGGATAGGGCTTTCCAGTAGTGTGTAACAACAAATATGTCTGTTAAATTGGTTTTCTCACTATTCTGTGAGTGAAAACTCTAGCTCTCTTACCTTTCTTAACTGCCCACAAACTTAGGTTCCATGAATGAGTGTCCCCCCCCCCCCCTTGTCTATTCCCTACCTTCCATATAATGAAAAATTTTATCAGTTGATAACCTATAGTCCTCTATAGTATAATTTCTCTTTCTCCTGTTTACCATATAGAGTATGTGTGCAGTTCACATACTCTCAGTCTGATCTGATAATCCCAAGATCATGTTTGTTACTCTTCTTTGCCTTCTTCCAACAGTGTCTTTATCCACTCTGAACCCAGGAGTCCAAATGGGTGTATACTTTAAAAGATGTGCAGATTTTCGGTCGTATCAAGGTCTTGTAAAGAGGCAAAATTACTTCCTTATCTTTACATGTCAAGGTACATTTTAACATTGCAATTATCCTCTGAGTTATATTTGCAATTTTAGCAATGTGACCTTTGAACTTTAGTTTCCTATCCACTATAACTCCAAGATCCCTAGCCTCATTAATTTCTTGTAACATAATTCCATCAATATAATATTCTGTTGGAAATCTCATCATACCAAAGTGCATAACTTTACACTTGTTAACACTGACTTGACAGCCATTATCATTTGCTTATGTTCAAGCTTATTCAGATCATTCTGTAAGTGTTGTATATCAGTGGCATTCCTGATTGCCCTGTCTATATAATAGAATAACATCTGAGTTGGACAAAGGAACTGGCTACACAGTGGTACTTCTGGATTTTGCTAAGGCTTTTGACAGGATACCCCATAGAACACTGTTACGCAAATTGGAGCAGATGGGAATGGATATTAAATTGGTGATATGGATAGGAGAATGGCTCAGGGAGAGATACCATAAGGTGGTGTATGGAGGAGCCGAGTCCAGAATGAGGCAGGTGACCAGTGGTGTGCCTCAGGGCTCTGTGCTTGGGCCAATGTTGTTTAATTTGTATATAAATGATATAGGAAACGGCTTAAAGGGAGATATTCAGTTGTTTGCTGATGATGCAAAGTTGTGTAGTGCAATAAAAAATCAAGCTGATGTTGAAAGTTTGCAGGAGGATTTAAATAAGCTGGTAAAATGGGCAAAAGAAAATGGATGTCAGTTCAATGTGGAAAAGTGTAAAGTCATGCATTTTGGGATTAAAAGATTACCAGCTGTGCACTACATCGATGGAAAGGTACTCCAAGAGATTGATGAGGCTAGGGACTTAGGGGTATTGGTAGATAGGGAGATGAAGTTCAGAAGACACATTGCTAAGGTGTCCAAGATTGCACATAGGATTACTTGGTTGTTGAGGAACACACTGACATCCAGAGATAAAGAGGTTATTATTCCCCTTTATAAAGCATTGATACTTCCACATTTGGATTACTGTGCTCAGGTCTGGTCACCTGGATTCCTTGGAGATGAGGAGGCTGTGGAGAGGGTTCAGAGAAGAGTGACCAAGTTGGTGAGTGATATAAAAAATGCTCCCTACATTGATAGATTGAGAGCTTGTGGATTGCAGAGATTGGTTGATAGGCGAAGAAGAGGGGATATGATAGAAACATTCAAATTACTAAAAGGTTTTTATAGGATTGATGCAGGGGAAATGTTTCAGCTGTGTGATAGTGATGGAAGAACAAGAGGTCCTCTCTGGAAATTAAAGAAGAGTGTGGTTAACAAAGGTGTCAGAACAAGGTTTTTTGCCTGGAGGGTGGTGAATGAGTGGAATTCATTGCCTGACTTAGTTGTGAGCTCTTCGTCTGTAAATGAACTCAAGAAGAGATATGACAGATATTGTTTTGCTAGTTTGGGTCTCCCGCGATGAGTCTACTGACTCCATGGAGATACCCGTAATAATAATAATAATCTTTGCATCATCAGCAAACAGTTAACAGGCATTTAATAGGATACCACATGAAAGGCTGTTGCATAAACTGGAGAATATGGGATTGGAATATAAACTCTTGACTGGTGCCAGGGGATGGTTGACACACAGATATCAAAAAGTGGTATACAGTGGGTGTGAATCTGCCAAATTTAAGATGACCAGTGGTGTTCCTCAGGGTTCAGTCCTTGGGCCATTATTGTTCACTCTATACATTAATGACATCAGGCAGGTTTAACATGATGTGCAATTGTTTGCTGATGATGCAAAGATAGCAGGTCAATCAGGGATGCTACTGATATTCAGCACTTACAAAATGATTTGAATTGGCTAGAAATTTGGGCAAAAGAAAATGGCTGTCAGTTTAATGTTAGTAAGTGTAAAGTTATGCACTTTGGCTTGATGAGATTTCCATCCACCTATTATATTAGCAGAGTTATGTTACAAGAAACTGAGGAAGGAAGCAAGGGATCTTGAAGTATTGGTGGATAGGAATTTGAAGTTCAAAGGTCGCATAGCAAAAGTTGCAAATACAACTCGGAGAATAATTGCAACGTTGAAGCGAAGCTTCAACATTGCAATAAGGATAAGGAAGTCATTTTTTCTCTTTATATGGCTTTGACAAGACCACATGGATTATTGTGCACATATTTGGTCTCCCAGATTCCAAGGGGATAAAAAAGCTGTGGATAGGGTGCAATGAAAAGTTACAAAGTTATAAAAAGTTATATCCGGGTTATGGGATTTAGATTATGAGGACAGATGCAAGTATGTGGATTACAGACTTTGGTTAACAGGAGAAAGAGGGGTGATATGTTAGAGTGTAACAAATGCTGTTTGTAATAACTTATTTTATTCTTATTTTACTAATTAGCAGTGTGCACTTTTACTCCCGTAACCTTCCTTACTTATTCTACTGCGTACTATGTTTATCCACCTTCCATATTTACTAGTCATATGCCTATGAACACTGGAAAATTTATTTGTAAGACTGCACCATCCAGTATATCAATATTTGGCATAAGACTCAATAAAACGTCCAGTAGATCTCTCTTACTAGCGTAAATTCCTTCAACAAAGTTTACATAAACAGCGTGGTTCTTAAGTAATTAAACTGCGCTTTTAATGCCTTAATTGTTTTCCCACTCACAAGTCCAATTATTTTTAGAAATAGTGCATTGTAAGATAAAGGATCAGGCAGCACTCTTTTAACAAATAATTAAAACACATTTATTTACATTAATATAAAATATACATGAATCGAATGACAGGGAGATTGCTTTCTCTACCCATCAAAAAAATCTTTAGCATAAAATTAGAACCCTTTTACTTCAACACTAAATAATCTCTTTAGCTCAAAAACTTATTTAATCTCTGCTTACAAATTCAACTTATTAAACTTCTAGTTTACTCACAAAGAGGTTAGTTAACTCTCTGCTAAGTTATTTTTACAAATTTCATATCAACTTCTAACATGCCAATTGACTCTCTTATGGACACTTCTTATAACTATTAAACTAATTCTTAACAGTTCATATATAACATATCTCCTGGATTATAAGAGAAAATGTACAAAAAGAATGGAACTTACAGAGGCTGTGTTGCACATTCAGTCAAGACTCGTACACTGAAGTCTTTCTGGCATTTCTTTCATCTGGAGTTTTAGGCTTCCTTCAGAAGTGTCTTGCTTCAGCGGTATCATGTCAGGATATTGGCGGGCTTTTGGACTGCAATTTGCGGTACTTGAATAGCACATGTAAGAGGTTTCAGCATGCAGGCAAATTCTCCTCTGGAGCCTACTTTGGGAACTTGTGTGTCTAACTGCCACTGACTGGCTCTGGCTCTCTCTTCGGTAACAATGCTTCACCTTGCTCTCTCAGCAACTGGATCTTGGCTCTCCTCTCTTGGCAACTGTATCTCGGCTCTCCTCTGTCGGCAACTGGACCTGGACACTCCTCTCTCTGCAACTGGACCTGGACTGTCCTCTTAGTAACTGGGGCCTTGCCTCTCCTCTTTCTCTGCTGCCACTGCTCTGGTTCCGACTGCCTCTCCTCTGCCGACGACTGGAAGCTCCTTATGCCCGGCTCAGTCCCCTTTTGTTTTGCAATCTCGGGTCCTTGCACTAAGGGTAGTAAACCCTGAAGAATTCGGCTTGACTCTTTCATCTTCTTTTAAGTTCAATCCGCTCTTTGTTCTCCTTCAAGCACTCACCTTTTTTTTTTTTTATCTTGCCAGTCAGCAGAACCTTGTCTGAACCTAGCGGCACTCTTAGATACTAACTTTAAAGGTGTTATGCGCAGAGCTCTCAAACAACTTTCTCCTACACATAACTGTAAACAACTTTCTCATGCTCTTATATAGAGCTATATATAAAGTTCCGGTGGCAAAGCATTGCCTTTGTTTTTGACATTAAAACAGTAAATACAGTCACTTCCCATAGGGTTAACTACATTAATATTTAGCAAAATATACATAGAAACAAACAAGGTTATTTGCAGTTCTCGTGAGACTTGACTTCTGTAAAATCGATATAAAGTGCTTTGGTATTTTTAAGCTATATCGAATTTTACAAGAAGTCTGTAAACTTTTGAATATGTGTTATAGGATATCAATCTGATGAAAATTTTCATTATATGGAAAGTGGGGAGAGAACATGAGGGCATCTATGGAAGTTAAGTTCATTCGCAGTCAAGAAATGGGTAAGAGCTAGTTTTTTCTCTCACAAAGCAGTGAGTGAGTGGAATTATTTGCCTTTAGGGGTAGTGAGTGCATCTAGTCTGAATGAATTTAAGGGAACGTATTACAGCTGGTTTGAGGTGATTTATAGCCTTCCTCGATGAGACCTTGACTCCCTGGAGGTCTCAGATAATAATAATAATAATAATCTCCTGTCAGTTCTTTCCCAGTATCATTAATGTATAGATTTTAACAACAGTGATCCATGGACTGATCCCTGGATTAACATCACTGGTCATGTGATGTGAATCTGGTAGATTCACAATCACTTTTTGATAATATCCATCAGCCACCCATTTATCCAAGTCAGAAGTTTATATTCCGATCCAATATTCACCAGTTTATGCAACAGCCTTCCATGTGGTATCATAGATCATATTCAGTCAATAAGCCTGCTGATTGAAAAATGCAATGAATACAAGTTTCCTCTTCATATAGCCTTCATAGATTTTAAAATAGCTTTTGATTGCATAAAAACATCATCAATAATATAAAACCTTAGAGATTATGCACTGAAAAGCAATTTATTGGCATAATAAAATATATTTGTTAAAATGCTACAGCAAATATCATTTTCAATGAAATAAGCAAAAAATTTCACATAAATCAAGGAATAAGGCAAGGAGACGCCATTTATCCCCAAGACCTCACATTAACAATGATTATTATTATTCGTGACACCTCCAAGGAGTCCGAAGACTCATCGCGGGAGGACACCCATTGTACAACTCTCCGTCTCCACCACTACACCAAACCTCTACTACCAATCATTTACATCAGCACCATCTACTTCCCACCACCACTGCAGCTAGTATTTTTGTCTGTAAATTGCGTGTGTTCTGAAAGGCTGATTTGTCTGTATGCAGGATGAAAAACCCAATTTTTCGGGAGAAAAAACCCTGTTGCCTCCGTATGAGATCGGCTAACTCACCTTCGATTGAAAAAGTTCAGAATGGTTCAATAAAGGAGTCATATTAATGGAACTAAATTAAACAGCATAAGATTTGCTGATGATATTCATATTATTGCAAACAGTATGAAAAATTTAAAAGATATTATAGAAGATTAAGAACTAAATCACTAGAAATTGGATTAGACATTAATTCTGAGAAAACCAAAATAATGACAAACCGAAAAGGACATGATGAAAGACACAGCATTATAAGGTAAACAATAAAGAAATTGAAATAGTAGATGAGACTTAGGAAAATTGTTAACATTGAAGAAACAAGGAGTCATAGAAGAAGTGAAAAGAAGAATAGGAATGGGATGATCAGCTTTCGGAAAATTGAAGAGATTTTTTAAACAGTAAAATAAAACCTGAGAACAGTGCAAGACTGTTCAACCAATGTGTGTTGGCTGTTATGATGTATGGAGCAGAAACCTTGCCAATCAAAAAGGAAATAATAGATAAAATGCAAAACAACAGAAAGAAGAATGGAAAGATGTCTACTAAACATCAGACTCAAAGATAAAATCAAAAATTAAGAAATGAAAGCTGAAACAAAATTTTTAGATATTGGAGAAAACATACTTTGAAAGAAATGGAAATGAGCAGGACACATTGCAAGACTCAAGGATAGTAGATGGACAAAGGTTTTACTGGAGTGGCAGCCATATGAAGGTAAAAGATCTGTGAAAGAAGATGGTCAGATGATATAAGGAAAAACAACTAGAATTCCCTGGCATCAACAAGCTCAGGATATAAACAGATGGAGAGAATTGGGGACACCTATAGCTAGAAGTGGCTATAAAAAGGGCTAAAAGAAAGAAATAGTTTATATTCCAATCCCATATTCTCCAGTATATGCAACAGCCTTTCATGTGGTATCTTATCAAATGCCTTAGCAAAGTCTCACAGTATCATAGTGTATCCATTCCCTTTATCCAAATCAAGCATAACGTTATTATAAAATATGAGCAGATTGCTAAAACATGACCTCCATTTAGTAAACTCATCTGTTCTTAGCAAAATATAGCTTGTCTGTCACCCCATTTCTGTATTCAAGTTCTTATCAACCTCTCTAAAATCTGCACCACCACCACTCCAGAGATATGGTAGGTCAGTAGTTAGACATATTTGTCTTTTGCACCCTTCTCCAATGGAACTGTTATACATTCTTTCCATTCTGTGATATCTTTCCAGAGCTGAGACTCAAGTTATATAAACATGACAAAAGCCAAGCCATTTTGGCTGAACATTCTTTCAGCACACACATTCTGATATCTCATCTGGCCTTATTGCTGAAATGATATTCAGGTTAAGCAACAGTTCTTGAACCTCATTCTTATGCACCTATATCTCTTCATCCAGTATAGTGGTAGCATTGTGTACCATGTTGCATACACCTGGATGATAGAACTTAGCAATGTAAGCACTCATTAGTTGAGCAATCCCATGTGATTCTGACATAGGATGCCATCACGGTCATCCCCCCCCCCCCCACTCCAGTTTAGCTTCCCATACAATACTCATAACTTTTCTGGCCTGTGCTTTATATAGCTCATAACTCCTCTCACTCTTATTTTCATGTTCTTTTTTTCATTGTCTTCTTCTTATGGACCTCTTGTTTAATAAGATTACACATTCATTTCACTTCCATTCTATTTATTCTTTGAATTCTACTGACACATTCAGATACTGCATCGTTTAAGCATCTTTTCAAAGCTTCCTGTGCACTGCTGATATTCTTCCCATTCAATGACTGATACCATGAAACCAAAGATAGTATTCTCCTGAGTTTGTCATAATTTACAGAATGTTCCAATTGTAACCTGTGCTAATTGGAACATTCACATAGTTAGCTACTTCCCAGGACAGTATGGCATGATCACTGTCATCAACTGGTGGCAAAACAGTTGCATTTTTAACTGAGACCCCTTTCTGATTCTTAATTTTTTATATAGTTGCAATTTTGATGCTATGATCAAATCTAACTTTGACCTCCATTGTCTTCTTTCATATACTGCTTGAGAAAGTTCTTGTAACAAGTTACTTTACTTTATTCTACTTTATTCTACTTTCTTCCAGGATAAGACATTTGTCTGTTCTAGCTTCTCTGGTCTTTGAATCTTGCAGCTGGTCTCCCTCTCTTTTTCCATTTGGTCTCTATTTATTCATCTCTTTTCATAGCCAATATCTTTCCATCCTAAATAGATTTTTTTTTCCCATTTCTCTCTCTCTATGTTCCTTGATCTTTTCATTTATGTTGTGCATATCTAATTCTCTTCTGATGTCTGTATTTTTTATTTTTATATAGTCCAATTTTGTGCATCCTTTAATTGCTCCTAAACATCTAATTTCTGCAGCTTGTATTTTACTATGAGCTTTCTTTTTAACAGTCCATGTTTCCAAACCATATAATATAGTGGGAGTGGTCATTACTTTATAGAATTTTAGTGAAGTTTTTCTTAATTTTTTATTCAGTGTCCTTTTGTTCCACAGATTTTTTAAAATATCTTTATTTTTTCATTTACTTTTGGCTATGTTGTTATTCAGCATAAAGAATTAAACTGTACCACCTGTTCTATTATTTTATTTTCTATGACTATTTTTGATCTAATATGATCTCAGCCTTTGTTTTCTTTTTGTGAAATTTTTAAATTGTATTGTTGGCTTATTTTGTTTAATTCATAAATTAAGTTTTAAAGGTCATCTTCAATTGTCTTGTAATATAATTTGATCATCTGCATACAGCATTGTATTGATAACAATTCTTCTAGTTAACTGGATGCTTTCTTTTATTGTTGTTATCCATATTTTAATAACAATCTGATCAGTATGCTGCATATATTGAATAGAGCTGGTGATAAGCTACATCCATGTCTAACACCTAAGTTTTAAAAGAGGTAAACCGTGAGTAGACATATTGGTACACAATAAATAACGGAAAAAACTCACGTAGAAAGATTATTTATTAGTATAATTTTCGCCTGTGTGTCACACAGGCGAAAATTATACTAATAAATAATCTTTCTACGTGAGTTTTTTTCCGTTATTTATTGTGTACCGATATGTCTAACACCTTGATTAATTTCAATCTCTTCTGCTAATTTATTACCTTATTACCTAACTGTAATTGTATTTTTGTATCTTTATATAAACTTTATGTACATAATGGATATCTTTGTTTTTTCATTATATTACATAATTTTCTCTGTGTATTTTATCAGTAATTTGTTCTGTCATATAAATATTGTTTATACGTGATCCTCATTGTCTGAAACCATTTTGTTCTTTTGAGAGTAGATTGCTTGTAATATTTTTAAGTCTTTTATTTAGTTTCTGATTAACATCCCAACCTGCCATGACGTCTATAGACGTCCAGCTAAATCTGGATAGGATTCTGTAACACCTATTGAATAACATAGATAATAAGTACAATTTGGTCTCACTGTTTCATCCACCTCGGCTGGTAGGGAGGTTAATAATGATTTAGTTTCTGATTAGTAATGATATAATCAATTATTATTACTTTACGGGCACCTCCAGTGATGAGTCTTCAGGCTCATCGATGGAGACCCAATTTATCCACACAATCTCTCATACCTCTCCTTGAACCTATTAACAGAAAAGTACTCACAACTGACTCTAAACAATAAATTACATGATAACCACAGTAGTTAACTTTAATGCAAAATGAAAGTACAGATATTTCGTACTGAAAGTAACAGTACATCATCAGTGTGTAGAAACGAGCAAATCATAGAAACAGGAATTATATTGAATACATGAAACCTCAGAAGTCTGCTCTGGCACAACATAGTATTGACGCTAAACACAGTATCCAGTGGAATGAAGCTCGTCTTCTCCATAGAAGCAGGTTTAAATATGAACACCTTTTCAAAGAAAGTTGCGAAGCCCTTTTACATTGGCCAAATCTGAATTGGAACGATTCCCCCCCCCCACCAAAAAAAAATTATGAGATTCTTATTTTATGTAACCATCAAAAATAGTTTTTAATAATATTATTTTCTAGCCCTCAGCAGCGATTCTTAATTGGTAAACTACTGACTATTGTATGTACCTTGTATTCCCATTTCTTTGATTTGCTTGTTTCTATGCACCGATGATGTACTGTTATTTTCAGTACGAAATATCTGTACTGAAATATCCATCATTAAAGTTAATTACTTTGGTTATTGTGTAATTTATTGTTTATAATCATGCCACAGGTACCTTTAAAGATTAGTCTGGCAACCCATTCCACTCATTCATCACTCTCCAAGCAAAAAAAAATCTAGACCTCACACCCCTACTAACCACACCTTTATGCAACTTCCAGGTATGACCCCTTGTTCTATTCCCTCTAGCCAAGTGCTGGAACATTTCTCCTACAACTTAAACGTTTCTACCATATCCCCTCTTTTTCTCTTATCAACTAACTTTTTTGCAGTTGATAAGTTTCTCTTATCAACTGCAGTCCACACACCCTCAATTCAATCCATCCTCATAGAGAACATTCCACAGACCACTCGCTTCCGAATCCCCTCCACTGCTTCATCCCCAAGAAATCCAGGGGACCAGACTTGAGCACAGTAATCCAGATGTGGGCCTATCAAGGACTTATAAAGAGAAATAACAACTTCCTTATCTCTACTTGTTAATTTGTACTTCAATAGCCAAGTAATCTTATAGGCTACCTTAGCAATATATCCTCTTAACTTTAACTCTCTGTCTACCACCACCCTAAATCAATAATTTCATCTATTTCCTCGCGTAGAGTGCCATCAATGTGATATACAGCTTATAATCTATTTATCCCAAAATGCGTAACTTTACATGTCTCGACATTAAACTGACATCCATTAACTTTTGCCCATACTGATGGCCTATTTAAATCATTTTTCCTTCCTTATATTCTTTATGTATCTGTCTTTAAAATATCAATAATGCCCTAAAAATTGAGTAAAAGAGCCAGTGACATCATAAAATGGGTACACCTAAAGAAAAATAGGCAAAATATCCATAAAAATTAATATTAGATTAAAGGAGTAACATGGAAAATTTTCCAGAAATAATATCTAATTAAATTGTCCTGCAATCTCATATTCCACATCGCCTTGATTAACTGTTACTCTACCTAATTTCACATCATCAGCAAACAACTGAATATTTCTTAGCCATTTCCTTTATCCAACTGAGCTGTTACTCTATTATGAAAAGTCGATAATTCTTGTAGATAGTGTCATACGTTGGTAACACGTGACTGTTAAATTATTTAAGGGATTTACAACGTATACTGGAATAATTAAAAGAAACTTTAATAAATACTGCCTATATTTCGGCAATGTCACATTGCCATCTTCATGGGAACATACAACTATGACATGTGCACGCAGGCACTACAAAAAGCAGAAGAGAGAAAACTACTGTTGTTCCTAGAGTCCTAAAGGTGCCTCCTAGCAGGCTATATTGGGTTGTCTTGGCTGTTGGGCTGACATTCTCAAGATGCAAGCTTCCCAAATTTTCGGCAGTCTCATGCACCCAAATTTGTTGTGGTTTGGAAAGTATTTTAGAACTGAGGCTGATTCCATGAACAATCTCATCATCATCATCATCATCATCATCAAATTCCTGCCATGTACCCTCAATGGGTGTGCAGGATATGACAGTACTACATGAAAAAATTACATCATTACTAACTTCCTATCTACAATTTTCCTCCAAATCAGTCTGTTACTTGTCAAGACTCCAACATTATCAGATCTTATATTTCTATCGTCTAAGGCACTTTGTATCGTATCAATCCACCTATATCTTGGTCTTCCTCTGGGTCGTTTTCCTGCCAACCTGGCAGAGAACACTTGTTTTGCTAATCTTTCCTCTCCCATTCTATTTAAGTGACCATACCATCTGAGATTAGCTCTGCTAATGCATTCCTGGATGCTGACAATGTCAAGTTCTTTCCTAATATCCTCATTTTTAATATGATATTGCCATTGATGCCATCTGTTCACGCCTCTAATCTTTCTCAGGACTCTCATATCTGCGGTCTCTAGTCTTTGGTCAAGTGTTTTACTTCTGACCCAGCTCTCAGATCCATAAGTTAAAATTGGTTTGAACACAGTCTTGTATACAGCTAATTTAGTGTTCCGACTAATTTCTTTCTTATTCCATATGAATTTATTCAATTGACTTCCCACGATACCAGCTTTGCTGATTCTGTTGTCTATTTCTATATTTAGTTTACCATCTTCAGTAAAAATTGTGCCTAAGTAGCTGAAATGTTTAACTTGTTCCACAGGTTCTCCATTCACAACACAGTTGACATTTTCAATGATTCTGCCTATTTTCATTGTCTTTGTCTTTTTATTGCTGACCTTCATACCATATCTATTACAACAGCTATTCAATTTAGTCAGAGAATCTTGCAGACTTGTAGCAGATTTATTTAGAAGTATAACATCATCCGCATAAAGCAAAGAGCTGACATTACCATCTCCAATTTTGATATCAGGTTTAATACCACATTCCTTCATAATGTGATCCATATAGATAATGAATAACAGAGGGGACAATGTACATCCTTGTCTCACACCAGATTTAACATTGAACCATCTTCCTGTACTTCCTTCGATTCTAACTGCTGACTCACAACTCAAATAAAGACTAAGTATTGCTTGATATAATGCCCCATTGACACCATATAACTGCAGCGTATTGAATAGCTTCTCTCTTGACACCTTGTCATATGCCTTTTCCAAATCGACAAAACTTAAATACAGATCTTTGTTATATTCCCATGCTTTCTCGACTATTTGTCGTAAAGTGAAGATCTGATCCTGACAGCCTCTATTTGGCCTGAATCCAGCTTGTTCTTCACCAAGCTTTTCTTCCACAATTCTTCTCAACTGTTTCTCAAGTATACTTGCATAGATCTTGCCAGGAACACTCAGTAGGGAAATACCTCTGTAATTCTCACATTCAGTTTTATTTCCCTTTTTATATATGGGTACTATGAGAGCTCTACTCCAATCATCGGGAATTCGTCCCTCTGTCCAGGCTTTCTGAACTATGCAGTGCAGCCACTGTAAGACTCTTATACCCACCATACTTCAGCATTTCTGGTCGAATATCATCTACTCCTGCTGCCTTTCCACATTTCAAGCCTTTGATGGCTTTTTCTACTTCAAGTATGGATATGTATTCCTGACTGCATGCCTGTTCAGTGTTTTTTATCACTGTGCTGTCATCACTGCTTGTTTCATTTAGCAGTTTTTCAAAGTAATTACTCCATACTTCAAGAATATCTTTTTCTCCTGTTTTGATTTCACCTTTATCATCTCTAATTCCTTTTACAGCACTCTTTCCTCCATTCCTAAGCTTCTTCAACAACCTCCAGAATATTTTGCCACCTTCTTGATATTTATTTTCTATATTCTTGCCAAAGTCCTTCCATGACTTTTGTTTAGCTAGTTTTACACACTGTTTAGCTTTCTTACATTTGTCTCTGTATTCTCTAAGAGCACAAGCTGACTTATTTGCCAGGAACTTTTGATATGCTTTCTTCTTTTCCTTCACTGCCTCTTTAACTTCCTGTGTCCACCAGGTAGTTCTGATTTTTTTATCTTTGCACACAACCTCACCACATGCCTCTCTGGCAGAATCAATCAATGTTTCCTTTAGAGTTTGCCACTGAATCTCCAAGGTTTGATTCCTGTTCTCAAACTCTTTCGTTTTCTTTTCAATAATATTTCTGTATTTTAGTCTACAGTTCACATCTGAGAGCTGCTCAACTTTTATTCGCTTTAAAACTTTCTTACATGTTATTCTTTTCAATATGAAATTCAATTTTATCCTGCTCAAGACTAAATAGTGATCACTTCCAATTTCAAATCCTCTGTACACTCTGGTGTCCTGCACCAGGGAGAAAACATCACTATCAACAATAACATAGTCAATGAGACTTTTCTTATTCCTAGCCTCTTCTCTCCATGTGAATTTGTGCACATTTTTATGTTGGAACATGGTGTTAGTAATAACCAGTCCATGTCCTGAGCAGAAATCCAACAGTTATTTGCCATTATTATTAGCTTTGCTCTTTTCTCCAAATTTTCCCAAAATATTTTTGTATGTCTCACAATCATTTCCTACTCTACTATTTAGATCCCCAACAAGGACCAACTTTTCCTTTTTCATTGTGTCAGTTGCTTTTTCTAAAGCCTCAAAAAATTCCTCCACTTCTACCTTAGTAGAACCTTCTGTGGGACCATAGGCACAAATAAGTCTCATTGTCCAGTTCCCCATTCTCATATTTGCCCACATTACTCTACTTGAGACTGACTGCCATTCAAGAAGATTAGCCTCGTATTTTGTGTTGAATACTATGGCTACTCCTTCTTTTCCTTGATTGTTATTGCCTGAATATAACATTTTGTATTTATTGCTCAGAAAGATCTCACCAGTTTTGGTCTTTTTTGTTTCAGTCACCCCTATTATGTCGATCTGGTACTTATCTAATTCCTCAGCTAGCTCCATTTCTTTGCCATTCAGGCTTCTTACGTTGATAGTACCGATCTTTAACTCTGGTGATGTTAAGTTGGGGTTTGTTTTCAGATTTGTTCCAGTAGCTGACTTTTCGCTGGCGAAAACAACGGGGGCCTTGTTTAACCGGGCGACGCCCCAGCCGGCATGAAATTTTGTCATGTTGTACCATCATTTTTTATTTTGGTTTAACTAATAAGAATACAATTTGGTCGGCTAAATCCCAAATTGCCAGCCCATCCTCGCTAGTTCAGTATCAAAGTAGATACCCAACAGGGTGCACCACGAGAAGGTGAGGATTGGACATTAGGTCAGAAGCCCTGGTCGGTTCTCCGCATTCCTTTAAAGGCTATGTGGAGGTCTCCTCTCAGTTATACAGCTTTGACCCTTAAGCACCCCCATGAACAATCTTTCATATTTAAATTTTCTGCTGTGTATTAACGTGACTTTCTTCCAACGTATTCTGTGGCGAGTATCCAGAGCATGGTCTGCAAGCCCAGAGTGTCTGTACTGGTGAAACTGGATGTAGTCTTTGTGTTCCAAAATCCTGACATTTGCTGTCCTGCCTGTTTGGCCAAAGTAGGACAATTTACAGCTGCAAGGGACCTGGTAACACCCAGGTAGGTCTAGGCGAAGTGGTTGGTCTTTGGTGGAGCAGATAAGGGATGATAATTTTTATATGGTTTGTAAAAAGAAGTCAGGTCATATTTTTTTAAGATTTTGATTAACTTTTCAGAGGTGCCCCGGATATAGGGAATGGTGATGGATTTATTGTAATCTTTGTTATGAAGGGGGGGGGGGTTAACTGGTTTTAATATTTTTTGGATATTTTGGGGGTCGTAGCCATTGGCTAAGAATGTGTTAAAGATGTGGTTTAGTTCAGTGGTTAGGGCATTGTCATCTGAACAGATTAATTTTGCCCCATTATATAGTGTTTTTATAACTCCATATTGTTTTGAGGGTGGGGGGGGGATTGCTTGTGAATGTATCTGCCTGTATGCATGGATTTTCTGTAAACAGAGAAAACCAGGGATCCATCAGGCTTGCAAGTGATTAGAGTGTCTAGGAAAGGGAGTCTGTTGTTTTCCTCTATTTCCAAGGTGAACTGGGTTCTGGGGTGTTGGTTGTTTAAGTATCCAAAGGAGAATATAACGCTCTATAAGAAATTAAGAAAAACAAAGAAATAGTAATCACCAAAACAGATAAGGGAAATGCCATTGTGGTTCTCAACCAAACCTACTACACAGGTAAGTTTAATGCTTTATTGTTAGATTGGGCTACCTACCTCCCTATTGAGTATAATCCCACCAGCTCCAAAATTAGAACACTCCAAAGGCTCCTTAAGAATGTCACTTCTTGGCCTGTGGAAGTTACCAACAAACTAAAACCTTTTAACTCTAGACCTCCCCCCCCTTCCCCGGAATATATGGACTAAAATACATAAACAAAATGTGCCATTTACGTCCCATAGTGGATGGCATTGATTCCCCCCACATACAAATTAGCCAAACATTTAGCCAAAGCGCTCACACACTAGATTAGTAACACACCATCACACATAAAAAAACTCAGCCCACTTTAAAGCCAGTATAGAAAACCTCTCACTCCAACATACTGACATAATGGTCAGCTTTGACGTCTCCTCCATATTCACAAATGTCCCACTCATGGAAACCTTAGAGCTCATCCAAGCCAAATTTCCTCCCGAAATCCCAGCCCTATTTCAGTTCACAATGAACTCAGGCTATTACGTTTGATAAGGAAAATTCTACAAACAGATAGAGGGGACAGCCATTGGTTCACCACTCTCCCCACTGCTGGCCAACTTCTTTATGGAGACTTTTGAAGAGAAAGCCTTAAACTCAGCCCCACAGAAATGCACTATTTGGCTTTGCTACATTTATGATGTGTTTGCTATTTGACCACATGGCTCAGATATACTCCACTCCTTCTTAACACACACTTAAAGAACCAACACCACAGAATCCAGTTCACCTAGGAAAAAGAGGAAAACAACAGTCTCCCTTTCCTAGACACTCTAATCACTCGCAAGCCTGACGGATCCCTGGTTTTCTCTGTTTACAGAAAACCCACCCATACAGGCAGATACATTCACCAGCATTTCCCCCCCACACACACACACAACAATATCGGGTTATAAAAACACTATATAACAATTAAAATTAATCTGTTCGGATGACAGTACCCTAACCACACTTTCTTAGCCAATGGCTGCAATCCCAAAAAAATCCAAAAAATATTAAAACCAGTTAACCACAACTCCTCTCACCATGCGCTATATCCGGAGCACCTCTGAAAAGTTAACCAAAATCTTAAAAAAATATGACCTGACTTCTTGTTTCAAACCATATAAAAAATTAACATCCCTTTTCCGCTCCATTAAAGCCCAACCACTTCCCCTAGATCTACCTGGGGTGTATCAGTTCCCTTGCTGCTGTAAACTGTCCTACTTTGGCCAAACAGACATGACAGCAAATGTCAGGATTTTGGAACACAAAGACTACATCCAGTTTCACCAGTACAACACTCTTGCCTCCATTTCTAAGCTTCTTCAACAACCTCCAGAATATCTTACCGCTTTCTTGATATTTATTTTCTATGTTCTTGCAAAAGTCCTCCCATGACTTTTGTTTAGCTAGTTTTACACAGTGTTTCGCTTTCTTACATTCGTCTCTGTATTCTCTAAGAGCAGAGGCTGACTTATTTGCCAGGAACTTTTGATATGCTTTCTTCTTTTCCTTCACTGCCTCTTTAACTTCCTGTGTCCACCAGGGAGTTCTGATTTTTCTATCCTTGCAGACAACCTCACCACATGCCTCTCTGGCTGAATCAATCAGGGTTTTCTTCAAGGCTTGCAACTGAATCTCCAAGGTTTGGTTCCTGTTCTCAAACTCTTTCATTCTTTTTCCAATAATCTTTGTGTATTTTAGTCTACAGTTCACATCTGAGAGCTGCTCAACTTTTATTCGCTTTAAAACTTTCTTACATATTATTCTTTTCAATATGAAATTCAATTTTATCCTGCTCAAGACTAAATAGTGATCGCTTCCAATTTCAAATCCTCTGTACACTCTGGTGTTCTGCACCAGGGAGAAAACATCACTATCAACAATAACATAGTCAATGAGACTTTTCTTATTCCTTGCCTCTTCTCTCCATGTGAATTTGTGCACATTTTTATGTTGGAACATGGTGTTAGTAATAACCAGTCCATGTCTTGAGCAGAAATGCAACAGGTATTTGCCGTTATTATTAGCTTTGCTCTTTTCTCCAAATTTTCCCAAAATATTTTTGTATATCTCACAATCATTTCCTACTCTGCTATTTAGATCCCCAACAAGGACCAACTTTTCCTTTTTCATTGTGTCAGTTACTTTTTCTAAAGCATCAAAAAATTCCTTCACTTCTACCTTAGTAGAACCTTCTGTGGGACCATAGGCACAAATAAGTCTCATTGTCCAATTCCCCATTCTGATATTTGTCCACATCACTCTACTTGAGACTGCCTGCCATTCAAGAAGATTAGCCTCATATTTTGTGTTAAATACTATGGCTACTCCTTCTTTTCCTTGATTGTCATTTCCTGAATATAACATTTTGTATTTTTTGCTCAGAAAGATCTCACCAGTTTTTGTCTTTTTTGTTTCAGTCACCCTTATGTCAATCTGGTACTTATCTAATTCTTCAGCTAGCTCCATTTCTTTGCCATTCAGGCTTCTTATGTTGATAGTACCAATCTTTAACTTTGGTGATGTTGAGTTGGGGTGTACTTTAAGATTTGTTCTAGTAGCTGACTTTTCACTGTTTGCCCTGGTTCCCTGGCAAAAACAACAGGGGCCTTGTTTAACCGGGCCATGCCCTAGCCGGTATGAAATTTTGTCATGTTGTACCATCATTTTCTATATTGGTTTAAGCCAATAAGAATATAATTTGGTCGGCTAAATCCCAAATTGCCAGCCCATCCTCGTTTGTTCAGTATCCAGGTAGATACCCAACAGGGTGCACCACGAGAAGGTGAGGATTGGACATTAGGTCAAGAAGCTCTGGTCGGTTCTCCGCATTCCTTTAAAGGCTATGTTGAGGTCTCCTCTCAGTTATACAGCTTTGACCCTTAAGCATCCCACTTAAATAATTTAATAGTCAAAAAGTCAGTAAATTACTAAAGCATGAACAACTCTTCACAAAGCCATGTTGACCCTCATACATGTCATATTTTTATCTACCCATTCTTGAATTATCTTTTCTACCAATTTTTCTAGTACTTTTACCACCATGCCTAGGATACCGATTGCTCTATAATTTGCTACTGTAGTCATTAGAACCTCCCTTATGCAAAGAAATTATTTTGTCCTCTTTCTACTCCCTTGGAACCCTACCAGTGCTGACACGTAAATTAAAGAGCCTAGTCAAAGGCATGCCAGTTCTCTTGCTAATTCTCACAGAACCCTAGCTGATATTCCATCTAATCCCACAGCTGTATTTTCATTGAGATTCTGCAGTAGCCTAGGAAACTCCAATTCATCTACCTCTGTTTCCACATTTGTATCTGTCACATAGATTAAAGCTGTAACCTTACTAGGATGATATATCTTTGCAAAGTGGTCACTCAGTAACTCAACTATTTTATTCTCTTCTGTCTCCTCATGACCATCATCACTCATTAAGGTTAATCTTCCATAGTCGTTCTTCCTCTTACTTGCAACATAATGAAAAAACTCTTGGCCTGCTCGGCTAGATTCTTCTCATAATATGATTTTGCCTTCCTTACCATGCTGGTCCTCTTTCTTGCCTGAGCTTTGTACTGTTCATGAGTTTGCTGGTCACATTTCTCTTTATATACTCTCCACAGTATTTTCTTCTTCTGCAGCTCATGTTTAATGATATTACTCATCCATTCAACTCCTACCCAGTTAACCTTCTTTACCCTAGGTATACAATTTAATACTGCTTCCTCTAGATTAGGGGTTCTCAATGTGGTGTATGCATTGAACCTTGATAGTACATGGTAAAATTTTTGGAGTATACCATGAGCGCTCAAAAGTTGATAGATCTAGTAACAAAGTCACTAAGTTGGCAAAACTGATACTGATTATTTTCTGAGAACTGAGTGATGAAGCGTGGTGCTGTAGTTCATGTTTATACACACTTGTCAATCCTCCCTCCCCTTCCCACCTGAGAAACAATATGAGCTGAACCTACCTGAACAGCTGATTGCCCAGTCAAAACATCCATTCTAATGAGTGAGTGTGCTTTCTTAGTACTCTATGTATTTGTTGTGATTTATTTTACCTTGCTGTGCTTAAAGTTATTTTTAGCCTTCAGTTTACTGAGAAGTTAAATGAACGTGTTTCTAAAGTGCCTTGAAACATTGATAAATGGATAATTAGGAAGACAAGTAACATGGAGCCAGAGCCAATTGCTTCTACATGCTTTTATCACTTGATTGTTTAACATCATCATCATCATCCCATATGAGTAAAGAGGTGGATTCAGCAATAACTTAAAGAACGTTAAATGTTAAACAATCAAGTGATAAAAAAACGTAACTATCACGAATCATATTTACATTTTGGCTTTACGTGGACAGGAAAGTTAGTGGAACCAAATCCACAATGTGTTGTTTCCTCTGAAGTCCTGTCACAAAATTCTATGAAACAGTCTCTTTTACAACGACATTTTGAAACAAAACATAAGCATTTAAAAATTGAGCCCTTAAGCTGTTTTGAACATCTTTTGGAAGACTTCAGCAGTAGAAAACTTGTAATTAAGCATTTTTTTGGTGTAGAAGAAAATGAAAGTGCACTTAAAACATCTTGCAAAGTATGCCTTCAAATTCTCAGTGGCAGAAAGGCTCACACACTAGGCGAGTCACTCATTCTTCCAGCAATGGAAGAAATAGCTTCTTGTATGTTTGGTCAAAAAGAAGCAAACCTTGTCAGAACCATTCCTTTGTCAAATGACACAGTTTCCAGGAAAATTAAAGATATGGCCTGTAATATTAAGGACAAACACATAGTGTGGCCCTTGGTTTGCAATACAAGTGGAAGAGTCTTCAGACGTAGAAAAACAAATAATTAAGCTAGCTGGGCTAGCTTAATTACTTGTTTTTGTGCATAGAAAATTCTAGGATGCAATATTTGAAGATATTTTATTTTGTAAGCCTCTCAAAACTTCTACTATGGGTAAGGATATTTTTAATATGATTGATTCATTTTGTTGCCGAAAACAAACCTTAAATGGAAAAATTGTATTTCTTTATGTACTGATGGAACAAAAGCAGTAAATGGTTATATCACAAGACTAACAGGTCTTATAAAACAAGTTGCATTAGAATGTAAGTTTACTCATTGTTGTCTTCACCATGAAGACAACGATGAGTAAATGAGTAAATAGTAACTGGTAGCTAAATTTCTCCCTGATGATTTAAAAAGAGTTCTGGATGAAAATGTTCAAATGGTTAATTTCATCAAAACGCGACCATTGATGTTCTCAACTTTTTTCAATTATCTGTGAAGAAATGGATAGTCTGCATAAGAGATTGCTTCTTCACACAGAAGTACGTTGGTTGTCACGAGGAAATGTTCTTTGCTGTTTATTTGAACTCCACAATGAAGTACGCCTTTTTTTCGTGGATCAAAAGTTTTGACTTTCGTTGAGACTACAAGACTTAGAATCGCTTCTATGGTTAGCATATTTAGCTGATATTTTTGAAAAAAATGAATATTTGGAACTTCTCATTGTAAGGACGCAATGTTGATGTGTTCTATGTTGAAAAGACAACAGACCATGGTAAAAAAAAAAAAAAAATATCTCTGGGAGAAAACAGAATTAAAAACAACACCTGTGACCAATTTCAGCAACTAGATTCATTTCTTAAAGAAAATTATTTGTTGTCTAATGAAGACATTAGAAAACAAATAATCGTTTACTTGAGCACTTTTAAAACTCTTATAAGGCAGTGTTTTCCACCCATTGATGAATGGATTCAAGACCCCTTCACATTTCATTTGAAAAAAATGTAAACTTCCATTGGTCCAATAAAGAAGAGTTGATTCAGATATCTTGTGACAATAGTTTAAAAAGCATTCGTTCCAAAAAGCCATTGATTTGTTTTTGGATTCGAATGGAGAAGGAATATCCGACTTTGTCAAATATTTATTATCTTTCACAACAACTTGTTTATATGAAGCTAGTTTTTCATTTTTAACTGCTTTACTAAAATAAATATAGGAACAGGTGAATGCTGATGATGACTTGCGCCTGTACCTTAGCAAGATAATCCCAACCATCGATGAACTGTGCAAGTGCAACCATCTCACCGATTACCCAGTAAAATGTTTATAATTTTATAAGATTTGTTAAATTGTTTGTCACTGTTTGTGTTTATCAATATATGTAATTTATGAATACAAAATTTAATGTGTGTGTGTGTGTGTGTGTGTGTGTGTGTGTGTGTATGAATATATATGTATATGTAGAAAGTTTTTTTACCTTGGGTGTAATATATGTTAAAGATACCAAGAAATTTTATATACTTGGGTTTAATCCTTTTCCCAAGTAAGCAAAACAAAGTTTTGTGCATGAAATATATTCACATCTGAGCTACTTGTATATAGAGTCTAATGACTTCATTTCACTTGCATTAGCATGTATCTCATAATGCAAGGCACACCCCCTTTCAGGTGTATATAATGCAATGCATAATGGATGGGCCACTACCCAGACCAGTTTCGACCTTTATTGAGATCTCTTCAGTGGGAGCCAGACCCGGGAGAGATACCAAGGTTGACATTGACATTTGTCTTTAGGGGTGAAGCAAGATGCTTTTCATATTCCCTGCTATCTGTTGTGGTTATAATGAGAGTAGAATTTATGAGTAGTTTGCTCACCCTGGATAGGCATGGAGATTATGCATCGCTACAGGAAGTTAAAATGACTTTAGGTCTTTTATATTTGAACATATCTGTTGCCTCATATGCTACAGCTTGTTGAACTAGATCGTTGGGATGTATGGACGTCTTTAGGAAAAACTTAGTTGCTAATGATAGTAGGAAAGAGAAGATGGGATATTTGTATCTCGATGAAGTTGACTGTTTCTGATATACCATGGGAATTTCAGAATCATTCTCAAGCACTTGTTCTGTACTCGTTGTATTTTGAGAAGGTTAGTATTAGAGGCGTGGCTCCGTGCTGGAGAGCATAGGTGATTATAGGACGAATCGTCATCTGGTATAGCTGCAATTTGATTTTGTTGCTTAGTTTGCTATTTTTATTAATTAGGGGATGGATCTGAGCAATGGCTTTAGATGCCTTTGCGCACATAGACTTGATGTTTTGATTGAAAGTTCGCTTTTTGTCGAGCATTACACCCAGGTATTTTGTTTCCGTCTGCCATTGAATTTTAGTATTGAGTAGTAATATGTCTCCTGCAGGAGATATTGGCCTTTTCATGAAGAGAATGGCTGAGCTTTTTTGGGGGTTGACTTCCAATCTCCATTTGGAGAACCAACCCTCCAACTTTAGAAGGTTTTCTTGAAGCTTTCTGGTAATGAAGTGTGGTCGGAGAGATCTGGTTAGTATTGCTGTATAATCCGCATATAGGGCCATGATGGATGACATCGGATTGTGCGGGATATCTGACATGTATATGCAGAACAGCAATGCAGCCAGTAGGGAGTAGGGATCCCTGCGACACTCCAGCCAAAATATGGCGCTGGGATAAGGTAGAACCATTGATTTTGACTTGTATGGATCTATTCTATAGATAAGATCGGACTAAGTGTACCATTTTTAGTGAGATACCGGCTGAGATAAGTTTATGTAGCAGTCCGAAATGCCATATTTTGTCAAATGCTTTGGATAGGTCTAGAAAAACAGCTCCTGTGCACTGGCACCAGTTAAAGCTGCTGATGATGTATTCCACAATTCTATGGATTTGTAAGGTAGTACTATGGTGCTGCTGAAAGCCGAACTGCTCTTTAGGAATGATGTCTAATTCGTTTACAGAGGCTTGAAGTCGAGAGAGGATGATCTTCTCTGTAACCTTACCCAGATTGGAGATGAGACTGATTGGACAATAATTGTGGGGGGAGGTGTGGGTCCTTACCTGGTTTATGAATTGGGATTACATCAGCCTGTTTCCAGATGGAAGGAAAATAGTGAAACCTTAAGATGGCATTAATGATTATAGTCAAGTGCACTACAGCTTTATGGGGCAGTAGTTTGATCACCCTATTTGAGATACTGTCTGGTTCAGGAACTTTATTGTTCTTTAGTTTTTTAATAATATCATATATTTCAGCAGGTGATGTGGGTGCAATATGGTCAGCACTGGTATCTGGAAGTTTTAATACATGTCTGACCTGTCTGTGGATTTTATATAAGTGATTGAAATCTAAGTTGTCATATGAAGGTTTGCACTGCTCCTCTAGATTCTTTACTGTGGCTTCTCCCTTGTCTACATCTGTGTGAACAAGGCCCTGGTTAGAGCTTATGGGGGGGGGGGTCTGTTTTTATTTCTGATGCTTCTCAGTAATCCCCAGATAGAGTGATCAATAGGTGAGATAGAAGCTAATTTTTCATCCCAAACTTGGTTTCTATGAGTTTTAAGTGCATCTCTCACTGCCCCATTCAATTTATTAAGAACTGTTTTGTCCTGAGGTGCGCAAGTGTTAGGAAATCTCTTCCTAGCTCTGTTCTTCTCTCTGATCAGGTCCATAATATCCCTGGGCAAATGACCAGGCTTGGGGACAGATTTGTAGAAGGTGGCAACCGTTATAGCAGTCTTAATTTGTTGGGTGAGGCTAGTAACTGCAGATTCCACAGCTTCTTCTGTGCATATGTGAGGGACAGGTCCAATTTGATCCCTAAGTGCTTTAGACAATCTGTCCCACGATACACAAGAGTGAGAGGGAGGAGACAGGTATTCTTGTTCTCCCAGTTGTAGTAGAATTGGGTTGTGATCCGATGACAGCTCATTCATTGATTTAAGGCTGTACTGTAGTTTAATGTCTTGCAGGATAGCTATATCTAGGATGTCAGCGGTGCCAGACGTACTGAGATGAGTTGGTTCGGTAGGTCCAGCAACAACAGCATAGTTTGATCCTATATAGTTGGAAAAGGATACAACCATTCTTGTTGGAGGTTCTACAATTCTAAGCAGGGTGTTTGGAGTTTAAATCCCCAGCAATATTGATGGGTACTGTAACTCCTAAAATGGCATTTAGATTAGTGTGAAGTAGAGCGTGGATTGTGAGCTGAGTAGATTTTCAATCTGCCGGCAGAGCTGGTGAAAACTTCCACGCGTGTAATTTCGAGGTTAGTGGTTGGTGGGTTGTTCACAGAATGGTGCTTAATATAATTTTTAATGAAGATGGCAATGCCACCGCCTCTGTAGTTTGATCTATCATTTCTGTATATGAGATAACGCCACATTTTGGGGCTGTCTGAGGGTCCAAGATGTGTTTCACTGATTAGTATAATATCTGGTTGGTATCTGTAGGTGAAATCTTGTAGCTCTAGAATTTTGTTTCATAGGCCATTTGCATTCCATGCAATGATCTGAAGAGAGGCTGGAATTAGTTTATTTTTATTCATTTATGATTGCTGTGAGGAATGCCTGTGTTTCACGTAGGAATCTTTTAGTGGAGGTTGCTGAAAGGTTAGACAAGCTGAAATCTTGTAGCATGTTAGCTAGAGAAGACTTAATAGCAGCTGTCAGATTAGTAGGTGCTGTTGGCTGATTTTGTTCTGATATTGGTTTGTTTATGCGAAGCACATCAGCATAACTTCTTGTTTGCCTTTGGCTTCCACTGTCTTTGAAGGTCACTGACTGTTGCTGCCGAGTCTCGTGCTATGGAGCGGGGGCCTCAGGTGTTCTTTTACTAGAGAAAAAAGGCTGTTTAGCTGTCTCCATCCGTCGGTTCTTTAGGTGCTGAGTACATCTCTTGTAGTTCGCTGGATGAGGGCCACCACAGTTGGCACATTTAGCCGAGGTAGTTTTTGACTTTGTGCAGGTGTTCGTGGGGTGATTCTTAGCACATTTCAGGCATTTGTACTCTGCCTTGCAGAGTCTTTGAGCATGGCCAAATTTTTGGCATCTATGGCATTGACCAGTAGATGCCCATTCACGGAGTGGCTTTGGGGTGATCCGGAGTCCACAGACTGATGTTAAATCATAGATATTCTTATAGGCTTTGTGGATTTCCACTAAGTCCAGAGGCATAGGGGTTTTGTTCGCTCTAGTCATTCTGCTGATCTTAATAGGTGGCAGGTTCTGGTGGTGGAGGTCCACCTCAATTTCATCTGTTGTTATATCCTCCGTGACACCCTGCAGTACCACCTTCAGATTTTTCTCTGAACCAAGAGAAAAGGTGTGGTATTGAATATTGCTAGAGTCTAACACTTTAGTTAGTTTCCTGTAGTCTGTCACAGTAGCTGGCTGAATTTTTATGCTATCATCCGTGTTCTTGGCCGAGAGATACTGTATCTGTGAGTTTATCATGGTGGACCTTAAGTGTGTCAATCTTTTCTTTTCCCGGAGGACTATCGGTGGAACCCTCTCTTTCATGGCGGTCGAGGGATTGGAACTGGGAGTATCCTCTTCCATACCAAAATTTATGCAGAAGTCATACACATATCTCTTATACAAGTAGACAAAAAGTGCTTGACCTTCTTAATAAAAATCTCTGGATGAGAGAAAGATGTAGAAAGATTTTTACCTTGGGTGTAATATACATCAAACATACCAAGAAATTTTATATACTTAGTTTTAATCCTTTTCCCAAGTAAGCAAAACAAAATTTTGCACGTGAAAAATTTCTTGGTATCTTGTATATGTGTGTATATATATATACATACACACATATACATATATACATTTTATTTTTTTCCCATTGTTATACTATAACTATAGTTTTATCTATCTATACAAGGGGGTACACCAGTTACATATGCATTTCCAGGGGATAGGTGAAGCAAAAAAATAAATTTCAGAACCACTGCTTCTAGATGATACTTAATTATATCCATGCACTACTAACATCCTTACCCTGCAGTGTTTTATTACATGGTACAGATTTAAGCTACTTCCTAAACATGTCATAATCACCTGCTTTGTATTTCCACAAATACCCCTTCTTGATAGAATATTCCTCATGTTTTACAATATCCCAAGTCAAGACTGCATAGTCACTTTCATCAATTGGAGGCAGTGTTGTCATCTTGGTTATGGATAGCTCTTCTGATTATATGACCAGGTCCAATACTCTCCCATCCCTAGTCCCCTCCATCACATGCTGCCTTAAGTAATTATCTCTTAGCAGGTGTATAAATTCTATTTCCTTCTTACCATGTAATCTTCCTTCCTTCCTTCCTTTCCGGTCTATATCTCTGTAGTTGAAGTTCCCATTCATCATTGTTTCCCGAGAGACTAGATTCCACATTTTTTCTTCATTCACACATACATACACTTCATGGATGCCTTTACATACACACTCTTCTGCATCTGTCCTAATTGCTTTAGTTTTCCTGACTTTACACTTCCACACTCTTAACGAACTTAGCTCTCTCCAGACACCTAACTCCAAATCCATTTAAGTGCAGTCCATCAAAATTGAACAAATCTTTATATCCATCACACTCAGGCCATAGGTTCACAAACTCTACATCTTTCCTTCTGCATATTGATTTGTAAAAATAATCATAATTTAAAATTCTGAATATTTTTACGTATTGTTTATGTTAGAATGTTTATTAGTTTTGTTTTCATAACACGCATTGTTGGCACTTGCGATGTGCCCATTATTGATGTTATTTTGTTAAAATGAAATGTAAAGCAGTTAAAAAATCGATGTACTTACTGGATTTGAATAGTTGTGCTACTTTAAACAATTTTATTGTAGTTTTAAATTATTAAGTTTTTTGTTTTTTGAAGACATTCTCTTGTCGCTAATGGAGGCAACATGTCAGCCCTTATATTTCGTTTCTCGCATGCCATTTTCAAGGAGTGCACATGCTCGCCGAGAAGTTTGATGTGTGATTGACAGCTGACAAGGAGAGCGTTCGGTATCAGGGTAACAGAGAAAAAAAAACAAGAAGAGTGTTTGGAGAGAAAATTAGAACACAAGCTGTATAGCTTCATAGTTCCATGTCAGACATTTCATGTCTGACATGGAACTATGAAGTTTCAAAGTGGAATAAGTATTGGTAAATAAAAGAAAGTATTGCTATAGATGTTTCAAAAGGAATATTCGAGGAAATGCTAATTGGAAAGTTAGTAGTAGATTCCAAAAAAGGAATCGTAGAACTGTGAGTTTTTAAAGTGGAAGAGTAGCATTAGTGAATAAAAGAAGAAATTGCTATTTATGTTCTAAAGGAAGTTTCAAGGAAACGCTGATTAGGAAATTTCATCTGTCTTAAGGACTCTGAATCTAACTATTATTTCTATTGGAAAGGAGACAGAATTGAGTCAGAAAGAATTAATGTGTGCTATATGAGTGATGAGAAAGGATCCTATGAAAATGAAGAATAAAGTCATATATCTTCAGAAAAGGGCTTTGACAGAGAGGGAAACTGACTATGAACATTTTGTCATTGTGCAAACAAAGTGTTTAGTCTAGTCTTAAGTGTAAGTTTATTTTAAAAGGCCTTGGATCCAATTAATTTTGTAGTTAGTTATAGTTATGTCAAGTTGTTTGAAGTGTATATATATTGGTTTGTTTTATTAAATGTGTTTATTTTGGTCTTGAGTGATTTTTTGGATTCTGAAAGCAATAGTAAAAAATAGGTCATTACACCAATCGGAGTGAACCCTTGTGCAATATAATATATAGATACACCCAGAAATAAAAAATAATTGTTAGAAAAAGGGATTAAATAAAAACTAATTAATAAATCTCATTATTAACAGATTCATTAACTATCATCGTTCTCCTTCTCAATTTGCCTCTGTCATAGTTCAGAAGGAGACTCATGGACTTCACCCTCTCACTCTTCTTTTTCACTTCTTCCAACAACTCTTTCACATCCTTCCTCATGCAGTACTACTTGCCTCTCAACTTATTGGTTCCAGTCAAATTGATAAATTTTTTCACCTTTCCTTTCTGCATTCTGACAGTATTACTGATATTAATTTTCACACCAGGGAAACAAGATTTTGTATCACTTTCTTGAAGAACTCCTCTTATCCGAGAATTGCATAAATAATTATTTGCTTATGCTCATTCTCTGTAGCATTGCCAGGCTTTAAAAACTCAGTATGCAAGCCATTTAATTTAACTATTTTAAGTCAGTTATTCTTTCACTTTATGGTGAAGCTCTGAACTTGTATTATGTGACCAGTTTTTTTGATATTTTTGATATTTATAATAATTATTATTATATGGAGCATTTTTTCATTAATTTTATGGAGAAGACCCTTTTTTAATAACTAGGCTAAAACAGTTGAATTTTAGCCTAGTTTTTGTCAAGGATATTCAAGGTTAAAAAAAGATATTCATTAACATACCTGTGTCTTGAAGGTAAGAATGGTGAAACTTGACAAAGCACGGGTATGTTAATTATTCATTGCTAAGATGGTGTGCAATTTAAAGTGGTGGTAGATGGTAACGACGAGTGTAGAAAGAAGATGAATTTGTAAACTTTGGATTTCAAAAGAACTGAGAATAAAAATCTTATTATATATACACAGAAATCCAGCAACAAACATGATGGGTGCTAGCCATTTTGTTACATTAAAACATCCTCGTATGAATAAAGCAGAAAACTAACTGTGAGTCAGCTGTGTGGCCTTTTTTTTTTTTGTACAAAGGAGGAGTTTGGTCATTAAAAAAGTCTGCTCCATAGCCTAAAATAGCTTGGCTTTTTCATTCATATTGTAAACATTTTAGGAGCATCATGATTTTCAGTAATGTAATGTATTATTATTGTTGTTATTTAGGACCATCACGAGAAGCTCGTCCTAATAAACAGTTTATTGCACCACTCCCTAAACTCATTCAACATTTGTGCTCTCACTCCCCAACATTCCTTAATACTGCTCCCTTGTACACAACTCTGATATCTACCAGAATGCCAATTCCCAATAATCCAGTTCACTAACTTGGCATCTATTAGCTTATCATGCATCATCATCCCTTCGTAGAATCTAAAAAAATGGCAGTATATGTCCTTCATCAGCCACTCTTTTTGTTTTATTACAAAAGGCCGTTAGATTACTAAAATGAGAGCTCTTAACAAATCTATACTGACCTTCACAGATAATGTTACCCTCATCTACCCAGCTCTGTATATTGTCTCTCACTAATTTCTCAAATCTTAACAACTACAGAAGAAATACAAATTGGTGTATAGTTTGACACTTCCATTCTACCATCGCCTTTATGCATTGACATTGTCATATCCTTCTTCCACTTCTTGGGCACCTTTCTTATAGCCATACTCTCATTGATGAGCCAAATCAACAGTTTTTTAGAACAATCCTTCAAAAAATGAATGATGATATCCCATCCTGTTTCATTGCCTTGTTGAGATCCAGAGTATTTAGTATTTGAAACATACTCTCCTCATGCACTTCTAAACCCTGAATTCTCCCCGTTCCTCTAGTATTAAAAGCCACTTCTCTAGGATGAAATATTTCAATAAAGAGTTAAACAACTGCACTATATCTTCTGCTTCAGTCACTCTACTCCCATTTTCATTTAATAATATTTTTCACTATAATTTCTTCTGCTACTGGTTGGATATCAAAAGAATTCCTTTTGGATTTTCCTTGAATCTCATGGCTAATCTCATCTCCTATTCAAATTTTGCCTTCCTTTACCATGCTAGTCACTCTCCTGGGCTGAGCCTTATATTCTTCATGCATCTGCTCTCCACCCCTTCCTCATATCTCTCACACATAACCTCCTTTTCATCTGTAGTTCCTGTTTTGATATTGTTTTGCATTCACTTTGCATGAAATTGTGTTCTCTTTTTCACTTGAAGTATGCAACTTGCCTTTGCTACTAATAAATATTTCATGTTCACATGCACTGGTGATATCTTGCCCTTCCAATTCTTCCATCCATGGCACTCTCTCAAGATGATTTCTGTGATTATTCCACATAAATTCCTTTCTCCTCTATTCTTCTGCATGTCTGCCTGTTAGAGTTAGTCGATTGGTACAGCCTCTGTTACTAATGGCTCACCAAAAAGTTAAGCAAGTTTGAGTGTGGTTAGTAGTTGGAAGGAGTTATCGTTCAATGCTATTATCACACCCCCCCTCAATGAGTCTTTGGACTCCCTGGAGGTGTCACATAATAATAATCTTAAGATTACGTGGTTTCTCTTCACCTGGTGGCAGGGATGACATTTCATATACATTGAGATCCTCTGATGCTATTATCATATCCAAAATCTCCCATTTTTATTACTCATTTTGCACTTGCCAAACTCAACTACTTAAACATTTCCTGTTCTTCATCCTCTGTGTTCTCTGGCTTATAACAACATCCCATTAAATCTCATTTACTGTCCATCTCCACCTTATACTATGCTATCAACACCATAAGTGCCATTTCCTTTCAAATCCTCCATTCTGAGAAGACACAGCTCATCATAAGTAATACTAGACCACTGCATTTGTCCTTTCTATCCTGCTGAAATATGGTATACCCTGCTATTTCTGTCAGTACAGTGGAACCTAAGTTGTCGAACGACTCTCATCTCGAACAAATTGGTTTCTGAACAAAAAATACACTAGTTTCCGAGTAGAATCTACCACATGTTTTTTTTATAAATTATTATTAAATAAGCCACCATGGGGCTGAAGAAGGATAGTGATAGCAGCAAAGCGAAAAGAAAAGTTGTTAGAACCACCTCGGTTCCCGAACAGGCAAACCAGCAACCACATGCTT
Organism: Typopeltis vanoorti; assembly: GCF_054136105.1. Lineage (NCBI taxonomy): Eukaryota > Metazoa > Arthropoda > Arachnida > Uropygi > Thelyphonidae > Typopeltis > Typopeltis vanoorti. The sequence goes on from NC_143560.1 coordinate 125,272,603, forward strand.
CACGGGCTGAGATGTATGGTGAGAGAGTGTCAGTTACGGTGCAGCCCGCTCACAGACACCTGCTCAAATTTGCAGTGCATTTTCTTGATTTTTTCTTTATGTTTTGCTGTTTTTTTATAAATTATTATTAAATAAGCCACCATGGAGCTGAAGAAGGATAGTGATCGAAGCGAAAATAAAAGTTGTTAGAACCACTATCGGTTCCCGAACAGGCAAACCAGCAACCACATGCTTCATGGGCTGAGATGTATGGTGAGAGAGGGTCGGTTATGGTACAGCCCCTGCTCAGTGCAAACACCTGCTCAAATTTGCAGTGCCTTTTCTTGATTTTCTTTGTGTTTTGCTGTTTTTTTATAAATTATTGTTAAATAAGCCACCATGGGGCTGAAGAAGGATAGTGATAGCAGCAAAGCGAAAAGAAAACTTGTTAGAACCATGATAGAGGTGAAAAAAGAAATCGTATCCAAACATGAAATGGCGTTCGTGTCTCGGATCTTGCTATGCAGTTCGGTATGGCGAAATCAATAAGCTGTACAATACTCAAAAATAAATAGGCGATCAAGGGAGCTGATGTTGCAAAAGGAGTGAAAGTTATTACTAAACAAAGATCACAGACAATTGAAGAAGTGGAGTTGCTGATTTGGATAAATGAGAAACAGTTAGCTGGTGATAGTGTTTCTGAGGCTGTAATTTGTGAAAAAGTGAGCCAATTACATGATGACCTGTTAAAGCAAAACCGTGGTAAGGGTGGTGATACTGATGTGTTCCAAGCTAGTAGAGGGTGGTTCGAGAAATTTAAGAGGAGAAATGGCATACATAGTATGGTTAGGCATGGGGAGGCTGCAAGTTTGAACCAAGAAGCTGCTGAGAAATATGTGCAAGAATTTAGTGACTGTGTAAAGGCTGAGGATTTTCTTTCCCAACAAGTGTTCAACTGTGATGAAACTAGCTATTTTGGAAAAAATTGCCAAGGAGGACCTGCATCACTCAGGAGGAAAAAGCATGGCTAGGCCACAAGCCAATAAAGGACAGGCTGACTCTTTTGCTATGTGGAAATGCAAGTGGGGACGTCAAGGTCATGCCGCTTGTGTACCACTCTGAGAATCCAAGGGTGTTTAAGAAAAATGACGCGATGAAAAGTAAATTTTCTGTTATGTTGAAGACTAATACACCCTCTGTTCAAAAAGAAACCAAACTTTTGATAGAAAATAAAACACAGGCCTATTATAATTATTCAAATAATTTATTTCAATCAATATACTCTTACCCAGCTTCGATACAGCGTTTGGCATGGTCAATTAATTTGTTAAATGAGTTTTTTATATCGGTTTTTGGGATACTGTTGAGGGTCGTGGTTACTGCTGCTTGAACGTTTTCAATGGTGTCGTATCGCTTTCCTTTCGTCGACAAATGAAGTCTGGGGAAGGGAAGCGAAGAAAGTCACAGGGTGCTAAATCAGGTGAATACAGTGAGTGATTCAACACACAAACTTGGTTTTTGCTCAAAAACTGTCTCACAATGTTCGAATGATGAGATGGTGCATTATCATGCAAAAGCGACCAGCTGCCTGCATCACGATATTCATGCCTTACGCGACGAATTCTCGCTATCAATCACTTCAAAACTTTGAGATAACACTCACCATTGACTGTTTGACCAGGATGGATGAATTCTTTGTGGATAATGCCCTTGGAATTGTAGAAACAAATCAGCATTGTCTTTACTTTTCACTTCTCCAAGCAACTTTTTTTTCGGATGCCCCTCTTCTGGAGGTCTCCACTCAGCACTCTTGCGGTTTGTTTCTGGTGCTTCACTCATACTCAAAATTTAAACACCACATTTTGTCACCAGTAATTATCGTTTCAAGGAAGTTTGAGTCTTTCTGAGCGGTTTTAATGAGAAATTTCTTAAACCACTCGTCAACTTGAGTACGGGATAAGCATTCATCACCGTATGCTTTTGGAAGCATTTGATACATTTCGGTAAAACTTTTACCAAGTTTCACAAAAAGTCAATACCAGCTCTCTCTGAAACTCATTTTTCGACCGTTCATCAAAACACAGTCACTCTTGGTACTATAACTCGGCTTCTAATGAAACAAATGTCATAAACAGTTGACGCAACACTAATGCAGGTTGCTGTTTTTTGAAACAAAAAGATACAATAGGTGGTGCCACTAGTTTCTTCTATTTTTGAAAAGTTCGGTTTCTTTTTGGACAGAGGGTATAGTAAGGCTTGGGTAACCAGGCAATTTTTTATTGAGTGGATCCATGAAGTCTTTGCCCCAAATGTGAGAAAATATCTTCAAAAAAAAAATTTTGTCAATAAAATGCCTTCTTTTGATGGACAATGCTCCTACTCACCCTCCAGGCTTGGAGGACGAGTTGGTGGAGGAGTTTGATTTTATCACAGTGAAGTTCCTCACAGTGTTTTATCACAGTGAGGTATCTCCTAACATGAGTTTTTTATTCAAGCCCATGGACCATCAGGTCATTTCGAACTTTAAGAAGATCTACACTAAAGCACTGTTTCAAAAGTGTTGAAGTGACCACTGACATAGAATTAACACTCAGAGAATTCTGCAAAAATCACTTCAACATCCTCCATTGCGTAAGTATTCATGACAAAGTCTGGGTGTAAGTGACTTACAGGACCATGAACTCCTGGAGGAAATTGTGGCCAGACAGTGTAGCAGACAGAGACAATGAGGTCTTTGAGGCTGAGTATGTTGCTGTTGTCAATTATATTGTGTCTCGGGGTAAAAGCATGGGCTTGGAAGTTGACAATACTGATCTGGAGGACCACAGGAATGAGTTAACCAAGGAAGAACTGGAACACCTTCAGGAGGCGCAGCAAAAGACGATGGTGGAGGAAATGTCTACAGAGACAAAGGAAGGAGGGTGTTCCTAGTTCTTTGATTAATGAAATGTGTGCGAAATGGGGTGAGGTGCAAGGTTTATTGGAAAGATATCACCCTGACAAAGCTGTAGCAAACTGCATCACAAACCTTTTCAATGATAATGCCATGTCTCACTTCAGAAACATTTTAAAATGCAGGCAAAAACAAGTCTCATTGGACAGGTTTTTAGTGAGACAGAGGCCCAGTGTATCTCAAGCAGAGTCGAGTGGTGGCAAGAGACAGAAAACAGAATAAGAAAAAAAAACACATGTTTTTATGAAAGGGGATTCCCCCTTCCTTCCCACCTTCCACTTACGCCATCAACTCTCCTCCGTACAGGTACAGTGAAGTTAAATTTTCATCTATATTTTATCTATTTGTTGTGTTTATTCTTTTTGTGTAAGAATTTATGCATTTTCATTGTTTTTGTGTACGATTTTATTTATAAAGTATTTATAAAGGTTTAAATAAGCAATCATCTGGGGTTTGGGAACGGATTAATCCATTTTACATTAATTCTTATGAGAAAATGGTTTTGGTTTTCAAACAAATTCGTTTCCGAACAGCCTTTAGGAACGAATCATGTTCAGCAACTGAGATTCCACTGTATATCTTCTTCCATCAACCATGTTTCACTGATCTCAGTCTTTGGACAGGCTGTGAGGTTATCATTGCTACTAGTTCATCTCCTTTGTTCCTAATACTCTTGTCATTCATATAAAGAAACATCAGTGCATTGTCAGTGTTTATATACTCACTATTATTCCCTACATTGGACTGTTTATTACACCATACATTCCCACAAAGGCCACCCTTGCTTTATTCCACCCTGACAACTGTAGTTTCCCTGTACTAACACTCTCACTTGCCCAAACAACCTATCTCTCTCCCCTCCCCTCAACCCCCAGATGCTTACATCATTCTTCATTCAGATGCAGTCTGTCTCTTGCATACAGCTCTCTTCTATCCTCAAATGCACTTCAGGCATCCAGATAATCCCAGCCTATCTTTAGGTGCATTCACACTATCATGTTTTTCGTTATTCATGCCCTTCCCCCTCTCCTGAATTCTATATTATCATATCTGGATAACATACTATCTTACATCTCATACTCTTTTGCTGTACAACTGCAAGTACGAGGGTGGTCTGAAAAGTTCTAGGCCTAACAAAGAAAAAAGAATTTATAATTTCAAATTTATTTTTATTTTTCAACATAATCTCTCTTAAGACATTTATTTATTCCAGCGATGCTCCAGCGCCATTATCCCGTTCCTATAGCGGTTCTCAGTAACATCTGCAAAATACCCCTCTACAGCTGCAATCACCTCTTGATTCGAAGAAAAATGCTGGCCAGCGAGAAAGAGTTTTAGTTTTGGGAAGAGATAGAAGTCAGAGGGAGCCAAATCTGGGGAATAGGGTGGATGTTCCAATAATTCATAGTGCAGATCCCTTAATTTTCCCATTGCCAAAACACCTTTGTGGGCAGGTGCATTGTCCTGATGAAAGATGATTTTTTTCTTCTGCAAACTGGGTCTTTTTTCACGAATGTTTTTGTCTAGTCTGGTTAAAAGATCAGAATAATAATCCCCGGTTATTGTTTTACCCTTTTCAAGATAACTAATAAACAAAATGCCTTTAGCATCCCAAAACACTGATGCCATGACCTTTCCTGCTGATGGTACCAACTTTGTCTTCTTTGGCACTGAACATCCGGCTTCTTGCCACTGTTTTGACTGCTGTTTGGATTCTGGTGTGTAATGCTGAATCCAAGTCTCATCCATAGTAATAAATCGATGCACAAATTCAGTTTTATTCTTGTTAAAATGCTCCAAGCAGTTTTCGGAGATTTTGATGCGAGTGCGTTTTTGATCTGCTGTGAGCAAGCATGGCACCCATCTTGCGCAAAGCTTTTTCATTTGCAATTCTTCATACAAAATTCTTCATAGGAAAAAAGTGACTGATGCAGAGGACATAGTGGAATTGCTCAATGAACACTTTATTGGAGTATTTCATCCTAAAGGAGTCAGTTTTAATGCTAGAGGGATAGGGCAGGTTCGAGGTTTAGAGGTACAGGAGGAGAGTGTGTTTCAGATACTGAGTACTCTGGATGTCAGTAAAGCTTTGGGACTGGATGGTATTTCACCATGAGTTTTGAGAGAATGTGCTAGGGAACTGTCAGTGCCATTAACCTGGCTTTTCAATGAAAGTCTGGCTGTGGGAAAGGCCCAGGGAATGGAAGGAAGGTAAGATAGTGCCATTGCATAAGGTGGTAACAGCATGGAAGTGTCTAATTATAGGCCAGTTTGTGTGTCATCAGTAGTTGTTAAGATCTTGAAGAAAGTAGTGAGGGACCGTATACAGCATTGGGCAGATGAGGGTAATGTTATCTGTGAGAGTCAACATGGATTTGTGAAAGGGCGCTCTTGTTTTAGCAATATGCTAGTCTTTTATAATAAAGTTACAAGAGCATTAGATGAGGAAAAGGCATATGCTGCAATTTTCTTAGACTTAGAAGGCATTTGACAGAGTGCCACATGATAAGCTGATATTTCAGTTGCAGCACATGGGTCTGGATGTCAGATTGGTCAGCTGGATTCAGGATTGGCTGTCTGATAGGTATCAGAGAGTTGGGTATGATGGAGCAGTTTCAAGGAGGCAGAGGGTTACAAGTGGGGTCCCACAGGGCTCAGTACTAGGACCTATATTGTTTAACCTTATATCAATGACATTGCCAGTGGATTACAAGGGATATTCAGTTGTTTGTGGATGATGCGAAGCTGGGAAGGATTATTAGTAATAGTGCAGATGTGGTAGCCCTGCAAGAGGATTTGAATAAGCTAGATAGATGGGCAAATGAATGGGGGTTTCGATTTAATACAGCAAAATATAAGGTCTTGAGGTTTGAGAAACATCGATGTGATGCTGCATACTTTATGGGAGGAGTTATACTGGAAGAAGTAGGGGAGACGAGATCTGGGGTTGATGATTGATAGAAACCTGAAATTTAGGGGACATATTGCAATGGTGGTGAAGGTAATACAGAGGATTGCTGCAATAATGAGAAGGACATTGACCTGCAGAGATAAAAGGGTTATCATTCTGTTGTATAAGTCTCTGATCAGACCACGCTTAGACTATTGTTCTCAGATTTGGTCCCCAGGATTTGAAGGGGATAAATTAACTGTGGAAAGAGTACAAAGAGGCAGATAACAAAGATGGTTTCAGGACTGTACCATGTTAGTTATGAAGATTGGCTGAGGGAATGTGGACTGCAGAGTTTGGTGGATAGAAGGAGGAGAGGTGATGTGATTGAGACTTTTAAACTGTTGAGAGGTGGTTACAGGGTTGACTCTGGGGAGTTCTTTCGCTTGGTTGAACAGCGGGAAGGAGTGATGACAAGAGGCCATCCCTGGAAATTACGAAAGGAAACTGTTTGCAAGAGGGTGAGGAGTGGTTTCTTTGCATGGAGGGTGGTTGAACCATGGAATGCATTGCCTGATGGAGTGGTGAGAGCGTGAACGGTCAATGGGTTTAAGGAGTGATATGATAGACTCTGTGTTTCTTAGGGGGGGGGACATCCCCTCGATGAGTCCTGACAGACTTTATGTTCTTAGGAAGGACCTCCCACGATGAGTCTTTTGACTCCATGGAGGCCTGAATAATAATAATAAAAAATAATGAAAATATATCCTACACGTTCTTTTCAAATGCCTGTAGTTTCAGCAGTTTCACTCACTTTGACTCACCGGTCATCTAATACCATGTCATGCACTTGATCAGTGATTTCTGGTATTGTTACACTTTTGGACATCCTTCATGTGTATCATCTACAAGGCTGGTATGGCCATGTTTAAACTCGGCATCCCATTTCGTAATTATTGAAAATGAAGGAGAAGAGTGCCCATAAACTTTTATGAACGAATGAATTTCTTTTGGCGTTAAACCTTCTTTTACAAAGAATTTTAATATATGGTCACTTTATATATGTATCATGTTAAATGAAATTCTTTTATGAGCTTAATTAAGGATTATCAAACATTCACCCACCCACCTGCACCCCACCCTCCATTACTTCTGTTTGGCTAATCCTCCTTGAAACACTATACATTCATCATCACACTAATTTCAAGATATTTTCAGAGGACAACAGATATTCTTGATTATCCAGGTTTTTTACATTAACAGGAAAAGCTAGTCAACAAACTGATAAATTTACAGATCTCTTATCTCTGTATATAAGAAATTTTAATTAGTCAGAAAGGTACTGTGGATGTGTGTGTTTTGCAGGGAAGCATTTTTGAATAACAGTTTTAGTTACATTATTAAACTCACTCAGCTCTAGATAATAAGTGACTTGCTGTATATATTTAATGTTTAAGGAAAGTGAATGCCATCAGCTGAATGTATATGGAGGGAATGGGTGACTCCAGCCCATAAAAGATAAAATTCATATATATTAAAGTTATCTACTAATAAGTACTTTTCAAATTTGAAAAGCTGAAAGGCATTCTAAATGAAGACCATTTAGATTATTTTCCTTTCAAAATTTCAAACCATATAAAAATTTAGTTAAATATTTGTATCTTACTGAATAACTAACACTTAAATTTTATTTGTGTAGTTACCATTAATCAGTACATCGTGGTTTTGATTTTACATCAAAATGCTGTCACTAGAGGTTTTTCAAGCACTTTTTTTTTTTTGCTTGCCTTTGCAATAATATTTTATTGTTATTACTTAAAAATAAAGTAGAAAGTGATTCTCATACTTTTTCAGTTTATATAATATCTCATCCAATGATCAATCTGATAGATGCATTTTGTTTGTTCCTTAGAAGTATTAATCTAGGTTCTAGTATATTAAAAAGAAGAGCAAAAAATCATACAAAACATTTTGAAATATATTTAGTTCTTTGTTTCCACTTCTGTTTCATTATCAGGGTTGAGGATTCAGAAAAGTTTTTTTGTGATTTAAATATCATATAAGGTTCTTTATAAAAAGGATATAAACTTATCAAATCACTAAAAATTATCTTTGTTTAAGTATCAAAATATTATCTTATAGAAACCTTAAGTGGAATAAGGGACAGTATATGTGATGATAAAGATGAAGACAGAGGTAAATTTCTGTCAGTTTTTTAATATACTAACATTACTAATTTCAGTGCTTAATCATTTTGGACTATGGACGATATGTTATGTAGCTACATACAAAACAGTCCTTGTGTTTAGTTTGTGTGTGTGTGTACTTCACAGTTCAATCTTAAAAGAGTGTGTGTATATTTTGATAAATTTCTGCATTATTGGGATAAAACTCCCCAAACAAATGTTAGAACATATATGTCATAAGAGCACTAAAAAAATCTACCAGCGAGGGAGGGTAAATGATTACAGCATTTGATATATTAACTTATATGGCAACTAATACTAGTTTAACAGAGTAGAATCAATTAAGATAATGATTGCCCATCATGCAACTAACTACAGTAGTAGTGTCAGTCTGTTATAACAAGATTCACAATGTTGAAAAAATGTAACCTTAATGGTATCAATGACTTGCATTATATACAAATCATGCATTCCTGTTGAAAAAATTGAATTGATTTAATACAAATTAAATAAAAGCCTCAATATTTTAGAATGAATAATCTATTCGTCTTTAATGTGGACATAAAACTAGATTTGAATTACAGAAAGATATAAATCGTATTGAAAATGGCTAATATTTCGATTGCACATGTATTCCAGAAAGAATGCAATAACAAAACCATTAAAATCCATTTAAATGGAAAGAAGTAAAAAAATAAAATGAAAATAATACAACAAAAAATAATTATTGTTGCAGTTTGAAGTCATAATTTCCCACATTTTTTGGAATGGTTTATTCATCATTCTGATTCAGGTTTGGGTGATATAAAACTACCTCTAGTTCTCCCAAGATAACTACGAGGGGTGTTTCTAAAGTAATCCCCCCCCCCTCCTGCTAGCTTCCTATCCAGAAAAGATGATAGTGAAATTTAAAATAAAAAATTTAAAACAAAAATTGAAATTCTGTACTTTGTTTTCATGTACTATTTCTCAACATAATCTCATTCTTTATAATTTTTCCACCATGTAACAAGTTTTCAAAGCTCAGCTTATTTTCAATGCCATATTTTTCCACATCTGTTTTGTCCTATTTATCATTTTCAAAATGGATACTTTTGAGTTGTTAGCAAATAACCACCAAGTAGCCTCACTTTATGTTGCAATAGCTAAATGCAATGGCTGCACTTAGCATTAAATAATTTAATTCAGTTTCAATTTTATCAAAGTATTCGCATATATTTGAGAACTTATTATCTGTCACCTCTCTCTCACCATACAGTTCTGATATATGACACTGTCCTAGTGAATGTGCCATCCTCAATCAAAATAAACAATCAAAAGAAGAATCAAAATTTTTCTTTTGATTGTTTATTCTGGGTGATTTGTTAATCTCTAAGAGTTTTATATGCAGTTTTAATAGTTTCTCTTTTTTGTTTAGTAGTATCATTTGGTTGCATATGAATGAATCTGTGTTGCTTCAAAGGAATTTGTGATAGGTTTCAGCAGTATTCTGGGGCATCTTACATTATGAGGTTCGATGCATTTTTAGTTGCTAATGAATGGACTTTTTGAATGACAAAATTTTGAAAATATTACATCCACATTGTTGTTCTTATATGCCATGCAGTCATTTTTGATTCTTAGTGATCTTGTGAGCAAAGGCTCTTCATCTCACTAAGCCTCTTTTCTTTTCTTTTGGCAGTTGTAAATTCAAGTAATATTATGTTGTTCATCCATCTCTTTTGCAGATTTTCTGTCCTTCTCATACTCTGTCTTGCCCAAAATAAAAGCTTTTCCAATTATTCATCTGCTTGCATAATATATTCAAAGTACATTAACATCTGTTTAGCAATCATTGCCTCCAAGGAGCATTCTGTCTTTATACTCTCTGAAATCTTATTAGTCATTCTTATAGTCTGTGGGATTTTTACTAGTCTCCTTCACACCCATAATTCAGATGAGTCAGTTTGCTTTCTGCCTTTTTTTCTTAATAATCCAGCTTTCAAGTCCATACAGTACTACTGGAAATACCATTGCTTTGATAATTCCAACTTTTGGAATTATCAAAAAATTTGGAAAATACAACAACCTCTTGTGTATGTTGAGCCCATACACAAGAGGTTGGTAGATCAACCTATAGTACATTAGTACCGTGTATGGATTGGGAAAAAAGGTACTTGTTCACATTGGATTTGAATGACTGTTCCATAGTATAGCAGTTGCAGGTATGAAGGAGGAGGAGGAGGAGAAGAAACTTGTTCTGTGGGTTTCAAGATACACTGTGTAGGATGTTGAGCAGCAGATGCATGTGTTCAGTGAGCTTACTACTAAGTGGGGGAATTATTGATGCTATTTCGGATGAACATTTTCCATGGAAATATTTGTAGAAAACACATAGTGCAGAGACTAATCGTCTGTGCGAAAGTGGGGAGGTATGAGTTAGTAAGAGAGGTCATTAATAAGTCTGATTGCTCTCCTCTGTATTGAGTCAAGCATTTTGAGGGCGCTTTTGGAGGCCTCACCACATATGTGGGAGCAGTATTCGATGGTTGGGCAGATTTACGATTTGTATAAGGTTAACAGCTGTTCAGGGGCGAAGTAACATCTTGAGCAAAAGAGAAATCCTAGTTATTTAGTAGCTGAGGATGCAATGGTTGTTATGTGTTTATGCCAGGAGAGGCTTGATGTCAGAGTAATTCCAAGAAGAGAAATTGCAGATTGTTTGGAAATCTGGGTGTTGTCAAAAATAATTCTGGAAGAAATTGGTTCTTTTTTATGAAAAATGAGACAGTACTGGGTTTTATTTGCATTGCAATTGACTAGGTTATCTGAACGCAAATTGGAGGATGGCTTGGAGGTCTGAATTGAGGGCAGTGGTGGTTGCTGTTCTGTAGGTTGAGGTGAGTTGTGTGGAGTAAGGTTTATCAAAAGAAAGGGAGGAGTGCACTGCTGTCGTCTGCAAAAAATGTGTATTGGGTTGGAGGTAAGCTGAAGTAGGTCATTGATATATAGTAGGAAGAGGGTTGGCGAGAGGACAGAACCGTGAGGAACCCCAGCATTAGTTGAATGGTGAGAGGATAAGGAGCCATCCACCAGCACACAGTGTGCATCCAGACAGAAAGCTGGCAATCCAACTACAGAAGTATTGAGATAGACCAAACGATGGCTGCTTGCTTAATACAGACCTTGTGCCAGACCTGGTCAAATGCCTTGGAGATATCAAGTCCAACCACTTGAGATTCACCAAACTTCTCCATGGAATTTGTCCAGAAATGGGACATATGTGAGCAGATCTCCTGTTGATTGGCAGCGACGGAATCCATACTGGCAGTCGTTTATTAGACGGGTAGCTGCAAGGTAGTGTAGGAGTTGGGAATTGATGAGTTTTTCCCATTCATTTAGACAGGTGAACAAGATGGGCAGTGGTTGGACGGCAGTGACAACTTGGGAATGGGTTGAATATAGGCCAATTTCCAGGCTGTGGAATAGATACCAGTGGAATAAGATAGTATATATAAGTGACATAGGACAGGAGGCAGTTCTAATGTGCAAACCTTCAGGACAATTGGAGGAATGCCATCAGGGCTGTGAGATTTTTTGTGTCTAATTTGGATGATATTTTGCTGATCTCTTTCTCGCAAAAGGATATAGTGGACATTGTATGCTGCGCATCTGAAACGGTTGGGGGACATTTGCCATTGGCAATTATGCATGCATTGGAAGCAAAGTGTGAGGCAGGAGATTGACCTTTTCTGTAGGTGATGATGCAATGGAGCCATCTGGGCATGACCTTACTAACACCTCTATCTTTCATTTTTTTTTTCAGGTTTAACATAGCTTTTTCCCCCATGGATATCATTCTTTTAATTTCATCTTCACATTTATCATTATTTTTTATTCTTATCCCCCCCCCCCCAAGTAAATCATACCTTTCAGTGACTTCTATTTTATCTTCATCAATCATAAATTCATCTAAATTGTCAGAAGCAATCATTTTCATTTTGCTGATGTTTCAATTAAGGTCGGCTTTGTTGCTTTCTCCTGTAACCAATAGAGTCAACTATTCCAGAACTTCCTTAGCTTCAGCTGTAAGGGTCGTATCATCTGCATATCTTAAATTACTTTTCTGCCACCTATTCTTATTCCTTCTGGATCTTTGTTTAAGTTAGCCATTCTTATAATATATTCACTATAAATATCGAAAAGATAGTGACAGTACACAACCTGGCTGCACCCCTTTTTCCACTTGAATATTTCTACAAACATTGTTTTTACTGAAGCTTTTTGATTGTCATATAGCTCTCTTATCAAGAGAATTAGATTCTCAGGTATCTCCATTGTTTTTATTATATTCTATAGTCTGTTGTGATCTAGACCAGGGATCGGTACCTGGTGGCCCCCGGGCCGCATGCGGCCCAAACGTGCATTTTTGGCGACCCATAATAGGTTGACCATACTTACATGGCATGTGGCCCGTATGTTGAATTATTTAAATAATACATTTTATAATATGAATAATAAATTAAAAATAATTTTATACCTATATTTCGTGATATCACTGTGCAACTTCGCACGGGTTAACTGTGTGAGTCGTCATGAGTGGGGATAACAAAGGTGACTTCATGTGACGAAGACAGAGATTTTGGCGCACTTTTGCTGTCGCGTTCCTGGTCCCGTTTTTTAATATAATTCAATAACATCAACTAGTATTTTCAGAGGATATAGTATATTTGTTAAAAATAATTTCAAAAATTTGTTCAAGAAAATGTAAAATTGCAGATGTAGGAAAAAGTTTTAATGATGAATGGAACAGCAAGTACCTCTTTATTGAAAATGGGGGTATTCTGTTTCTATCAATGAAAGACGTTATGGACATCATGATACTACTGTCAATTATATTTGACGCAGCGGTCTAAAACATCGCCAATTTCAAGAATTCTTGACAGAAATAGAATCAGAGTGTAAGGACGTTATCTACTACTCAGCTGTTAGATGGTTAAGTAGAGGTGCAGTGCTAAAATCAATTTTTAATTTACATGAAGAAATAGATATTTTCATGATCAAACATGAAAATACTGCTCATAACTATCGGATAAAAAATGGATTATGCCTCTTCCATGTACGGTAGATATTACAACGTACCTTAATGAATTTAATGTGAACCTGTAGGGCCAAGGTAAATTACTAGTTGAACTGTTTTCTGACATAAAATCTTTTGAAGGGCAAACTATGTTTGTTGAAGAAACATATGATGGAAGAAAATCTACATCATTATATATGTTGCAAATCTGCATCTACAATTGGATGGCAAACACAAAAGGAAACTTTTGTTAGTATTATTGAAGATTTACAAACGAAATTTTCAACAAGATTTGTGAATTTTCATAAAAATAGCATCGAAATGCAATTATTTTTGAACCCTTTTAATGTCGACATTGATGACGTATCAAACTAACGACAGATGGAAGTTTTGGAACAGAACGAGACATTGAAGAACGCATTAGAAAATGTTGAAAAATTTTATCAATGCTTAGCAAAAAATTTGAAGGATTAATCAGTTTTGCAAAGAAGATGGTGGTCGCATGTGGAAGCACACACATTTGTGAACAAGCATTTTCTACCATGAGTTTTTGAAAAAGTAAATTTACTTCTCGACTGACTGATGAACATTTGCATGCTTTGATTTGAATTTGAACATCAGGTTATAAAGTGAATATAGATAATTTGACTAAGGGAAAACAATCACAAAAGGCACATTAAGCAGGGAGATATGCACACATTGTGATGCATAAACTATATTACCTTGTTTTACGTGATAATAAGTTTTCAACAAGTTTCATTTTCATACTTGTTTCATATCGCGTACTTTAAATATTTCTGTGTTTTTTAAGATTGATATATTAAAAATTGATAAATGAAGTATTTTTTTCACTCACTATTTTCTCTTAATTAAAGTGGCCCGATTATTAAAAATAAAAGTTGAATGTGGTCTGTGAGTCTGAAAAGGTTGCCGACCCCTGATCTAGACAATCAAAAGCTTTCTAATAATCTAAAACAGATAAATACTTCCTTCTGAAATTCTCTTGCTTTCTGATCTCTAGTTTATCTCTCCTAAAAGCTTGCATGTGCTGCATCTGGCATTTCTCTATTCACATATGGCACCAGCCTTTGTTGGATCATGTTCAGCATAAATTTACTTGCATGTGAAATTAAAGTGATTGTTGTAATCCTCACAATCTGTTTTTTTAAATTGGGATGAATATTGATGATTTCCAATCTCGGACATATTTTCTTCCAAACCTGTTGCCAAATTTAGTTAATGTATTCACTACCTCATCCCCAGCTGCTCTCAATAATTCCACTGGCACTCCATCACTTCTAGGAGCTTTTCCTTTTGGCAGCTGTTCCATTTCTGATATGATTTCACTTTTCATTATCAGGGATTCCTCAACAAATTCTTAGAATACTAAGAAGGCACGTTCACTCACTGGAATGGATGTTTTGACTGGGCGATCAGCTGCTCGAGTAAGTTCGGCTCTCAGGTAAAGAGAATTGACAAACATATATAGACATAAACATGAATAATATAAAAACTATTTTTGATGTTTACATAAAATGAGAATCTCCCAAACTTTTGGAAGTGAGAGAGACAGTGTGATTCAGCCAATGTAAAAGGTCTTCACAACTTTCTTTGAATAGTTTTAAATACAAAGTACTTTTCAAAGGTGTTTGTATTTAAAACTACTTCTATGGAGAAGACTAGCTTCATTCCACTGGATACTATGTTTAGGGTCAATACACTGTTGTGCCAGACCAACTTTTGAGGTTTCACATATTCAATGTAATATTGATGTTACAGATTAGGGAATATGCTATATGTTATGGAATACTAAGGCAATTGATGCGAAGTCAGTAGGCTCCGTATAAAAGAACTGCTGCTGTGATAGAAAGAAGGGAATTTGTTCTATATGCAGCTTGTATTTCAGAATGAACTATCAGTATCTTGAGGAAATTGCAATTATGCATTACATGTAAACACCTGTGTACTTATATGCCTTTATATCATAATTGGAAGAATGATGGGACATTGCACCCTCTGATTAGAAAAGACTTGATTTCAGTTCTCATCATGATGAAGAGAATATTTGTATGAGCTTTTTCAGTTGAAGATGAGGTAATCTATCTCGTATGTATGTAGCAGGATTTTTTTCTCATGGCAACTCTGTTTTTTCATTCTGTATACAGGCATATTGGTCACAGAGTGACCATTGACATTTTACAGACAGAAAATACTATTGGTAACTGGTAGATGGCATTGTGTATTAATGGTTAGTGCCATTTTGTGCACATAAGAGGATAAGTAGTGAAAATAATAAGTTATGTGAAGTGAGGTGTGCTCTCCTGCAATGAGGCCTTGTGACTCCTTGGTGTCATAATAATAAACCCTTTTACAAGTGTGCCAGTTCTGTAGACAAATAGGTTTCCCGTCACTTTCTGGTGTATATAACATGCTGTGTGAATTTAATATTTTAGAATTTGGAGAGGGGGGTGGATAAAGAAGAAAGAAAGGTCATTTAGTAGAGGATTGATGAGTACTCTAGTTTAATTCATTGCATCAAACTTCATAAATATAAATGCTCAATATGGTACTGAAACTAGTTAGAATTACAAATTCACTACTACCCAGGTTAATTCATAAAACAGGTTTGAATATGAATGGTTATTTGATGATTGTTATCATCATCATCATAAACCAAATTAAAACGTTATTAAAACTGAATTAAAATGGTTATCCATTTCAGAAATGTGAGATTTGACTTTTTTAAATAAAACATTAAATAGATTCTTGTAATTGTGATATTGCATCATTCTAGTATGCAACACTTGCCTAGGAAATGTTAGGTGTATTGTCCTCTGCAATTCAAGACCTAGTTTTATATTCAAGTGAAGATTTTAATAAATCATTCACTCTGAACTGTTTGTTCCTTTTATATTGAATTAGTCACATTCTGAATTTTAAGTTATTTTCTGTATCATGTTGAAACTGTTTTTATATACAGTGATGGAAAAAAAAATGACATGAATTATTTATTACTAATTGTGATCAATTTTCCTTTCTTTGCTGGCATTGGAATTGAAAATCAGATCAGAATTGCAAAAATACTGTATCAGATTGCAGAAAATGGTTAAATACTACTTTGATAGCATAGATGGTGCATTCAATCAAAAACAAACTTTCTGTAATTTCATGAACATGATTATTTAAGTTAAGGATATTCCCAAAATGATTCAGTACATAATTACATTTGATTAACTTTGGTTGTCAGCCAAGAACTTGCTTCATTTTCCACAAAACAACTAATTTGGTAAACATATGACAGTATCATCCCCCCCCCACACACACACTCACTCACTCATGGCAAACAATAACTGCTGCTTTGTCCTCTCACTCCTCCAGAACTGGACAATACATGTAAAGACACTTCGTTAGAAACTGAAAAAATTGCTGATGATCTTGGACAACAAATGAAATATAATTCACCATGGCAGTAGTGAGAAAACCATATTGGACACGATTATGTATATTAACTCATTTTTAGAAAAATATTTGTATAGTAGCTATCACAGATGCACATCTATTTGACAACTAAAAATGCCAAAAAAATACTATTTTGCCCCCCCCCCCCCCCAACACACACATATGTGCCCTCATAACTGAAAAAAACAAAGTTCTCATTATGGGTAATGTTGCATCAAACTTTTACTTTATTATATTTAGTTACCATCTATACTTGATTCAGTATATGAAAATCTATATGAAATATAGATTTCCATCTATATGAAAATGAAAATAGTACTAGTTTTTTAGTTACTAGAGTAATTTTGTGTAATCTTATTTCTCCATCATGACAATTAGGCTATTACATAACACCCTGTTAATTAACTCTTTGTTCAGGTATGCTTATCTGTAGCATTGTTGATTAAAGAAGTTATTGCTACTGTCTTTTTATGGATGTCATGATATATGTTCAGCAAAATAATTTAATATTGAACAGTTTATTTTGCCTGATACCTTTTAAGTAGATAATATATGATTAAAACCAGATTAATTTTAGGCTTGATCAAGTTGAATAATTGTAGGGTAATAGAAAAGAAAGTAAGCAGTGCAAATTATACCATCTCACTAGTTACCTCATAATACTGTGTACATCATTGTAGTAATTATGTACAACTTGCTCTCCATGCTGAACTAGTGATTTGTAAAAGGATATTGCTCAGCAGAAAGTTAATTATTTTTGGAATAATGACAGATGATTGTGCTAGTCTTTCATCTTTTACAATTCATATTTCTCATAGTTCTTAAATTAATTCATTTTACACAAATTATGATCTCTACAACTGTGTTAGAAATAATTATTTTAATTTCCTGACATTTCTACCTTCATGTTAAGGTCATCATACAGAGACAGGCTAAATTACATTTCACACAGTATGACCTCTTCACAAACGTCCCTCTATTGAAAATAAAATAAAATTACAATAAATAAATGAAATGAAATAAATTAACTACATCCAAGCTATATTCTATTTAAGACAACATCAGAGAAACATTCTTTCATATAAGGTTACACGGTGATCAGCATTCATATTTCCGAATATAGGGACACAAAACACACATGTTGAAATGAATATTTTACTTATTATTAATAAAATAACAATTTGATGTTTCGACCCCTGTCGTCATCAGAAGGATACATGTGATTTTGGTGAACGAAGCTACATGCTCTTGCACTCTGTACTGGTAAATTAAATTTACACGGTTGATTAATCTTTTTCTTAGCCTGACCTCTAGTGATAATTAAATAAAATAAAATAAAAGTTGAAAAAAATAAAATAAAGTATATATATATATATATAAAATTATAATTAATAAATAAAAAACTACAATAAACTCTGCTAAAGTTCTCATGTACTAAGATTCTTCTGGATTTGTATAGTTCAGATTGTTATACTATAATTTTCTTCAGGACTTGTACAGTTCAAGTTGCTATGGAATGTTAAGGGGGAAAAAAAAAAAAAATTACAAGTCTTCTTGTATTGGGATTTTTCTTTGGCTTGTTCTGGTTGCTATACAGATTGCAGATGGGTCCTCCACATTCTTGGAATGGTTAGACCATCATTTTTGTTCTGATGTGGGTTATGTTTGAGCATTTCGCATGCTTCTTTGAATTTCCTCTTGAACTAGATTTTGGTGCAGTGTAGGGACTTGATATTTTTCCAATCAATTCTGTGGTATGTTTGGAGTGCGTGGTCAGAAAGGCTGGTTTTTCCACAATGGAGGTATTTAATGTGTCGTTTGTGTTCGTCCTTCCTAATTGGGATGGTTCACCCTGTTTCCCCTATGTATGGTAGGCTACATGTGCATTGTATTTTGTATACCCCTGGGTGGGCTAAGTGTGGAAGAGGATCTTTGGAAGAACTGAGTAGGTGTCTTAATTTTGTTGGGGTTTAAAGGTGGTTTTGAGGTTGTATTTGTGTAGTGTTCTGTCTATTTTTTCGGAATTACCTCTAACATAAGGTATGGCAATAGCATTCTTGAAATCTTTTTTGTTTTTACTAGTATCTCTGTGGAGGATCTTGTGAATAGTTGTTTTACTGTATCCATTTTTTTTATAAACGTATGGTCGATGATCTTGTATTCCTGGTTTAGAGCTTGTTCATTTGAACAGATAGTTTGAGCTCTGTGTTTAAGGATGCTAATGACATCTAGTTTTTATGTTGGGTGGTTATAAGAATTTTTGTGTATGTACTGGCCTGTGTGTGTGTAGGTTTGCGGTAGACTGAGAAGGAGAGACATCCTGAGGGAAGACATGTGACGAGTGTGTCTAGGAACGGAAGAGAGTTGTTTTTTTTCTATTTCAGTAGTGAATTGGATCACTACTGAAATAGAAAAAGGATCCACTCCCTCTGCTGCCCCACCCTGGAGTATACCATATTCATTGCGCCTGTAATTTGCCCTATATAGGGGGAAACAGGATGCACAATTCCTATCAGTAAAATGAAACATAAACGACACATTAAATATAATAACGATGGTCAAGCTGGTCTCTCTGATCATGCCCTGAACACTTTACATAGAATTGACTGGAAAAGCACCGGTTGTTTAGATCACATCAAAACATAGTACGAACGTAAATTTAAGGAGGCCAGTGAGATTCTTATCAACCACCCTAATCTGAACAATAATGATGCTCTAAAAATCCCAAGAATGTTGAAGGTACATATTCTACCCACTTAACCTTTCTCCCTAAGAGTTAATTATAAATAGTACCATAGGTAATCCAGGATCTTAAATCTAATATAACAGTTGTCATGTTAAATTAGGACATCATTTTTACTGTAACAAAACAATCTATATGAAAGAATGTTTCTCTGATGTTGACTTAAATAGAACCTTGATGTAGTAAATTAATTTAATTTAATTTATTTATTGTAATTTTATTTCATTTTCACTTGAGGTTAGGCCATTAGAATAACCGTTGATCAAATCATTGTCTCTTCAGCATACTGTGTGAAATGTAATTTAGCTTGTCTCTGTATATTATATATGTATATACTCCAGATGACCTTAATATGGTCGAAACGTCGGGAAATTAAAATAATTATTTCTAACATGGTTGTGGAGTCCATAATTTGTGTAAAATGAATGCTGATTACCATGTAACATTAAAGGAAAGGATTCTTAAATTAATCATGTTACCTGAATAAGATTATCAATTCCAACCAAGTTTATTAAAAAAATCTGCGCACAGTTATGAGAACCTGCATATATGCCATGAGAGTGAAGCAGTTTAGAGTAATTTGGAGCAAAGGCACACATCTTGATGTTATCCTCTTTTATCATTTTACATTATGTATCTTAATAGGTACTATGATAGCAAGGATTAGTTGTAGACTAAAGTAATTAAGTTTCATTATTACTATTTTATTTTTGACAATTTTGTCCCCAAATTAATTTGTTATTTATTGTCTCCAATAGTGTCAGCTCTTATATCTTACTTTTCTAAGATGAAACTGCATGGGCTGGATAATTATTTGTATGTTGCACTCTGGATTTTTTTCCCCCTTCCTATTTTTATTTATGTCACCTGTTTTTTTCGAATTTTTCATCCTACCATTCTGACCATCTTTGATCAGAATGGTAGGATCAGAATGAACATGTTAGCTCTGCTTACTTGTTCTTGAATGAAAATGAAGTTCAGTTTCTTTCTCAAGTATTCATTTTTAATAGGATTCTGCTATTGATACAATATGTTTACCCTCTTAATTTTCTTAAGATTAATTAAGGCTTATTTCTCTCAGAAATTCAGGTGGTAATTGTGCAAATGATGCAAAGTAGCCAGAGAATTAATGAACACACGTGTGCACATGCATACAATTTAAAAGACATTACTGACATAGCCTTTTATTTCCCATTAACTATTTTTTTTTTTTTTAAATATGAATCCCACCTGCAAAAAAAAGCTACAACTCTGTAGTACATTGGCATTGTTAGACCTAATCTTTAGCTTGGATGCTCTGTAGAGGCCAAACGTTATACTCCCTTCCTCCTGCTACTTCAGATAGTCAAGTCTTACATTATGTGGGTAAAAAAAAAAAACAAAAAACATCATATTCTTAAGACTTGCAAACATCCATACTACTGTTGGATTTGAACCTCATATTTGGTTGAAGAGCATGCATCTAACCATTTAGCCAGTCAAAAATGGATTAAAAATAAAATTTTTATTTAACCAGCAAGTAACCAAATACTGAAATAAATTTCTCTTGTATGAGTAAATATCTTAAAATTGAAAGAAGTCTTGCACAAGTATTTGAAGGAAACAAGCATGGGATATACTAAATATAAATTTCATAAATAAGACTTGCCTTGAATGAAACAAAATAGTGGAATGAATAAGATCTGAATGTTTGCAGAAAGTGTGATATTTTGTTGGACTAAGAGTTATCACTGTGAATGCAAAATAGAATGAAGGAATGAGGGTGCTCGTGCGGTGAAAGTAGTAGTGGTGTGTAAAGAGGACTTTAGTTTCAGATAATTTTTTGAAATAGTTAATAGTATATAAGCGTGTATTCATCAGTAAGAGTTGCTATAAAGGTTGTGTTCTTATAGTGTTATTAGTGTGGGATATTTTGTTTAAATTTATTTACAAATTAATTGATATTAGAGCTTCGCGTATTAATCAGCAAAAGAAAGATGGTGGTGGCTTTGTTCATGCAGGAATTTAACTTCGACTTCAGTCGCATGAAATGTGAGGTGTGCTATATGTACTTGTTTGATTACATTGATAATTTGTGGATGTTTAAGTCCGATGGAAGGAGGGTATGTGTGAAGTGTGAGTTGAATGAGGACTTGATGAGTGCAAATATGTTGATGACAGAAAGTGTTAGTAGTGAGAATGCCATGAGGAGAATGAGTGCTCGTATGATAGAGAAGGATGGTGTAAAATAACAGTGAAAAAATGTTTAAAAAGTTTTGAAAAAGAGAATGAGCGATTTGAAAAACTTGATCAATGGTAAGAAAGACGACAGTGATGTGAATGTGGCAGAAGGAAACAAAATTGAGAGAATGAATGAAAGCAGAAGTGTGACACAAGGTTCGACAGCTCGAAAAATCGAAATAATGAATCTAAGTTTGGTGCAAGGTTCGAAAGTACGAAAACTTGAAAGGATGAATGAGAGTGAAAGTGTGATGCAGGGTTCGAGAGTTTGAAAATTCAGAAGAATGAATGACAGCAAAAATGTGACGCAACATTCAAAAGTTGAGTTGGTTAGGATGAGGCAAGAGATGAAAGGAATGTGGAATGAAATTAAGAAAATTCGGGAAATGTATGGCACAGTGAAAATGATGAAAACAGATAATGTTGGTATAAAGGAGGTAACGAGAGACCCGCGAGTGGCGTTATGTGGTGATTCAATTATTAAAGTGTGCTGGACAAGAGGATGTACAAGGTATATTTTACTGGAGGTAGAATGAGTAGAGTAATTGAGGCATTAGATAATTGAAGTAAGCGAGCAAAAGAGTTGGTAGTTTTAATAGGTACAAATGACTTGACTGCGAACAAAGAACATGTCAGATTGGATATCAGGTGGATGCTTAGACGGATAAAAGAGAACAGTGTGATAGGAAAGGTAGTAAGCTTGTTGCCTAGGTATGACAGTGATGAGATGAGGCAGAGAGTAAGGATTATGAATGATATGTTAGCAGAAATGTGTGAGGAAAAAGGAGTGCAGGTTGTTAATATGTGGAATGAGTTTGAAGGACGAAGTGAACTGTATAAGAGTGTTTGGGTGGTTTTGGTGTGAATCGCTTGGAGAGACTGCTGCTGGAAGGTGGAGAAGTGAGTACAGAGAATGAATCTGATCAAGTAGGAAGCAATGTGGAAGAGCAGCAGAGTAAGACGGGAGAGATTGAAGAGGTGGTTATGAATGATGAGGTGAGTGGCATGAGTATAGAGAATGATAGAATGGGTGTGCAAGATGAACAGGGAGACTGTGGGTGGACAGGAGAACACAGCATGAGAAGGTAGAGAAGTGAGTATAGAGAATGAATGTGAATGCATGTGTAGACAGGAAAGGAAGGGGATGACCTGGGATCAAGAGGAAAGGGAAATGGTTTGAGTTGAACATGGAGAAATCCTGTCGAATGAGTGGAACCAGCTATAGATCCAGGAATGAGCTGCTGTGTTTGTATACAAATGCTAGAAGTGTAAGAAACAAGGGCAGATGAAATGGTTGCATTAATTGAGTCTGCTCACCCAAAAATTGTTGGAATAAGTGAGATATGGCTGGATGATATGCAGTGATATTAGAAGTTTGGTGGAAAGGAACGAAAGAGTGCCACAGAATAGAACAAAGGAAAGTAAAAAAAGAGATGACACATGACTTGAGAAAGCGAAGAATGGAGATTCCACTATTAGAGAAGTGGTTAATGAGAGAGTACACAAGATCTGTGTTCCAGGAGGATGAATGAGCAAGATAATATTTTGGATGTGAGAAGTAAATGAGAAAAAGAGTTAGTGGTGGTGGTTGTGGGAACAACAGATTTGTTTGGATATAAGGAAAATGTGAGAATGGATATCAGGAGGTTATTGAGGAGAGTTAAAGACAGCAGTGTGGTAGGAAAGGATGGCACTATTGCCAAAGTATGTCATTGACGAGTTGCAATAGAGAACAAAAGCTATGAATAGTATGCTGCCAGACTCAGTGCAAGAAGATGGGAGTGCAGTTTGTAGATGTGTGACATGCATTTGGAGGAAAAATGAATTTCTAAAAAAATAAAATGATGAATTGTAGTTGAATGGAATTGAGAGAGAGAGAATTGATAAAAGGAAGTGCATTGCAAGCAAGAGATTAAGAGGTGAAATGAAAGATCAGGAGAGTGGAACAGATGAGACTGAAGTGCTCGTTGGAAGTAATAGTGAATACATGTGTGGGGATGATCAACATAGAAATTAGCTGGGAGGTGTGTGTGGAGGGGGGTTGAATCTGAGGAGATCTATAGGATTAGTGGTGATAAAGGTGATGGGGCACAAGCAAGTGTGATAGAACAGTTGCATAACACACAGGTGTTATGTGTAGGACTGAAACTAAAAATGAACTGCTGTGTTTATTTACAAATACCATGAGCATCAGAAATAAGGGAGATAAAATTGTTTCACTGATTGAGTTTATTTGCACTAAAATGTTGGAATAAGTGAAACAAGTTGAATAAGGATGATATCTTGATGGGAAATGAAATTGAAGGCATGATGTTTTTTGCTAGGATACAATGGACAAGAAGGGAGGGGAATGCTACTGATGTTAGTAGGGAAAAGTTTGTCTACCTAAGTGTAGATGCAAGAGGGAAAAGGTGGCAAACAGTTTTGAGGCATTATGGTGTGCTATGAAGGTTAATAGGAAGGTATTTAGTTGGATTCTCTAGGCCACAGAATGTGGAGTGGTAGTGAAGAAATTTATAAGCAACTTGGATTAGTGAAAGAAGGGAAGGATGATTATTATGGCTCATTTTAATTTTGCCAATAATGATCGGAAGGAAGAGATAGCATTTGAGAATAAGGAAAATGAAATTCTTGGGTTCTTGAAAGACAACTATGTTTGGCTGTATGTAAAAGAAGGCATTGAGCCACCATAGCTCAGTCGGTATAGATGAAGTGCTTTGGTCGGAAAGACCTGTGTTCGATTCCCATCTATGACATGAGGAACCTTTATCTGGTTTCTTTCAACTAAAGGTGAGTTAGCTGGTCTCATATGGAGGTAGAGGGTTTTATCACCCAGAAACTTGGGTTTTTCATCCCTCAGAGCAGGCAAACTGGCCCCGTGAACACACACGGATTAGAGTCATGAATACTTACGACAATATGTGGAAGAGATAGGGTCCTCACCACATGTCGTTACTCATGTAGTTAACCATGAGTCACATCATGGTAGTCAACCTCCTAGATAGGAGATGAACACATGAGTGGGATGGGAAAAGAAGGTATGGAAGGATTGGCACTTTTAGATCTGATCATTTCATTACATGATGTGATTTTGAGTGGAAAGTCACACTTCCCTCCATTTGGTGAGAGTGATTATGTGGTGATAAGCTGGTTGTGGCTAGCCATATGAAAACTTCTGTGAGGGAAGGGATATATATATATATATAACTACAGGGTGGCCCATAAGTCATGGAACATGCTGTAGAAAGGGTCCACTTTGTGAAGCAACTGCATAAGTTTTTGAACGTCATCAGATTTTTTACTTATTAGTTATGAAAAATCAAGTCATGTAAATGCCTTCCCATTTTCAGCTTCACAAAGATGGGATCTCCCTTTTTATGAAATGTTCCATGATTTATGGGTCACCTTGTACAAAGCTAATGATTATGAAAAGCTTGGGATACAGTTTGAAGCTATAGTGTGGAATGAGGAATTAAGCAAGAAGGAGATCAATGCTGCTTGGGCACAATGTGTGAATGTATTCAAAATACCAAAAGGTTGAATTATATAGATGTCAAATGGATGAATGAAGGGATTGTGCATGAAATCTGAAAGAAGGCACTGAGGAAGCAACATGAGATGAATAATCAGTTGCATAAGAGTATGAAAAGTAGGCCAGGAAGGTGACTCATTTGGTAAGGACAGCAAAAGTGTGGCATGAGCAGAACTCATCAACAAATTGGATGAAGAAAAATTCTAGAATTTTTTTTTTCAATAAGTGGCAGGTAGAAAGAAGAATAGTTATGACACGATGATACTAATTGATGAAAGTGATAGATTAATAATTGCTGCAGAAGATATAGTTGAGATAATCAGTGAGCAATTCATCAGGGTGCTTTATCCTTATCAGTATGCAATCAGTGAGAAACTTAAGTCAAAGAAATGGGAGAAAACCTACTGGTGAGAGAACATGTGGTATATGAGGAGTTAAGTAAGCTTGATGTTCATAAGGCAATATAACTTTTATAAGTTCAATAGACTAGATGGCATTATCATCACATGTCTTAAGGGAATGTTCCAGGGAGTTAATCTTACCTGTTTAATGAGTCTTGCAACAGTGCAAGTCCAGGTTAGTGAAAGAAAGGTAGAATTGTTCCGCTTCACAAAGTTGGCGACAAGGCAACAAATTATAGGCTGATCTGTATATCTGGAGTTTTAATTTAAGATGTCGGAGCAGTTGGTGAGAGCTAGGATACAGAAGTGGGTTAATAACAGCAGGATTCTCTGTGATTGTCAGCATGGATTTGTTAAAGGGATTTCACATTTTATCAGCTTATGTACTATAAAGTGACAAGTATATTGGACAAGTGAGATGCATATGAGTATACAGTGGTGTACTTTGATTTTGTAAAGCTTTTTTTGATAGATTGCCACACAACAAGTTGGTAACTCAATTGGGACAGTGGGATGGGATGCTAGATTAGCGAGTTGGATAAGTGACTGACTATCAAGGTGTGTGTGTGGGGGGGGGGGGTTTGCACTAGTCCAAAAAAAGAAAATCAGTAGTGGTGTACCTCATGGGTCTGTTTTGGAGCCTTTATTAAATTAAACAAATCAAGCAGATGTTGTAGCCTTACAGGAGGATTCGAATGGATTATATGAATGGGCAAGTGAGTGGAACTATCAATTTTCAGTGTTGCAAAGCTCTGATATTTGGTAGACAATAATGGGATGTAAAGTATACACGCGGTGAGAAAATTTTAAAGGTTGAGGAGATAGAAATCGGGAATGGTAGTTCGCCTAATTTGAACTTATACTTAAATATATAGCTCGTATACCTAATTTGAACATCCTCCTGTTCATTCTTTAATTTTAACTACTGATTTACAGCTTATGAATATTGCTGTATCATATCCATGGACATCATTCATATCCTTACTCTATTCCCATGATTTGCTATATCTTCTGACAAACCTTATGTTTCATGAACCTGGATTGGTCTTTCCATAAAATTCTCATCAATTTTTCTTTTCCTCTGCTTGGGTATGCTTCATTGAATTCTGCATCCAGTAAGGAAATGTCTATTATTCCCATAATATCTTAAATTCTTGAAATGAATGATGCTGATAATTTATAGTCAGAATAAGACTTTACTGCAATCACTTGGTATTCCAGCTTCTGATTCATCTTTCTGAATTTTGCCCTGTATAATTTGATATTTCTAGTCAAATATATACTCTAT
Source organism: Typopeltis vanoorti (assembly GCF_054136105.1). Classification (NCBI taxonomy): domain Eukaryota; kingdom Metazoa; phylum Arthropoda; class Arachnida; order Uropygi; family Thelyphonidae; genus Typopeltis; species Typopeltis vanoorti. Next base: position 125,299,313 of record NC_143560.1, read on the forward strand.
TTGCTGTTTCACATTTTAGATTATTAACTGCTTCTACTCATAACTGTACTCTGCTTGGCTATTTCTTCTTAGTTCTCATTAGTTACCATGGCCTGGTTGGCCAAGTAGCATCTTCAACCAACAGATTACAAGTTCGAATTCCATCATGGGCATGGATGTTAGGTGGATTTTGTTGTGTGGTGTGCAATACCTCCCCCCCCCCCCCCACACACACATCAGAGGCTTGAGGTAGCTCAAAAAAAATCACATTTGGTTACTAGAGCAGAGTTTCCCGATTAGGTAAAAATTAATTAATAAAAATACAAGAAAATTATAAAAATTAATAAGAGAAGAAAAAATCCTTAGCAAGGTTCGTGTTTTCAATGGCAAATAACAGAATCGTAAATTTGTTTTCAGGTAAGTTTTAATTAACTTATTCTGATTATGTGTGAGTTGTAGTTTGTTAAATGGGATAAATAATTTTATTGTGAATAATTATAAATTACTAACAAAACATATGATGTGTGGTTTTCCTCGATTGTAATCTGCACTTCTTTGAAACAAGTGTCAGTAAATGTTCCTGTCTTATCTAACCCTTGGCTGTCTGTGGTGCTATGTATACTGTAATTTTCATCCTTCTGTGAGGACATATGATATTCTGCCTCACATGAATTTAACTATCTGTAATATGTTTTATAAGTGTTTATTTTATAAAAAATTATATATATATAAAAAAAAAGCAGAACTGCAGAGCAAACAGCACAAAACAACAGAATAAAATAAAAATACAATGTTATACATTAAAATTCTAGCCATCTTTGGTATAGGGTTTCTTTCTTATTTAAAGCTCTTCGCAGAAAGGAATCAAAACCAACAAGAAATTAGCAAAAAATTTGCCAACTGGTTTTCAAAGGTAAGGTTATCAAACTACGTAACAAGTGTTGTATGTATGTATATGTATGTAGTACGTTGTCACTTCTAAATTACATTTAATACTTTTGCAGGTGAAATAAGTGAAATATATTATATATAGAAAATGTGAATACATATCTACCCTACAAATATAAATTATACAAATTTAGTGACATATAAATCATATTTGATAATGAAGAAAAGCTTAATGGACAGTCCCTCATAAGGTTTCGTAATAATTCTGAATACAGTGTAACAAAATGAAAGATAAATTATGGTGAATAAACTATAAATCAAATAAAATCATGTCCCCTTTAGTTACTTTGCTTCCTAGTCTCTAATTCAGTACAATTAAGATTTGATCAGGAGAAATTAATAAATAAAAATATTAAGTTATTTCTTAATTTTATCAGCTTTTACAAAAAAATGAAGGTTAAATTTTGAAGAGCCTTCCATTTTTTCTTAAAACATTAACTTTTCATTTCCAATTTTATTACCCTTCAGCTGTAGGTTAATAAATGATGCCATGTAGTTAACCTACAGTAGAATGATGCCCTCCACCAAATTTAATGCAGAACATTCATATCTTCTCTAGTCTCTAATCACCTGTTTTAACTCCGACTCTGCTTTTATATTCTGTATTATTACTGTATGTTGCAAGATTTGGACACCCCCCCATAACTTTATTAATCTAGCTCCTCATTAGGTAAGCTATGCTTTATTATTATTGGTTTCTATATTTAATTTGGTGTGTTATGTATCTGATCTACGAGTTCAGTACCAAAAATTAAATAATGCTTTCTATTTTTATAGTTAGGATATATTTATTGTAATTTTTTTTTTTTATGGTGGACAGTGAATTATGCTAGGAAAAGTGCAAGCAATTGCTGATTATTGTGTGAAAGGTGAGAGAATGGTAATATGAAAGTGATAAAGAAAAAAAAGAAGTACAACACAATGTTAGAAACTGAGGCTTCATTGAATGTGGCACAGGAGTTGGAGAGACTGGAAAAGTTTGTGTGATAGCAGAAAAGATAAGAAAGAAAATAAAACATGAAAAAAGAAATGGTACAAGAAAGCAGAGTATGCAAAAAAGATATGGTAATTCCATGATAAGGTGTATGCTAGACAAATGAGCAACAATGAAAGCATGTTATCTGGAGCAAAGATTATTGTTGTGACTAAAGCTACATGTAAGCAAGTTCTTCTGAACTTGCCATCATCCTTCTTCCACTTCCTTTCAAAACTGTATGAGCATAAGTAGCTTGTGGTCAATTTTCATTTACTGTCCTGCTTTAAACTTATTAAACCAACTTCTCTTCCTCTTGTTTCATTCCATCTGCTTCTGTTATACTGAATAGCTTTCTTGAACTGTCTTTCCTAAAGACTGCAGCCTTCAGCTGTTCAAGAAGTATGTCAACAGAGTTCTTATTCTTGTCTACATATGGTAATGATATGCTACATAGAGAAACTAATGTACCACTGTGGTTGCATGGAAAAATAAACATATGGTATGAAAGAGTGATATGAAAAGATAGTAAAGCGAGATTATATGAAAGTGATGTGAAAAAATAATAGCAAAAGAGTTAAAATTGAATCTGTTGCCATAGCATAATAGAAATGGGGATAAGATGCAGAGAGGTGAATTGCTGTAATTGCAAAGTTTTGCTAAGTGGACCATGTGGGAGAAATAGTGTACAGAGTATACTGATGTATGGAGTGATTTTGAAGATCCAAAGGATTTGTACTTGCAGGATTTATGACATCTGATGGATTTAGTGTCAGGTGTTTGGAGAAATTGTTATTCAATGAAAGTCCAACTAAAAAAGCGTAATACCAAGGTACTTTCGATTTGTGACTTTTTCAATTAGCTTGTTGTTGATCATGACTTTGGGATTCTAGGAATGTATGTTTTTCCTGTCTGTACTAAAGGTGCTTAGTTTTGTTTTATCTGGGTTGATTTTGAGTTTAAGTTCATCTGACCATTTTTCTAATCCTCTCATGGATTTGTTTAGAATCTCCTCTGATTCTTTGATTTTAGCACTAGTGTGCAAGATGGCTATATCATCTGCATAGCAAGCTACTTTTGTGTCTTCTGTGAGGTAGGAATGAATGTTATTGACATATAAAAGGAATAGTAAAGGACTGAGTACTGAGCCCTGGAGAACACCAGCCCAGGTTCTCTGCTCTCTTGATATTATTCATCGATTCTAACCTTGATCTTTCTTCCTCTCGTGAAATCAGCAATCCAGATTAAAGCGTTTCCTCTAATTCCAATATCATGTACTGTTTGTATTAATTTTTTGATTCCAACACGATCGAAAGCAGCATTCATATCAAGGAATATGGCAGTTGTCTTTTTTGTTTGGTTTTTTCCTGAAATGAGTCTATTATTGTTTGGCAGAAGTGGAATATTTGATCTGTTGTCGAATGCCAGGCTCTATAGGTAGTTTGGTAATAGTTAATTTTCTTATTTTTTGTGAGCTAGTGCATGAGCCTGGAGTGTATGATTCTTTCAGGAATTTTACAGAGTATTTATACAGTATTAACATTTTAATAACACACAAAAGAAACAATAGGTGGAAGAAGTGAAATTAGACTAAATAAAGACTGAAGTCTCATAAAGGGTGCCTTCTATGGGTGCTGTTGGCCAGTCTTAGAGGTGAGCAAGAGACCTAAAAATTCAAGGTTCCCAAATTTCTGAAATTTAACACAACAATGTTTATTAAAATTAGATTGGTTTTTGAATCTGCTATTGATTCTAAAAAAGAGTCTTTCAATTTGTACACCCTCTGTCAAAAAAGAAACCAAACTTTTCGAAAATAGAAGAAACTAGTGGCCCCACCTGTTGTGTCTTTTTGTTATTGAAAGCGGCAACCTCCATTAGTGTTGTATCAACTGTTTATGACATTTGCTTCATTAGAAGCTGAGTTATAGTGCCAAGAGTAACAGTGTGTTTTGACAAACGGTCAGAAAATGAGTTTCAAATAGAGAGCTGTGATTGACTTTTGTATTAAACTTGGTAAAAGTTTTACCAAAACACATCAAATACTTCAAAAAGAATACTGTGATGAATGCTTATCCCGTACTCAAGTTTACGAGTGGTTTAAGCAATTTCAATGTGGTCATGAGACACTTAAGGATGACAAAAAGTCGAGCCATCCAAAAACTGGACTGAGCACAGTTGACATTCAAAAAGTGCATGATTTCATCAAAGAAAACCTGAAATCATCCATGAAATTGATTGAAGATGAATTGAGGATTCCAAAGTCAACTGTGCACAACATTTTGACTGAGAGTTTGGGCCTTCGTAAATTGAATTCGTGATTTGTCCCCACAAGTTGACCGAAAACCAAAAAATGTATCGAATTGAACACTGCAAGGACCTCATTAAAACCGCTCGTAAGGACTCAGACTTCCTCAAAACGATTGTTACTGGTGACGAAACATGGTGTTTTGAGTATGAGCCTGAAACAAAGTACCAGAGTGCTGAGTGGAGACCAGAAGAAGAAGAAAAAAAAAAAAAAAGTCGCTTGGAGAAGTCAAAAGTAAAGACAATGCTGATTTGTTTTTACGATTCCAAGGGCATTATCCACAAAGAATTCGTCTTGCTTGGTCAGGCAGTCAATGGTGAGTTTTATCTCGAAGTTTTGAAGTGATTGGCAGCGAGAATTCATTGCGTACGGCATGAATATCGTGATGCAGGCAGCTGGTCACTTTTGCATGATAATGCACCATCTCATCGTTCGAACATTGTGAGACAGTTTTTGAGCAAAAACCAAGGTTGTGTTGGAACACTCGTCGTATTCACCTGATTTAGTACCCTGTGACTTCTTTCTCTTTGCCCTACTTGTTTTTCCAATGAAAGAAAAGCAATATGACACCATTGAAAACGTTCAAGCGGCAGTAACCACAATCCTCAACAGTATCCCAAAAACCCATATAAAAAACTCATTTAACGAATTAATTGACGTGCCAAACGCTGTATCGAAGCTGAGGGAGAGTATATTGGTTGAAATAAATTATTTGAATAATTATAATTGGGCTGTGTTTTATTTTTTATCAAAAGTTTGGTTTCTTTTTGGATAGAGGTTTACTGTAATATAGCATGATAGCTTTCTTCCTTCTAATTCTGTGCAAGGTTTCCAAGGTATAGTCTGTTAGACCTGAATGACCATAGTTGTGGCCTCAGATGTATTTTTTGTGTTCTTCTCGGCAGATGTCTGACCATAACCCATCACTGTAAATACAAACTTGAAAAACCTTTTTTGGAATCAGTGGTAGATTTAAAGTAATCTTAAATGTATGTTTGTATTCAACTTCCAAAGATTTGGGAAACTTCAATTCTTAGGTCTGTCACCAAACTTCTAAGGCTAGCCAATAGCACCTACCTATAGAGGGCACCCCTTTGTCTTCATTTAGTCTAATTTCACTTTTTCCATTTATTGTTTCTTGTGTGTTTTTGTCTATGTTATCAGAACTGTAACGTTGTATTCCTGATGATGTCTCTGTGACAGAGATGAGATACTAAAATGATTAAACTTGCTGTTTAATTATTTCTTTTTGTGTGTAATTATTCTATTAACTATATCATCAGTGTAAACCAGAACCTAAACCTAAATACTTGTTTACTGAGGCTTAAATTAAATATCTTGGTCAGAAGGAGTTGCTAATTCTCTTGCACATTCTTCTAATACATGAGCCGAGCTATCTAATGCCATGGTCATTTTTACATTAAGGATCTTAAACTGCTAACTCCCTCTATTCTCCCATCAGTCAGTATCACATCCAGCATTGCTGAATTTGCATGGACACATCATGGCAAAATTGATCATTCAGCAACTAAAATATTTGGTTTGCTTCTATTACCTCCTTATGATCAGCACTTTTAAAGTCATACTTTGGTGGTCATTCTTCGTTTTACTTATCACATAGTAAAAGAACTTTCAGATTTCTTTTGGTCTCATCGGCTAGCTTCCTCTCATAATTAGCTTTAGCCTTCCTTACCATGCAGATCTTCTTTCTTGCCTGTGTCTTATACTGCTCATGGTCATGCTGATATCACCTTTTTCTTTATATTCCTCCCACAGCCCCTTCTGTTTTCTGCAACTCCTGATTATAGATGCTATTTATCCATTTCACTCCTGCCTGATTTATCCTCCTGACCACCTCCCATTTTAATCTTTTAAAATATTGAAACAGTGTGCAGTAATTTCTTCTTGATTGCTTTTTCCTTATTTTTAAATTTCATGATTATTGACATAATTCTGTATGTAATTTTGTCTAATAGGCTTTTTGGCTTAAATTATTTTTTCCATATGTTTGATGATTTGAAAGCATCCACCTTTAGTTTTGGTGATAAAAATTTTCATCTTCTTTTAGTACTGACTGACTACTGGGTCTGTTTTGTCATATGAAGATGTTGATGTTGGGAGAGGGGGAAGAGAGAGTTGATAGGAACGAAGTAAGAGAATACTAGAAAGAGCAGGAGAGAAATAGGGTTGAGACCAGATTAGGTGGTTAATGGGCAAGAAAAGAAGACGACCAGTAAGAGATCACTGGGAAGGCTGAGAGATAAGAAAGAAAGTAGGAATGCAAGATGGATAGGGAAACCAGGGGGAATTGGGATGGACAAAAGGATAGTGTATGAAGATGTAGGGAAAGTCTGTTAGGGAGGTCAAGCATATAAGAGTAGTCAGGGATGAATGGGTATTAGTTGGGAAGAAGAGTGATCAAGACCTAGTGAAGGAGTTACAGCTGAGTGATGGCATAGGTTGGGCTGGTTACAAACTGAAAAACGAGTAAGTTTTCTTGAATGGCAGCATATCAGAAATAAAGGAGAAGAATTTGTTGCATTGAGTTGGGCTTAAAATTTCTATAGCGAAATCTGGTTGAATGAGGATTATATACTGATGTTTATAGAAATATGAATGGGTGAAGTTCTGTCCATGGGAATATTTAGGGCAACAGCAATGAATGGAGAGCTCTTGATGATAGCAGAATTGCTTCTACTTCAAGTATAGATGCACAGTGTTCTAGGAAGTTATCGGCACCCTTAACATGCTTCTTAACAAAAGTTGCAATAGGAACATTTCCAAAAGAGTGGGAGGAAAGTAAAATTATTCCACTGCACAAATCCCGAGGTTGAATTACAACCTGAGGTCGAGTTCATTAAATCTCAAGTTGTGCACCCAGGTTTTAGAGAGGTTGCTGAGAAGCAAGATTTGGTTGATAACTGGAAATTCATATGAAAGTCAGCATTGATTTTTTAATGGATTATAAAATGCTATCTAGTCATGATGGTACTTCATGTACAACCTTTAATCTTATTAAAGATTGTGCATGAAGTACCATCATCAATTTAATTTCTTGTCAAGTTCAGTTTAAATTGTAAACAAGTGGAAAAAAACTTTCCACAACTATCCTTAATCCAAAGAATTTCAATAAGGTGATACATCTTTAACTACTTGCATATGGGAAATATGACTTCTGCATTACTTCAACCTTGGGATCTCGTCTGGGTCTAGCTCCTGCTGATAAGACCTCATTAAAGGTTGAAACCGGTCTGGGCAGTGGCCATTTACACAATTATTATTATTATCTTGATTGACTACTCCAACGAGTCCTTAGACTATTTGAAGGGCCCTAAACATGCCAAGTGCTATCTAACATTTGTGCAGTATCTATCATATTTTTCTTTGAACTCATTCACATTCTAATTCATATTTCTAAACATGCAGCCACAACACTCTGGCAACCTATTCCACTCATTTACCACTCTCAAAGAAGCAAAACATGTAGTTCCAACACTCTTGCTCAATTTCCAAGGATAGCCACTGGATCTCCCACTGCTAGACCTGTTCTGAAAAATTTAATCTTGTCAAAGCCTGTTATTAATTAATATATGCCTCAATCATATCACATATTTTATGCCTCTCACCCAATTTATATAACCCATAAATATTCAACCTATCCTCATAAGGTTCATTCCATAGACCTGCTATCATTGTGGTCACTTCCCTATGGATCCAAAAAATCCAGGTTATCAGATCTGTGCACAGTAGTCAAGATGGGGTCTTACCAAGGCTCCATAAACAATATCTTGACAAGCATGTCTCTGCTTGTCAGGATATTCTTCAGAAACCAAGTAATCCGATGAGCTGCTTTAGCCACTTTTGCAATATGCCCTCTAAACTTTAACTCCTTATCCACTAACATCCCCCAAATCCTTGGATTCATCACTTTCCTGGAGTAAAGTTCCATCAATATGGTATACACCTAGTAATCTTTTCACCCCCAAATACATAACATTACACATTAAATTTCTATCCATTTTCGTTTGCCCAGACTGCCAGTCTATCATCCTTCAAAATTTCAACATCATCTGTAATAATTATTGCTCCACCCAATTTTTACATCATTGGCAAAAAACCAAATAGTTCCTCTTTGATTCTTTCCTATATCATTAATGTACAAATTAAATAGTATCAGCCCAAGAACAGAGCCCTGTGGCACGCCACTAGTCACAGACCAGCGGGGACTGCTCATGTACCTGCTGATCACCTTTATCCTTGAATTCGAATTCCTTTCACCATTTTTTTTATTATAGCTCCAGCTTAATAATGAAGTTCATCTATTTAACTCCCACTTGATTTATTCTCCTGACTCTAGCTATGCAGTTGGTATACAATGCATAGCATTATTTGCATCCTAAAGGATGTTTGCTTTGCATTAGACTACTAATTCAATTAATTTCAAGTCACCAGCCTTAAGAGATATTGGAAGATATCTCTTAAGGATTGATAAAGGATTAAGAGATATTAGAAATAGTCCAGAGATGATTGAGGTAGTTTGTGGTCTCTGAAATGATGAGTTTGAAGAAAGATTGAAAAAATTTAATTTTTTTTCTTCTTTTTCTTTTTGTTGCCTGCTCACACCCTCTTTATACAGTTTCCAGTGATGGCCTCTTGTTCTAATCCTGCCCATTCTATAAAAAGTCTCTTCCACATTGACTTGATAACAACCCCCGACTAGCTTATATGTCTCAAACATACCCCTCCCCCCTCTTTCTCCTATTCACAAGACTTTGCAATTTACATTCCCTCAATCTCCTCATACTCCACATTCTCAAGACCACTGACAACCTTTGTGAATCTTCTTTGGATCCTTTCCAACATATCCTCATCACCACGAAAACACAGTAATCCATATGAGCCTTGATCGAGGCCTTATACAATGTCATCATAACCTTTTTATTTCTGCATGTCTTGGTCCTCCACATCATTGCCATTATTCGATGCGACTTCTTCACAACTTGTGAAGAAGTTCTCAAGTTGTACACCCTGCTTCACAATGTGGCTCCTGAACCGGTCCTTGTCCACTACTCCCAGATCTCTGATTTCCTCTACCTCCTTTAAAGTTTCCCCACCAAGTGTATACCTTGCATCCCGTCGTTGTTTACCAAATTTCAAAACCTTTCACTTTGCAACATTGAACTGATAGTTCCACTCACCTACTCATTCAAGCAATCTATTCAAGTCCTTCTACAAGGCCATGACATCTGCTCGACTCTGTATTGCTCTTCCCAATTTTGCATTGTCTTCAAACAGCTGCTTATCACTAGGTAAACTTAACCCAATATCATTAACATACAAACTGAACAACAATGGTGACCTTTCTCTTATGGGATACCACACCCACATATACAACTTTCTGATACCTATCCGACAGCCTGTCACTGATCCGACTCAGAAGTCTGTTATCCATTCCCATCTGTTTCAATTTATTTAATAGTTTGTCGTGTGGGAGCCTATCAAAAGCTTTTGCAAAATCCAAGTACGTCACTGTATATGCATCTCCCTTGTCCAAAGTATTTGTCACCTTGTTATAATACATAAGTAATTTAGTAAAACATGATCTCCTCTTAACAAACCCATGCTGATAACTGCAAAGAATACTGCCAGATTTCAATCCTACTTCTCACCAATCTCTCTAGTACCTTCACCACAACTCCAGATATAAAGATTGACCTATAATTTGAAGCCACAGCCTTATCACCACCTTTATGCAGTGGAACAATTTTACCTTCTTTCACTCCCTTGGAACATGAATAATAGACTGAAGAACTGAAGCGAATAAAGCTACGCATATTGTCTTGATAGATTTTGGAAAGGCAGAGATAGACTAATTAAGAAACTATATATCAGCCAGAAAATAATGTGAATACAGGAAAATGCTGCAACTGCAGAAATAAAGAATGATGTTAAATAAAGCTATGCTTTGTTACTCTTTTTAACATGTAGAGAATACAATGAAATAATAAAGGAATAAAGGGGATAACTGTATCTGGCGTGCAGATACATGTGATATGCTTTGCTGATGTAGCTGTATTTGCTGAGAATAAACAGGATTTAATAGAAATATTGTATTGAGTAGGTGATATTTTGTGTGATTGTTGACTCAAAATTAAAATTATGGTGACAGGTTCAGAAGTACAAAATAAGATAGATAAAATAGTGATTAGAGGTAAGAATATTGAACAAGTAAAATCATTCATAGTTCTTGGAGGAATTATTCAAGAAAAATGAAGAATTACTATGGCAAAAGAAATATTAAAGAAAGAGATCATATATTACACTTAAGATCAATAAAGACATATGGGAAAGGATTTACAAAAATGTTACATTCTTTTGTGGTTATGTGACTTGGAATATAACAGCAGAAGACTGGAAAATAATTGAAGCATTTGAAATGCACTGTTGGTCAGTATTACAAGGAGTAAATTGGAGAGAAATGAAAGTCAACGAAGAAGTGTTACGTGAAAGAAAAGAGAACTGAGTATTGAAGAAGACAATCATAGAAATAAAGATGAAATTTCTCTGGACACATAACAAATAGATTATAAACGTATTAGAAGGGAAGATACCAGAGAAAAGAAGATGACAGTTGAAATATACATTCTTATAGAGGTGGGGGGGGTAGATTAATTGGAAGAGGTTATATGCTACTAAAGAGGAAAGCTGGAAATAGGATGACCTGGAAGAGAGAACTCTTTGTAGCGACACAGACTGTTCCTAAGAATGATGATGAGCAGTGTGTGTGTGTGTGACAGAGGGACTTTCCATGATAAGTTTTTGACTCTGTGAAGATCCGAGAATAATGAAGTTAATATTTTAACATTGAATATATAAAATATTCACATTATTAATTGGTGGTGCCACAAATTATCTAGTATAAAAATTTCTAAATTACAAGTCAGTTAATTGACTTGTTTTATCTTAAGTACTTTATTTCAGCTCTTTTGTTTACTGCTTCTATCCAATGGTTAAACACCTTGAGATCAGTTTACTATTTTTGTTAGTCTTTAGGAAGATTCTTTTTTTTTTTAATTTTTTAAATGGTCACAAAGAACAGCTACTCTTGAAAAGCTCTGTTATTAAATACAAATGCTGTTTCACTATTTAGTGATCCTGAGAGAATACAGAGAAATATGCAAGTATTCCCGACTACAACAAGAATGCATAGTGGTGAATTTATTGTCACAGACACTCTCAGAAGATACCACCATCATGCTCCAAAAGTACCAATTCTGGTAATTATCTAGTGTAGAACATGGTATCTATGATGTTACACCTACAGTGGCTAATAACATTCGTTTGAATCCGGCTAGTATTCTAACAAAATCCAAACTTCCCAAGAATAACATTTTGCCTAAAGAAATATCAGTACTTAAAGTTATATAGTTGCAAATTATTGCAACTAAAGCTGATAAGGACAATGCAGTTATTATGAACCAATCAAATTACAACAGAAATATGAATCATTTTCTTAACCCTTTATTTGGCAGTGCTTACTCAGGCAACATGACTTGAAGAGTTGTTCTTTTCTCATGCCAATAAGGGTTTCTACCCAACTGGCACCATTTTTTGACAAAAATGTGATTCAAAAAAGTGCATCCTGTGAAGACAAATATTGCTGGAAACAATAATGATAACAGTTGGGTGAAAACACTTACTGGAATGAGAATAGAACAACTCTAAAGTAACTTTACTTGAGAGCAACACTGTCAAATAAAGGGTTAAAGACTCCTATACTTATCAGATCATAGAACTGGGATCCTACAAAATCCCAGAAAATAAAAACGTATAAATTATTTAAAAAAAGTTACATCTTGGCTCAAAGAAATTACCAAAAAACTCAAACCTTATGTCAAACCAACATGGTTATATGAGGCCCCTAAAATTCACAGACCTAATACCTCCTCTTTTTTCCTGTAGTAGATTGCATAGACACCCCAACATATAAAGGGCCAAAATTTATCCAAATCACTTTTCTTCCTTATAGGCAACTCCCCCATCTGTTAAAAACTTTCTGCATTTTAAAACATTAATAGAAAATCTAACTTTGAGAAATTCTGACATCATGGTCAGTTTTGACACATTACTTCCCTCTTCACTAATGTACCTTTGACAGACCTTATTAAGCCACATTTTACTTCTGACATAAATGAATTATTCAAATTCACTGCAGGTTTCCCCATGCACTAGAATGGAAAAAATATACAAATAGCTTGATGGGACTACTGTGGATGTGACTGTGTTGATGGGACTCCCCATCAACACAATCACACTTAAACCATAGTTTAGTTATACTACTATGTTGATGATGTGTTTGCTGTTCAGCTCCATGGTAAAGACACATCAGATATTTGGTGCAACTTACAGCCAACACCCAAAAATAAATTTCATACAAAAAGAAAGCAGCAGTTGTCTTCTTGTTTTAGATAATTACTAAAATGACTTCCTAATGGTTCATTATCCTTCTTCATTTACAGAAAACCCATTTACGGGAAGGTATTTACATAAACAATCACTACCACCTTTCCCAACAGAATGGCATCCTCATAACACTTATTCACTGAAACATCCCTTAAAACTGAGCTCAGGAACCTTTGCAACACCTTTTTAGCCAGTGGGTATACAGCCCATGTAAAATAGAGAAAATATTGCATGCATCTTCCAATCCTTCAAACACCCAGTACACAGGATCACAGCAAAACCATTCTATATGTTAATGATACTTCAGAAAAAATAGCCAAAGTTCTCTACAAATTTGATCTCTATGCCTCTTTCAAACCTTTCCTTCAGCTAGCTACCTTGGTATGTTCTCCCAAAGATCAGTGCATCCTCTTGAACATCCTGAAGTGTTTAAAGTTCCTTGTGTCTGCAGTTTGGCCTACTTTGGATAGACTGATAGATCAGTTAACATCTGCCTAGAACACAAAATTACATCCACAATCATCTGTTTGGCAAGTCGGGATTGGCAGACCATGCTCTGGATACTCCTTCCTATAGGAGCAAATGGAGGAAAACATCTTTTTTAAATAGAAGTTGTTATAGGTCTGAGAGACTATTTTTAGAATCAGCATCAGCAATGAAGCACTCTGCTAACTTCAAGTATGGATGCATTAATTTACCAAAGATCTAGGAGACTCAGTTTAAGACCCAATAGCCTGACTTCTCTAAATTAACTTTGGTTATCCAATCCATAGAATGTGTCATGTAAGGACATTAGTTCTGTTGTCAGTTACAATTTAAATTGTTTTCCTAAATTATGTAGTTTAAGTGCTGTGTACCAATCACGGTTATAATTGTGCTCTGATGATGCTGTTAGAAAACCAGTGATATATTAGTGAGTTTAATAAATATATATTTTCCTCTCTTTGTGTTTATACCATAAAGCATTATTATGTATCACCAATGTTATTTAACTGCTTCCTTGAATATGTTGTAAATGAAGCCCTTGAGAACTGTGATATCGGAGTGATAGTAGGAGGAGGAATAAACCATCTAAAGTTTGGTGGTGATATTGATCTCTTTGCAGAAAACAAATCAGATCTTAAGGAAATCTCCACAAAGTTAGCTCAGAAAAAAATATTGCTTAACCATAAAGTACTCAAAAATAAATTTTAAAAAATAAAGACCAATATCTGCACTTTTGACCAATAAGGAAGTGCTGTGGCAGAAACTGAAAAAAAATCGTGCTTGAGGATACACCCATAGAAATAGTTGATCAGTTTAAATACTTATGCAATATCCTCAATAAAGATGGAAGATCAAGACAGGATATTAGAACAAAAATTGGAAAAAGCAACAATAGCACTCCAAAAACTAAAACCATTATGGACAGATAACAAGCTGATAATTACAAATAGATTGTTTTATTGACACACTAGTTAATTCACTATTTCTATATGGAAGTGGAACTTGCATCCTCCTGAAAGATGAGAGTTGGCTGGTATTTGAAATGAAATGCTATAGAGTATAGATGACTCCTAAAGATACCATACACTCATCACATCAAAAATTTTGAAGTAACACAAAGAATCCAGTTCTTTTGCTAGTCCAAGAGATAACATAACTAAGATTCAAAGGAAACAACTTATGTTGCTTGATCATATCAGCAGTTCAAATGGCTTTGCCAATGCCATTTCTACAAGGACTTATTCCAGAAACTTGAAAAAAGAGGCAGACCTAGAATAAACTGGATGGGGGAAAAAAAAAAAATTGGACAAGTGCTTCACTTACAGAGTTGAAAACAAAGTATTAATCAAGGCACTGAGTGAGATTTTTGTGAGGAATATTTTTTGATATCTACTCTATGGTCCTTTGTGGACTATGGGAAGAAGAAGAATTATAGTATAAATAGGACTAATGAGACCCGTTTTGGATCCCCTTCCTCTTTCTCTAGCAAAAACAGACCAGATCAGCTAATAATGATACTACTGAAAGATATATGTATAGTTAGACTCTTTCTGGACTTCCACACTCAAATAATGTGTACTGGCTTCTCACCTCATCCCATTCCTTATCATCTTTGAGTGTGAGTGAATATCATCCAAAGAGGAATATAATTTTATTGCCTGACATTGGAAGAAAATTTTTCAGAATGCTAATGCAAGATTCATCATCAGTACCCATGGATCCAGTGTCCATGGTGTCTGATGTTTGCTTTACCATTCTTTGCCATTTCTCTCTGTCCATTGCCAGGTAACTCAAAGCATGTGAACTCGGTACACCAATCCTTCACAGCATCTACCCACTCTTGCCTTGGTTGTTCTTTTCTGTTTATACAGTCCATTGTGCCAGTCATCAAGAGCAAAAGAAAGATTTTGCTCTTTCTACTCTTGACATATCTGCTATTTTGCAGATATGTTCAAAAAGCTTGTTTTATTTGAATTAATTTCTGTATTAGATTTTCTTTACAATTTACTTTGCTGTACAGTTCTCCATTTATTACATTTTGAACCCACCCATTTCATAGAATCTTTATAACATATATTTTGAAAGACAGAATTCATCTCATAGAGTCTTTCACCATTACCCATGTCTCAAAACCATAGAGGCCTTTTGAAAATGCATATTTCTAGCAGTTTCAACTTTATGGGAAGGCTCACTGATTTTCCATACCTATGAACTTACATTTTTTCCGTATCTTGTCCATTGCCTGTAGATTTACTTTTTCAAGATGCTATCTCTTTTTTACAGTCTAAATGTTTTTGCATTTTTTTCATCCCAGGTATGTGAAGTTCTTCAACTCTTCCAGCTCATGTTTATCATCTTTATTTGCATTTTCATCATCATCTTTCTGAATATCATTGTTTTAATTTTCTCTGTTCATTATCATCCCATGTGTCTTGTCTTTGTCTCTTAACTATTATTATTATTAATAATATTTGACATCAGAGTCAGATGACTTTGAGTCAAAGGACTCTTCACAGGAGGTTCATACTCTCTCATGCAAAATGATCATCAAACCATACTTAAATCCATACACTGTTTCTGCACTCACCATACTTTCAAGAAACGCATTCCATTCACGGAGTCTGCTTCTTCTCTCCTGCTTATCCCATCCTTTTACAGCTTCCAGGGATGGCATCTAGTTATTCTATCCTTCCTTTACTCTCTGAGAAATCACCAATTTATATGTCTCAATCATAACTCTCCTCTTCTATTCAAAGGCTTTGCAAATTACATTCCCTCGATCTCTCCTCGTATCTGACATTTCATGGACTTGACACTGACTTTGTAAGCCTTCTTGGAATAATCTTCACTACATCTTTATCTCACTGAAAACCAGGCAACCAAATCTGCGCACAGTAGTCCATATGTGGCCTGATCAAAGTCTTATACAAGGGAACCATATACTCTTTGCTTTTTCATGTAAATGTCCTCTTCGTTATTGCCATTATCCGTTGTGATCTCCTTACAATTTTAGCACTATGAACTGCAAAACTTCAAGTCTGTCCACCATCACTTCAAGATCTCATCTCATCCACTTCAAAATTTCCCCATTAATTGTATATACTGCATCCCAACTTTGCCTATTAAACTATTAAATTTCAAGACCTTGTACTTGGCAATATTAAACTCCAAGCTCAACTCACCTGCCCACTCACATAGTCTATTGAGACCCTTCTACAAGGCTACAACATTTGCTCTACTTATCATAATTCTTCCCAACTTTGGCAAACAGCTGGACATCTCCAGTTAATCCGGTTCCAGTGTCATTAATGTACAAGATAAACAACAATATCGAAAGAGAAGGATGGTGTGAAAGAGAGGCGAAAGAATGTTAAAAAATCAGTAAAAAAGAAAACGAGTGATTTAAAAACCGTAACGGATGTTAATAAGGACGAAAGTGAGGCGAGAGTGGTGGAAGAAAACGAAATTGAGAGAACGAATGAAACTGGAAATGGCGTGATGCAGGAATAGAAAGTGGAAAAAATCTACAGAATGAATAAGTTGGATGCATGTTGGACCGAAAGTACAGAAGCACAGAAGGATGAATGAGAGTGAAAGTAAGAAGGTGTCGAGAGTTAGAAAATTAGAAAGAATGAATGATAGAGAGAATGTGACGCGAGATTTGGAAGTTGAATTGGATTGGATGAGGAAAGAGATGAAATGGATGCAGATTGAAATTAAGAAAATTCGGGTAAAAACTATTAAAACTAATTATGATGGCACGAAAGATGAGCAAGTGGTGTTATATGACGACTCCATTATTAAAGGTGTGCTGGATGATAGGGTGCACAAGGTATGTTCCAGGTGGTAAAAAAAATGAGTAGAGTGATTGAGGCATTTGATATGAGGCGGGAGCGAGCAAAGGAGTTGATGGTTTTAATCAGCATGAATGATTTGACAGAGGACAAAGAGCAAGTCAGAATGGATGTCAGGAGGCTGCTTAGAAGAATGAAAGAGAATAGTGTGACAGGAAGGGTAGTCAGCGGGTTCCCTAGGTATGACTGTGGTGAAATGAGGCAGAGAGCAACGATTATGAATGATATGCTGACTGAAAAGTGTGAGGAGATGGGAGTACAGTTTGTTAATGTGTGGAATGAGTTTGAAGGAAGAAGTGAACTGTATGGGAGCGATGGACTGCATTTGAGTGGTTATGGTGTGAGTTGCTTGGAGGGACTGCTGCTGCTGGAAGGTAGAGAAGTGAGTAGAGTGAGAGAGAATGAATCAGATCAAGTGCAAAGTGATGTGGAAGAGCAGGAGAGATTGAAGAGGTAATTATGAATGAGGAAGTGAGTGGTATGACTATAGAAAATGAGAGAATGGGTGTGTAAGAGGAGCAGGAAAACAGGGAGGCGCAGAGTGGACAGGGGTACACAGCGTGAGAAAGGTCGATGCTCCAAGAGGAGGTGAGAGCATGTGTAGACAGGAAAGAAATGGGATGACCTGAGATCAAGAGGAAAGAGTTGGAATTGAAAAGGGTTTTAAAATGAATAAGCAGAAAGGGAAATGGCTCCAGTCGAGCATGGAGAGATCACATCGGGTGAGTGGTATCAGTGGAACTAGCTGTAGATCCAGAAATGAGCTGTTGTGTTTGTATACAAATGCTAGAAGTATAAGAAACAAGTCAGATAAAATGGTTGCATTAATTGCGTCTATTCATCCAAAGATTGTCGGAATAAGTGAGACATGGTCGGAAGAGGACGACATCCTGACAGGAATAGAAATGGAAGGATATGATGTGTTTCGTGAGGATAGAAGGGGTAAAAAGGGAGGGGGAGTGCTATTGATGATAGAGAAAGAGTTATGTCCATACAAAGTAGAGATGCAGGAGGGAAATAGTGCCAGTGGTTTTGAGGCAGTATGGTGTGAGATAGAGGTGAATGGAATCAAATACTTGGTTGGATGTTGTTATAGACCAGCTAATGTGGATGGTGGTGATAATGAAATGTATAATCAAATTAGTCAAGCAAATAAGAAAAGGGTGATCATTATGGGCTATTTTAATTATGGCAATATAGACTGGAATGATGAGATAGCAACTGGAAGTAAAGAAAATGAGGTTCTTGAGTTTTTGAGGGATAACTACCTCAGACAGTATGTAACAGAGGGCACACGAGGATTTTAGGGTCTTGGATTTGGTCATCTCATCAGAGGATGTGATTATAAATAAGGTGTCAAATCATCCACCAATTGGTGAGATTGACCATGGGGTGATTACCTGGGTGGTTGGCAGCAGTGTGAGGACCTCTGTGAGAAAAGGGTATATGTGGAACTACAAGGGGGGGGGGGTGATTATGAAGAGCTCAGGAGACAGCTTGCAGGTGTAGCGTGGAATGAGGAGTTAGCTGGAAAAGAGAACAATGCACCTTGGGGGATTTTCAAAAACTATCTAGCAGATGTAATGTCTAAATGTATTCCAAGGGTGAGAAGGTTAAATAAGGTAGGTGTGAGATGGTGCGATACAGAGAAAGAGGGCATTGTGCAGGCAGCATAAGAGAAGTGGAAATAACCAATTCCATGAGGTCTACAAAGACCAGGAAAGGAGGGTGACTTGGTTGGTGAGGGTAGCTAAAGAGAGGTATTAACAGCAGTTAGCTAATGAAGCCAAAAAGAATCCTAAGGAGTTCTTTCGATATGTAGCCAGCAAAAGAAAGAATGATTATGGAAGGATGACATTGATAGGAGAAAATGGTATAAAGACAGCTGTTGCAGAATGTGTGGTGGAGATACTTAATGAGCAGTTCATAAAAGTCTTTCAATCTTGCGCGATTTGATAATATATCACCAAGTATTTTGAAGGGATTTGACACTTGTCTTGACATATTTTTTAAATAAGATTTTTGCACTCGGTCAAGTCCCTAAGGAGGGCAAGATTGTGCCACTTCATAAAGGAGGCGATAGAACTCAAGCATCAAATTATAGGCCTATCTGTGTGTCAGGTGTTGTGGTTAAGTTGTTGGAGAAGCTTGTGAGAACTAGGATCCAGAGTTGGGTTGACAACAATGGTATTATCTTTGATGGACAGCATGGATTTGCTAAAGGGAGGTCATGATTTAGTAATCTATTTACTTATTACAGTAAAGTGACTGCTTCCTGGACAGAGGAGAAGGATACACAGTAATATACTTGGATTTCGCAAAGGCTTTTGATAGAGTAATTCATGATAAATTGATAGTCAAACTAGAGCAGATGGGGTTGCATATTAGATTAGTGCATTGGATTGGAGACTGGTTATCTGATAGGTATCAACAAGTTGTGTATGGGGGGGGGGGAGTGATATCCAGGAAAAGGAAAGTCACTAGTGGAGTGCCTCAGGGGTTTGTTTTGGGGCCATTACTGTTTAACTTGTATGTTAACAGTATAGATGAAGATTTGGATGGAGATATTCAGTTGTTTGCAGATGATGCAAAGTTGGGATGAACCATGGAGTAGTGAAGATGTTGTGGCCTTACAAGAAGACTTGAATAAATTGAGCACAGAAATGGAGATGTGAGTTCAATGTTGCAAAAAGTAAGGTTTTAAAATTTGGAAAACAAAGATGGGATGCAGAATTTATGCTTGGTGAGGATATATTGTTGGAGGTGGAAGAAATAAGAGATCTGGGGATTATAGTGGATAAGGATCTGAAATTTAGGGGGGGGGACACAGCCAAAATTGTGAAGACAACACAAAGGCTTCTGGGAATGATGCGGAGGACGCTGACGTGTAGAAGTAGGGAGATTCTTGTTCCGTTGTATAAGGCTTTGATTAGGCCACATATGGACTATTGTGCCCAGATTTGGTCACCTGGTTTTCAGAAGGATGAAGAGATATTGGAAGGGGTCCAAAGGTGATTGACTAAGGTAGTTTCTGACCTCTGGAATGTCGAGTATGAGGAAAGATGAAGATGTAATTTGCAGAGTCTGGTGGACAGGAGGAAGAGGGAAGATATGATAGAGACCTACAAGTTAGTAAGGGGTTGTTATAGGATCAATGCTGGAGAAGTTCTACAGAAAATAGTGGGAGATCGGGGGAGAACCAGAGGTCATCCCTGGAAACTGTATAAAGAGGGTGTGAGTAGGGGAGTGAGGGACAGGTTTTTTTCGTGCAGAGTTGTAAATGATTGGAATGCCTTGCCTGAGAGTGTGGTGTCTGCAAGGAGTTTGAATGTGTTCAAGGCATGGTATGATGAGCTGTGTGTGTGTGATAAAAGGACCTCCCAGATGAGTCTTTGACTCCATGAGGTTTTGGGGTAATAATAATAATAGTTAATAATAGTCCCAAAATAGATCCCTGTGGTACTCCACCAGTGCTTGTTTTGAATTATTTTCTGCATTAGATTTTCTTTACAATTTTCTTTGCTATACAGTTCTACATTTATTACATTTTGAACACACACACCCATTTCATAGAATCTTTATAACATGTTATTTCAAAAGACAGAATTCATCTCTAGGGGCTTTCACTATTACCCATGTCTCAAAACCATAGTCTTTTTGGGATACTACTCCTCTATACAACTTGCTGATATCTATCTGACAACCATTCAACTATCCAGCTCATAGTTTATTTAATTCCAACTACTTTAATTTAGCTACTAGCTTGCCATGTGGTAGTCTATCAAAGGCATTTGAAAAATCCACTTATAATACTGTACTATCTAACCACAGATGCAAGGCTCCTTGACACATCTGCGCATGCAGAAGAAGGTGAATCCATTCCGATAATAGGGTAATCAATGAGTGTTTTTTTATTATTATATGTCAAAAAATTAGCTTTTCTTTTATGAAAATTCTAGTTTTTAAAGTGGTAATTATTTTGCTTGTACAACAGTTGGAAAATTTTACATATAAAATACGTGATTTCTCATGTTGGTGACAAATTTGTATGTTGCCTTATTCCTTTCTCCCCTTCAACATGAATTGACTCTTCTTGGCACTGTGACAGCCAGGGTTCTAGCATATGTGGTCGGACAGTATATGTATCTCCTTTATCCAGTGAATTTGTCAACTTGTAAAATAAGCATATTGCTAAAACATGACCTCCCCCCTAACAAACTTATGCTGACCTTGACAACCCCAAACACACAGATTGGTCTATAATTCGGCCTCAATCTTACCTCCCCCCCCCCCTCTTTGTGAACCAGAATAATTTTTCTCACCTTCCATTCTTTTGGGGCTCACCCTGTTGGAAGATCCATGTTAAATGGGTGTGCCAAAGGTGTTGTGATGTTTTATTCAGTCCTACTGCTCTATTAACATGAAGTTTACTTAATTTCTCATATACTTCCTGCTCATTCACCATCAGTAGTCCTTCCTCTACTATACCTTCTACACTCTAGCTTCTTATGTTTGCTTCACTATTCACTAGGATGAAATACACTGAAAAACTGTTCATTGAATACTTCAACCATATCTGCTGCCTCTGGTACCTTTCTGCCAGTGTCATTAAGTAGCATTCATCCTCTGTGGCATTTTTTTTTCCTCTTTCGCACATATCAGGAGAACTCACTAGGATTTTTCTTAGCTTAATTGGCTAATTTCTTCTCACACTGCACTTTAGTTGTCTTTATCAACTGAGTCACCTTCCTGGCCTGGTCTTTATACTCTTCATGCACTTAATCATTGTCACCATTCTTCTTGGTTACCTCCAACAGTCCTTCTTGTGGATTTCATGCTTATCTGTTCATTCATTCATTCATCCATTTGATTCCTACCTTGTTTACTCTTTCATCTTTAAAATATGCTGTCATTACTGCTGTTATATAGCCCTTAATCAATACCCAAGTAATATGTTTCCTTCCCACTCAACTCCTCTTTCCATGCTATAGTGCTCAGTTGCCTCTTAAGCTTTTCTTAATTGCAAGCCTTGTAGTTTCTCATATATCTCTTCTTTACAGAAGTTTTCATATGACTGGCTACAACCCAGATGATCACTTCATGGTCACTCTTGCCAAATGGAGAAAGATGAGAACTCCATTCACAATCACATCCTCTGATGATATAACCAGATCTAGAGTCTTAACTCCCATGTGCCTTCCATTACATATTGCTTAAGACTGTTTTTAGAACTTGAGAAATTTGTTCCCCTTATTCCTTGATGCTGTCTCTTCATTCCATCTATTGCTGTAATTGAAATCGCCCTTCCCTTGCTCACTATGCTAAACTTGCCTATACATTTCTCTATCTCTGCCCTTGGTAAACATCTTTCTTTCAATTTCCACTTCAAAGCTACTGCTACTTTTTCCCTCTTGTATCTCAACCTTGTGTGGACATAATTCCCCCTGCTATAATCATCAACAACACTCATCCTTTCTTGCCATTCCCACCTTTACAAAAAACATCATATTCTTCCATTTCCATTCCCATCAAGATGTCATTTTCATGTAAGCATATTTAACATATTCAAACAATTTTCAAGCAAATAAATGCAATTAATGCAAAAATTTCATCTCCCTTATTTCTGTTATTTCTGACATTCATAAATAGGCATAGTAATTCATTTCTTGATCTATAACCAGCCCTACCCATGTCTGCTGTCAACTGTGACATCTCCACACTTGTTTGTATCTGCTCTCCGTTAACTTTTGTCCCCCCCCCCCAAGATTCAACTACTTCCCATGTATTCCAGCCCATTTCATTCCTATATTGACCATCCCCAATACATGCATTCATTATTGCTTTCAGGATCTCTTCTCCTTACACTGCGTTACTTTTCTTGTATTCTTCTGTCCATTCATAATCACGTTGGTCTGACCTGATCTACTTTCCTAATCATTTACATCATCTCTGATCATCAGTGGGTGTAATCTCTGATTACACCCACTGAAACCTTGTTTGCATCACACATTACACTTCTTCCAGCAGTAATCTTTTCAAATGGCTCACTTGAAAACTACTTAGATACAGTCCATCATTCTTATACGGTTCCATTCATCCCACACATTCATAAAGTTCACTCCTTTCTTTTCATATTTCCACTAGCATTCCATTAAAGATTTTTGCTCTCAGCCATTAGTCATCGTTTTCATACCTGGGCAGAACACAAACTACTTTTCCTGCCACATTGTTATCTTTCACTCGTCTGAATAATCTGATATCCATCCTCACATTCTCCCTATGCCCAACCAAATAATTTGTTCCAACCACAACCACTGACTCCCTGACATTGCATACCTCTCATATCTGGCACCTCAATCACCCAGTTCGTTTTCCCTCCTGGGAAACAGACCTTGTACATCTCATCTTTCTTTTATGATAGAATCTCCATATAGTGCTATTATTGAGTCATTTAATACTTCTTTTTCTCAACTATACACCTCCATAATGTAGTTTAGCCTTTGACATGCATTGTTCTTTCCAAAAGCACTATAAAGATGCTTTGAGATATTAGGTCTCCTTGTCTCGTCCAATCCACACCTTCTCGTGGGGCACCCTGTTGGTATCTACCTGGATACTGAACGAACGAGGATGGGCTGGCAATTTGGGATTGAGCCGACCAAATTGTATTCTTATTGCCTTAAACCAAAATACAAAATGATGGTACAACATGACAAAATTTCATTCCGGCTGGGGCGTCGCCCAGTTAAACAAGGGCCCCGTTGTTTTTGGCAGGAAACCAGGGTGAACAGCGAAAAGTCAGCTACTGGCACATTTTACACCCCAACTCAACATCACCAGAGTTAAAGATCGGTACTATCAACATTAAGCCTGAATGGTGAAGAAATGGAGCTAGCGGAGGAATTAAATAAGTACCAGATCGACATAATAGGGGTAACTGAAACAAAAAAGATAAAAACTGGTGAGATCTTTCTGAGCAATAAATACAAAATGTTATATTCAGGCAATGACAATCAAGGAAAAGAAGGAGTAGCCACTCTACTTGAGACTTCCTGAGAATGGCAGGCAGTCTCAAGTAGGGTGATGTAGGCAAATATGAGAATGGGGAACTGGACAATGAGACTTATTTGTGCCTATGGTCCCACAGAAGGTTCTACTAAGGTGGAAGTGGAGGAATTTTTTGATGCTTTAGAAAAAGCAACTGACACAATGAAAAAGGAAAAGTTGGTTCTTGTTGGGGATCTAAATAGCAGAATAGGAAATGATTGTGAGACATACAAAAATATTTTGGGAAAATTTGGAGAAAAGAGTAAAGCTAATAATAATGGCAAATACCTGTTGGATTTCTGCTCACGACATAGACTGGTTATTACTAACACCATGTTCCAACATAAAAATGTGCACAAATTCACATGGAGAGAAGGGCAAGGAATAAGAAAAGTCTCATTGACTATGTTATTTTCTCTCTGGTGCAGGACACCAGAGTGTACTAAGGATTTGAAATTGGAAGTGATCACTATTTAGTGATCACAAAATTGAATAAAAGTTGAGCAGCTCTCAGATGTGAACTGTAGACTAAAATACACAGAGATTATTGAAGAGAAAATGAAAGAGTTTGAGAACAGGAACCAAACCTTGGAGATTCGGTGGCAAGCCTTGAAGAAAACTGATTGATTCAGCTAGAGAGCCATGTGGTGAGGTTGTCTGCAAGGATAGAAAAATCAGAACTCCATGATGGACACAGGAAGTTAAAGAGGCAGTCAAGGAAAAGAAGAAATCATATCAAAAGTTTCTTTCAAGTAAGTCAGCTTGTGCTCTTAGAGAATACATGGACTGGTTATCACTGTGTAAAACTAGCTAAACAAAAGTCATGGGAGGATTTTGGCAAGAACATAGAAAATAAATATCAAGAAGGTGATAAGATATTCTGGAGGTTGTTGAAGAAGCTTAGAAATGGAGGAAAGAGTGTTGTAAAAGGAGTTAGAGATGATAAAGGTGACATGAAAACAGGAGAAAAAGAGCCTTGAAGACTGGAGTAATTACTTCGAAAAATTGCTAAATGAAACAAGCAGTGATAGCACAGTGGTAAAAAAAATACTCAACGGGCATACAGTCAGGAATGCATATCCATTCTTGAAGTAGAAAAAGCCATTGAAATGTGATTAGGCAGCAGGAGTAGATGATATTCGACCAGAAATGCTTGAAGTATGGTGGTATAAAAGTCTTACAGTGGCTGCACTGCATAGTTCAGAATGCCTGGACAGAGGGACAAATTCCCGATGATTGGAGTAGAGCTTACATAATATCCATAAATAAAACTGAATGTCAGAATTACAGAGATATTTCCTTACTGAGTGTTCCTGGTAAGATTTATGCAGGTATACTCGACAAACGGTTGAGAAGAATTGTGGCAGAAAAGCTTGGTGAAGAACAAACTGGATTCAGGCTAATTAGACTGTCAGGATTAGATCCTCATTTTACGACAAATATCAAGAAATCATGGGAATATAACAAAGATCTGTATTTAAGTTTTGTCGATCTGGAAAAGGCATATGACAAGGTGCCAAGAGAGAAGCTCTTCAATATGCTACAGTTATATGGTGTCAATGGGGCATTATATCAAGCAATACTTAGTCTTTATTTGAATTCTAAGTCAGCAGTTAGAATTGAAGCAAGTACAGGAAGATGGTTTAATGTTAAATCTGGTGTGAAACAAGGATGTACGTTATCCCCTCTGTTATTCATTATCTATATGGATCACTTAATGAAGGAAAGTGGTATTAAACATGATATCAAAAGCGGAGATGTTAATGTCAGTGCTTTGCTTTATGCAGACGATGTTATACTTCTAAATAAATCCGCTACAAGTCTGCAAGATTCCCTAACTAAATTGAATAACTGTTGAAATAGATATGGTATGAAGGTCAGCAATAAAAAGACAAAGACAATGAAAATAGGCAGAATCGTTGAAAATGTCAACTGTGTTTTGAACGGAGAACCTGTGGAATGAGTAAAACATTTCAGCTACTTAGGCACGATTTTTAGTGAAGATGGTAAATTAAATATGGAAATAGACAACACAATCAACAAAGCTGGTATGGTAGGAAGTCAATTGAATAAATTCATATGGAATAAGAGAGAAATTAGTCAGAACACTAAATTAGCTTTATACAAGACATTATTCAAACCAGTTTTAACTTATGGATCTGAGGGTTGGTTCAGAAGTAAAACACTTGACCAAAGACTAGAGACCACAGATATGAGAGTCCTGAGAAAGATTAGAGGCATGAACAGATGGCATTAATGGCAATATCATATTAAAAACGAGGATATTAGGAAAGAACTTGACATTGTGAGCATCCAGGAATGCATTAGCAGAGCTAATCTCAGGTGGTATGGTCACTTTAACAGAATGGACGAGGAAAGATTAGCAAAACTAGTGTTCTCTGCCAGGTTGGGCAAAACGACCCAGAGGAAGACCAAGATATAGGTGGATTGATACAGTACAAAGTGCCTTAGATGATAGAAATATAAGAACTAATAATGTTGGAGTCTTGACAAGTAACAGACTGATTTGGAGGAAAATTGTAGATAGGAAGTTAATAAAGATGTAAATTTTTCATGTATTACTATCATATCCTGTACACCCCTTGAGGATACATGGCAGGAATTATTATTTCAGGAATTTGATGATGATGTCTCTTTCCACTTGTTGTTTGGAACTATCTCCCTATTTCCCACAATTTCTTATCAGCTTCTGCATTGTTCACTGTCATAGAATCAGTTGAATACAAGAGTGGTTAGTTGAATAATACAAGCAAATTGTGTTTGGGAAGGCATTGTCTCAGGAAAAGGAAACCGATTAATGGCTTGATGCCAAGTTCTTTCCTTGAAGATCCTGCTCTTCATATTATTTGTTAATCATATTTCTTGTGGATGGACATGAAATAATTCAGTTGTTTTAGTAATGCGAAGTTGGGTAGTATTATATATAATGATTCTGACGTGAAGTTCCTCTAAGAAGATTTAAAAATATTTTAGTTTTGTTGAATGAGGTAGGATGCAGTTTTATTGTTAAATAAGTTCAGTGTGTTCCACTTTGAATGCAAACTTGGACTATGTGTTGTGTTAGTTTAACTGCGATTCTGGATTTAGGTTGATGGTGAAAAGCGATCCGAAGTTTAGAATACATGATGTAAGTGTTTTAAAGAACACTTACATCAGTTGTGCAGTACACCGTTGCTCTGATAATGAGTACACTGAATGTGGAGATAAGGAAAAAGCAGTTGTACTGCTCTACCACCACTTTTCCTGGACATAAGATCTGTCTTCTCCAGTTTTCCCTCTTTAGCAACTATGTCTGCTGTTCCTCTCATCCAGCCAGCCATCCTTCTTTCTTTTTCTGTCATTCTCTGCTAGGTTAGTTTAGACCCTCTCCTTTTCATTTTTTTTCCCCCTTACTATCTATATCAAAGCATGGGCTGTACTCAAATCTCATGAAGTGGATAGGAACCTGATATGTTCCTTGTAGAACATCAATCACTATGCAGAAGCTGCTGTGAGAAAGTGTGGAAAAATAGGAAGATGGTTCCAGACAACGAGAGGACTAGACAACAGATAACAAAAGCTAAAGTAAACCTACAGGCAGCGGACAAGATATGGATAAGTAAATCAGTGAGCCACCACTCCCCCATAAAGCTGAGTCAGCTGGAAACGTATATTCCCAAGTGCTCTCTATGGCTGTGAGACATGGGTAATGATCAGACTCTGTAAGATGAATATTAGCTTTTGAAAGAACATGTTATAGAAAGATTCTACATATTGGATGGGTGCAAAAAGAAACAAATGAAATACTGTATTACAAAGTAAACTGCAAAGAAAATCTAATGTAGAAAATAATTCAAAGGAAACTGAAGTTTTTTGGACCTATCCACAGAATGAATAACAGTAGAAAGATCAAAACCTTGATGCTTGGTACATTTGATAGTATAAATAGAAGAGGATGTCCAAGACGAGAGTGGATAGACAATGCAAAAGAGTGGTGTGGAAAGAGTTTGCAGGATTTGAGTCACCTGGCAGTGGACAGAGAGAAATTACAAAGAATGGTGAAACAAGCATCAGACACCAAAGGGCAATGATTGATGATAATGATATCAAATCTATTTACTTCTGCATATTTTAATTTCATCGGTGATACTTTTCTTTGCACTGTATTTGTATAATTCATGTGTTGTATGTTTGGACTAAAATGTTTTCAATAATTTATATAAACACTTTGTTTGAAACATAATTTGTCATGCTCTTACTTTGTCATTTTCCATTTTTTTGATATATACAATAACAAGGGCCTTCATATTGCTTTTGAAGGTCTTTAATTTGGTTTTATTTTGGTATTTGGATTATGTTAATTATTCTGTCTTCTAAAAGCAGTATTTGCTTTGTCAATCTTTGTATCTTTGTCAGTTACACCTTCAGTATCAACAGTAGCTTCTAACTACACTATATAAAATTCTGAACTACTTCAACTGCATGTTGGTCAGTTTTATCTTCCTGACTTTCGTGTTCAGTTTAAGAACTTTTGTTTTATTCATATTTAAGTCCATTTTTTTTTTCACCTGGCATGACAGTGTTTCTTATTTTGCTTATGCTTATATCAGTGTGTGTGTTGATCATATCAAAAGTATCATTGCATATTCTAGGTCTTCCAATTGTGATATAGGAGTCCATTTTGCTCCCTTCTTGATTACATCTAATTCCCCCTCCCCTTTCATGATCCAGTCAGTCACAATGTTAAAACTTTTCCTCATATTATTCAACCCTATCTCATACCAGTCTTTATCTCAACCCATTTTCACATATTTACCAGGAATTCCATAGATTCTGATAATTATCCATATTGTCACTATTAATACTGTCAAAAGCTTTAGTAAAATCTATAAAGCTTAATTGTAAGAAGGTTCTAATTCTTCTAGACAGGCTTATACATTGGTTAGACATACTTCTAATTTTTTAGGAAATGATAACATAAACTGTATTATTAATTACAAAACTTTAATATCTACCTATATTTCAGGACTGTTATATTCCCATCTTCAGGGATCACAAAACAATATGCACGCAGGCACTGACACTAAGCAAATGAGGCTGAAGAAAAGCAACTGGCATTGGTCCTAGAGGCCTAAAGGTTTTCCCGGCAGGCTAAATTTGGTTGTCTTGGTCATTGGACTGATATTCATAGAATGCAAGCTACCCAAATTTGGGACAATCTCATGCATCAAATTTGCTGAGGTTTGGAAAGTTTTTCAGAGTTGAAGCTGATTCGAGATATAATCCTTCATACCTATACTTCCTGCAATGTAATAAAGTGGCTTTCTTCCAGCATATTTTGTGTTGGGCATCCAATTGTATAGTCAGCAAGTCCCGAGTGGCTGAAGTCATATGTGGTCCTTGTGTTCGGATATCCTGATATTGGCTGTCCTGCCAGTATGGCCATAGTAGGACAGTTTGCAACTGCAAGGGACCTATTATACTCCAGATAGGTCTAAGAGAAGTGGCTGGTCTTTGGTGGAGTGGATAAGAAATACCAATTTCTATGTGGTTCATAACTAGTTGTGAGGTCATATTTTCTTAGGATTTTTGTTAGTTTTTCAGATATACCCTGGATATAAGGAATGGTGATAGATTTAGAGTAATCTCTGTTATGAAAGGGGTGGGGGATAACTGTTTTAATATTTTTGGGATTTTTTGTGGGTTATAGCCATTGGCTAAGAAGGTGCTAAGGATATGGTTAAGTTCAGTAGTTAGGGCATTGTTATCTGAACTGATTAAATTTGCCCTGTTATATAGGGCTTTAATAATCCATATTGTTGGGAGGGGGTGGTGGTGTGACTGTTGGTGAATGAAAGAAAGTTCTAAATTCTATACTTTTTCAGTGATATTCCTTAAAAGGTAAAAATTTGATGTACAGTGCTTCCACTTTAATAAATTTAGTTTAATCCTTTATCCAAGTGAGAGCAAACAAAGTTTGCTCCTGAAAACATCTTCAGGACTGAATATGGTGTTGTACTATCTTACCTGGGTAAGTAGTACAACACCAGGCAACTCGTAGCAAAGGCAGAAAAAACTACCAGCCCTCCTATCCCAGTATCTCCCATAATGGAAAACATATCTCCTTGCGGATATGTATAATGTTATGCATTAAGGGATTGGCCACTACCCAGACTAGTTTCGACCTTTATTGAGGTCTCTTCAGTGGGACCAGGCCCAAGTGGAGATACCAGGCAGAAGCAATAGCAAGGTCATCTTTACCTATAGGAGTTGCCAAAAGGTTTGCCACCTTTTTTATTAAATTACTCTGGATTTAGAGAAAGATGTTGTTGTACTACTTACCCAGGTAAGATAGTACAACACCATATTCAATCCTGAAGATATTTTCAGACGCAAACTTTGTTTGCTCTCACTTGGATAAAGGATTAAACTAAATTTATTATAGTCTAACCAAGTGAAAAATAAACTTTCAATGTACTTCCACTTGTTCTAAAACCAACTTGCTCATGCCTTAATATCTTTTCTATTTCACTTTTAATTCTATTTATCAAAATTAAAAAAAAAAAAAAATTTTTTTTTCAAAGTATTTTCATTGTTACATCACACAATTTTCCATTGTGGTGTCTAGTACTCCAGAAGGCTTCATCTTCTTCTGCCATGCTATCAATGTAATTCCTCTTATTTTCTTTTGATCTTTTAGCTAAATTGTCTTTCTCTCTATAGTTTCTCAAATGAATTTCTTTAATTCTTTGAAACTTAGCAATTTATGTCTTCTGTGAGTTTCCAGGAATCTTTATTTTTATTTTTTTCTTTTCTTGTATCCAAATAGTCCTTGCCATCCCATCATATACTGACCTAAAATTTTTCCATATCCTTTCTGCCATGTCCTCTGGGATTCTTTCCTTGCTTTCTGGTTTGAAAATATCTTATATTTTCATTTTGATTTTTAATTTTCTTATTCCTACAGAGCTCTGAGTTTAGCTGTCACTGTGTATTGATCAGATCCTACATCAGCTCTTTATCCTTGCTTTAACATCTAAGTGTGAAGTTTTAAAACTACCCTTGATTGCAGTGTGAACAATTTAGGTTTTGTTTTTATCATCTGGTGATATTCAGATTATTTTCTGTGTGTCTGTTTAAATAAGTTTCTTCCTATCACAAGATTATTAATTTCACAAAACACTATCAGTAAATCACCATTCTCATTTCTTTGATCATATATTTCATTATATTTTACTTTCTCATCTTAATTATTACTTTTGATTCATATCACCCATAGAAATAATCACATGTTGGTATTGGCTCTATACATTGCTGTAATTTATCACAAAAGATCTCTGTTTCTTCAATATCCTTATCATTTGTGGTGCATAAATCTGATTCACAACATTTTTGATCTTATATATAATTATACTTAAATATAATTCAAGGCATTTTAAATCTTGAATTGTATTTAAGATTTAGTAGATCATCTTGAATATAGTCTGGCAATGCACCTGCCCACAAAGATATTTTGACTGTTATTATTCAGTCACTTATATGCTTCCAATTTACCAAACTTTTGCTTGTCTCTTCAATCAGTATTATTATTATGTGACACCTCCAGGGAGTCCAAAGACTCATCGAGGGAGAATGTGCCAACAGCATTGAACGATTGAACCCTTCCAACTACTAACCACACTCAAACTTGCTTACCTTTTTGCGAGCCATTAGCAGCAGAGGCTCTACCAATCAACCAACCTATTAGTGCCACTCCTCTTTCATGTTTTCTTCAGATCCTGAATACAGTATTTAATATCCATCTACTGTTCTTACATTTCCAAACATTATCTATCTTATTCCTGCGGAGGTTTCTGTGGTTAAGAAGTTCAATATAGTTATTCCGGTTTTGTGACCAGTTTATTAAAGAAAACTGTTTTTAAAACTAAACAAGTACTAAAAACAACACCCGACAAGTTTCGTTAGTCGTCAGACTAACATCTTCAGGGGTAAAGAGAACTAAAAGTTTAAAGCACAAACTACTAGAAATTGTGAAAATTAGTTCAAAATTACGAAATTTTTAATAAACAATAACCAAACTTGATTTTAAATCAAACCTTGGTTTTTGTTGCATTGCGTAGGAATTTTAATCATATTTGCTGTCGCTTGGAATTTTCTTGTGAAACAATTCTTATCTATATAGGACATCTTTGTTCTATCCAAGAGTACATCATGACCGGTTGAGGTTGTGTGAAATGCCAATCCTGATTTATGTTCTCTCTTATTTTGTACTTCCTGTTTGATGTTTGTTAATGCAGATTTCTCTCTATCTCCCTGTCTGGCCCACATAGCAGATGCCACAGGAACAGCCTGGTTTTTTCATTGGGTGATGTGGAGGTTTCGGAGGATGAAGAGAGCTTGATATTTTTTCGAGTGGCAGGAAAGTCACTTTTATGTTGTGTTTATAGAGAAGTTTGGCTAATTTATCTGTTACATTCTTGATATAAGGAAGGGTGACTGCGTTCTTGAAATCTTGTTTATTTAAGTTTCTTGTAGGTGCTGTATTGAGAATTTTCTTAATTAACTTAGTATTGAAACCATTCAGTTGTAGGATCTGTGTTAAGTATTGTATTTCTTCTTTCCGTTTTTCTTCTGTACTGGGGATGTTGTATGCTTTATCCCTTAAGGCTTTTATTAGGCCTATTTTTTTGCTTGAGGTAGCGATGTGAAGTAGTGTGCAGAAATCTTCCTGTATTTGTTGGTTTTCTATAGATGGAGAACGATAATCTGTGGTTGCTTTCAGTTATTTCTAAAAGGATCTCTAGGAAAGGAAGTTTTTTTCCTTCTAGTTCCAGAGTGAATTTTATGTTAGGATGTAAGTTATTAAGATAGTCTTTGAAATATAGTCAGTTCTAGTGCTGTTCCTGGCCAAATGATGAAGATATCGTCCACATAGCGGAGCCATATTTTTTTTTTTTTTTTTTTGTGCCAGCTTTGCAAAGTATTATTTTCAAAATTTCCATTTAGAGGTTTGCTAGAGCTGGTGAGAGGTTGGTGAACCCATTGCTAGTCCTTCTTTTTGTTCCCACAATGTCT
Source organism: Typopeltis vanoorti (assembly GCF_054136105.1). Classification (NCBI taxonomy): domain Eukaryota; kingdom Metazoa; phylum Arthropoda; class Arachnida; order Uropygi; family Thelyphonidae; genus Typopeltis; species Typopeltis vanoorti. The sequence goes on from NC_143560.1 coordinate 125,332,443, forward strand.
TGGTAAAGGAAGAACATGTTTTTTATGCAATGTTTGAAGAGCTGTACAATGTCTGGTGGGAAGAGATTTTCTAGGATGTTTACTGTTTCATTTCTTGGAATCTTTGTGAAAAGGCTGACTACATCTAAACTCGCTAATATGTCTGAAGGATTTATGTGTATATCTTTTACTTTTTCTATGAAGTCTGTGCTGTTCTTAATGAACGTTGGTGTTTTTCCTATATGTGGTAAAATCAAGTTTGTAAGGTGTTTTGCCAGATTTGAGGTAGGAGAGTCCCTTCCATCCACTCGGTCTTAGTGGTATATCTTTTTTATGAATTTTAGGGACTCCATATACTCTAGACACTAGTGGGTGTTTGGATTGTAGATTTCTTTTGAGTTCCTCAGAACAATTTGGTATATTCTTGATAAGTTCATTGGTTTTGTTGTGAGTTCGACAAGTAGGGTCTCTGTCTAATGCTGTGTAGGTATCGGAATCTTCAAGAAGGCTTTTCATTTTGTTATAATCTTTTGAGTTTAAAATCACTGTTGTATTGCCTTTGTCTGCTTTTATTATAACTATGTTTTTGTCTGATTTGAGTTTATTAAGGGCTGTGAATTCTGTTTTTTGTAGGTTTTTTGGTGGTAATTTGCAATTTAATAGTAATGCTGCACTTGGAATGTAGATCAGATCTGCTGTATCTTCTGGTACATTTCTTATTCCTTTTTCAATTTGGGCTATGGTATCAATTCTCGGGTCTTGTCGTTTCGTTACAGCAAAATTAAAGCTTTTCATAAGAAGATTTGTTTCATCCCTCGTTAGAACTCTTGAGGAGAGGTTAATTACTATTTTGGAGTGATCTAGATGTTTTTTTTTTCTTTTTCTTTTAGAAGAGAATTGAATTTTTTGATTGGGTTGTGTGTTTTCTTTTTGGACACCATTGTAGCTTTATTATATGTGATAGTATCTATGTTATTCCATAGTTCTGACGGCAGTGATGTGGCTAGTTCGTTATGTATATTACATGTATCCTCATTAATCTTGGACAATTCTGCTCTAGTAGCTGCAGTTCTTTCTCTCAATATAGCTAATTTTGTTCTTTTGTATATTCTGTTGGCCTTATTGGAGTTGAATGCGTGTTTGATTTTTATGAACTTGGGAACAATTTCATTGTCTCTGCAATGGATTAAAAATATCAAACGGTTGATAAAGTTCTGCTTTTTAATTCGTAATTTTTCAAATTGAGAAACATTTGACCAATTAAACTCATCGTGAGTTTCAATATTCCTGTGGAGGTTTCTGTGGTTAAGAAGTTCAATATAGTTATTCCGGTTTTGTGATCACATGTTTATTAAAGAAAACTGTTTTTAAAAACTAAGCAAGTATTAAAAACAACACCCAACAAGTTGTTTTTTTCGTTAGTCATCAGACTAACATCTTCAGGGGTAAAGAGAACTAAAAGTTTAAAGCTCAAACTATTAGAAATTAATAAAATTAGTTCATTTGTTGGTATTGTGAACATCTAAATAGTTCATTAAAAAACCGAATAACAGATCTATCCAACCGTTAATGCATGTTAGCTGGAGACAATGCAATTTGTTGTCGCGTTCTGTGGTTCATGCTCACTCTGTGCGAGGTCTGAAATTGATAAATTTTTAATAAATGATGACCGAACTTGATTTAAAATCAAGCCTTGGTTTTTGTTGCATTGCGTAGGAATTTTAATCATATTTGCTCATCATCATCATACGTATCAAGGATTTAGGCCTAGCATGGCCTATTCCGGCCTTAGACGTCATCGTTGAATCGTTTAAGAGGACGTCCTGGTTTTCTTTTTCCTAATGGCTTGTACTTTAAGGCTTGTTTTGGTAATCTTTCTGTTTTCATTCTTTGAACATGTTCCATCCATTTTGTTTATATTTTTTAATTTTTTCTATTACTGGTTCTTGGTTTAATTCTTTCATAATATCTTTGTTTCTTTTGTGTTCAAATAGGGTATACTTTGCAGTTTTTCTCATAAACTTCATTTCTGCTGTTGTTAATCTTTGTTTGTCTTTTTGTTTTATTGTCCAGATTTCGCTTCCATACATTAAGACCAGTAAGGCTAATGTATTGTATACTTTTAGCCTGGTTTGTTTTTGAACTAGGTTTGGTTTAAATATAGAGTTAATTACACCTGTTATTTTTAAATATTTTGCAATTTTTACGTTTATATCTTTTTCATTTTCATATGTGATCATACATCCTAGGTAGTTAAATGAATTCACCTGTTCTAAGATCTTGTTATCTATTACTATTTTAGTTCTTGCTGGATCTTGTCCTTTAAAGGCCATAGTTTTTGATTTTTCTGTTGATATTATCATACCATAATCTTTGGATATCTCATTTAGATTTAAAATAGCTTTCTGCAAGTTATCTTCAGAATTTGTAATTATTATTTGGTCTTCTTCAAAGAGGAGAGTGTTTAAGTTAACTGTAGGTGAAAGTTTAATTCCTTGATGTAAATTTTTACTCCATTTTATTATTATTTCATTTAAGTAGATATTAAAAAGAGTTGCTGAGAGGGGACATCCCTGTCGGACCCCTTGGTTTATCTCTCTCGTATATGATAGCTCGTGATTTAATCTTAATTGTATTTGATTTTTTCATATATACTTGTGATAGCTTTTAGGATATAATTTGGTATTTGTCTTTCTTTTAATATGTTTCTTTTAACTTTGTCAAATGCCTTTTCAAAGTCAATAAATGCAATATGTGTTTCCAAATTATATTCTCTTCTTTTCTCTATTATTAATTTTAGGCAAAAGGCTGGGTCTATACATGATCGTCCTTTTCTAAATCCATTCTGTACCTCTAGAATAAAGTTTTCGGAATATTTCATTAGTTTGTTATTTAAGATTCTGCTATATATTTTGTAACAGGAATTTAGTATACTGATACCTCTATAGTTTTTAGGGTCATTTCTATTACCTTTCTTAAAGATAGGAATCACAATTGCTTTTTTCCATTCTATTGGGGGGATACTAGTTGAGTAAATTTTATTTAAAAATAATGAGTCTTTTTTTGAATCTTGTTCCTGCGTATTTATATAGTTCTGAACCTAGCTTATCTTCTCCAGGTGATTTTCCGTTTCTTGTTTCTTTCAGGCTGATTTCTAATTCTTCTTCAGTTATTTCCTTTTCATTTTCATTAATTGTTTGCCAGTTGTCTTTTTTAAAATATTTGTCTGTCCACAGTTCTGTGTAGTAATTTAGAAATTCTTCTAATTTTAATTCAGTGTTTAATTTTATGTTTTCTTTGGTATCTGCATTTAGGTGTTTCAAAATCTTATATACATTGGGTCTTATTTTATATAAATCATATTCTAAATTAGAAACAAATTAATTCAATGATTCTCTGTCTTTTTCTGACTTTTAGCTACTTTTATTCTTTTATATTCAAATTCATCTTCTAATCTTTTACTGCTTAACCATTTTTGATAGGCTTCTTTTTTCTTTTTAATTATTTCTTTGATTGTATCATCCCAGATCTTCAGTTTTTTTCTTTTATTGAATTTTTTGGTCTTTCCTAAGCTTTCATTTGCTGCTGTATTTAGTATCATTTCTATTTCTATTTCTTCATTTTGTTTTATTTTATCTAGATAGTGGTTAATTCTTTGTTCATATAGCCATTGTACATTTGTGTCATTCAATAGTGTAGTTTTATAAACAAATGTTTCAATTTTTCTTTCTGTTCTTGTTACTTGTAGCCATTTAGGTGGTAATCTTAATTTTATTTTAACAAGGAAGAGTGGTCACTGCTTATTTCATATCCTCTGTGAACTCTAACATCTAGTGAAAATTTTGATGTCTTTTCATTTAATATGAAGTAATCTAATATTGATTTCCATCCTCTTGCTGCCCAAGTATATTTATGTATGTCTTTATGTTTATAGAAGGAATTCATTATTTTTAGGTTATTATAAACTACAAAGTCAATAAATTTTTTACCATTTCTGTTTAGAATGTGTTCTCCATGTATTCCTATATTATTATTAATTTTCGTGTTGCCAATTCTTGCATTTAAGTCTCCTGCTAAAATTATGTAGTCATTTTTATTTATTTTATTATATATGTTTTGTAGCTGATTATAAAAATCAATATTATCCTGTTCTCTTCCATCTTCTGGGGCATATAAACCAATTATTGTTAAATAGCCTCAAAATTCAAAGAGGCAGCAAATCATATTTGCTGCCTCTTTGAATTTTCTTGTGAAACAATTCTTATCTATATAGGACATGTTTGTTCTATCCCAGAGTAAATCATGACCGGTAGAGGTTGTGTGAAATGCCAATTGCGATTGGAGCATTTTAACAAGAATAAACTGATTTTGTGCGTTGATTTATACTATGGATGAGACTTGGATTCACCATTACACACCAGAATCCAAACAGCAGTCATAACGGTGGTGAGAAGCCAGTTGTTCAGTGCTAAAGAAGACAAAGTCGGTTCCATCAGCAGAAAGGTTATGGCATCAGTGTTTTGGGATGTTAAAGGCATTTTGTTTATTAATTATCATGAAAAGGATAAAACAATAACTGGAGAATATTATTCCGATCTTTTAACCTGCCTGGATGAAAAAATTCGCGAGAAAAGACCTGGTTTGCAGAAAATAAAATCATCTTTCATCAGAACAATGCACCTACACCAAAAAAGGTATTTTGGCAATGGGAAAATCAAGTGATCTGCACTATGAATTGATTGAACATCCACCCTATTTCCCAGAATCGGCTCCCTTTGACTTCTATCTCTTTCAAAAACTAAAACTCTTCCTTGCTGGTCAGTGTTTTTCTTCAAATCAAAAGGTGATTGCAGCTGTAGAGGGTATTTTGCAGATCTTACCGAGAACCACTACAGGTACGGGATAATGCCACTGGAGCATTGCTGGAATAAATTAATCCTAAGGGAGATTGTGTTAAAAAAATACAAATAATTTTGAAATTATAAATTCATTTTTTCATTGTTATGCCGAGAACTTTTTAGACCACCCTCATATTATTTTTATTACATACTACCTACAGGGAGTCCAAAGACTCATTGAAGGGGGGGCATTTGCTCTTCAACTCTCTGTCTCCACCACTCCAATAACCTCAACTACCTTCATCTACGCAAGCACCATCTACCGACTGCCCCCACTATTTTCGCAAATTACAAAGAGCAAAAGAGTTGGTAGTGATAGTTGAATGATTTGACTAGTAACAAGAAGAATGTAAGTAGGGATGTCTTGAGGCTGTTAAGGAGAGTGAAAAATAACAGCGTGATAGATAAGGTAATTGGTGTGTTGCCCAGGTATGATAATGATGATTTGAAGGTGGGAATGGTATGCTAGCAGAGTTCTCTTAGGAATAAGGAGTTCATTTTATGAATGTGTGCAATGAGATAGAGAGGCAGATAGAGCTGTATAAAAGAGATGGGCTGCATTTAAATGGAGTTGGTGTGAATCAGTTCGAAAAACTGTTGATGCAAGAGAAAATAATGACTGCAGTGAATGTAAGACTTGAGGAAGCAAGAGATGTTGTGGAAGAGCAGGAGAGTAAGCAGACAAGTTTGTGAATGGAGAGATGATTGGCATGAGTGAAGAAAATGAGAGAGAGAGAAGGAACACAGTGAATGGGGGAGGACAGGGAGACATGCTGCATGAAAAAATGTAGATGGTTTCAGGAGTAGAGGTGTGAGTGTACAAGAAAGTATTAAGACAAACATGTAGGGGTGACATTTAGGTCTGAGGAGATGATATCAGTGATGATAGACAGGAATTTAAAGGGGAAAGTGTACAGGAATCATGTCTGAGAAGTGGGGTGGTTAGTGATACTTGTTATAGAAACAGAAATGAGCTAGTGTGTATCTTTATAAATGCTTGGAGTATTTGAAACAAGGGGTGTGAAATTGTAGCACTTAGAGATAATTCGTCCAAAAATTGTTGGTATAAGAAAGACATGGCTGAATGACATTGACAAGAATAGAATGGAGGGATATGTAGTCTTTAATGTTAGACAAAGCAAAAAGGGAAGAGTAGTATTATTGATGATAGCAGAGGAGTTGGGATCCATCTAGGGTGGAGACGCAAGGAGCAAATACTGGCAGTGGTTTTGAAGCAGTATGATCTGAAGTAGAGATGGATAGGAACAAATATTTAGTAGGATGTTGGTATAGACATGGTAATGTTTAGACAAATTGGTCTGGTTAATAAGAAAAGGGTGATCATATGAATGATTTCAATTATGGCAATATAGACTGGAATGAAGAGACAGCATCAGGAAACAAAAAGAAGGAATTTCTTGAGTTTTTAAGGGATAACTGGTAAGTGTTACATACTGCTTAAAGATAAAAGCAGTACATAACAGAGGCCACACGTGGATCAAGGGTGTTCGATTTGATGTCAACAAGGCCATGGGATTTGTTGATATCAAGTCAACCATATATCTTGAAGGAATATTCCAGGGAGTTAACAGCTTTTACTTACATTATTAACATGAGTCTTAGATTAGCCGAAGTTCCAAAGGATTGGCAAAATGATTCCACTTTGTAAAGGAGAGATAAGATTAAGGCTTCAAATTATAAGCTAATCTGTTTGTCTGGAGTTTTGGTCAAAGTGTTGGAGAATCTAGGAAGGACAAACATTCAGAACTGGGTTGACACCAGTAGAATTCTCTTTAATGGATAACATGGGTTTGCTTAAAGGGAGATTGTATTTTAGCAATTATAATAAATAAGCAGTTGTCTGCTTACTTATTATAACTAGGTGATGAATAGATTGGACAAGAGGGATGCATATACAGTAGTATATTTAGATTTTGCAAATGCATTCAGTAGATTGCCACATGACAAACTAATACTTAAATTGGAACAAATGGAGTTGAATAGTTAGTGTGCTGAACTGGATATTTGCTGTCTGATAGTATCAGTGGCTGCACTGCATAGTTCAGAAGGCCTGGACAGAAGGATGAATTCCCAATGATTGGAGTAGAGCTCATTTTTCAAACTGCAAGCACAAATTCCTCTGCAGGCATGGATATTTTATGAATATACTTAGATTGGAGATGAATTTAATCAACCAATGTAAGACTACTGGCCTGCATACTGGAAGCCTGAAGTGGCTTGAAAAGTTCCATGTTTGGTCTCTAGAGCAACATTTCTGAATTATGTAAAAATAATAAAATTTAAAATATTAAAAATAATAAATAAAAATGTCACTAATTACAATAGGTTTACAACCTTTTTGTGAGTGGGAACCACATAAAGCACATCCATAGCACTCGACAAATGGTTGAGAAGAATTGTGGCAGAAAAGCTTGGTGAAGAACAAACTGGATTCAGGCCAAATAGAGACTGTCAGGATCAGATTCTCACTTTACGACAAATAGTCGAGAAATCATGGGAATATAACAAAGATCTCTATTTAAGTTTTGTCAATCTGGAAAAGGCATATGACAAGGTGCCAAGAGAGAAGCTATTCAATATGCTACAGTTATATGGTGTCAATGGGGCATTATATCAAGCAATACTTAGTCTTTATTTGAATTCTAAGTCAGCAGTTAGAATTGAAGCAAGTACAGGAAGATGGTTTAATGTTAAATCTGGTGTGAAACAAGGATGTACGTTATCCCCTCTGTTATTCATTATCTATATGGATCACTTAATGAAGGAAAGTGGTATTAAACACGATATCAAAAGCGGAGATGTTAATGTCAGCTCTTTGCTTTATGCAGACGATGTTATACTTCTAAATAAATCTGCTACAAGTCTGCAAGATTCCCTAACTAAATTGAATAACTGTTGTAATAGATATGGTATGAAGGTCAGCAATAAAAAGACAAAGACAATGAAAATAGGCAGAATTGTTGAAAATGTCAACTGTGTTGTGAACGAAGAACCTGTGAAAAAAGTAAAACATTTCAGCTACTTAGGCAAGAATTTTAGTGAAGATGGTAAGTTAAATATGGAAATTGACAACAGAATCAACAAAGCTGGTATGGTAGGAAGTCAATTGAATAAATTCATATGGAATAAGAGAGAAATTAGTCGGAACACTAAATTAGCTTTATACAAGACATTATTCAAACCAGTTTTAACTTATGGATCTGAGGGTTGGTTCAGAAGTAAAACACTTGACCAAAGACTAGAGACTGCAGATATCAGAGTCCTCAGAAGGATTAGAGGCATGAACAGGTGGCATCAATGGCAATATCATATTAAAAATGAAGATATTAGGAAAGAACTTGACATTGTGATCATCCAGGAATGCATTAGCAGAGCTAATCTCAGGTGGTATGGTCACTTAAACAGAATGGGCGAGGAAAGATTAGCAAAACAAGTGTTCTCTGCCAGGTTGGCAGGAAAACTACTCAGAGGAAAACCAAGATATAGGTGGATTGATACAGTACAAAGTGCCTTAGATGATAGAAATATAAGATCTGATAATGTTGGAGTCTTGACAAGTAACAGACTGATTTGGAGGAAAATTGTAGATAGGAAGTTAGTAATGATGTAAATTTTTCATGTAGTACTATCATATCCTGTACACCCTTTGAGGGTACATGGCAGGAATTTGATGATGGTGATGATAGTATCAGCAGGTTGTGTATGAAGGAGTGATATCCCAGAAGAGGAAAGTTCCTAGTGACATGCCCCTGGAGAGTCTGTTTTTGAGGCATTGTTGTTTAATTTGTGTGTAAATAACATTGGAAAGAGATTAAATAGTGATATACAGTTGTTTGCAGACGATGCAAGTTGGGGAGAGTTATGAGAAGGAGAGCAGGTGTTGCTTTGCAAGAGGACCTGAAAGGGTGAATATGTGGGGATGTCTTTAAAGTTGCAAAGTGTAAGGTTTTAAAATTTGGAAAGCAAACATGGGATGCAGAGTATAGGATTGGTGAGGATATTTTAGAGGAGGTGGAAGAGATGAAAGATCTGGGGGTGATGGTGGATAGGGACTTGAAATTTCATGGGCATTTTGCTAAAATTGTCTGGACAAAGCAGCGGATTATGGAAATAAACATAGAACACTGACATATAGAAGTAAGGATTCCTTTGTACAAGGCTTTGATTATATTGCATGTGGATTACTGTACACCGATTTGGTCATCTTGTTTTCAAAAGAATGATGAGTTGTTGGAGACAGTTCAGAGATTATTGACTAAGTTGGTTTTTGGTCTCTCGAATGTGGGATATGAGGACAGATTGAGAGAATGCAAATGACAGAGTCTAGCAGATAGAAGGAAGAAGGGAAGACATGATCGAAACATGTAAGTTGGTAAGGGATAATTACCAGATTAGTGTGAATGAGATTTTTTCATAGAATATCTGGAGACAGGGATGAACGAAAGGCCATCCCTGGAAGCTGTATAAAGTGGGTGTGAGCAGGGGGGGGGCGAGGAGTAGAGTTTGCATAGAGAGTGGTGGGTGATTGGAATGTATTGCCTGAGAGTGTGGTGAGTGCAGGGACAATGAATGCATTTAAGTTGAGGTATGATGAGCTGTGCCTGTGAGAGTGGGACCACCCACGATGCGTCTCTACTCCATGGATGTCTTTTCCTGATAATGTGATAATAATTATAATAATAACTGTTTTTTTCTCTGAGGCCTGTAATTTTTGGCCGAGTCAATCAATGTAACATTTGTTTCTGTTGTATATTGCATAACGAGACGTGGTTGACAGAAGCGGATATAATAACAGGAATAGAAGTAGCAGGGTTCAGTATTTTTTGGCAGGATAGAAAGGGAAAACATGGTGGTGCTTTGAATAAGGACATAGAGTACTGCTTATGATAAGTGACGACTTATGTCCTCTAAGAGTGGAGGCTTTGGAAGGCACCGACACTAATGATTTTGAAAGCATGTGGTGTGAGGTATAGATAGGCAAGACGGGATATTTAGTGTGGTGTTGCTACAAACCAAGGAGCACAGAGGGTGGGGACCAGGAGATGTTTAGACAGTTGAGCTTGGCAAGTGCAAGAAGAATGATTGTTATGGGAGATTTTAACTACAACAGTATAAATTGGGGAGAGAAAGATGCATGTAACAATAAGGGAATGGAATTTCTTGAATTCTTCAGGGACAAATATCTTAAGCAGCATGTAATAGAGGGAACAAGAAGTTCAAGAGTTCTGGATTTGGTCATAGCATCAGAATAGTTGATAATAACTGAGATGGCATCTCTCCCACCAGTTGGAGAGAGTGACCATGTGGTTTTGACTTGGAAGATGAATAGACATGCAGGAGTATCAAAGAGACAGGAACATATGTGGCATTATAAGACAGGTGATTATAATAGTCTTAGACATCAACTTGGGGAAGTTTCATGGAGGGAGGAATTGGAAGGCCGGGATATCATTAGTGCTTGGGAAATTGTGAAGGAAGCTGTATTCCACAAGTGAAGAAGAGGACACAATTTGGTGTAAAGTGGATGACAAACAATATTAAACAGGAACTGCATGTGAAAAAGAGGCTATGGAAGAGATACAAGGAGACAGGTGAAGAGCAGATGCATGAAGAATATAAGACACAGGCCAGGAGAGTGACTAGTATGGTAAGGAAGGCAAAACTAGAATATGAGAAGAGATTGGCCCTAAGATCCAAAGAAAATCCCATGGAATTTTTTAGCTATGTGGCCAGTTGGAGGAGAAATGATTGTGGAAAATTAACATTGTGGGATAAAAATGGGAATAGAGTGACTGATGCAGAGGACATGGTAGAATTGTTCAATGAAAACTTTATTCGTGCATTTCATCTTGGAGGAGTAAATTTTAATACTAGAGGGATAGTGCAGGTTCGAGGTTGAGAAGTGCAGGAAGAGAACGTGTTCCAAATACTGAGTACTTTGGATGTCAGTAAAGCTGTGGGACTGGATGGTATTTCACCATGAGTTTTGAGAGAATGTAAGGAACTAACAGCTCCTTTGACCTGGCTTTGGGAAAGGTGCCCAGGGAATGGAAGGAAGGTAAGATAGTGCCATTGCATAAGGGCAGTAGCAGACTGGAAGTGTCTAATTATAGGCCAGTTTGTGTGTCATCAGTAGTTAAGATCTTGGAGAAATTAGTTAGGGACCATATACAACATTGGGCAGATGAGGGTAATGTTATCTGTGAGAGTCAACACGGATTTGTGATTGGGTGCTCTTGTTTTAGTAATATGCTAGCCTCTTATAATAAAGTTACAAGAGCAGTAGATGAGGGAAAGGCTTATACTGCCATTTTCTTAGACTTAGAAGGCATTTGACAGAGTGCCACATGATAAGCTGATATTTCAGTTGCAGCACATGGGTCTGGATGTCAGGTTGGTCAACTGGATTCAGGATTGGCTGTCCGATAGATATCAGAGTTGTGTATGGTGGGGCAGTTTCAAGGAGGCAGAGGGTTACAAGTGGGGTCCTACAGGGCTCAGTACTGGGACCTATATTGTTTAACCTTTATATCAATGACATTGTCAGCGGATTGCAGGAGGATGTTCAGTTGTTTGCAGATGTTGTGAAGCTGGGAAGGGTTATTAGTAATAGTGCAGATGTGGTAGTCATGCAGGAGGATATGAATAAGCTACACAGATGTGTAAATGAATGGGGGGGGGTCGGTTTAATGCAGCAAAATGTAAAGTCTTGAGGTTTGGGACACATTGATGGGACACTGCATACTCTATTGGAGGAGATATACTAGAGGAAGTAAGCGAGACAAGAGATCTGAGGTTGATGATTGATAGAAACCTGAAATTCAATGGACATATTGCAAAGGTGGTTGAAGGTAACACAGAGGATTGTTGCAATAATGAGAAGGACGCCGACCTGCAGAGATAAAAGAGTTATCATTCCATTGTATAAGATCCTGATCAAACCACACTTAGACTATTGTTCAGATATGGTCCACAGGATTTGAAGGGGATAAATAACTGTGGAAAGGGTACAGAGGCGAATAACAAAGACAGTTTGAGGACTGTACAATGTTAGTTATGAGGATCGGCTAAGGAAATGTGGAGTTCAGAGTTTGGTGGATATAAGGAGAGGTGATTTGATTGACACTTTAACTGTTGAGAGGTGGTTACAGGGTAGACACTGGGGAGTTCTTTCACTTGGTTGAACAGCCGGAAAAAGTGATGACAAGGGGCCATCTATGGAAGTTACGAAAGGAAACTGTGAGCAAGAGGGTGAGGAGTGGTTTCTTTGCATGGAGGGTGTTTGAACTGTGGAATGCATTGCCTGATGGAGTGGTGAGAGCGAGAACGGTTAATGCGTTTAAGGAGTGGTATGATAGACTTTGTGTTTTCTAGGAGGGACCTCCCACAATGAGTCTTTATAGACATGTTTCCTAGGAAGGACCTCTAGCGAAGAGTCTTTTGACTCCTTGGAGGCCTAAATAATAATAATAACTGTTCATGAATTTGTGCATCCCTTTGCATGCACAATATATCATTGCATCCTGTAAAAACTTCCATTCAGATTTGAAACTGAAGACACTACATTTAGCATTCTTTGATCTTTCTTAATCTCTCATTCACTCACCTGAAGGGTGCCTGCACACATGCTTCATTATATTCCCTCTGATAGCTCTAGTTTCCCTGAGTTTATATTCCATTTCTTACTATGCTCTCTTCGGATACCTTCAAGTGCAGTCCATTAGTAATCAAGTACTTTTGCCTAGCAAACTCTCTTGATACATCTATTTCAAACTGCACACAGATTCTGCTACATATCTTATTCATTGACTTATTCACAATCATGATCTTCTTTCTCCTATCATACCTGGTAACAGACTTACTTACTGTCCCTCACTTAATATTTACCTTCTCTCTCCTTTCCATTCTATATTTTACTTCTTTCAGTAATTTTTTCATATCATTTGTCGATATGTATTTGTCTCCTTTGAAATCGTTCATGCCTGTCAAAACTGTCAGCTCTTTCACTTCGCTCTCTTTGCATCCTAGTAGTATGACTAACGTTTTTAATCTACATCATCTTCATGTGCCTAAGGCAGGTTATTGGTTCCTCATATAGTCTGTCTCCTTTATTTTCCCACTCACTTTTCATACTCTCCTTTCTTCTTCTCTACTGTTGCCTGCCAGACACTTCTCCAGTTGCTCAGGCTCGTGTCTTGTTCTGCATAAGATTCTATGGAAATGCACTTTTTTTTTTATTACTTCTGCCTTGCCAGTCTATCTTTTCATCATCACTATTTTCACATCATCTTACTTCCATCCCCACGTCCCCATTCCACCCACCCGCACACATCATTCATATTTTGTTTTCCTTTACTTACTCGTGTAAAGGAAAACAAAACTACAAAACTGCATTCCTCTCCATATGTAAAGCACAGAATGCTTTACATATGGCACTCTGTGCTTTACATCAGAAGAATTCAGTTTTACATATGTTACCTTCTATTTCTTTTCGATTTCCCATGTGGTTTGCTTAATTACTTTTACATATAACTGGTAACTTTTGTTTTTAATTGATCTGTAAAATATTTATGCAGATATTGAGATTTGTGCTTCAAGTTGTACAACTGCATTTCTGTGATGAAATTATTTGATGGGAATTTAAAATCCTGATCATTTGACTAAATACAAAATTATTGTTTAACAAAATATTGATATATTTCAAGCTAGTAGACAACTTGTGCAAGTTTCCACTCCAGGAGTTCTATATTCAGTCATCTGAATATTTAGAATTTTAGAGGATTCATCTCATTCTTAGATAGAAACAGGTAGATAGTGATATTAAAGATCCATCTGTATTTCATAGTCGAAGAAAAAAAAAATAGAACCTCTAAAAGTTTCAAAAATTGATTCGAGAGCTTTTGATAATATAGCCCTTGGAATTGGAACGGCCTTACCTTGCACTATTTAAGACATGAGCACTGCTGGCATTGATATAATCATTGTTGTCAGAGATCAGGCAGAAACCTTAAGATGGCAAGAACCATTATTTAGTAACAAAGCAATACAATATCTCAGAGTTGTAATTTATATAAGTGAACTCTTGGTCACTTACGTAAATTACTAATTTATGTAAATCAAAAGAATAGCCAAAGGCTTCATTTTGGTAATGTTAAGTAGATAGAAACTGGGGATATTAAAGATTCATCCATATTTCATATCCAAAGAGGGGAAAAAATAGAAAGTTTCCAAAATTGACCAAAGAGCTTATTAGAATACAGCCTTCGGCATCAGAGTTGCTTTAGCTTGCACTGCTCAGGCATTCAATGTAGTGGTCTTTTATTAGTGCTTTCGATAAAGGTTTCACTGGCCTGATAGCTGCTTTGAACTTGTTGATTCTTATCAGAGATCAGCCAGAAATTTTAAGAGGACAAGAAAGACATGAGCTATGGATGGATGAGCAACACCCATGTCTTTTAAGTAGTGCAAGCTAAGACAGCTCCAGTCCAAGTGCTGTATTCTCATAAACTCACAATTTCTTTTTCTCTTTTTTTTTTTGCTATGGAATAAGATGGATCTTTAATAGTCCATTTTTATATCTAGTTAACATCACTGAGATGAGACCTTCAGTTCTTCTTTCAGTCATTAATTCAATGCATTAAACTTTCCTTCATCAGTATTAGATTTTTTTTTTACTTGTGTGTGTGTATATATACACATAGATGTGTGTGTGTGTGTGTGTGTGTGTGTGTGTGTATATATATATGTGTGTGTGTATGCATGTATTTATTATATATAATTTTCTCCCCAGAAACTAATGCCATCTTAGCAACTGGAGTGTTTACATCTGAAGAGCTCTATAGGTTATCAAAAGGTAAGAAATATATGTTATATTAACTATTGTTCAGTTTTTAATTTTCTCCAAAAATAATCATAGTAATTATAAGCTAAATCTTTTTGTTGTAGCACACTGAGTCGAAGTAAATAAGGAGAAATGGCTACACTCAGATATTGCTAAATTTTGCAAAGGATTTGACAGGGTACTAAATGATAGGTAATCATGTAAATTGAAATAAATGTCAGTGAATATGAAACTGGTGAATTGGATAAGAAAGAGGTATTTTGCTATAAAACAAGCGTGGACATCTTTTGTCATGTATGGAGTTGATTTTCAAGTGTTATGCAGTGACATGTCCATCACTCACACAGCAAGAACTGAAAACTTTTGAGAAGATATCTTCAAGTGTTGTGAATTTGGTTTTTTGAATGAAGATTGAGAAGAAAGACTGTTGTCTGGGTTTATAGAACTCACAGCTGTCAAGTAAAAAACATTTCAAAATAGTTGTATTCTGTTTTATCACTGGATACCTGAAGCTTATGAAGTAAACAGTTAATTTTTATGGCACCTGCTTTAAATTAGAAACTGGATATGCTTGAAGTAAGGCATGTTTTGAAAATACTGGTATGAATTGCTAACTTCTTGAGTAATTATGTGCTTAGAGAACTTGAGAAATGATGAGAAAATGTTTTTTGAGTTTCCAGAACAAGATTTGCCAAGTTTTCTGTTGTTTGTTTGATTCTCAGACTGGAATATGTTAATTTCTACCTTTTGTGAAATTTTGTAATTAATATCAGCATAGATTTCACCCAAAGTTTAAAGTTGCATGTGTGTGAGAGAGAGAGAGAGAGAGAGAGAGAGAAAAAAGAAGGGACACTATTTCTTAATATAATACTATTCTGTATGTTGTGTTAATGTATTTATATGAGGTGTTTCCAAAAAAGTAAGGTAACATTTTTTCTCCCCTAATAATGGTGAAAGGGGAAAATAAAACCACGGTAGACAGATAGACCTGTTAATATTCAAGAAGACCACCATTTCAGTGTGGCGGCTACCATGCAAATGTGGTCCAAAACAGATGTCCTTTAATTTATTTTTTTGCAAGCAAAAGGGCTTCACCAAGTTACATTCACCATGAACTGGTTGCTGTGTGTGGTGAAAAAGGTAATGTCAAAAAAGCAGGTGTGTGTTTTGGTGCAGTGAATTTAAAGCGAACTGTGGTGACTGTGAAAATTGACTTCGGGCATGCAGGCCTGAAGACTGGCGAAAATTGCATGAAATTGCACACGTGGTGAACTTGAGTAAGTCCACTATTGACAAGATTGTTCATGATGTCCTTGGCTTTCTAAAGGTGTGCTCCTGCTGGATGCCCCCAACAGTTGTCAGAGGAGCACAACGCAACACGCATAGGGATGTGTTTGGAGAATCTGTTGCAATACGGTGACATAATTGAAGATTTTCTTGCTAAACTAGTCACAGGAGACAAAACTTGAATTCATCACTTTACCCTGGAGAGCAAACACGCCTCCATGACCTGGAAACATCCACAAGCTGCTGTGCACAAAAAATTCAAAATTGTTCCCACTTTCTGAAAAGTCATGGCCACAGTGTTCTTGGATCATCAAGCTGTTCTGTTGATGGACTTCTTGCTAAAGTGAAGTACAGTGCAGACTTTAATTGGGCAACATTGAACAAACTGAAAACCAACATTCAACACAAACAACCAGGACTCCTAACAAAAAGTGTGATTTTGATGCACAACAATGCTAATCCACATGCTGCTCACACTACTCACAAGTGGTTATGCTGTAATCATTGGGAAACTCTGCCACATCCTCTCTACAGTCCAGACTTAGCCCCTTCAGACTTCCAGTTGTTTGCCCCCCCCCCCGCCGCCCCTCAAGAAACACCTTTCCGGAATTCATTTCAGTACATATGAGGAAGTTCATCAGTCAGGCGTGATGTTGGTTATTGGGTGTGGGCACAAAACTTCTTCAGTACTGGTATTGATAAACTGATCTATCATTGGGACAAGTGGGATAACACATATATTATTATTATCCAATATTTTCATGGAGTATGGATACTCATAGTGGTAGACCCAAACTAACTGTTATACACAAGAAAACCTATTATACCTCTTCTTAAACTCATTCACTGTCAGATTGAAGATGTGTGTGGGGAGGGGGGGGTATCAGGGAACTTGCAACTAATTCTGGCAATCCATTCCACTCATTCGCTATTCTCCGTGCAAAAAAATCTGGTCTGCTCACCCTTACTAACCACACTCTTGCACAACTTCCATAGATGCCTCTTAGTTCTATGACTATTTGTCATATATTGGAAAATTTCCTTTGCTTCAATTTGAACATCTTGAATATTAAAATTTAATATCTTAATTATCTTAAAAGTTTTTATCATGTCCCCTCTTTTCTGCCCATCAACTAAACTTTGCAACCCACACACCTTCAACCTGTCCACATAGGTAGCATTCCACAGACCTGTCACCAGCTTGGTCACTCATCTCTGAATCCCCTCCACCACTCATCCCCAAGAAATTCAGCCACCGAAACCCGTGCACAGTAGTCAAGATGTGGTTGAATCATAACTTACAAAGTGGAATAACAGCTTCCTTATCTTTACTTGTTAGCCTGTTTTTCAACATCCAGGTAATCCTTTGATCCATTTTACCAACTTTTGCAGTATGCCCTCTGAACTTCAATTCTCTGTCCACCATTATCCCCAGGTCCCTTTTTCAATTTCCTGCAATCCAGTACATCAATATGATACACTATGTGCATCCAGCCAAAGTGCATAACCCTACATTCTGCAACATTAAATTGACAATCATTATCATAATGCCAATTTATTTAAATCATCTTGCAGAATATCTGCATCACTCACCTTTATCAACTATTGCTCTCTCCAGTTTTGCATCATCAGCAAGCAACTGAATATCCCCTCTTAAATCGTTCCCTATATCATTGATATACAAATTAAAGAATAGTGGCCCCATTACAGAACCCTGAAGTACTCCACTGGTCATACTCATTCTAGATTCCACTATATTACTCTCTGGTGTCTGTCTGTCATCTCCTCCCACCCATCCATGCTACTATCTTATTATCCATTCCCATTTGCTCCAACTTTTGTAATTGTTTTCAATGTGGTATTCTGTCGAATGCCTTTGCAAGTCTATCAACATCATGGTGTGGCCATTTTCTTTATCCATTTCTGCTGACATTTTACTATAAAATGTGAATAAATTACTAATCCAGGACCTACTCTTTACAGAGGTGTGCTGCCCACTATAGAGTATAACATCCCTATCCATTTAATATTGGATTTTAACACTAACTAACTTTTCTAATTCTTTAATGACCACTCCTAATATATTAATTGGTCTGTAGTTTTCTACTTCTGTCTTGACTATCTAACTCTCTTACTTACTCCCCTAAGCCTCCATATTTCAGTCGGTATAGATGAAGATCTTTGGTTGGAAAGACTGGGGTTCGATTCCCATTGATGACTTAAGGAACTTTTATCTGGTCCATTTCGACTAAAGGTGAATTAGTTGGTCTCATATGGAGGTAGGGGGTTTTTTTCTCCTAGAAACTCGAATTTTTCGTCCCTCAAAACAGGCAAACCGGCCTCTAAACGAACACACACACACACACACACACACACACACATGGATTTGCAGTCATAAATACATACTTAATCCTTCACTAGGAGGGCTCAACTAGTCCTAAGTCAACTAGTCATCCTTCTTGCTTGCACTTTGTACTGCTCGTTAGTTTGTTAATCATGTTTTTTTTATATTCTCTCCACAGTGTTTTATTGTTGCAGCTCTTGCTTTATATCTCTACTCATCCATTTAATTTCCCTCTTCCATGTCCTCCTGAACTTAATTATACAGTCTGAGACTGCTTCTATCAAGCAATCTCTGACCACTTCCTATGCACTACTGACATTCTTTGTAGCCATGGCATTGCTCTAAGATGACTCCTAAGTCTGTCTACCAACTTTATAGTTCAACATAAAGTCTTTTTTGGCAGAGAATTCCACGTTTGTCATCTTCTCAGAACAAGACTACAGGACTCTACCCAATTGGAGGCAGTGTCTACCTTGGTTATGGATATACCTTCTAATGCTGTTATCAGATCCAACATTCTCAAACCCTTCGTCCTCTCTGTTTCAGGTAATTATCCTTTAGCACCTGTATAAATCCCACTTCCATCTTGTCATGCCCATTTTTCTCCCTCCAATCTATGTCACCATATTTAAAGTCTTCCATAATAATTGTTTGACCTGCACTCATTGTGCTAATCTGCTGAGACATGGCATCTACATCTTCCTGCGGACTTCATGGACTATAGCAGCAACCAACAGTATATTTTGTCCTATTGGCCTCTATCTCATACCAGACAGCCTCAAAGAAACAATCTCCCCCAGACCTAAAATGCTCTGTAACTTCTAATTTTGTTGGTTGTAATTTTTCAGTTATCATCAGCAATACCCCTCGTCCTATTCTTTCTGTTCTCCCTGAAAATACAGTACCATATACATTCTATCCCTGTAACTATATTATTTCCAGTTAACCAGGTTTGACTGATGACAATAATTTTTGGCCAAGTCAAGTTGACCAATGCCAAAAACTCTTCTTCTTTATTCATGATACTTCTTGCATTTGTGTACATTCGTTTCAACATCCTCTTGTGCTCACAGTTACTTTTGTGTGATTTCTCTGATTTCTCACTCCCTTGCTCATATCCTCTTCTTCTTCTTCCATAACCTCTTGTTCTTCCCTGATCTCCCACCATTTTATGAAAAGCCTCTTCATTGTTACCAAATCGTTACCAAAGCATTTAAATTGAAAACCTGTGAAATCACATTTAGCATTGCATAATCATTTCTATGCACATGCTCATTTATCACAAGAGTGACCTGACACATGCTTGATTGCATCCTCCCTAATATCTCTCTAATATCTTTAGTTTCCCTTGTTTCACACTTCCAAACTCTCACTCAATAAGGCTATCTCCAAACATCTAACTGATTTTAACTCTAAAACATTTAAATGCAGTTTTTATGCATATATAAGTCCTTTTGTCCATCATATTCATTTCATACATTTATTATTATTATCCTAAGACTCCATGGAGTCAAAGACTCATCTAGGAATACTTTGCCAGCTCAACATACACACATAGCTCATCATACCTTGCTCTAAACACGTTCAGATTTTCTGCAGACAGACACCACACTCTCAGCCTATACATGCAAAAAACCTGATTTCTCACTCCCTTGCTCACATCCTCTTCTTCTTCTTCTTCCATAACTTCTTGTTCTTCCCTGATCTCCCACCATTTTATGAAAAACCTCTTCGTTGTTAATCCTATAGCAACCCCTTACCAACCAGTATGTCTCGATCTCATCGCCCTTCTTCCTCCTCCTATCCTCTAGCCCCTGCAATTTATAGAGATGAAATTTATTGCATCTTCTTAACCTTTCTTCATATTCAACATTCCAGAGATCAGACACTACCTTAGTCAAATGCCTCTGGACCTTTTCCAACATCTCATGTTTCTTTTGAAAACCAGGCAACCAAATCTGTGCACAGTAGTCCATATGTGGCCTAATCAAGGCCTTATACAATTAAACTAGAATCTCCTTATTTCAATTCAGTGTCTTCCGCATTATTCTCAGAATTTTTTATTGCCCTCACAATTTTGGCAATGTGTTCTCTAAATTTTAGATATTTATTCACCATCACCTCAAGATCTCTTATTTCCTCCACCTCTAATAATATATCCCCACCAAGTTTAAATTCTACATCCCATCTTTGTTTCCCATGCAGTGTTAGCCGAGTGGCTATGCGCTTTGCAACCATATGCCTGGGAAAGGAGTGTCCTGGGTTCGATTCCCATCGCCGACGTGAGGAGCTTAACGATCTTTTTCAGACATAGCCAAGTTAACTGGTCTTGGGTGTGGACAGCAGGATTTTTCTCCCCAGTTTATGTGGGGTTTTTACTCCTGCAAGCAGACAAACCGACTCCTTGAACACACGCAGCTACAGACAGGACACACCGGGAGGCATAAGGCTAGTCACCTTATCCTCAGGATGGGTACAGCTTAGAAGGGCTAAGGATAGCTATGTAACAGGCCACTAGCCTAATACCAGAAGAAGACATTTTACAACATTGAACTGGCATCCCCACTCCCATACCCGTTCACTCAGTCTATTCAAGTCTTCTTGTTAGGCATCTGATCTACTCCTCATAATTCTTCCCAACTTTGCATCATCTGCAAACAAGTGAATATCCATATCCCCATCTAAATCTTCCTCATTATTATTAACATAGAGGTTAAACAGCAATGGCCCTAAAACAGACACCCGAGGCATACTACTAGTGACTTTCCTCTTCTGGGATATTCTTCTCACCATACACAACTTCCTGATACCTCTCAGATAACCAGTGATGAGCTATAAGGGGCTCATGGGGGCTCACCTGACCATTTTGTTAAATTTTTCTCAAATTTGCAAGACTGTTCTTGTTTAGTTTTTTATTTTTTTCAAAAAAAAAACAAAAAAAAAACATACTTTTTTGAAATATATTAAGCAAAAAACTCATGCGGTAACCTAACAAAGTGATTTTATTAAATAAAATATTATAGTTACTGTTGCTACTATTTTACAAATAAGAATTCACTTTTGGTAATCACATATAAATAAATATGACTATAAAATAATGCCCCTTGATTGGTACTGTTGATTATCACTTGAAGTATAAAACCAAAAGTTAAATATAACGTACTTCAATATTATTGTGTTTAGATAATATTTATTTATTATTTATAGATTGTTTTTTCATAAAAACTTCTATCGCAAACAAAAGATATTTATTTTTTTTTATAAAAAAATGTGGACTATTGTGCGATTTTAAAAGATTTTATTCTTATTATATTTTGATAGTTAAAAAATATTTTTCTTATGTAAGATAAATTAACACAGATGATTGTGTGCAAATATTTCATCTTTAGATCATGAAATATTTGTTTAAAAATGATAGCCTTTACAGGTTGATTGTCTACTTATACTTTTTGATTGTACACAAGCTATATTAATGAACGTTTTTGTGTGAAATATGGCTTTTTTTTGCTTGACGATGCAAGCCCTTTGTTTAAATTTCCATAGTTCACCATTGCAAATAACCAATCTGCAATCCAGTGCACTAGTCTAATATACAACCACATCTGCTCCAGTTGATAGTCAAACTTATCATGTGGCAATCTGTTCAAAAGTCTTAACAAAATCTAAGTATACTACTGCATATCCATCTCCTTTGTTCACTGAAACTGTCACCTTATTTAGTAATCTACTTACTTAATAAGTAAGTAGATTACTAAAACATGACCTCTCTTTAGCAAATCCATGCTGTACATCAATAAATTGTACAATCTTCTCATGGACTCATTAAAAATCATGTATTTTTAATGTCATGTGGCTTATGCAACCAGCACTGCACAATTCACCTCACTTTGACCATATAATTGAATTTTGATTGATGTACGAAAGTTTTAAGAGTGCATCAGTGCTCATCTTAATTGGTTCAATGAACAATAGCTATGATTCACACACACCATTTAGATGAGAAGCACAGAGGGTTTACGCTTTGTAGTGAGATTAGATTATCATTGGCAAATACTAGAGGAGTGAGAAATGGATAATTTGAATTTTAATACATACATACATCTTCAAGGCCCACCTTTCCTAATTGGATTGTGGGGGCAACAGCTGCAAGAGGAACTTCCAATGGTCACGATCCTCTGCCACCAAGCTCAGGTGTTCTGGTGGGATTCCCAAATGTGTCCACCCAAAGTTTTGGATATAATCTATCCAGCAAGTCCTTGACCTTCCACGTCCTCCCACCCTCTGGCTTGGCAAAGAGGGCCTGCTGAGGGAGCCTCTCTTGTGGCATTCTGACCAGGTGCCTGTACCAACGAAACTGTGATCTCTCAACACGGAGAAGCAGCAGAGTCTGTCGAGTCTTGTCAGCCCTGCAACCCCTCGAAGGAACCTCGTTTCAGCCGCTTGGATTCGTGTCCACATTTTTTCGGTCATTACCCAACTCTCGTGACCATAGGTGAGGATGGGGACATAGATCTGGCATACTGTATTGAAGACAGCCAGCTTTGCCTTCTGGCTTAACTCCCGTTTCAATACACTACCGAACGGCCAAGCTCCTGCAATATTGAGCTTGCTAAGCCAATTCGAGTATCTAGCTCTACATCCCATTTTCCATCATTTGTGAATATGGACCCAAGGTATTTAAACTTCTCCACCTACCTCATTGGGACTCCACTTACATGTAGAGTGCACTGGTATAGTTGTCTTGAGACCACAAATGTTTCAGTTTTGGCCACACTGATCTTCATTCCGGCGTCTGCACAAACAGCTACAAACCTATCCAGGGTCTGCTGGAGGTCATCTGTGGAAGAGCTAAGCAGAACTAGGTCATCTGCAAAAAGCAGATGTCCAATGCTACATCTTCCAATTTTGACACACTCACTGCCTCGGCTGTACCTATCAATCCAGTCCATAAATATTATGAAAAGGAGGGGTGACAGAACACACCCTTGGCAGAGGCCAACGAAGACTGTGAAAGGTTCAGACTTTGTGCTGTTTACCCTGACCCCTGACACAAAACTCTGGGCATTCATACAGGGACTTGATGGCAGCTAATAGTTGGCCATCCACTCTATACTCCTGTACTACTTGCCAATGCTTATCCTGAGGAACTGAACCCGGTCATATGCCTTCTCCAAGTCCACAAAACGTGTAGACATTCTTGGCATATTCCCAAGATTTCTCAAAGACTTGCCTTAAAGTGAAGATTTGGTCAGTTGTGCTTCTACCAGGACGAAAACCACATTGTTCTTCCTGGAACTTTGACTCAACTATACTCCTTCACTGTCTTCGTAGCATACACTTTCCCAGGTAGGCTGAGCAGAGAGATGGCACGATAGTTATTGCAATCCTTCTGGTCTCACTTCTTGAAGACTGATATTATTGTGCCTGTCTGCCATTGCTTTGGTGCTCACCCAGATATCCAAGAAGTCTGACACACTCGAGTCAGCCAGAGAACACTGTCTCGATTTAAGGCTTGTAGCATTTCGGGCTGAATTTCATCATCGCCAGCAGCCTTGCCCGAATTGAATTTTAATACTATTTTTGAATACAGTCATATAATACACACAGAAATTCGAAAAAGTAATCACACCGGAAATTATATTTCCAGACTGAACTAGAGAAAGGCTGAAATAATTTACTTAGTTTACTTATTTATACACAAGTTTCAACCTTCTTTGACTATAATCATACAATCTGCGAAAGCTCTAGCAGAAAATGGGACATTCAGTGTTGACGATGTACATCGTCAACACTGCTTCCATTGTAAATATGTGCAAAAAAGTTATAAATTATTTATAGAAAATTATAAATAAATGTTAGAAACTTATCTGTATTGGTGTCATAAACATGTCAGTTCGCACTTCATAAACACAGAACAGATGAAACTCAGAAAACAAAAATAACAACTAATGACAATTTTCAATTGGATTGCTTCACACAATACTTATCACAGCCACTAATGATTTCTGGGTGCTGTTGTCTCAGTGCATACCAGTCGCCTTCTATATGAAGGTGTGAAGTAGCATCTTGGACAGTAAAGTACGCTGATTATTTTGGCAGCTGCAGAAGTTATGGTTAGATGCATTTGTACTTTCAGAGGTTGGGATGTAGGTCAGTTCAAAGAGAAAGATATGACTATGTTTTGATTTTAGGTTCTTATTGAAGGTTAGGGGAAGGGGTGAGACCCCTTTGTTGTGAGAGATGGAAGCGTACTAAGTTTTGGTGGCATTCAAGTCTTACAAGGCTGTCTGTGCAACATTGAAATATGGCTAAGAGATGAGTTTAGGACATTGGTGAATCTTGAGGGTTCTCACAATTGCACACTACAAGGTTTGTCAAATGAAAATGAGGAATTGAGTGTGCTGTCATTGAAAACCTATGGATAGGATTTGAAACTGTGAGAGCAGATCATTTATATACAACATGAAGGGGGTGGGTGAAAGTACAAAACCTGAGGTGCTCCTGCATTGGTGAGGAAATCTGAGAAGAGGAAACCATCCATCATAGTTTACGAGAATGGTCTGAAAAGTTCTTGCTCATCAATTTTGATATACTACTATCGGTATATGGACAAATTTTAGTCCAAGTTGAAATTACTATATAACAGTCCCATATATGAGGGTGGTCTAAAAAGTTCTTGGCCTCAACCATAGATGGCAACACTATCGGCAAGATTTTATTTTTTCTAAGTTGGTACATCTGTCATAAGTATCCAGAGGTCATTACAACTAACACCTAGTACACTGGATTAATTAGACTCTTATTTAAACTCTTGGTTCACATAACCAGAAAATTTTTATGGAAGTGTGATTAGCCCTTTGCTGCACCCTTCTCCTTTGTCTGGGCTTAGGAGTTTATTATTATTACGGGCGCTTCTAGGGAGTCCTTAGACTCATCAATGGAGGTCCTAAACATCATGTTCACACACCTATTCGACATTCTCACAGTATCTATCATACCTTGCCTTGAACTCATTCACTGTCATAGCACCCACAACAGACTCTGGCAGCTTATTCCACTCATTTACCACTCTAAAAGCACCCAGCTCTAACACCCCTGCTAACCACACTCTTGCCCAACTTCCATAGATGTTCCCTAGTTCTCCCATGACCAGTCCTGATCTCAAAAATATCCTCTGAATTAATCCTATAGAAACCCTTTAGCAATTTGAATGTCTCAATCATATCTTCCCTTTTCTGCCTAACAACCAATTTCTGCAGCCCACAAATCCTCAACCTGTTCTCATAAGGTTCATTCCATAGACCTGCTATCATCTTGGTTAATCGCCTCTGGATCCTCTCCACCTCTTCCCCATCAAGAAGAAACCTAGGTGACCAAATCTGGGCACAGCAGTCGAGATGAGGTCTTATCAAGGTGCGGTACAGAGGTACAATAACTTGCTTGCCTCTGCTCGTCAAAGTATTTTTCAACAACCAAGTGAGTTGATGAGCTGATTTAGCACTTTTGCAATGTGCCCCATAAACTTCATCTCCCTATCCACCAACATTCCCAAGTCCCTGGCCTAATCATCTCCTGGAGTACATTTCCACCAATGTGGTATACTGCTGCTAATCTTTTCACCCCAAAATGCATAACTTTACATTTTGTCACATTAAATTGACATTCATTCTCCTTAGCCCAGAACTCCAATCTATCCAAGTCTTCCTGCAAGATTTTGACATTTTCTGCATTCACTATTGCCCTACCTAACTTTGCAGTATCAGCGAACAAATGAACTGTTCCTCTTAGATCCTTCCCTATATCGTTGATGAACAAATTAAACAGCAGTGGTCCAAGAACAGAACCCTGCGGCACACCACTAGTCACAGGCCGTCTTTTGGACTCTGCTACTCTCTGATATCTCTCCATCAACCACCCACCTATCCATCTCACCAACCCTATATCCATTCCCATATGTTGTAGTTTACGGATTAGAATTCCATGTGGTATCCTGTCAAATGCCTTAGCCAGGTCCAGCAGTATCACTGTAAACCCATTACCCTTATCTAGTTCAGCCAACACTGTGTTATAAAACTTGAGCAAGTTACTGAGGCATGATCTACTCTTCACAAAGCCATGCTGTCCCCCATACAGTATCTCATTTTCATCAATCTATTCCTGTATTTTTTCCTTGACTACTTTCTCCAAGACCTTGACAACGACTCCTGATATGCTGATCAGTCGATAATTTGCAACAGTAGTCTTGGATCCTCCTTTATGCAGTGGAACTATTTTCCTCTCTTTCCACACCTTCGGGACTAAACCAGACCCAAGACTCAGATTAAACAACATGGTCAAGGGCACTGATAATTCTTTAGCCACGTCCCATAAGACCCATGCTGATATACCATTCAATCCCACAGATGTATTCACATTAAGGTTCTGTAATAGGCTATTCACCTCCACTTCATTCTTCACAATTCCCGTATAAACTAATGGTTCCTCCATTTTTTCAATGTCACCACCTGGCTGATATACTTTTGCAAAGTGCTCGCTCAGTAATTCCACTATATCGACTGATTCAGTGACCTCCTTACCGTCATCGTTCCTTAAAATCATTTTGCCGTGTACAGTGTTTTTTTTTTTGCTTGCAGCATATTGAATTTGGGATTCTCTTTAGCTTGCATAGCTAGTTTCCTTTCATAATCTACTTTTGCTTTTTTTTACCACACTCGTTACTCTTCTGACCTGTGCTTTATACCGTTCATGTGCCTGCAGGTCACCTTTCTCTTTAAATTCCCTCCACAGTTGTTTCTTTTTTTGCAGCTCAAGCTTAATGGTGTTATTTATCCATTTAACCCCTACTTGTTTTACTATTTGGACCCTAGGTATACAATCAGCCATAACCTCCTGTAAATTCTCCTTGACTACTTCCAAGCTCTATCACCATCCAGCCCTTGCAGTTTTACATCCCATGGCACTGATCCAAGCAATCTCCTAAGCTTGTCATACTTGCCAGCACAGTAATTCCACATATGCCCTGTCTTAATTGAAAATTCCACACCTTTAGCCACCTCCCAGGTCAAGACCTTATGATCACTCTCACCAATAGGTGGCAATATGTTCATATTCATTAGAGTCAAATTCTCAGATGCTATTACCAGGTCAAGCACTCCCAGACCCCTAGTATTTTCACTTACATGCTGTCTCAGATAGTTATCCCTTAATAATTGAATAAAATCCATTTCCTTCCTTACATGTGTCCTCTCCTCCTTCCAATCAATGTTACCAGTTGAAATCCCCCATAATAATTACCCTCCTTCCACTCATTTCATGAATTTGTTTATGCATACTATCTCCACCATCTATTCCATCACCTGGTCTATAGCAGCACCCAACTATATATTTTGTTCTGCCAGTCTCAATCTCACACCAAATAGCCTCAAATGAGCTCTTTTCACTATCCTTCAATACAACTTCAATTCTCCTTGGCTGCAGTTCATCAGCTATCATCAATAACACTCCTTCCCCCATTTTATTCTCTCTGTCCCTTACAAACACACCATATAACCTACACATTCTATCCCACTAACTATATCATCTTCCGTCAGCCATTTCACTAATGCCAATAACCTGTGGCCAGGAAGAGCCATTCAAGGCCAAAAATTCTTCCTTCTTGTTCCTAATACTCCTGGCATTAGTATACATGAAATGCAGTGGTCCCTGTGTCCCACCCCTATCTTGATGCTTTATTCTAACTATCCCATTCAGATTTCTTGTCCTTAGTACTGGCTCGGGTACATTGTGTACATTCTTACACTCAGCTGTCTCACTGATGTGTTGCATGAGATAGTCTACCGCAGGACTGAGCTCATGAAACAACTGTGTACAGATTTAGCCATTTAGTTTTCACTGTGATATGAAAATGCCTGACAGAGCTCAGAGATGAGTGACTAATGCCTTACCAGGACTCAGGAATGTTGAGGAAATGTAAAAAGTGGTGCTGAGTTTATGTATATGCAGGAAAGATGTGATGATAGTTAATTTAAGTTGGTGATGGGATTTTTAGTTATTAAATATTGAAAGGATTATACATAGAATAGTGACAAGAAGAGAAGTACAAGCAGCCATCCCTGAGAATTGTGTAAAGATGTATCAAGGAGTAGCATGTTTTACAGGATATGAAAAATTTCATCTGTCCTGTAGAACTCATAAATAACTTTCACATCTGCAGTTTCTTGTAAATTTCTACTTTGTCACATGGAACTGGTAATCATTATCCAAACTGGTATTCTGTTTAATTCATTCTGCAGGATTTTTATATCACATTTATTAAGTATGGCACACACCCTGACTTTTGAGTCAGGAATATACAATTGTATATTCCTGACTCAAAAATGATTCCCGATGTTATTTATGAGGGTTTTATACAGCTGTCTGAAAAGTTCTCGGCCTCGACCATAGATGGCAACACTATCGGCAAGATTTTTTTTTTTTCTAAGTTGGTACATCTGTCATAAGCATCCATGTGAAATTGCAAGTCATCTATCAAGTAGTTTGTTTTATACAGCTGTTTGAAGCAAAAGTGTTGTCTGTATCCCTTGAAATGGATAAAATTGAGTATCGTGCAGTTATAAAATTCTTTGTAAAAGAATGTTTAACGCCAATCATTCAAAGTTCATAAAAGTTTATGGGCACTCTGCTCCTTCCTTTTCAACAATTAAGAAATGGGCTGCCGAGTTTAAATGTGGCCTTACCAGCCTTGAAGATAAACCACGTGAAGGACGTCCAAAAAATGTAACAACACCAGAAATCAGAATCATTGATCAAGTGCACGATATGTTATTGGATGGCCAGCAAGTCAAAGTGCATGAAATTGCTGAGACTATGGACATTTCAAAAGAACGTGTAGGATATATTTTACATGAAAAATTGCAAATGAAAAAACTTTGCACAAGATGGGTGCCCCGCTTGCTCACAGCAGATCAAAAACACGCTCGCATGAAAATCTCTGAACAGTGCTTGGAGCATTTTAACAAGAATAAAACAAACTGATTTTGTAAGTCGATTTATTACCATGGATGAGATTTGGATTCACCATTACACACCAGAATCCAAACAGCAGTCAAAACGGTGAACAGAAGCCAGTTATTCATTGCCAAAGAAGACAAAGTTGGTTCCATCAGCAGGAATGATCATGGCATCAGTGTTTTGGTATGTTAAAGGCATTTTGCTTATTAATTATCTTGAAAAGGATAAAACAATAACTGGGGAATGTTAGTCCGATCTCTTAACCAGACTAGATGAAAACATTCATAAGAAAAGACCCAGTTTGCAGAAGGAAAAAAAAAAAAATCATCTTTCATCAGGACAATGCACCTGCCCACAAAGGTGTTTGGCAATGGGAAAATTAAGAGAGCTGCACTATGAATTATTGGACCCTAAACTAAAACTCTTCCCTGCTAGTCAGCGTTTTTCTTTGAATTAAGAGGTGATTGCAGCTGTATAGGGGTATTTTGAAGATCTTACTGAGAACCGCTACAGGGATGGGATAATGGCGCTGGAGTATAGCTGGAATAAATGTATTAGTCTTAAGGGAGATTATGTTGAAAAATAATAATAGTTTTAAAATTATAAATTCGTTTTTTAATTGTTAGGCCGAAAACTTTTCAGACCACTCTCTTATAGCGGTTACGAGAAAGTTAGTGCTCCAGTTGCAGAGTGTTGAAGGCAGACCATAGGATGGCAGTTTACTTAGTAGGCCCATGTGCCAAACCTGATCAAATTCTTTTGAAATGTTGAACAACTACATGAATTTCTCCGAATTTTTCCATGGCATTTTTTTTTTCTTTGGCCTTTTAATTGTAAGACTACTATTCTTCGTGAAACTAGACTGATTTCTGAGATGTTCTTAATTAATTTAATCATTATTGCTACTCCCTCTATATGTGGATTATCAGTTATATGTGAGTTGTATAATCTTGCTCTATTCAGACTAATGAGTCATTTTCCTGTCCAGCGGGTTTCAACAGAATCTTCAGTGGACATTTCATATTTATCCAATTCATTTTCTAACTGCAAGCGTTTTCCTTATTTTAGCAAGCTTTGGGTGTTTGCCACTTTGATACATACGAGATGGTGTTTGCAGACTACATAGCACACTTGTCCTCTGTGGATTATGGTTGTGTGAGCTGACTTTATTTTAGAGAAATTATATTTAATTTGAGTTGATGTGCTTCCCATAAGAGTTAATAGAATGCACAGTTTACCACCTCCTCTGAGTTCCATAGTTTTTTAAACCTTTGCATTTAATGATGTTAAACTGGTATTCCCCTCCGTAATCCTTAGCTCTGTTCAAACCCTGAAGTCTTTTTCTCAGTAGCATTTCTAATAAATATCTCCAGCTTTGTATCTTCTGCATACAAGTGCATCTACTCCCTCCCCCTCCATATATACTTGCATTTCATTGACGGTATGATTAAAATTCAACAGTAATAGTTCCATTACGGAGCATTGCAGAACTCCACTTGTTACCTTGCTTTTTTTGGTGCCGCCTCCCCCTTTACACAATTCTTAGATATCTGTTAGATAGAAATTGCCAATCCAATCAACTGAGTAGTTATCTAAACCCATTCATTGAATGTAAATATCAAACTCTTATGTAGCAGCACTCTGCTGTATACCTACAAAATTCAGAAATCACATTATATCCATTCTGTTCATCAGCTGCCATTGCTAGCTTATTTTAAAATATGACCAAATTATCAAAAATAATAATAAATACAGGAAATTGCTGAAGAATTAGAAAAGTACCATCTGGACATAATTGACATTACTGAGACGAAGACAAACACAAATGAGATATTACTAAATAAGTATAGGATGTTAGTTTCAGGCAATAATGATCAAGGAAAGGAAAGAGTAGCAATGGTATTCAACACCAAACATGAAGATAAACTTCTTGATTGGAAAGCAGTTTCAAGTAGAGTTATGTGGGCAAACTTCAAAATGGGGAAATAGACAATGAAAGTTATTTGTGCCTATGGTCACACAGAAGGTTCTGATAAGGAAGAAGTACAGAAATTTTTTGAGTCATTAGAACAGGCAGCTGACATAAAGAAAATAGAAAAAGTAGTCCTTGTTGGAGATCTGAACAGCAGAGTAGAAAATTAATCCAACAGGCATATAGGAACATTTTGGAAAAATTTGGATAAATTAGCAAAGTTAATAATGGTAAGTATTTACTGTACTTATGTTCATGATACAGACTAATTCTCGTGGAAAGGCTTAGACGTTGGTTATGCATTTTCACTATATTATTTCAGGAAATTACAACATACTAGGATATACATTACAATAAATTTTAATATATTTCTATATTTCGGCAACATCATGCTGCCATTTTCAAGAACTTAGGTACAAGATACGTGCACGCAGGTACAGCAAAAACAATAAATGAGTAAGAAGAATGAAGCTATTATTTCTCCTAAAGTCCTGATGGTGCCCTCTAGCGGGCGATGTTGGTATTCTTGGGCGATTGGGCTGAAGGTCTTCTGATGTAGGTTTCCCAAATTTGAGGAAGTCTCATGCAGCCAAATTTGTTGAGGTTTGGCTCGTTTCTTAGGGCTGAAGCTGATTCTATGAAAAGCCTTTCATATCTGTATTTGCTACAGTGTATTATCTTGGCTTTTTTCCACCGTATTCTATGGCAGGTATCCAGAGCATGGTCAGCAAGACCAGAGTGGCTGTATTGGTGAAACATCTTGTACCTAAGTTCTTGAAAATGGCAGCATGATGTTGCCGAAATATAGAAATATATTAAAATTTATTTTAATGTATATCCTAGTATGTTGTAATTTTCTGAAATAATATAGTGAAAATGATAGACTAGTTATTACTTACCATGTTTCATATAGATGAGCACAAGTTCACATGGAGAGAATACACAAGAAATGAAGCAGCTTTTACAGGTAAATTCTAGAGTTGACTATATAAACATTATTGAAGAAAAAAATGAAACAAATTGAGAACAAGAACCACACCTTGGAGTCAGTGGAAAACTCTGAAGACAATGATTCAGATAGAGAGGTATGTGGCAAAGTTCTCTGCAAGGAAGGACACCATGGTAAACACAAAAAGTTATAAAAAAAACGGTTCTGGAAACAAAGCATACCAACACTTCCTACCAAATAAGTCATCAGATGTCCTAGAAGAATACAGCGAAAAATATAATATAGCTAAGTGATGTATGAAAGTAGCTAAACAAAAAATCATGGAAAAATGGTAAAAAAAAGTATGGAAAATAAATATCAGGAAGATGGCAAAATGTTCTGGAGGCTTTTGAAGAAGCTTAGAAATGGATGAAAGAGTACTGTTAAAGGAATCAAAGATGATAAAGATGACTTGAAAACTGAAGATATTGATATTCTAGCTATCTGGAGTAATTACTTTGAAATACTTAAATGAATGCAGTGACAGAAAATTGGCAGAAAATATTTTTAAGAGGAATGGAAAGAGGAGTACATATCAGTACTTGAGGTAGAAAAAGACTGTTATAAACTTGAAACTGAGAATAACCTGAGAGTTGGTCTAGAAATAAAATACTTGATCAAAGACTAGAGATTACAGATATGAGGCTTCTGAGAAAAATTAGGGGAGTGAACTGATGGCATCAATGAAATAAATCTTATTAAAAATGAAGATATTAGAAAGGAACCTGACATTATTGTCATTCAAGAATGTGTCTGCAGAGTTAATCTAAGGTGGTATGGCCACTTAAATAGAATGGGTGAGGATAGTTAGTAAAAAAAAACTGGTGTTTGATGCTAAGTTGACAGGAAAAAGATCCTCAGGCTAGGTGGATTGATTCTGTCAGAAGTGCCTTAGAAGCACAAAATATTATGCAGTATTGGAGTGCACACAAATAATAGGCTGATTAGGAAACTGATGATGATAATAAATAAATGAAAAAAATTATTTTTCCTTTAACAAATCTTTTTCTGGCATTAATAAAGGATCTCATCTCCCATTCACATGTTCCTGTGTATGAACTGTTATCTGTTTTCAAAAACTTAACCAAAAAAAAAATACTTTACTTTGATCCATTTTAGCACCACCTTTTTTTTTTTTTTTTTTTTTCAGTAGAACTATCTTGATGTTATTCCTCTTCCCAGGGACCTAACCAAGAATTTCATTAAACAATTGGGTTAGTGACTCTCTTGCAGTTTTTAGCACATTTCCTTAAAATGTGCAATAATTTCATTCTTATGACTTTGTCTCTTCCAGAATTAAATCTACTCTTTCCCTTTTCCAGAATTAAAGCTTGTTACAGAATGAAATGCTCTGAAAAAATTATAAAGTTTTATTATGTTATCTACATCCATTAAATCATTCTTTCATAATCATTTATGAAAAAATAAATCATCTTACTGTTCCACACAAATGTTTTTTTTTTTTTTTTTTTTGGCTTGCTGTGCTACTACTTCATACGCCAGTTTTCGCTTCCTCTCTAGATGGTCACTTTGTTAGTTTTGAACATTAAACTTATTGTGTAATTGCTCTCATTCCCTCTTTCTATTTATAGCAATTTTTTGATGTGTGGTTCTTGCTTGATTCCCCTTCACATATTTGATTTCTCACCATAAGTATACAGAGATATTTATATCCTGCTATAGTCTGTTTTTTTTAATTGACTCATACACCTTTGATCACATTTCTCTGAGGTTTTTCCATCCATAGTGTAGTACCAAGCTGGTTCTTACTCTGTCATAATCACCATCTTTGATTCTACATTAACAACTTGAAGTTTCAGTATAATTTCTCATCCCCCCCCAGGTCAAGGCAAAGGTGATCACTCTTTATCTGGTATAGAGATGCCATCTCTATCTCAGAGGGTGATCAATTTTCTTCCGGAATTGATTCTAGTGTTTCTTCCACCACATTTCACTTGAGATAATTATTCCTTAAACATTCTAAAAAAGTTTCTTATGAGATTGCTGATTCCTCTTTACAATCTATGTTGAAATCTCATAATTTACCTTGTACTTATAATCACATCCTCATCTATGAGCTGTGAAAAACAGCTTTTAGTCCAGTCTGTTTGATGTTTCCATAGGAGTTCAGTCCAGCTATGTTTTTTGATAATTTATATTAATTTCCTTCTTGGTCTTCCTGGAGGTATTTTTCCCCCTCTCCCCCCCTTACTCTTCCTTTTCTGTACTCCTTGCAGTTATTGGAAAAGGTAGTCACATTATTTTCTGATCTCGTTGACTTTCATTTTCAGTATATGCTCTTTTATTTATTTATCTACTTATTTGTCATTCCTCTCTGCCATTTCCTTATCCCTCAAAACTCATACAACCAAATTTGAGGTGCTTCTTGATAGTCATCAAAGTTCAGAGAACATATGGCAAAAGTGGGCAAAACAGTATGAAGGCTCACTTGAATGTACACACTTGATAAGTAGAGTTGAGAAAATTATTATCCCTCTTTTTAAAAGAGGGATAACAGCTTCCTTGGCTCTACTTAACATTGCATATACAGCCAAGTAATCCTTTGTAATGTTATGCTCCCCTTTGCAATATGCCTCTGAACTTCATCCCTTTGTATACTGAAGAAATGTTACTTGCACTGCAGTCATATCTTACACTTTACAATATGAATGGGTAACTTATCCTTTATCCAGCACAGTATCAGCAGATTCAGATTCTCCTCCTTCTTTAGGATCTTTCCATCATTTGATATACTGTTATCCTTCTCATCTTGACATCATCATCATCATAAATTAGATAGCAGCCTCTCACCTTAATCTCTGATATCATTAATGTATAAATTAAACAGGAGTAGTTCAAGCATATTATTCTGTTACACAATCCTGTCACTTCATCTGTATTTCCTGGACATTGCTCTGCTCTGCCATATAGTCTTCTTCTTTTTTGATGCATCAATCCAAAGATTGGTAATTATAGCAGCACGTCACAACATCCTGTCTTGGGACCTACTTTTTATCTCTTCATAACTCTTAGCACCAGTTAGCGTCATTGTTATTTATATATGAAATTCTTGGTCTGCCTCGTGGCCTCTTTCCTTCTACAGTCCCCTGCCATATAGTACTATTTGATATATAAACAAAGGGATTTGATATACACACAAAGGGATGAATAGTACTATATCCATCCTTATTTGTTTTAATTCACATAATAGACTCTAATGTGGTATCGTGAATTCCTGTGGATTATTGTTATTTGTTTATTATCAGTATTATTATTTATTATGATGGGTTATCATTTACATGAACTCATTTCTTTTATTTAGGAATTATTTGTAAATTTTTAACATAAGATAAATATGGTGTGTAATTGTTAAAATTAATTATAGAAATGGTAATATGAAATAAACTTTATTTACTGTTTGATTCTGGGTTAATTTTTATATTATATAAGGTATAATCAGCATTTGTTATGATATTTGTTCAGACCATCGTGAACTCTCATTATAACATATTTTATGATATGTTACAACAATTTATTGCCCTTTTTTCAGCAAAATATTAATGAAAATTAACAGTTCATACTTTTCACTATTTTGTGCATTATAAAATATAATGGAAATGTTCAAGATTGTTATAAAAAGGGAAAATAGTAAACTACATAAATATGACTAATTTTCAAAGTGCTTATTCTTTTCTTCCAAAGAAAATAATGGAACCAGGATTAGAAAATCATTTTGATTTTCACCATTTCAAAAAACACACAAGAAAATGCACATCCAAAAGAAGCGTGATGTGCATTATGGGATACTGATGCAGTTAGCATGAAGTCAGCATCCTCTACATACATGTAGCCTAGACTTGAAGATACTTCATACACAAATTTTGTTTGTTTATGCTTGGGTAAAGGAGTGAAACAAGAATGTAATTTGTGTAGTATCATTTGCTTTGAAACTAAGTGGAAAAACTTTCTACAACTATTCTGATTCAGAGTATTTTAATGCTATGGTGATATATCATTTTACTATTTGTATATGAAAAATATATACTGTTATATACTGTAACATTGATTGAACTTCAATATCTTCCTTATACCACTGTTATCTTTACTTACCATTGTCTACCTTAAGTTATATAGGGCTGCAGACACCTAATCATGATTAGTGATTCATAATTCATATGTTAGTAATATTCATAAATCACTAAATCAAAACTAAAACAGACAAATGTGAAAACCACTTTTAATTCTATCACCACCAAAACAAAAACAAAAGTTACTGATGATATTATGGCACTACAGTAACTATAATTGAAAGTTTATTATTTTTTAATGTGATTTTTTTCCCTTATAACTCCTGTTGTACCATGATTGACCCAAGAGGCTAGATAGTTGTGTTTTTTGCTTGGTTGAAAACTTAGATTGCATTTGGCAATTTAAGCTTTCAACCAAGGTTGAAAACTTAAATTGCATTTGGCAAGAAATTATATTTCATTTTTTTCCTTATTTGGGATACTGATGCAAATAGTGTGAAGTCAGCAGCCTCTGCATACATGTTGCCTAGTCATGAAGGTACTTCACACACAAACTTTGTGTGTTATCCTTTACTCAAGCTTTAGTACACAAGGATGAAAACAAGAATATAATTTAAGAGTTAAATAACCTAGGAATCCTGTTCTAGACATAATTTAAACTTAGGAAACTACTTCAGGCTTCTGATAAGCAGAATTTTCTACCAACAAAAATTGCCTACCATATAATGATTGCACTATCTTTAAGAGAAGAAGGATTTAGCCATTGATTTCACTTGAGATAAGTTGTTAGCTAATAGGTTGGATAATCTAGATATTATTGCTATTCCATGGGAACCTCCATTGAGTCCAAAGATACGAAATCCACACTAATCATTATTTACATAATGCCTGTCATATTTCTTTTTAACTCATTCACTAACAAAGACTCTCTACTACTTCTGGCAACCAACTTATTTACCACCCTCCAAGCAAAATATATAGTCCTTATGCCCTTCTTAGCCTCTCTCACAACTTCCAGAAATTGACCCCTCTTGTTCACTCCTGTCCTATAATGTATTCAAACATTTCTTCAGCATTTATTCTATAGAATTCCTTTAATAACATATGTGTTTCTGTCATATCCCATCATTTCTGCTTGTCAACTGAATTTTGTAACCCAGTCTTTGTAGGAAGTACTCCACAAACAAGTCGACACTTTGTTCATTATTCTGTGAGTTACATCAATACCCCCAGAAACCAACATGACCAAATCTGTGCTTGTCAAGACATGTTTGTATCAAAGCCTTATTGAACACTGAAAAATAACCTCTTTGTCTCTTTTTGTCAATGTAATCTTCACTGTCTGATTGGTCCTTTGAATTTTTTGCCACTTTTGCCATATGCATTCTGAACATTAAATCTGTCTGCCATCACTCCCAACTTCCTACTCTCATTTCTTGTAGTTCAGTTCCATCGGTGTATTTCATAGCTTTCACCCCTAAATATATAACTTTATGCTTTGCCACATTTGCAACTGATGACCATTATCCTTTTCCCACACTGCGTGTCTATTTAATTCACGTTTCAGGATCACTACATTATTGTTATTAACTATTGCCTTCTTCAGTTGTGCATCAACAAACAACTGAATATGATCCTGAAATCATTCCCTATGAAAATTTAATAACAGTGTCACAGGTACAGTCCTGTGGCAATTTCTTATGCCTCTCTTGCATTCTTTTCCACCCTCTGTTATTCTCTGAGTCATTTCCTTTATCAAATACAACTGTTGCTTGCTTTATGGTAAAAAGTGAATAGTTACCAAGATGACCTGCTTTACACAAAGCCATGTTCTCCCCCCCCCCCAATATTTCCATCTCTTCTCAATTTTGGTACTCGGAGATTTGATTGTCTATAATTTATTACTTTTGTCTTGAAGCCTAATTTATGCAACCGTGAACTATTTTGTCCTCCTTCCACTTCCTTGGAACCTTACTAGAGCTGTGACTTAAAATGAACACCTTAGCTACAACCACTGCTAAATTCCCTTGCACATTCGTAAGGGCCAATATCCCATTCTAATCTCATGGCTATATTTTCATTAAGATTCTGGAATATCCTAATCACCTCCTATTTATCTACATCATTCCTGGTTATATCTAGCACTTCAATATCTCTATCTGGATGTTCTACACTTGCAAAGTGATCACTCGGTAACTCGACTATTTTGCCTGTTTCTATCACCTTGCCACTATCAGCCCTCATTAAAGTTATCCTTTCAGAGTAATTCTGAAAATACAGTATCCTTCAAATTCTATACCTGTATTATCCTCTGTTAACCAAGACTCATTAATGGCCATACCCATGGAGAACCAATATAAAAACTCCTCGCACTTATTTCTGATTCTTCTGGCATTAGTGTGAATTGCAATATCGCTTGTGCTAATAGCTACCCATGTTTCGTGTGGTGACTTGATTCATATTTGAGACATGAAAAACTACACACACACACACACACACACACACACACACACACACACACACACACACACACACACACACACACACACACACACACACACACACACACACACTATTTTGCACTTCCAGTCTCTCACAAACAAGACTTTCTCAAGACACCTACTTCCAAATCTATTCAAGAGCAGTCCATCAGTCTTTTATGCATCTTTTTATTCTACACTCCACACATATACATATTGCACATCATGCCCCCTGCACAACGCCCACATGAGTTGTGTAAAAATTGCCTTTCTCATTTCACTCCTGTTATACCTTGGTAACAGGCTTGCAATTATAATACACTCGCTCATCTATTTTAATATACTACTATCAGTGTAAGAACAAATTTTAGTCTCAGTTGAAATTATTATATTAATAGTTCCATATATGAGGGTAGTCTGAAAGGTTCTCGGCCTTGACCATAGATGGCAACACTACCAGCACGATTTTTTTTCTAGTTGGTACGTCTGTCATAAGCATCCATGTGAAAAAATTGCAAGTCATTCTATCAAGTAGTTTGTTTTATACAGCTGTCTGAAGCAAAAGTGTTGTCTGTATCCCTTGAAATGGATAAAATTGAGTATCGTGCGGTTATAAAATTCCTTGTAAGATTTTTTTTTTCCTAAGTTGGTACATCTGTCATAAGCATCCATGTGAAATTGCAGAGTTTAAACGTGGCGTACCAGCCTTGAAGATGACCCACGTGAGGGACGTCCAAAAAGTGTAACAACAGCCGAAATAATTGATCAAGTGCATGATAAGGTATTGGATGACCGGCGAGTCAAAGTGCATGAAATTGCTGAGACTATAGGCATTTCAAAAGAATGTGTAGAATATATTTTGCATGAAAAATTGCAAAAGAAAAAGCTTTACGCAAGATGGGTGCCACGCTTGCTCACAGCAGATCAAAAAATGCATTCGCATGAAAATCTCTGAACAGTGCTTGGAGCGTTTCAGCAAGAATAAAACTGAATTTGTGCATAGATTTATTACTATGGATGAGACTTGGATTCACCATACACATCAGAATCCAAAGAGCAGTCAAAACAGTGGACAGAAGCCGGTTTGTTCAGCGCCAAAGTAGACAAAGTCGGTTCCATCAACAGGAATGGTCATGGCATCAGTGTTTTGGGATGCTAAAGGCATTTTGTTTATTAATTATCTTGAAAAGGGTAAAACAGTAATCGGGGAATATTATTCCGATCTTTTAACCAGACTAGATGAAAAAATTCGTGAGAAAAGACTTGGTTTGCAGAAGAAAAAAAAATCATCTTTCATCAGGACAATGCACCTGCCCACAAAGGTGTTTTGCAATGGGAAAATTAAGAGATCTGTACTATGAATTATTGGAACATCCACATTATTCCCCAGATTTGGCTCCCTCTGATTTCTATCTCTTACCAAAACTAAAACTCTTCCTTGCTGGTCAGTTTTTCTTCAAATCAAGAGGTGATTGCAGCTGTAAAGGAGTATTTTGCAGATCTTAATGAGAACCATTACAGGGACTGGATAATGGTGCTGGAGCATCACTGGAATAAATGCATTATTCTTAAGGGAGATTATGTTGAAAAATAAAAATAATTTTGAAATTATAAATTTGTTTTTTCATTGTTAGGCCAAGAACTTTCAGACCACCCCCGTAAATATGGAAAATACGTTTGGCAAAAAAAAAAAAAAAAAAAAAAAAAAATAGATGGATATTTTGGTGGAATTTGTTTCCAGTGATATCACATTTTGTACTAACTGCTAAGAGCATTAGAAATGAGAGGTTCATTATTTGATTTTAAAATGTAGTGGATTATGTAAGAACGACCCTTCCTTTTTTCTGGAGAGTTTATGGGATTTCATTTTGGTATTTTCACATTTCATATGTACTTAAATTCAGATGATGTTGCAAAAAATTCTTTTGGTTCCTTTCATTTCAAATTCTTTTTTCTCTCTTGAAATAGAATTTTCCTCCTCTGGAAACTGAGCCGAATGTATGTTTCTCAATTTTTTTCATCTTTATAAAAGAATTTGACATAACAGCAGATCTTAATAAGAATGTTAATGCAGATTTTATCTGTTTCTGATATGCATTGATGATATGACATTTAAGCACTTTATATGCTGGTTTTTTCACCAGCTAAAATTTCCATTTAACTTACCAAAGGTGTGTTTCTCATCTTCTAGTTTTAAAAGCTCTTGGGAACATATGTTTACTACAACGAAAAAAAAATGAGAAAAAAATAATTCTTGAAGCAGGACCTGAACCTGTAATGTGTCTGGAAGAGTGCATTAACGAATTAAGCTACCCAAACAGTGTGAGTAATCCTATATCAGATTTCCTTTTGAAGTAAGAGACGTCAACTTTTAGCAAGATATGACATTACATTTAATATCATTAATTCTTCCACTGGACATGGGATGATAATGGTCATTAAACATTAAAATATTTAATTGATTTGGTTGGCTGTGCAGAAAGCTGCATGTGTAACTTTGCTGATGATGTGTGATTTTTTGCAGCTTTACCTCGTGACCAACTTAATAATGCTGCAACATCACTAAATAGAGATTTGGTGTCAGTATTATCATGCTCAAGATCATGGAATCTTTCATTGAACACTTCCAAGTGTAAGTTCGCCAGTCTCTTTATCTTTCTCTATGTTTATGAATTCTATCTCTGTGTTTGTTAGGTAATTATTTTCATTTGGGGGAAAAAAAAAGGTTCAAATACTAGTTTTACTTGCTGTTTCACTTATCTCCTTGTTATTTGAAATTGCAAGTGCAGAAAAGTTCCTATGTAAAGCTGGAAATTACAGTAATGCTTAAAAAAAAAGAAAGAAAAATTTCTGAATCTCTATTGTTTTTCCCCTTGCTAATTTACTGTGTTTTCTTCTATTCACCTCCACAAATGTGTGCTTATGACTTTGCATGCATGCAGGATATCTTCCTAATTTAAGATATCAAGAATACTTTAAGAACTGTCTAATGGCTTATTCTTTTCTTGGTTTTATTGTTAAGCCAGCTGCTGGTTAACAGTATCTGCTTTTACTGATATTTAATGAACAGATTTTCATATTCATTAATGGTATTGGTGCTTAGTTAACTTTACCTCCTGCAAATATTCAAATATTTATTGTCATTGTTATTCTTCTTGAAAAATTATGATTGCATCAATGTCCATTAGTAACTCAGGTCTGAATTTCCTATTCTACTGCAGCATTTGCATTAGTAAATATATCACACGAAAAAAGCACTATTATTCCTTAGTTAAAACATAATTATTCCAGAAATAATCCTTATCACCATACCAGAAATATTACGTTACTTGTAGATATGAGATACATTAGTCAGAAAATAAGTAAATGTTCCCACATCCCAGAAAAGAATATGTGGCTTGATCATATAACATAACATGTGCCTGTATAAAAAAGAAACCGTTCATATGATTTGAATGAGCTTAATTTAAAACTGTTTTCAATTATCCTGATATCTCAGAGTATACTGAAATAATGCTTCTATAATTTGATGAGACAGCCATATTTGGATCAAGCTAAATATGAACAACATGAACAAGTACACAGTTACTTAATATCACTAACATAGGTTACTGTCTTTTATTGTGTCTTCATCGAACTAAACTTTAATTAAAACTTAAGATAACATGTTTAAAGATCACTTTCATTGAATTACAAACTAAAATCCATTTCATTGTATGATAAAAATATCAGGATTTTACAACTTTCTTACATAATATTAATGGCAGTCTTCTGGAATTGCATATTTGCCTAAAGTTCCAGTCCTAAATACTCAGAAAGATGCTTGCTATACAGCTTGAACTTTGGTTGCCACGAGTCTGAAATGTTAACCATCAAGGTTACTAAAATCTTAAACATGATAATAAAAGCTTAAAAAAAAAATCTCATGTTGAGTGACCCTGAGTACTGATATGTTATTGGATTTCCATATTTCATCAGACAAAATTGCTGTAACTAACCTCAGTCCTTATATGTATAATCACTCTCACACATGAGAGGCCATGAGATCTATAGCAAATGTCTTATGTGGGCTGGGTGCAGGAGCAAAGTAATCTTTTGATATCCTTTTTAAAGAACTGAAGATTGTAGTTCTTGGGAAATACTTCATGGGAAAGGTTGTTCCATAGAATAAGACATGAAATAAAAGAAAACTGGGAATAGCAGGTTTGGTGAATCTGCAGTTCAGCTGCAAAGAAAGTTGAAAACTGCTGCTTTTGTACCTGTAGGTTTAGCAGAAATGGTGGTATAATGGAAGCTAGTTCTGCTTAACAGTGGCCATGGAAATATCTATGGAAGCAACACAATACAGAAACTGACCTTTTATAGGACAATTAGCTGAAGTGAGTCTGTAATGGAGGGATCATCAATCAACTGAATTGTTCTCTTCTGAACTGCATCAAGAATTTGTAGAGAGAGGATTTAGCTGCTCCACCTCAAATGTGAGACCAGCGTCCCGAGGTTGAGCAGTTTTGAGATTTGTACAGAGTAAGCAACTGAACAGGAGAGATTGTGTTGAGTGAAAAAGTACACCAAGTTTTTTGGAAGATGAATATGCTATAGAAGTGATGTGATTTTCCAGGAAAGAGTAGTAATAAGAGTTGGTCTAAGAAGAGGGATGTTGCTTTGTCTAATATTTTATTCAAAATATTTTATGAATTGTTTATGCTTTGAACAAAATCAGAATGAAAACAAGAATATAATTTGTTCTTAAGTGTTGTGCGTGTGTGCACACGCATGGATAGAGTTGTAGTTAAAGTTCGAGGGAAAGACAGAG
Source organism: Typopeltis vanoorti (assembly GCF_054136105.1). Lineage (NCBI taxonomy): Eukaryota > Metazoa > Arthropoda > Arachnida > Uropygi > Thelyphonidae > Typopeltis > Typopeltis vanoorti. Next base: position 125,376,104 of record NC_143560.1, read on the forward strand.
ATTGGTGAGAGTTAGGATGAAGAATTTTGTTTTCATTACCCTGTGATTGTCAAGCATGATCTGTTATAGACATGGCATGTTTCAGTAATTGTTACAACAGTGTGACAAATGCATTCAGCAAGGGTGATGCACATAGAGTTGTATATTTTTGCAAAGGCTGAAGGTGGATAGGAGAGGCTGCCTGATGTCTGTGAGAAGGTTGTATATAGGAGAGAGCAATCTCATTTTTGGGACCATTGCTTTTTATTGTATGTGACTGATGTCAGTACAAATTTAAATGGGAATATGCAGTTTTTTACAAATTTGAGAGAACTATTAAGAGCAGATGGTGCAGCTTCACAGGAAGATTTGAATAGACTGAGTGGGAAAGTGGCTAATAGGTCAGTATTGCAAAGTGTCAAGCTTTGAAATATGGAGGACAAGGTGGAGATATCATGAAGGAGATAAAAGAGATAAGGGATCAGGTGTTGATGTCTACAAGGACCTGAAAGTTAGTAGCTGCATTGCTTGAATGGGAGGATGTCACAATAGAGGAATGACATTTGCAGAGCGTGGTAGTTAGGAGGGAGTGATATGATTGAAATATATAAGTTGAGAAGGAGTCACTAGATTTATGTGTAAGAGATTTTTCATAAGATGGGGGAAAGAGAGAGAGAGAGAGTTAATCATTCTTGGAAGCTGTATAAGGAAGGTGGCAGTAGCAGTTTTTATGAGGAGAGTGGTTGGCAAGTGGAACATGTTGCTCGAGAGTGTTGTGAGTGCAGAAACATTGAATGACATGAGTTTCAGTTTCGTGTGTAACAGTGAGGACTCAAAGGAGTCACACTGTGAAATATTTGAATATTGATTTTTCTGCTGAGATGATCATCTCATTGAGCAATGCAAACCTAACTAAAGGAAAAGAATAAAAACAGAAAGGCTTCTACATGTGTGTGTTATTTTACATGCTATGTGATGCATAGCAAGTTCTTGAGTAAATTTCAGCAGACAGTGAATCTTTTTTTTTATGAATTCAGCAAAATGTATTAACCATTTAAATTCACTGCATGTCCTGAGTATATATTGACAGACAAATTACTGGCTACATAGGTTTTTAACAGAAATGTGTTATTTAGAAACTTTAAGTTGTTACACCATCTAAAGTTTTGTTTCATTGATGCCATTTGCAGGAGTAAGATATTTTAAAATTACATATACAGTAGCTTTGCTCTTAATGGATGGAATTTCATTAATATAGTATTTAGTATCTATGCTCTCATATGTTAGTTGAATTTTGGTTCCTCATTTTTATTGCCTTGATTTGAAGAAATAGTAATATCGTACTGTCTGAATTCAGTAAAATTTGCTATGTAGAAAGTTTGTTAAAAGTTTACCATTTCAATTTTGGTTTCATTCCAATCATTTCTAGTTGAAAAATTAGACCAAATACATTATAGTACATAAGCCAGAAATGTTTGATATGTCATAAATAATTCTGTACCTTTTGATGCATTCATGGAATTTTTTACAAATAAACACCATTTGCTAGAGCTCTTTAAATACCTTACATTTGTCACAGATATTGTAATAGTGAATAATGAAAATATTGAGAGTTGAATCAACCTTGAACAATTTCAGATTGTATTATGTGTACATAGTTATAATAACTTATTAACTTAATGGTCATTTGGTCATCTGCATATATGGTAATTTCAGTCGTAGGTTCATGACAAGTTGAAGAAAGTTTAATTTTTAACTCGCAATATAATTAGACCATTTTAAATTTTATTTGTTTTGTTTTGTTTTTTTATATCTCCCACACACAAGAGGCTACATTTTCTCTATAGTGAAATCAGTGCTATCTGTTGGCAGAGATCTAGAGAAAAGTAATCTGTTGATATTATTTTTGAAGAGCTAGGGGTGGTAGCCTTCAGGGGATACTTCATGAGGAAGGCTGTTTCACAGAACTGAGATAAATGGAATGAAAGATGAATCGGAGAAGCAGGTTTGGTGAGATATAGCAATTAAAGGATGTAAAAGGATGTTAGGCAGCTGTTGCTTATGTTAATATAGATTTGGCAGAAATGGGAGTACGATTTGAGTCTTTGAGGGTGGAATCAGTTAGCCAAACTGCCCTCTTCTGAAAAGCATCCAGAATTTTTAGAGGTCTTAGGTTTTCACCAGAAATGGGAGAGATATTTCAAGGTTGGTGGATTTGTGATTTGTACAGTATTATCTTGAGCAAAAAGGATACTAAGATTTTAGAAGCCAATGATGCCACAGAAGTAATGTGTTTGTACCAGGAGTGGTCAGCCTGGGGAGGGAATCTGGTTTTGAATTTGAGATGAGCATTATCAAAAGCTAAGAGGAGAACTACTAAGGTCTTTTTTTTTTTTTTTTTGCAAGGGGGAAAAAAAAAAATTTTGGAAGCTTTAAAAGCGACTAGGTTATCACCCTGTTGAATGATTTTTTATGTTAAGCCCATACACAAGAGATTGGTTGATCAACCTATAGTACATTAGTACATACTGTGTATGGCTAGTGGGTTGGAAAAGGAGGAACTTGTTTACATTGGATTTGAAAGACTGTATATTGTATTCCTTGGATCCACAACAGAGGAAAGACTATTCCACATTACAGCAGTTGCAGGGATGAAGGAAGAGGAAAAGAAACTTGTTCTGTTTGTTTCAAGGTGCACTGTGAAGGGATGTTGAGTAGCAGCTCCAACGAACTTAGTACAAAGTGGGGGAATTATGATGTTAAATATTTGTAGAATACATATTGCAGAAACCAAATGTCTGTGTGAAAGTGTGTGTGTGGGGGGAATTGAGTTGGTAAGAGATGGGTTATTAATAAATCTAATTGCTCTCCTCTGTATTGAGTCAAGCATTTTGAGGGAGCTTTTAGGGGTCCCGCCCAATATGTGAGAGCAGTATTCAATAGCTGAGTGGATTTGTGATTTGTATAATGTTAACAGCTGTTCAGGGTTGAAGTAACATCTTGAGTGAAAGAGAAATCCTAGTTTTTTTGAAGCTGAGGATGCAATGCTTGTGATGTGTTTATGTGAGGAGAGGTTTGATGTCAGGGTAATTCCAAGAAGAGACATCTCAGATTGTCTGGAAATTTGGGTATTGTCAAAGTGAATACTGGGAAAAAACGGTTTTTTTTTATGATAAATTAGCATTGAAATTGACTAGGTTATCTGAACCAGTTGTAGGATGGCTCGGAGATCAGAATTGAGGGTGATGGTGGTTGATGTTCTGTAGGTTGAGGTGAGTTGTGTAGAGTAAGGTTTATCAAATGAAAGGAAGGAGTGTAATGGGCTGCCATCTGCAAAACTGTGTATTGGGTTGGAGGTCAACTGAAGTAGGTCACTAATATATAGCAGGAAGAGGGTTGGTGAGAGGACAGAACCTTTGGGAACCCTCGCATTAGTTGAATGGTGAGAGGATAAGGAACCATCCACCATCACACACAGTGTGCGTCCAGAGAGAAAGCTGGCAATCCAACTATAGAAGTGTCCTGGGACAGACCAAATGATGGTAGTTTGCTTAGTAAGCCTTTGTGCCAGACCCAGTGAAAAGCTTTGGAGATATAATGAGTTCTTGGACTCCTTGGAGGTGTAACATAGTAATATCAAGAAAAATACTGTCCAAACAAACTTTTTTGGACAGTATTTTTGCTGAATGATTCAACAAACTTTTCCATGGCATTTGTCCAGAGATGGGTGACATGTGAGCAAATCTCCTGCTGATCAGCAGCAATGGAATCCATACTGGCAATCGTTTATTAGGTGGGTGTCTTCAAGGTAATGTGGGAGTTTCGAGTTAATGATTTTTTCCATTACTTTAGATAGGACTGAGGTAAGCAAGATAGGGCGGTAGTTGGATGGCAGTGACTTGTCACCCTTCTTGGGATGGGTTGAATATAGGCCAGTTTCCAGGTTGTGGGTGTAGATACCAGTGGAGTAAGAGAGCATATACAGGCAACATAGGATAAGACTCAGTTCTGGTGGACAAACTTTCTGGACAATTAGAGGAATGCCACCAGGGTCAGGAGACATCATTTTTGTGTCTAATTTGGACAGTATTTTTCTGATCTCTTTCTGGCAAAAGGATATAGGGCATTGTATGTTGGGCATCAGGAATGGTTCGGGGGGGGGGGGGGGATTTACCAAGCTATGCATGCATTGGAAGCAAAGTGTGATGCTAGAAGGTTGGATTTTTATGTGGGTGATGATGCAGTAGAGCCATCTGGCTATGATAGGGGTGGGAATAGTGTTGGGCAGAAGTTATGGCCAGTTTGCTTTGGTGAGAGAACAAAAGGCTCAGCTGCTGTTTCGACAGGCTGCTAGTTTCCTATTTTTGCTCTTCCGAACTCTGTTTTGGAAGCATTGGTTGTTTTTTTGCATCTATTTTGGACTTCAGTATAATCTCTAAAGGAGGATGGGGTTCTTGATTTGAGCCAGTTATGGTATGTTTGGTTTTTCATTTGTACAGCCTTGGCACATCTTTTGGAGAACCAGGATTTAGTTAGGGAATGGCAGTTCAGAGTAGTGTGAGGAATGTATGTTTCCATGTCGGCGAGAATTACTTTGATAAGTTCGGTGCATATGTTGCGGTTGGAAGGCTGGAAGCAATAGTCCAACCATGGGATTATGGCATAGAAGTTGCAGAGGCTGTCCCACTTGGCACTGTTATAATGCCAAACTACTCTTGTATGGGTGTGGCTGTGTAAGCATTGTTGCATGGGGGAGGAGATAATCACTAGATGGTGGTCAGAATTACCTATGGAGGCCCACTACTTTCACTGTGTATTTAGAAGGGTCATTGGTGAGGAAGAGATCTAGGGTGTTTGGGGAGTGGTTTTGGTTAGTTGGTATTCTGGTTGGCATCTGAACAAGTTGTGTAAGGTCATTAGTGATGGCATGTTTCAACATCTCTGCCTGAAAGATCTGTACAACTGGAGGAGGAAAGCCAGCTGGTGTTGTGGACATTAAAATCTCCTAAGAGGATAATTTCACTTTTGAGGAAGTGGGACTGGAGAAAATCAATTTTTAAGGAGAGAAAATTAAAGAGCTCAGAGTGGTTGGTTGCACTAGGGGAGCGATAAAGACAGATGAATTTGACTGAGTAAGGAGGGATATTTTCAACCAAAAAAAGGTCAAAGTTGGGCAATTCTAGGTTGGGTGCTCTCTGGCAAGGTATATCAGAGCAGATGTATGTGCAGATGCCACCCTTGAAAGGTTGAGATAAATAGTGCTGGGGGGGGGGGGTGAGATTTGAATTTCTGCCAGAAAGAGTAGGTGAGGTTTGGTAGAAGATGGTATAAAGATCAGTGTTTAGAACAGATAGATAATCTTGAAGCTTTGAGATACCTGAGCACTACCAAGTTTGTCATATGAGTAGGAGGAATAGAGAATGATATCATCAGCAAAACTGAATAGCATTTTGGATCAGTAAGAGAAAGTCATTTAAGTATATGAGGAAGAGAGGTAGATGAAATAACAGACCTCTGAGAAAACCTGTCTAAAGAACACTTCATTATAATATGCAGTTAACAATTTAAGAGAGAGAGAGAAGGAAGAAAAGAAATTTCTTCCTTCTCTCTTTGATCAATTTTCAAATGATTTCAAATGCAAAAATTTTGCTGATGTTCAGCATTTGAAATTTGATTTATAAAGCAAAACCTTGTTTTGATTCATACATAGTAATATGATGATCCAAATACCTTTAAAAAATTATCAACATAGTGCAACTTTTTTTGACAAATCTAACTTTCTGTTAAAGTGAGTCTGAAAGTTAAATGAGTTTGAATTACAATATAACATTGCTGTTCTTCGTTTGGTGTTCTTTTTATAACTGAGTTTATGAAAAATAACTTCATAATATCTACAGAAATGTGCATGGTGATAAACTCTATGAAATGACAGTGAACCAAGTTACTGTACCAACTGATAGATGTCAGATGATTCACAAGTCTCATCAATAATTTAGTTACATATTGCCCTTTCTTGGCCTTCCTCTTTGTCCGTTGGTTAGTCTGTAGAGAGAAAGCAAGAGTGCTGGACTTGAATGGATGTCTAAATTGGTGCCCAAATCATTTCACTGATTTTTCTGAATTATTTCTATAATAATAGATCTTTGCTGGCTTTCTTCAAGAATGACAATATCAGGAATGTGATCTTGCCATGTGTATTCAAATATCGATTGAAGGCCTGTGCTAAAGCTATTCTTGACATTAACTGCTCAATGAGTAGCAGTGTTCCATTTTTGGAAACCATATATAAATGTATTTGATTGGTGGTTTTGTACAGACAAATTTTGGTAGTGATGAGTTTGAATTTCTAGATATTAGGCTTTTATGGAACTGTTACTTCAAGAGTATAATTATAGTAAATAGTAAAAAATAATAGTTTTTTCTCTCTCTCTCTCTCTCGCTTTTTAAAGGACTTTGGTTTTACTGCTGTTAACTTCCAATCTAATCAATGCTGCATTTTTACATAAATTATCTAGGTGGTTTTGGACAGTCTGTCTCAGAATGTTAGACACAGTTAACATATCATCTGCTAAGCAGAGACTAATTATGTAGGTTTGTTCTGCTAAATCTTCAAGAATTATTCCATTCCATGTCATGTTCAAGGCTACCTATATAGGCTACCTAGCAAACATCTTACACATTAGAAACCTCCAATCGATTAGAGGAAAAGGATTGATTAGTAAGCCTTGTGTCATTTCTTTTTACTAATGTTCCAGCGGATGATACACTAAAGCTGCTTTCCAAAATACCCTCCCCACCACCATGTTTGTATACTCTTTAAGCACTGCCTTAATTCTTTACTTTAGCTGGAATAAGCAGCTCTTTAAACAAATTGAAGGTGTAACAATGGGTTCTCCACTTTTACCCTCCATTGCTGACTTATACATGGAATTCTTTGAAATGTGGGCATTTAATCCCCCCCCCCCAAGCCCAAAGTATGGCTGAGGTATATAGATGACATCTTTGCCACATGGCCCACAAGCTCTTTCCATGTTTTTGCAGTTCCTCAAGAGCATCCACAACCAAATCACTTTCCCTGTTGAAGAGGGAAAAGAAGGGGCTCTAGCCTTCTTGTTTGTCTTACTTAAAAGGCAACTAAATGGATCCCCTCATGTGTTCAGTCTATCAAAAGCTCCCTCCCACACACACACACATGCACAGGCAGATACTACTTACATGCCACTTCACATTGCCATCCTTCTGAAAAAATTGGAATATTCAAAACTTCACTCTTCCAGGGAAGAGTAAATTTAGTCTGTAGGACAGGCAGTGCATCAGGAACAAGAGGCGCTGCTTAGTTTTTTAACAGAATAATTACAACAAGAAAAAGAAAAAGCTCATTTTCCTTACCTTATATCAAATGTATAACAGATAAACTGGACTCACTCTTGAAACAACACAAAATCAGAATAGTTTACAAACCTCTGGTTTGTAATAATTTTACAAAACTCCAATTTCCTCAGACAAATTAAGGACCAGCAAGATTCTCTCTCCTTCCAAGGTATCTACAGTATCCTCTGTCAGTGTGGGAACCAGCATTTTGGATAAACAAGATGGGACCACCTTTACAAGAAGAAAATAACATAAAAATATATTTAGTATGAACAACCAAAAAAAAAAAAAAAAAAAGTGGACTAGCCCAACGTGCCATAGATGAAGACCTTTCATCAGGTGACAAAAAATAAAAAAGATATTACATAGATCCCAGTTTACACAAACTGTTCCTAGAAGCAATGTAATTGCTTCTAGGAACAGTAAAAATTAGGGAATTGCTTCCCTAATTTTTTCTTTTCCAGACAGTCATGTGAAATGTTTTCAGGGAATTCTTGGAAAGTACTGTTTTGCCTTAATAAAGGAAACTGATGTGGCATTAATGTTCATTATTATTGTTAATAAATTTTTAAGTGGGACACCCAAACATTTATCAGATCAGATAAACCTGTATACTTCAGAGCTGAGCAGGTGTCATTATTATTATTCAGGCCTCCAGGGAGTCAAGAGACTCATCACAGTAGGTCCTTCCTAGGAAACACAAAGTCTATCATACCACTCCTTGAACTTATTGACCATTCTTGCTCTCACCACTATCAGGCAATGCATTCCATGGTTCCACTACCCTCCACACAAAGAAACCACTCCTCACCCTCTTGCTCACAGCTTTCTTTTGTACTTTCCAGGGATGGCCCCTTGTCATCGCTCCTTCCCCCTGCTCCCCAGTGACCACCCTGTAACTGCCTCTCAGCAGTTTAAAAGTCTCAATCACATCACCTCTCCTTCGTCTATCTACCCAACTCTGCAGTCCACGTTCCCTCAGTCGATCCTCGTAACTGACATTGTACAGTCCTGGAACCATCTTTGTTATCTGCCTCTGCACCCTTTCCACAGTTAATTTATCCCCTTCAAATCGTGGGGACCAAATTTGAGAACAATAGTCTGAGTGTGGTCTGATCAGGTCTTATACAATGGAATGATAACTCTTCTATATTTGCAGGTCAATGTCCTTCTCAGTATTGCAGCAATCCTCTGAGTTGCCTTCACCACCTTTACTAAATTTCAGTTTTCTATCAATCATCACCCCTAGGTCTCTTGTCTCCCCTACTTTCTCCAGTATAGCTCCTCCAATCGAGTATGCATCTTCCCATCGATAGTAGCAGTTTACTAATTCAAATCCTCTTGCAGGGCCTCCACATTTACTAATGTCCTATTACAACTAATCCTTCCTAGCTTCACATCATCTGCAAACAACTGAATATCCCCTTGCAATCCATTGACAGTGTCATTGATATGAAGGTTAAACAATACAGGTCCTAGTACTGAGCCCTGTGGAACCCTACTTGTAACCTTCTGCTTCCTTGATATTGCCCCACCATACACAACTCTGATACCTATCAGACAGCCAGTCCTGAATCCAGTTGACTAACCTGACATCTAAACCCATGTGCTGTAACTTAAATATCAGCTTATCATGTGGCACCCTGTCAAATGCCTTTGCAAAATCCAATAAAATGGCAGTGTATGCCTTTTCCTCAACTGCTCTTGAACTTTATTATAAAAGGCAATCATATTACTTAAACAAGAATGCATCTTATCAAATCCATGTTGATTCTCACAGATAATATTACCCTCATCTGCCCAATACTGTATATAGTTCCTCACTAATTTCTCCAAGACCCTAACAACTACTTTAATTAGATACTTTCAGTTTTCTACCGCTCTTATGCAATGGCACTATCTTATCTTGGAAGGAAGATAAGATAGTGAGTACCTTTCGCATAGCAAGACTTTCATTGAAAAGCCAGGTAAAAGGAGCTGTCAGTTCTTTATCACATTCTATCAAACCCCGTAGTGAAATACTATCCAGTTCCACAATTTTACTGACATCCAGAGTACTCTGTATTTGGAACACACACACTCTCCTCCTGCACCTCTAAACCTCGAACCTGCCCTACTCCTCTAGTATTAAAAACCTTCTTCTCCAGGATGAAATACTCCAATATAGTTGTTCATTGAACAACTCCAATATGTCCTCGCATCAGTCACTCTATTCCCATTTTTATCCCACAATGTCATTCTTCCACAATCATTTCTCCTCCTACTGGGCACATAACTAAAAAATTCCTTAGGATTTCTTTGGATCTTAGTGCCAATCTCTTCTCATATTCCAGTTTTGCCTTCCTCACCATACTAGTCACTCTCCTGGCCTGAGTCTTATATTCTTCATGCATCTGCTCTCCACCCCTCTACTTATATCTCTTCCATAATCACCTGCAGTGATTATGGAAGAGATATTGATATTTCTGTTTGATATTGTTTGTCATCTACTTTACACCAAATTGTGTCCACTTTTTCACTCATGGAATACAGCTTACTATTGCTGCTAACAAATATTCCTGCACCATTTCCCAAGCACTAATGATATCCTGGCCTTCCAATTCTGCCCTCCATGTAACTGCCCTAAGTGATATCTAAGTTATAATCACCTGCCTTATAATTCCACATATATTTTCCCTTTTCTTTGATACTCCTGCATGTCTATTCATCTTTCATGTCAAAACCATATGGTCACTCTCTCCAACAATCATACAAAAAACTTGAAGGTAGTTTTAATACTTCCTCAACGAGCCCCTTGGACTCCCTGGAGATGTCACGTAACAATAATAATATTATTATTACAACTTTGTAGCAGTTTACTGGTATTTTTATAAGTCCATTTTAGATGCTAAACATGAGACAATTAAATATATAAGGAAAATTACAGATTTGCATAGTAATGTGAGGAAGAATGGGATGAAAGATTTGAAAGAAATATCAAATGATATGAGAGTAGTAATGCATGAGAATTTGATGATTAATGGGATGGTAAGTAAGTGAAAAGGTGCACAATGTTTATTTTTCAGGTGGTAGAATGAACAAGGTCATCAAAGCATTGGATAAGAGGAGTATGCGAGAAAAAGAGGTGGTAGTGTTTGTTGGCACAAATGATTTCACTGGTAACAAGGAGAATCTAAAGATGGATGTCACGAAACTTAAGGAGAGTGAAAGATAACATTGTGGTAGTTAAGGTAGTCAACATGTTACCAAGGTATGGTAATAATGATTTGAAGGTGAATGAAGATTATAAGTGGTATGCTAGCAGAGGTGTGTGAGGAAAAAGTTCATTTTGTGAATATATAAGATGAAGTTGAGGAGTAGATAGAGCTGTATAAAGAGATGGGCTGCATTTAAATGGATTGGGTGTGAAAATTGGTTGGGAAAACTGCAAGAGAAAATGATGACTGAAGTGAATATAAGACCTGAAGTAGCAAGATTGTGGAGGAGCAGAAGAGTAAAGTAAGCAAGTTTGTGAATGTAAGGGTGAGTGGCATGAGCATAGAGAATGAGAGAGAGAAAGAATACAGAGTGGATATGGAGACACTGCATGAGAAGTGTAGATGATGGTTTCAGAAGTAGATATGCAAGTTCACAGAAATGGATTAAGATAGTCAAGGATGTGAGGGCATTTAGGTCTGGGGAGGGGTGTAATATTAACGATTTGAAAGTGTTATATCCGACAAGCAGGGTCAGTGAGGCTTATTATAGAAATAGAAATGAGCTAGTGTGTATATTTAAAAATGCTAGAAGTATTTGAAACAAGAGGAATGAAATTATAGCATTGATAGAGCTAATTTGCCCAAAAATTGTTGGAATAAGTGAGATAAGGTTGAAAGAGGATGACATTCTGATATGTGTACAGACAGAGGGATATGTAGTCTTTCATCAAGACAAGGCAACAAAGGGAGGTGCAGTGCTATTGATTATGGCAGAGGAGTTGTGTCCATCTAGGGTAAAGATGCAGAGGTCTATAATAATAACGGTGGTTTTGCATCTGATTCTATAGACCTGGTAACGTGAAAGGCAGTGAGAAGGAAATGTTTAGACAAATTGGTCTGGCTTAAAAAGAAAGGGTGATTGTTATCAGCAATATCGATTAAGTAATATAAACTGGAATGAAAAGACAATATCTGGAACCAAAGAGAATGAATTTTTTTGAGTTTTTGAGGATAACTATGTTGAGCAGTATGGAACAGAGGGTACACATTAATCGAGGGTACTGGATTTGTTTATCTCATCAGATGTTATTGTAAATGAAGTGTCACATATTCCTCCATTTGGTTAGTGACCTTGAAGTGATCACTTGGGTGGTGGCCAGCCATATCAGAACTTTTGTGAGGAAGAGTATGTGATAAACTCAGTGCTGCTTGATCTCTACTCAGGAACTATCTTGCTGAGACAATGATTGAGTGTATTCCAAAGGCTAGGAGATTAAATAATGTAGGCATAAAATGGATGACTGAAGAGATTAAGCAAGCAATCTTGAAGTAAAAGGCGCTGTGGAGGCAGCACAAGATAGTGGCAATAATCAATTACATGAGGAGTACGAAAAGCTAAGCTAAGCTTGATAAACATTATGGTGAGTCTGCACTTTCGATTAGAATGGTTTATAAGTGGTTTAGTAACTTTCAAAGTGGGCCATATGAGCACAAGTGACGTTGAACATTCTGGATGCCCTGTTGAAGTCACTAGTCCAGAAATTATTGAAAAAATTCATGATATGGATGATAGAAGAGTGAAGATGTGTGAAATTGCTAAGGCTGTGGGCATCTCAAATGACCATGTACATAATATTTTACATTAACATTTACATATGAGAAAACTATCTGCAAGATGGGTGCCACGTTTGCTCGCACTGGATCAAAAGCGTCAACGTGTGAACTGTTGCAAGGACAGCTTGAAGCTGTTTCAATGGAATACAGAGGAATTTTTGCGTCATTTCTTAACAGTGGATGAAAACATTGATTCATCACTACCAGCCAAGACCAAGGAACAGTCAAAACAATGGGTTGCAAACGGGGAATCTGCTCCAAAGAAAGCAAAAAACGTTCAAAAAACTTCAGCAGGAAAAGTTATGGCCACAGTCTTCTAGGATGCTCATGTCATAGACTTCTTGGAAAAGGGCAAAACAATTACCAGAGTGTATTATGCGTCTTTGCTGGATCGTTTAAATAATGAAATAAAGGAAAAACGACCACACTTGACAAAAAAGAAGATTCTTTTTCACCACGACAACACACCTGCTCACTCTTCTACAATTGTGACCACAAAATTGTTCCATTTACACTACAAAGTCCTTTCACATCCCCCCTACTCTCCATATTTGGCTCCCTCTGACTACTCTCTATTTCCAAACATAAAAAAATTGCTGGCAGGAAAGAGATTTTCATCAAACGATGAGGTGATTGCTGAAACAACTGCGTATTTTGAAGAGTTGGACAAATCATACTATATGGACAGGATCAAAAAAACTCGAACATCGTTGGACTAAGTGTATAGATCTCAAAGGAGACTTTGTTGAAAAATAAAAAAATGCTTGTCCCAAAAAAATTGTTTTCTTCATTTTTGCACGGACTTATCGAACAACCCTCGTATAAGAATTGCTTGAGCAAGTGGGAGAAGAGTAATTTTGCAGGGAGACTGGTTCATGATTGGAATGCATTGCCTGAAAGTGTGCTGCAGTGAATGCATTTAAGTCAAGTATGATGAGCTGTACATGTGAGAGTGGACTGTGACAAGTCTCTTAACTCGGTGGAGGTGGTTTGATAATAATAAGGAATGATTATTGCTTTGCTATAAATTTTTTTGTTGTCACTGAATTTATGATAATTTTGTCAAGCATATTTCTGTCATATGCATTTATTGTTGTTTTATTATTGTTATTAACACCAGATCTCTATGGAGTCAAAAGACTCATTGTGGGAGGCAAACATTGTTTCACAGCAAGTCCATCAAACTGTGTCGTAAACTCATTCAATGTATCTGCATTCACCACAATGTCATGCAATGCATTCCACTCACCAACCACTTTCCATGAGTTTTTTAGATATGTGGCAAGTAGAAAGAAGAATGATTATAGTAAGTTGATGTTAATAGATGAAAATGGAAGAATGGTAACTGCTGTGGAAGACATTGTTGAGGTATTCGGTGATCAATTTATAATGGTGTTCAGAATGGAAGAAAAGTAGAACAAGAGCCCATCTCTGAAAAACTGTATAAGAACGATGCGAGTAGAAGAGTGAGGAGAGTAGATTCTTTAAATGGGGAGTGGTTGGTGACTCAGACATTGCTTGAGTGTGTTTTGAATGTAGACACACTAAATCATTTTAAAGCACAGTTGGATGAGCTTTGTGTGTGATGGTGTGTACCTCCCATGGTGAGTCTCAGACTCGTTGAGGTCAGATGTTAATAATAATAATGAAATTTATGTCCACATTTAGCTGTAGTCATGATGGTTTTTTCATATACAGATAAAAATGTAGTTCGTCCTTAGCTTTTGAACACCATGTAATTTCTGGACTCTGGAATATTGTGCATGAAGAAAGGTTGAGAAGATCAATTTGACGAGGGGTTTGTGATAGGATTAATGATCTGAAAAGGTTTTTCATTAAATGGTGGGAGACGCCACTATCAAGAGGTCATCCCTAGAAGTTGTATAAGGAGGGTGTGACCAAGAGAGTGAGAAGCAGGTTTTATGCATGCATAGTCTAGTGGATAGGAGATAGAGAATGATATGATAATGATGTATAAGCAGGATTAATGCTGAAGAGGTTTTTCATAAAATGGTAGAATATGAGGAAGAACAACAGGTCATCCCTAGAAAGTGTATATGGAGGATGTGAGGAAGGGAGTGAGAGGAAGGTTTTTTGCATGGAGAGTTGTGAATGATTGGAATGCATTGCCTGAGAATGTAGTTCTGCAAAGAATTTGAATGTACAGTTACACCCTGAGATAAGCAGTGCGTTCCCTAAACCATTACATAACTCGAATTTTATGTAAGTTGATACAATGAAATGTTCAATGGCTACTCATACCTCTGCCTTACATTAATTTTTTTCCCATTAATCAGATATTTTTCATTTTTGGAGTGATTAAAAAAAATTCAATTATAAAAAAACTTATCAATTGTATTTGAATAGTATATATACTGTAAATATGAAGTATGAAAAATACATAATATAAAAGAATATAAAAACAAACTGAAATAGTAGATTTATTATGTAATTGCGAATTTACGTAAGTCGTGTGTTACATAACTTCGGGTGTAACTGTATTTAAGACACAATAAGATGAACTTTATGTATGACAAAGGGGCCCTCTGTAATGAGTCTTTGATTCCATTGGGGTCTTAGAATAATAATAATACAAAATCACTCATATAGCATGAAAAGAGTTCTGTTCCGATAATGGCTCTTGTTACACTACCCAACTACTCTTGTCATACTTTTTTTTTTTTTTTTTGGTCAGTAACTAAAAGTCTTTCTATGAGAAGTTTATTTAACATAAACTTCTGTTCATAACTTTGTTGGCTATTCATAACTAGTGGCGGCTCGTGGCTTGAAATCGTGGGGGCGTGCTGTATCTTTCGAAATATACATACACACTGTAAGTACAGTGTATACGTGTTTGGATAAAATATAAAAATTATGGTAAAAATTTTTAAAAAAATTAAACATGAAAAAATATTGTTTATTATCAATAAAGTTATACAGTTTAGTATAATTCAAAATTACTTAAAAATTCTGAGGTCATAATTGTCAATAACCCCAATAATGTTCTAAAATAAAAACTATAACAAATGTTATGTCTTTAATTGTAATGTCCAAATATTTAAAGAGACGGAGTAAACACGATAAACACTACGAACACTCTACTACTTGCATAAACTGCATATAAACAACAGTGGAACTACGCAACAGACAGTGCTGCATTATGCTAATAGCTCTCATCTCACTATGACGTGCGTGTGCTTGTGTGCATAGCAATATGACACTGTGGTAAACAGTGCTGCTAGTGTCCTTCGCCCTCCTAAGTGCTACAAGATGGGTTTTTATTATTATTTTATACAAAATAAGAGAATTGTATAGGATTGTTGATGATAAAATTAAATATTACAAGCAAATATAAATAATAAATATATTTATATATCGAGAAAAATTAGGGGTGCTGCAGTTCCGCAGTGCCTATGCATGAGCCGCCCCTGTTCATAACTATTATTTTTGAGGAAATTATAATGTATACTGAATATCAATTATAACAACTTTAATTAATACTTCCAAAAGTTTGTCAAAGTCGAATTGCCAACATCAAGGAACACAGAACTATGAAATGTGCATGCAGGCACTATCTGGGTAAATGAGGCTGAAGAAAGGCAACTGAAGTTGGGCCTAGAGTTCTAAATGGGTGTTCCCTATTGGGGTAAATTGGATGGTCTTAGCCATTGGGCTGAAGATTTGAGGATGAACACTTCCCAAATTTGTAAAGGTTTGGAAAGTTTCTCAAGGTTTGATACAGGTTTGAGGAATAGCCTCTCACATTTGTATTTGTAATGGTGGAACCGGACATTTTTTTTTTAATGGGGAATCCATCCACGAGAGATTTGGTTGACCTATAGTACTCTAATACTTTCAATGGGCAAGAAGGAACTTGTTGACATTTATCTTGAAAAGATGTGGATTGTATCCCTTGTGAAACACAGAAGGCACTGTTCCAGCGGGCAGCTGTGGAAGGGATGAATGAGGAGGTGGTGAAGTTTGTTATGTGAGTTTGAAGATGCTCCGTGAGGGAGTGTTGGTTAGTTACTGCATGTTTTTGAACTGATTTGACAGATAGTGGGGTATTATTGATACTGAATCTCTGTGAATTAGTGAAACATAATACACGTCTCTCACTTTCACACACTTGGGGGCTCCACCCAGATATGGGAGCAATATTCAATGGTCAGGTGGATTTGTGATTTGTATAAAGTTAGGAGCTATTTGCAGAGCAAAAAAGAGAACCTATTTTTTTTGAAGCAGAGGAGGCAGTATTTGTAATATGTTTGTGCCAAGAGAGATTTGAGGTTAGTGTTATCCCAAAAAGATAAATCTCATCCTTCAGAGGGATTTGGATGGTAAAAGTAAGGCTGGAAAAGATAGTGGTGATTTGTGCATTGCTGGTTTATCAAATGAAAGGGGGAAATCAGCAAAACTATATATTGGGTTGGTAGTCTGCTGGAGTAAGTAATTTTTTTGAAGCAGAGGAGGCAGTATTTGTTCTGTTTTGTGTAATATGACAGTTGTGTTTTGCTTGCATTGAAATTGACCAGATTGTCCAAACCCCACTGATGAATGTTTTGGAAATCTGTATTTACGGTGGTAATGGTTAGGGCTCTGGAGATAGTGGTGATTTGTGCATTGCTGGTTTATCAAATGAAAGGGGGAAATCAGCAAAACTATATATTGGGTTGGTAGTCTGCTGGAGTAAGTCATTTTTTTGAAGCAGAGGAGGCAGTATTTGTAATATGTTTGTGCCAAGAGAGTGGGTGAGAGAACAGAACCTTGTGGAACCCCTGCATTGGTTGTATACTTATAAGATAAGTGATCATTCACCATCACCCGAAGTGAACATCCAGTGAAAGCTGGCAGTCCAAGTACAGATGTCAGGGATAGACCAAATTATGGGAGTTTGCTTAACAGGGCTTTGTACCAAACTCAGTCAAAGGCCTTGGAGATATCAAGAGTAACCACTTGGGACTTTCCCAACTTTTCCATTGTATTTGTCCAGATGGGGTGTCATAAGTGAGTAGATCACCTGTTGACTGACAGTGATGGAACCTATATTGGTGGCCATTTATTAGCTGAGTCTTCAAGATAACATAGCAGTTGGGTGTTGATAGTTTTTTCCATTACTTTGGAAAGAGAAAGAGAAATTGGACAGTAGTTTGAGAGTATTAATTTCTTCCCTTTTTAGGGATAGGTTGAATATGAGCTAATTTCCATACTGTAGGGTAGATACCAGTAGTAAGATGTAAAAAGATGACACATAATGTTAATCAACTCTGGAGTACAGACCTTTAGGACAGTTGGAGGAATGCCATCAGGGACACGAGACTTTTTTTGGTATCCAATTTGAGCAAAATTTTCCTGATCTCTTTTTGGCAAAAGGCCAGAGTGTGTGGAATGGTTGAGAATAATCATCATCAACAACAACAACCATGGGTCCAATGCCTGTAGGTGATGCCATCTTGATATGATTCTTCCATTGCATTCTATTTTGTGCAAGATGACTCAGTTTGTGTATAGAGTTTCTGCACCATTTGACAATGACATCGCCCCATTCTCTGTTTGGTCTTCCTTTTTTGTTCTTTCCTTCAATCATCACAAACAGCAGCATTCTTATTTTCCTCTCATTATTCATTCTACATATATGGCCAAAGAGATGTAGTTTCCTTTTGATTATTGTCTGGATTAGGTTTTCTTTTGGTTCTATTCGGCTGTAGATTTCCTCATTGTCCACTTTCTGGATCCAGCTTATTCTCAAGATCTTTCTATGGCACTTCCTCACAAATGCTAATATCCTCCTTTCATTTTGATGATGAGAATGCTGAAAGTAATCCTCCTTTCAGATTCTCTCAGGAGTACTCAGGTCTCACATCCATAGAGCATGCTGATGAAGATACAGGTTTCTACAATGCGCAGTTTAGTTTGCATCTTAATAGCTCGGCTCTTCCATATTTTGCCCATGGCTTTTAAAATAGTTGTTGCTCTGGCTATTCTAATTTTTCTCTCTTTTTTGGGGGTCCAAGTCATGTGTCATGTGGCATCCACGATGTATGAAGTGTTCCACATTTTCCAGTTGAAATCTATCTATGGTAACTCTGTTTAGTAACTCCTGTTGTCCAAATATCATTGTTTTAGGTTTTTCAAAGTTGACATTTAGTCCATATCTTTTTCCTTCTGTATATAGTGTTTGCAATGTCTGTTCCAGCCTTACTGCGTCTTCTTCAATCAGGACGATGCCATCCGCAAAGCAGAGGTAATTTATTCTCATGCCATTTATTGAAATGCCTCCACCTTCTTCTTAAATCTTAGCTAGTGTTCTTCCCAGATATATGATAAAGATGATTAGTGATATTGGATCCCCTTGTCTTGTGCCTTGACTAGTGGCAAACCAATCTCCAGTCGCACCTGCTATCCTGATTTTTGCTTGTGCTTGGCTGTTTATATCTTTCAGCAGGCGAATCAATTTATTGTTCACACCATAGGATTCCAAGACAGTCCGTGTTATATTTTGGTCAATATTATAAAATGCTTTTTGGAAGTCCACGAAACAGCAGTATATCTTTTTGTTCTTTCTTCGAGCTTTCTCTGCTATTAGTCTTAGTGCAAGTATTTGTTGCACTGTACTTCAATCTTTTCGAAATCTGGCTTGCTCATCAGGAAGATGTACCTCAATATGACCCTTCAGGCATTCTGTTAGTATTTTCATCAGCACTTTGCCAAGATGTTGCCATTAATGCAATAGTTCTGTAATTGGTGCATTCTAAAGCACTGCCTTTCTTATGAAAAACAACCAAGACCGATTTTTTTCCACTCTTCAGGGGCATACCCTGATCTCCATATTTCATTACATAGCTTATGCATTTCTTTTACAGCTGATCAACTGATTTTCCCCCATATTTTAGCATCTTGCCTATTATGTTGTCATCTCCAGGACTCTTGTTTTTCTTGAGATGTTTTATAGCCTTATTCACCTCCTCTTCCAAGATGTCATTTTCAAAGATCTCTGCTGGTGGAGAGAGATTACTTTTAGTTCTTTGATTACTTCTGTTGCAGTATTATTTAGTTGATTTTTATATAGTTTGCTGCAATATCTTGTCCATCTGTGTATGATTTCGGTCTTGTCCATCAGTACTTGACCACCTTCATCTTTGACTGCTACTGATCTTGTTTGCCACTTCCTGTTGACATTTCTTATAAGTTTGTAGACCTCTCTAGTTTTGTGTTCTTCGTGGTACTGTTCAATGTCTTTGCACTGGTCCTCCAACCATTTGGCTTATCAGATCTTGCTGCTTTCCGTACTTTATTGCATTTTTGACGGTATTGAGATGTCTCTAGCTTTTTGGAACTTTCCTTTGTACTTCTGTTTTAGTTTTAGTCTTATATTCACAATCACTAAGATGTGGTCTGAATCAATATCAACTCCTTGGAATGATCTGCACTGTTGAACTGAGGTTCTTCATTTCTGGTCTATTAATATCAGGTCGATCATATTCCTGTGTTTGCCATCGAAGGAGCACCACGTCCATTTATGATGATCTTTTTGTTGGAATTTGGTATTGCAAATCATCAAGTTGTTATCCGTGGCAAATTCCAGAAGCATCTCTCCATATCCAAATTTTCCCATAACCTTTTCCCATCCTGTGTTATTTTTGCCAATCTTTGCATTCCAGTCTCCTCCAATGATGAGTATATCTTGCTTTGGCACCTCATCAATTTCTAGTTGTTAGATCTCTGTAAAATCTCTCAATGTTTTCATATGCACTCTCTGCAGTAGGCGCATATATTTGAATGGTCGTGATATTAAATGGTTGGGCACTGAATCTTGCAACCATTATTCTTTCACTAACTGGTTTGTATCCTATCATTGCCTGGCAGGCCTTGTTACTTAGCAGGAAGCCTATGCCTGCTTCATGCTTACTTTCATTTCCTGACCAGAGAACTCTTCCACCATTTGATTCTCCTGACAGTGTCCATCTCATTTCTGAAATACCAAATATATCACATCTGTATTTCTTCTTGAAGCAACTGCAATTTTCCAGTTGCCCAGAGTGTATGGACATTCCATGTACCAGTTGGAATAACTGGTACAGCACATGTACCAGTTATTCCATCCTTTACAGGCCTGAGTTTGATTTTTTTTGTCTTTTTCAGTAATTGATTTTTCGATCCAACCCTGATTACTCGATTAGGGACACGGACCTTGTTTGACTGGGCAACGTCCGATCCGGCACGAGTCTTTCCTCTTGTTTTTGGCATCAGACTTCAATTGTTTTCTTTTTACTGTCAGCACATCGACACTTATCTGACAAACCCTTAGTCTTCCTTGAAGAGCTTGGAATGGTAGGGAAGCATTTACGAAAATCAGCAGTATGCAGGTTTTTTCTGTGGGTGATGCTGCTACAGAGCCATCGGGATGCTACAGTGGTAGGAGCAGTATTGGGCAGAAGTTGCAGCTAACGGTTTTGGCTAGAAACCAGAATGCATGGCTGCTATGCAGGCAGGATGCAAGTTTCCTACTTTTAGCTCTTTCAAATTTTTTGACATGTGAATAGTTTTATTGCAGCTATTCCGGGCTTTGGTATTGGTGGATGGACTTTTGGATGTGAGCCAGTTACAGTATGTTCAGTTCTTCTCTTATACAGCTTTGGCACACCCTATGGGTGTGCCAAAGCTGTACAAGATAGAGAACAGGAACTTAGGGTGGAATGGGAAATAAATGTTTTCATTCCAATAAGAATTATTTCAGTGATACATTCAGCACATAGGTTTGGGTCAGATGGCTGGAAGCAATAATGAATCCAAGAAAATGTGGCATAGTAGTTGTGTAGGTCATCCTTCTTGGCTTTCTTATAATGCCATACAATGCATGGATGTGAGTGATTGTGGTCTGAGCTACCTATGAGACAGACAAATTAAGGGTGTAATTGGATGGGTCACTAGTGAGGTAGAGGTCCAAGATATTTGGAGAGTGGTTGTGGTTATCTGGTTTTTGAGTAGGTATGTATATTTTGGCAGATGACTCAGCCTCTCTATCTGCTTGATCTGTGTAATTGGGGTAAGAGAGCCAGATTAGGTTGGAAATATTAATCTCCAAGGAAAATGACCTCAATTAAGAAAGCTGAATTGAAAAATATTGACTTTAAAGGAAAGGAAATCAAAAGGTTCAGAATGGTTTATGACATTAGGGGAGTGGTAGAGACAGCAAATGAATTTGATGGATTCAGGTACAGAGATTTTAAGCCAGAGAAGGTCAAAATCAGGAGATTCCGGGTTGGACACTCTTTGACATGGTATGTCAGAGCGAACATATGCACAAACCCCACCTTTGGGGAGAAAGGAGTCAAAGAGTGTTTAACTGGGAAAGTTGAGGTGAGTAATGTATGGGGAATAAAAATTTGGATTTCTGCCATGAAAAGTAAGTGGGGTTTTATAGACTGAGATGGAAATGAGCATCAAGGTTTGAACAGTGACTATGTATATTGGTGTGGTGTATTAGGAAGGTTCTGCAAGGTTTACTGTTGACTGTATTGGTCAAGCACATTCCGTTATGCAGTAATAGAGATTGAATTTCCAAATTGGTTGGCAGTAGGACTGCATTTTTGCATTAGTACTCTATTTTTATAGTTAAATGTCCATGCATCATCTCCACTTTGTCACTTTTCTTCCAGTTGTTGCTGTAATGCTCTTTTGTTCCTGCTGTGCTTAGATGAGATCTGGCGGGGCTCATATCCATGACATGGCAGGTAACGCCTTTCTGACATGTTGTTAACCGTAGTTATGAATGCTTATCTGCTTGCTGGCATATTGCAGGTTACTTTGACTAGGTGTGAGAGATTCATTCTGTCACTCCGTGTGTTTGTGAGCCTGAAGTGGTGACACCTGATGATTTTCCTTGGGTCAAATTTGCAACATTCAGTGAGCTTGCAGATGCTGTTGTTTAGCTTTGCTTCTGTTTTGGAATGAAAGTTCACTACAGTGGCATTGCATTTTTTATTGTCTTCCTTTATAGTGTCTCTTGGACTGACATACTGATGAAATTGCAAAGTTCACTGGCATTTTCAGCAGTGGGCACATTAGCTTTGAGTCACTGATTATGAATCTCTTTTGTAGTGCATCAATTGTATGTGAGAAAGTATTATCAAACATAATAAGCCACCGTTCTTGGCTGTCCATGTGAATTTTTCGAGATTTTATTATTATTATTTTGTGACACCTCCAAGAGCCCCAACTAACTCTTACATTCACTATATCAGAATGGTGTCCTCCCTCAATGAATCTTGGGACTCATTGAGGGAGGACACCTATTCTACAACTCTCCATCTTCACCACTATGTCAAACCTTTACTACCTTCATCATATACATCAACACCATCTACTGCTCACCACCACTAGTATTTTTTGTCTGTAAATCGCATGTGTTCTGAAGGGCCGATTTGTCTGTATGTGGGTTGAAAAACTTAAATTTCCGGGGGGGAAAATCGGCTAACTAACCTTCAATCAAAAAAATCCATTTAAAAATTGTTTCATGGAAGAGAAGCACAGGGGACAAAGGAATAGCTGGCTGATTGAGGTTGATCAGGTGTTTTACTGCAAGTTGAGAAATTCTGATATTGGCTGCAGTAGGATAACTGGCAGCTGCATGGAACCTGGTAAACATCTGGCAGGTCTAGGGAATGTAGTTGATCTTTGGTGGAGTGAATAAGGGATGCTAATTTTTTATTTGATCTGTAAGTGGTTGTATACTTATTTCTTTAGGATGTTTGCTATTTTTCAGATGTGCCCCCACATAAACAGAATGGTGATAGATTTTTAGTAGTCTCTATTCTGGAAGAGGAGGGAGGGAGAGAGAGAGAGAGAGAGAGAGATGCGGAGGGGGGGATGCAGTCATGATGTTTTAATATTTTTTGGATTTGGTGGGTATTGTAGCCATTGGCTAAGAAAGTATTGAGAGTGTTGTTAAGTTCATTTGCTAGATCACTGTTACCAGGACTGATTAATTTTGTCCTGTTACGTAGGGTTTTTGTAATCCCATATTGTTGGGAGGAGTGGTAGTGTTACTGTTGTGATTGTATCCACTAACGTATGGTTTTTCTGTAAACAGAGAAATTAGAGATCCATCATGATGGAATGTAATCAGGGTATCTTGCAACAGGAGACTACTGGTTTCCTTTTCTAAGGTGAACTTTCCAAACCTCAACAAATTTAGGTACATGAAACAGCTTCCAAATTTAGAAAGCACACATCCTCAGATCTTCAGCCCAGTGGCCAAGACCATCCAATTTAAACCACTAGGGGAACCCTTTAGGACTCTAGGCTTAACTTCGTTTGCATTTCTTCAGCCTCATTTACCCAGTGTTACAACCTGTGTGCATATATCATTGTTCATTCTCTGATGGTTGTTAAAGTTGTTATAATTAAAATTCAGTATGCAGTTCAGCTTGGTTATAACAAGCACCGTGGGACCAACAAAATTTCCGTATAACCATTATTCACTATATGAGTGAAATCTTGCTCCTTTAATTCTCAATAAAAAAAAATAGATACAAAAAATAAAAAAGTATTAGAAGAAAATAATAAAATTGCATACCTAGATATCATTTGATGAATGTGCTTGTATAAACTGTGATACACTTAATCTAATAAACAAGCAAAGGTGTTGAATGTTATTCATAGTTTATTTTAATGGTATTACAACATTAAACCAACTAAATTATAAAAAATAAGAAAAAAAAAGTTAACTGGCTTATATTTCACTGGATTTCAAACCAGTATCTTCAGAGCACACTACATGTTACAGTTAGCACATGCTGCTCTTCCCCCCCCCCCAGCTAACTCTTACATGGACCACTTTGGAAACAAACTACACACATACCCTTAGTGTGGTTATGCTTTGTTGATGATATATTTGCCATTTGGCCCAATGTACAAAGACATCTTAGATCCTTGTGTTATCTGCCTAAGCATCCAACAACACAGAATTCACTTCACAGTTGAAAAAGAATCTAATAACTGTTTGCCTTTCCAGCCCAACAGTATGGTATTCTTAAAATGCTTACACACAGGGCTAGAGCTATTTGTTCTAATGTTGCATCTCTTAAATATCTTCACCATAATTTCCTGGCCAATGGCTACAACTCATACAGAATATAGATAAAATACTATATGACCCTCTTACTTCCCCCTTCTCAAACATACAAGAACAAAACACCACTATTCCTTTTTCCTATGTCCAAGATACATCTGAAAAGATAACCGAAGTACTAATGAAACATAACCTTCATACCACATGTTAAATTAGCAAATCTGATCTGCTTTCCGAGGGATAAACTCCATCCCCTGGCATTTCCTTGAGTGTATAAAGTTCAATGTGACTATGACTTGGCCTACTATGGACAGATAGGAAGATCTGTTAATATCTGCCTTAAAAAATACATTTATTACCATTATTTTGGCAAGTCTGGAATAGTAGACCACATTTTGGACACCCCTTCACAAAGGATTAGATGGAGGAAAATAAATGTGCTTCATAGAAGTCATTACAGATCATTGCATTTCAATCAGAAAGATTATTTTTAGTCAGTCATGGCTATGAAGCATTCTCCTAACCTGAACAAGTATGGTTGCTTTAATTGCCAAAAATTTGGGAGACTGTTATCTCATGATCATGAGATAACAGTCATGAGATATTCTCTTTCATTATTCTCTTTCACATTAGAGGGTAGCAAATTAGGACTCTGGATTTTTTTTTTTTTCCAGTTACAATTTGAATTGTTTCACTTACCCATTGACATGTTAACTGTAACATGTGCACTGAAGATGCTGGTTTGAAATCCAGCAAAAGATAAGCCACTTAATAAATATATTTTTTTATAATTTAGTTTGTTTGGTGTTGTAATATCATTAAAATAATTTATGAATACAATAAACTTAATATTAAACACAACTTTGTCCATAATTTTAAAACCATACACTTAAACTAAACACAGTTTATTTCTTCACAATAAAAAACAATACTAATTAATTTTCTGAAGTCCTTTTCTCTGTTTATCAATCTGCCCACCATCCTGCTTATCGCATAATAAACATAGGTTCCTATGGAGCAGAATAAAAAAAATCTAGACTGAATTGTAAGCTGAACGATCATCAGGTTTCTCTAATGAGAGAATATATAGATATTGCTTTTCACTCCACAAATAATTTTGTGTGCAGAAGCTAATCAGTCTGATGTAGGACACACTCAGTATTCACAATAAAATCACTTTATTAGTTGAACATCCAAATAAAATTTAAAATAAGTCATTAAAAAAAAAATAGAAGAAAAAAGTTGTAAATCTAAAGTTCATTAGTGCCATAGATAGGCTAAGCATTTTAATATTGTATATTTATTCATATTTTTTATTTTATTTTCATCGTCTGGAAAACTTATTAGAACAGGGTTTTCTAGAAACCATACATTGAAATTTTTACCACACACAAGTGGGGCAGTGGTCATACACTGGATGATGAAATTTATCTCTCACCTAGAGACAATTGCAAACATCTATGCCCCATAACAGGATTCGAACCTGTTGAGTGGGTCTGTAAGAGAGTGATACATTAACCACTTGGCTCAGTAGACTATCAACAAGGTCTGATGTATAATTGGAGAGGATTATTATTATTTGATAACCTCCATGGAGTCAACTGACTCATCGTGGGAGGCCCACTCATCCAGCAGCATGCCTGTCATAATAATCATTGAAATTATTTACACTACCTGCACTCACAACACCCTCAAACAATAATAAATTAGTTTAATCCTTTATCCAAGTGTAAGCAAACAAAGTTTGCGCCTTAAGTATCTTCACGACAGAGGTTACTCATAAAGGTGGACCAAACTCTCATCACGACTTGTCTTAGTATCTCCCATGATGTAAAGCACATCTCCTTGCAGACATGTATAATACTATGCATTATACATGTCTGCAAGGAGATATGCTTTGCATTATGGGAGATACTAAGACAAGTAGTGATGAGAGCTGTTATGTGGAAAGTTGTTAGTGAGTGGAATGCATTGCCTGAGGATGGAAGTTTTTTTTTTTCTCCACTTGGTTAGACTTATAATAAATTTAGTTTAATCCTTTATCCAAGTGCAAGAAAAAAAAAAAAAAATTGTGCCTGAAGTATCTTCAGGACTGAGGCAACTTCACTCGTGGTAAAGTTGTACCAAGCTCTCATCACTACTTGTCTTAGTATCTCCCATAATGCAAAGCATATCTCCTTGCAGACATCCGCAGCAGGTCTCCAAGGTGAACAGCCTCTAGTCGATAGAATAATGTAGGTAAGGGAAGTCGGCAAGACGGATCCGTAACCTCGGGACAAGGATTGGCTCTGAGGACTGGGCCGGTCGGGCTGGGGTCCGAAGCGGGTATGGCACTGCACCGGGACTGGGCGAAACTGTCCAGTGATGGAACGGTTGAGCCCGGACCAGCGTCGGGGCCTTCTCGTGGAATGCCTCAGCTGCGCGGCGCGCCGGATGGCCCGCCTGGCGCGACCGTTTCGGCCGGCAACTAACAGCCGACTCAGAACTGGCACGGACCAGGGGAATCCGACTGTCTAATTAAAACAAAGCATTGCGATGGCCGTTGAGAGGTGTTGACGCAATGTGATTTCTGCCCAGTGCTCTGAATGTCAAAGTGAAGAAATTCAATCAAGCGCGGGTAAACGGCGGGAGTAACTATGACTCTCTTAAGACTATAAACTGAACGCCTTTAGGTTTATAGGATATTTTCTATCGCCCATGAACTGAACGTCTTTAGGTTCATGCCACATTATGAGCTAATCGACTTTAAGCTCATAATGCGAGTTTAAGGTAAGCACATACTTCGTCATCTATTTAGTGACGTTTGTTGAGAGATGTCTCTCATCCATGAGCTGATTGATCTGCAGCTCATAATGCGAGTTCTTAAGGTAAACACATACCCCGTCATCTATTTAGTGATGTTTGATGAGAGATATCTCTCACTCATGAACTGAACGCCTTTAGGTTCATGATATGATATGAGCTTATTGTACTTAGCTCGTAATGTGTGATTTTAAGGTAAACACATACCTCGTCATCTATTAGTGATGTACCTTGAGAGAGGTTCGACTGCGAAAGCGGACTGTTCGTCGTTGATGCGTATGAGAACGCTACAGTGACGGATAATGATTTGATTAAACCCTCTGTGGAGAGATCGAAGGTCACCACACAGGTCGGTTCTCTACTGGAGAAAGCTTGTTGCCTGGTAGAGAGCTGTATGTGTCGTCATCCCGATCTGCGGGCCCTCCGCGCATGGATGACGAACAGAATGCGACTAGTTCGGAACCGAAGCGTGGGTAACACGTTAATGGGTCCGAGCGACAACGTTCATGTTCGAAGTCGCGCGTGGAGCACTATGTCTATCGGGGGTCGATAGCGGTGGAAACTCCTGATGGGAGTGCATAGAAAATGCCACTCGAATAACCTATGGAGGTGTGCATATGTAGGTAATTTTCGAGTGAGAAGTCGCTATCTGGAAAACCGATTCGATCTGTCGAACGATCACCTGCCATAGTTACGTCTTCAAGCTTCCTCCTAGTGGTACCGCCGGGTTCAGCGGTGCGTGCCGCTGAAAGCTGAAGAGCTTGATAGGTGCGCTCGTCACCGAATTGATCTCACGAGCAGAAGCCTCCGTTCTACTCCTGAGCGAAAAGTTAACACTGGCTCCAGGGGGCATGTACCAGGCAATTTACCTCGTACATGGACTGAACGTGCTTCACCGGTCTTGCAGGTGGACCTTCCTCCGCAAGGAGAGTGTGAGGGCGGATCTACCGCCAGGGTGTTAGATGGCTCTGAATGAGCGGAGAAAGTCCCATTAAGGGCCACTGTCTGAAAGGATAGTGTGAAAATAAGATATTTATCATCAAGTATATGTGGGTGACTGTCCCAGGCTTTAATTGATCCTAAGAACGATTTGGGGTGAGTCTGGGGATATGCTTCAAGGCTAGCTAACTCGAGTAATGACTGAACTCAGGTAAGAGCTGGTGGCAGTGCCAGGCCTCATTTGAGACATTGTATCTGGCCAGCATACTTGAGCAGGAATTTGCCATTAGAGTAGAGGCTGGAATCTTGTTCATGCCCTAGATAGACCAAATGACTTGGGTGACTATTAGATTGGTTTGAGACACATGGATCTACATGCTTGAAGAACTATGTCTAATTCAGTAGACGCTGGTGATGGTGCCAGGCTCTTGTTAAGGGCATTGTACATAAGCTAGCATGCTGATTTCATAATGTATTCTAGGACACTTCCTGGTGCAGAGCATGAAGTGTGGCTCTGGGTAACTGCCCACTTCAGTTGATGCTGGTGATGGTGCCAGGCTCCTTTTGGGGCATTGTACGTAAGCTAGCAAGCTGAATTTTATTCCAGAGCAGAACATAAGTGCAGCACTGGGAATCAGGTACTTAATGGGACAGCAATCGAAGGACTTCGATTGCATGCAACCTAGGTTGCATTTGATTATGTACATCCGCCCGTACAGTTTGTCTGTGTGACTTGTTCTTTTAGGCTGCTGAAGAGAACGTCCCGTGGGATTTTGCTGAGCGGGATTGTTGCACATGACATGAGGTATCCCTCCGCCTAAAGTGAGGGGGGTGGGTGGGAACCGTTGATCCTGCCAAATGTCTGCAAGGAGATATGCTTTGCATTATGGGAGATACTAAGACAAGTAGTGATGAGAGCTTGGTACAACTTTACCACGAGTGAAGTTGCCTCAGTCCTGAAGATACTTCAGGCACAATTTTTTTTTTTTTTCTTGCACTTGGATAAAGGATTAAACTAAATTTATTATAAGTCTAACCAAGTGGAGAAAAAAAAAAAAACTTCCATCCTCAGGCAATGCATTCCACTCACTAACAACTTTCCACATAAAAAAAATATACTCTTCACACAATTCTTCACTGCATCTATATACAACTTCCAGGGGTGGCTCCCTTGTTCTTCCCATCTTAACATCCATTCTTTTTATAATTCTTCTGTATTAATCTGATAGAATCCCTTAACTAGCTTAAAGGTCTCTATCATATCTCCTCTTTTCTCTGCTATCCACTAACCTCTGTGATCCACATTTTCTCAAATGCTTGTCATAGCCAACACTCTAGAGTCCTGATGTCCCTTCGGTTATTTGTTTTTGGATTCTCTCTAGTGTTTCCACATCACAGTGAAAACTAGGTGACAAAATCTGAGCACAACAGTCCATATGTGATCTGACCAATGCCTTATATAAAAGTACCACCACCTTTTTATTCCAACATGTCGGTGTACTTTTTATCAGAGCAGAAATACAATGTGCACTCTTTGCAACATGTGTGATATGCCCCCAGAACATCATCCCACTGTCCATTATCATTCCAAGATCTCGAATCTCATTCACTTCTGAAGTACAGCTCCACCAATACAGAACGTACTCTTATATCTCTGTATTCCAAAGTATGACCCCTTGCATTTATTAACATTAAAACTACAACTCCACTAATTTGGCCATGCCAAAAGTCTATTCAAATCTTCCTGTACAGAATTAACAAAACAGTTTGCAAGAAGCAGTCTACACGATTGCTCCTTCACAGATTGAAGACCTCATCAGTTTCATTCAAAATTTAGAAGTTAAAGACTTACCAGTGACACTTCATTAATCACAGCATCCCCTTTCTGCATTGCCTAATTAAATTCAAGGATTCCACGGGCAAATTAAACAAGAAACTATATGGGAACTTATTCTATGCCATAATGCCAGGTTTTTGTTTCTCCAAGAAACATATTTCTGCAGATATAAAGGTATAAAAACTTTAACAGGTAGATATCCACTTCTTTCTTTTTGGAGCTTTGAAAGATTTAACATGGCTGGAGTAGGAGTTCCTATTCTTGCCCCACCTTGGGTCATTCTGTAATATCCAAAGGGATGCAGAAGGGAGAATCTTGACAATGGACTAGAAATACTGTGGATGTGTAATAAAGTTTTTCTTGTGGAAAGGCTTAAACGTTGGTTATGCATTTTCACTATATTATTTAAGGAAATTACAACGTACTAGGATATACATTACAATAAATTTTAATATATTTCTATATTTCGGCAACATCACGTTGCCATTTTCAAGAACTTAAGTACAAGACACGTGCATGCAGGCACAACAAAACAATAAGTGAGGAAGAAGTATGAAGCTATTATTTCTCCTAAAGTCCTGATGGTGCCCTCTAGCAGGCAATGTTGGTATTCTTGGGCGATTGGGCTGAAGGTCTTCTGATGTAGGTTTCCCAAATTTGAGGAAGTCTCATGCAGCCAAATTTGTTGAGGTTTGGATCGTTTCTTAGGGCTGAAGCTGATTCTATGAAAAGCCTTTCATATCTGTATTTGCTACGGTGTATTATCCTGGCTTTCGTCCACCGTATTCTATGGCAGGTATCCAGTGCATGGTCAGCAAGACCAGAGTGGCTGTATTGGTGAAACCGGATGTAGTTCTTGTGTTCTGAAATTCTGATATTTGCTGTCCTGCCTGTTTGGCCAAAGTAGGACAGCTTACAGCCGCAAGAGACCTGGTATACACCAGGTAGGTCTAGGGGGGTGGGGAGGTTGGTCTTTAGTTGAGCGGATAAGGGATGCCAATTTTTTATATGGTTTGTAATGGGTGGGTTTTCTATATACTGAGAAAACCAAGGTTCCATCAGGCTGGCGGGTGACTAGTGTGTCTAAGAAAGGAATGCAGTTGTTTTTTTCTTGTTCCAGGGTGAATTTGATTCTGGGGTGTTGGTTGTTTAAGTGTGTTAAGAAGGAGAGGAGTGCATCGGAGCCATGTGGCCAAATAGCGAATACATCATCTACATAGCGAAGCCAAATGGTTGGTTTTTGTGGGGCAGAGGTTAAGGCTTTCTCTTCAAAAGTCTCCATATAAAAGTTGGCCAATGGTGGGGAGAGTCGAGAACCCATGGCTGTCCCCTCTATTTGTTTGTAGAATTTTCCTTGCCAAACAAAATAGCCTGAGTTCATTGTGAACTGAAATAGGGCTGTGATATCGGGAGGAAATTTAGTTTGGATTAGCTCTAAGGATTTTTTGAGTGGGACATTTGTGAATAAGGAGGAGACATCAAAACTGACCATTATGTCAGTGTATTTGAATGTAAGGTTTTCTATCCTGGCTTTGAAGTGGGCTGAGTTTTTTATGTATGAAGGCCTGTTGCCAGTATAGTGTGAGAGAGCTTTGGCCAAATGTTTAGCTAGTGTGTATGTGGGAGAAATTAATGCCATCCACTATGGAACGTAATGGCATATTTTCCTTGTGAATTTTTGGGAGTCCATAAATACGTGGGGGGGGGGGTATGGAGTTATATGGTTTTAATTTGTTGGTGATTTCCACAGGCCAAGAAGTGACCTTCTTAAGGAGCCTGTGGAGTTTTCTAATTTGTGAGTTGGTGGGATTGTACTCGATAGGGAGGTAAGTGACCTGATCTAACAATAGAGATTTCAGCTTACCTGTGTAATCTGGTATACACCAGGTAGGTCTAGGGTGGGGGGGAGTTTGGTCTTTAGTTGAGCGGATAAGGGATGCCAATTTTTTGTATGGTTTGTAACAAGAAGTTATGTTTTTTTTTTTTGGATTTCGAGTACAATCCCACCAACTCGCAAATTAGAAATCTCCACAGGCTCCTTAAGAAGGTCACTTCTTGGCCTGTGGAAATCGCCAACAAATTAAAACCATATAACTCCATACCCCCCCCCCCCCACGTATTTATGGACTCCCAAAAATTCACAAGGAAAATGTGCCATTACATCCTATAGTGGATGGCATTGATTCCCCCCACTAGCTAAACATTTGGCCAAAGCTCTCTCACACTGTACTGGCAACACACCTTCATAAAAAAACTCAGCCCACTTCAAAGCCAGCATAGAAAACCTTACACTCAAACACACTGAAATAATGGTCAGTTTTGATGTCTCCTCCTTATTCACAAATGTCCCACTCAAAGAATCCTTAGAGCTAATCCAAGCTAAATTTCCTCCCGATATCACAGCCCTATTTCAGTTCACAATGACCTCAGGCTATTTTGTTTGGCAAGGAAAATTCTACAAACAAATAGAGGGGACAGCCATGGGTTCTCCACTCTCCCCACCCTTGGCCAACTTTTATATGGAGACTTTTGAAGAGAAAGGCTTAACCTCTTCCCCACAAAAACCAACCATTTGGCTTCGCTATGAAGATGATGTATTCGCTATTTGGCCACATGGCTGCGATGCACTCCTCTCCTTCTTAACACACTTAAACAACCAACACTCCAGAATCAAATTCACCCTGGAAGAAGAAAAAAACAACTGAATTCCTTTCTTAGACACACTAGTCACCCGCCAGCCTGATGGAACCTTGGTTTTCTCAGTATATAGAAAACCCACCCATACAGGCAGATACATTCACCAACAATCCCCCCCCCCCCCCCACAACAATATGGAGTCATTAAGACACTACACAACAGGGCTAAACTTATCTGCTCGAATGACAATGCCCTAACCACAGAACTAAGCTACATTCTCAACACTTTCTCAGCCAATGGCTATCCCCCCCCCAAAAAAATCCAAAAAATATTGAAACCAGTAAACCACAACCCACCCCCCTCCCCCTCACAACAAGGAATACTCTAAATCCATCACCATACCCTATATCCGAGGCACCTCGGAAAAAATCACAAAAATCCTAAAAAAAACATAACTTAACTTCTTGTTACAAACCATATAAAAAATTGGCATCCCTTATCCGCTCAACTAAAGACCAACCTCCCCACCCCCTAGACCTACCTGGTGTATACCAGGTCTCTTGCAGCTGTAAGCTGTCCTACTTTGGCCAAACAGGCAGGACAGCAAATATCAGAATTTCAGAACACAAGAACTACATCCGGTTTCACCAATACAGCCACTCTGGTCTTGCTGACCATGCACTAGATACATGCCATAGAATACGGTGGACGAAAGCCAGGATAATACACCGTAGCAAATACAGATATGAAAGGCTTTTCATAGAATCAGCTTCAGCCCTAAGAAACGATCCAAACCTCAACAAATTTGGCTGCATGAGACTTCCTCAAATTTGGGAAACCCACATCAGAAGTCCTTCAGCCCAATCGCCCAAGAATACCAACATTGCCCACTAGAGGGCACCATCAAAACTTTAGGAGAAATAATAGCTTCATACTTCTTCCTCACTTATTGTTTTGTTGTGCCTGCGTGCACGTGTCTTGTACTTAAGTTCTTGAAAATGGCAACGTGACGTTGCCGAAATATAGAAATATATTAAAATTTATTTTAATGTATATCCTAGTACGTTGTAATTTCCTTAAATAATATAGTGAAAATGTAATAAAGTTTATAAATTTTTATGCTCCATCCAATGGAATAGTTAGACGAAAATTTATTCAGGAATTGGAGCAATATTTATACAGTGCCCACTATATCATAGCAGCTGCAGTCTGGAATTGTATTGAAAACCTCTCATTAGACAGAATAAAAGGACAGCCCAGGAGTGTAAAAGTAGGATATGCACTTTTACATTTTCGAGATATGCATGTCTCGAAAATACTCAACTAGTAAACATATGGAGGATTCGCAATCCTAATCTCCAGGCTTGCATGTACACAATCCAGGTATTGGTACCCATCTTGATTGAATTTGTATCTTTTCTTCCTGTATAAATAGGATAATTCAGACAAAACATCTCTTGACATCAACATGCCAGATTATATTCCAGTTCTACTTAAGTTCCACTACATGGAACAAGTAGACATCTGTTCTGGATCATGGTGACTTCCATCATATTTTCCATTAATGTTTTCAACCAAATTCCAGACCCTCTGTTCAAATTGGAATAATGTTACCTGGGATATGTTGTTAAAATTCAAACATGCAGTAAAACAGTATATGATGGAATGGGGGAAGGAACAGGCTTTCCTCAAGAGAAAAAGTTGAAAAACCTGTATAAAGAGAGAAGCTGACTTGCAACAAACCAACACAATAGAATAGAATGTCGCAACATCATCTATTAACACAGAGATAGAAGTGGAAAAGCAGAAACAAGTAGAAGAAAGAAATGTTTAGATAAGAATACAGCAGCAGATAGTCCTTCAGCTGCATATTTCAATAGATAGTTCACTAAATTCTGCAAAAAAAAAAACTATCACTCAAATCTTCATTGATGGTGAAGACACGTCCACCACTCAAGACATTCTTGACTCCTTTCAAAAACACTACGAAAATCTGTTTGAAGACAATATTACTGTTAGAAATTATAACACTTGGAACATTAATGGCTTTCCTGTTCATATCCATGTTGGGCTTGACAGACCCGTTGCACATCTGAAGTTACCACAGCCTATAAAGAATGCCAAACAAGAAAATCACCAGGACCTGATGGTCTAAGAATAGAAATTATCACGAGGCCTGGGATTTTATTTCTCATTCTAGTTACACTATTTAATTCCTTTCTCTCATCACAAGACAATCCAAGTGAATTTGTAGCAAGCCATCTCTGTATCATCCTCATTCCAAAACCTAATAGAACTCACACCTTCCTCAGCAGCTGGAAACCTATTTCTCTATCTAATGCTGACTACAAGATATTTTACGGCATTATTAATAACAGGCTCAAAGTGAGAATGAGATACATAATTAAAAGTACACAGGTATATGGAGTTCCAAGGCAAGCAGTAGAATTTAATCTGTCTGCTACGTGATCTAATCCACTTAGTTAATATGAAAAAGCAGTCGATGGCAATGTTATCAGTAGACCTTACTCAAGCATTTGATAATGTCTGGCATCCCTTTCTGTTCCACATCCTCCAGCAAATTGGTGTAGGTAAAAAAGCTATCTGTTATCAAAGGAGTCATGCCAGTTCAACTACCTGCCTCCTGGTTAATATGTTCCTGTTAGACCCGGTCACAATTCAAAAAGGAGTCAAGCAAGGCTGCCCGCTTAGTCCACTGGCCTTTGCACTGGTTCTTGTACCTTTCTTACAGGAAGTCAACAATATACATGCTGTGCGAGGAATAAGTTCCTTCATTTATGAAGGAAAATAAGGTATTAGCTTATGTCAATGATGTAGTGGAAACTTTGAAGGATAATGATTCCATGTATATCTTTTTTGGTATTTTGGAAAAATTCGGCAAGATCAGTGGATTAACTACTAATGCACACAATACAAACTTAAAAAAAGTTTTTGGAAAGTGGGATCTTGGAATTCCTTTTGGACTAACTCCTGAGAGAGAGAGAATCCCTCATTATACTTGGAATTCCCTTCTCCACTTACCCAATATTACCACTTGAAGAACTTATATACAAGAACTTTGAGACCTTAGAAGACTAGAATATAGTGTCACTTTCCTTTTCTTCTAAAGCCATAGTACTCAAAACCATAATCTTTCCTGCTTAGTTGTACATAATCAATATTATTAACATCACAGAAGCCGAAGAAAAGCAATTATATATAGTAAGCCTGTGCAATTGTTTGGTCCAGCCGATATCAAGAAGTTAAAAATTAATTTCTTCACCTATCAAAGAAGCATGGAGGATTTGTTTCCAGTCTTAAAATTCTGCTATTTAAGCAATTCTAAAACCCATGAAATATTGCAGACCAATCGCACATGTGTAGACCTTCTCTTGCACTACCTGGGTTTCATCTTCTCCTGTTTGGAGTAAATGATTATAAAGGTCCAAAAGCTGAAATTATTCCTGAATATCAACACTACATGCTTAACTCTAAGAATGCTACAAACGCATTGACATTCTTTCCATTATAAAAAAAGTAAAATTTGGTATAAAGAAATCTTTAACCTTGTTCTCTGTGAACATCAATAATGTGGTACTGACAACACTTTGCTTCGTAACTTATTGAAGTTCCATGGTTACCCTAACAGGCAGGATCTTGCTTGGAGAATTGCATATGGCTGCCTTTCAGTCAATACCATCAAATGGAGTTGCTTTAACATTGGAGATCCAATCTGTAACATCTGTTACTGATTGGAAACAGTAGAACATGCATTCTACCGCTTCCCTCTTGCCCTGCGTATTTGGAACAGATTATGTAATGTGTTGGTCATTCCATTACTTACAAGAACAGGTTATTTTATTTATGGAAGGTTAGAAATAAACATGCATTTGAAAACCAGCAATATGACACCCAAATGCTTGATAATATTGTATTATGGAAATTTTATTGTTCAAGTCAGATGATTTTTGTATTTAGAAAGAAGCATTCTAGGAGATATGAAATTTTTGACTAGATAGTGTAGACCACCCACATTATGCAATATTCACCAGGGAGATATAAAATTCTGTCTATTCTTGCTCTGAGAGTTTTTTTAATAGTTCCATCCTCTTAATTCAATGTGGTCTTATAGCCAATTGCATATAGCCTTTGGCTGTATGATGATATGAAAGAACTGAGGCCTTTTCTCTGTCTCTCATGTTATCTGGCTTTTCTTTCTCTTGATACTCAGTCTCTCTTGCACTCCTATACTAACTACTATAGGCCTATCAGCACCTCTTTACTTTTTCACCTTAATAAATGTCAAAACCGGTCTAGTGACCCTTCCCATAATGCATATCATTATACTTGTCCATAAGGATATGTGCTTTGCGATACTAAGGTATTTGAAGTCATTAGCCTCTATATACAAGTTGCCCAGTCGTGAAGTTACTTGACGCATAAACTTTGTTTGCTTACACTTGGATGAAGGATTAAACCGAGAATATAATTTCTTGAAATCTTGAATTTATGACCTTCTAATGTTTCCACATTACAATGCAAACTAGGCAACTACATTTAAGCACAATAGTTCAGTGGTCAGACCAATGCCTTATATCAGGATTGCGAATTGTAGACTGTGAAGACAAATTGAGAACGTGTGTGATACAGATGCTAACAAATAGAGAAAGAGAGCAGTATGATACAGAGGTTACAAAATCTACTGCTCATTAGTGTTATTAATTGCTTTGGGCAAATAGTTAAGACAAAAACCGCATTGTTTCATGGCAGCATCATATCACTAAAGCCATTTACAGTACTGTAGAGTGCTAAATGAAAAATTTATCCCATTAATCAGTGTACTATAACAGCTTTTTGTTCACAATTGAATTTGTTACATTTTTTCTTAAATGTATTTTGATGTATTTTTTCTTTTTAATTTAATATGCATTTTATGTTTCATTAACTTTTTCTTTGATATTTAGCTTCAATTATGCAACCCACCAGTGGCAGCCAGCCAGCCCTAAACATGATTAAAATGGAGTCTCCTACATACTACTGTAACAATTATTCTTCACCTCCTGATCATAGAGGAATTCCTTCAGGAGCAGGAGGTCCTCTAGGTCCATTGCATCCACATAATAGCCATGGTCCACACCCACCTAGTCCTTCAGCTGAACCTCGAAACAAGAGGCTTCGGAGGATATCATCTGCTGATGAAGATGTAGAAAAGACTGCAAGTGATATTAGTGGATATTACAGTCATAGTCCAGCAAATTTGCATAGTCAGACAACTTGGAGAGGTGACATAGATCACGGTAAAGAGGTCTAAATTACAATTTTATTGTCATTTTATTTCATTCTAGTGAGAGCTATATTGTCTAAAACTATGCTTCAGTCTACCAGTATGTGTAAATATTAAATGACTTTTAATGATGGATAAATACAGTAATAATAATTAAAGAAAATTACAGTAGCATATAAATTTACTCTTTTTTGCTGCATTGAAAAAAATCCACTTTCAATATTTTTGTTAGATTTTCTTCTCCATCATATAGTTGTCAATGAAAATACTCTCATGATATATATGACAATTTATTTATTTTACTTCTCTGTCTCACAATCACTCTGCTTCATTTACTCCCAAAATTGCTCCATTAATTCAACAAACCACTTAAAAAGCTTTTGGCTCTCTTTCTTTAAATCTGGTCTGTCACTAAAGTTGTCCTAAGTAACTTTAATATGAACAGCTAGTTCACTTTCACCTGTTCCATTAGTGAATTAGAACAGGTGAAACTTTAACATTTAATTAATAAAATATTAATTAAATTAACATTTAATACATATTTGGATATGTATTAAATGCTCAAGCATTTAATACATATCCAAATAATAGATGGTCCATATTATAAGTCACTGTTCAGTGACTTATGATGCTTTCCTCACCTCCTGATCATAGAGGAATTCCTTCAGGAGCAGGAGGTCTGCTAGGTCCTTGTGCAACTTTTCTGCTAATATCACCTTCTCCCTGCCTATGGGAGAGGGGGGGGTTGAGTGTAGGCTAGTCTCTGTCTGGAAGAGGCCATGAGGACTAGGATCCAGAATTAGGTTGATGTGGTATCATTTTCTGTAAAGGTCAGTATGTGGTTTAAAGTCAAATGGGGGGGGGGTCTAGTTTTAGCAGTCACCTTATGTATTACAAGAATGTAACCTCTGCATTGGACAAGGGTATGTTTAGATTTTGCAAAAGCCTTTGAAAGATTGCTGCGTAACAAACTGGCAAATAAATTAAAATATGTGGGATTAGATAACAGATGAAGGAGTTGAATATGAGATTGGTTGTCTGTAGTATAACAAATTCTGTATTAATAAGAGTGGTCTCATGAAAAGGGAAGACAGAGAAGTTTTGGGACCATTATTGTGTAACTTTAGGGTGCAACATTATCTGCAGATGATGACAAGTTCAGAACTATGAGGAAGAGCAGCTGTAACTTATGGGAAGATCTGAATAGAGACTATGCAGATGGGTTTGTGAATGGAACTCCTAGTTTATTTCAGCTGTGAATAATCAAGTGGTTTCAACTCGTAGCACTTTATTCATTTAAACTTCTACAGTTTTGCTGTGTGATTTGCTGACACATCTTCAGGAATCTATTCAATACAAACAAAAAAAAAGTTTCCAGCAGCCATTATTATTATAAATTGAAAAATATTTGATTCACAGTTTAGTCACACAAATCATTAGTAAAGTGCAGAATCTGTAAACAACAATGCAAACTTTGTATGTGATTACTAGCATAACAGGTCCTGAATGTTATACACTATTAATGACCTCCTGATGTCATGAAGTATAATTCCTTGGTTTCTGTTTAGTGTGCCTTGTGAGTGAATTACCTCTTTGAAATTGTAATGAAAGTATTTTTACTTTCATGGATTTTCATAATTTATATGGATTTCGAAACTTCTCCCAGTTTGATTCACATATACCTTTCCACAGAAATGAGGAATCTGTTATATCCCAGGGTGTTTTTATATAATGGATTGTTGTCTGTGTTGCAAAGTAGGAAACATTGCAAGGTTTTAACTGATTTGAAGGCTGTTCTGACGTTGATGAATTTTAATAATTGAGATATTTTTCTTGATGTGCTGCTAGTGTATAGTAAAGAAAGTGCCTTCATAATTGATTTCAAATGAATTTCAACAAGATAATACAGGACAGTTTTTTTTCAGAAAATAGCATTTCCTTCAGTGACTTCTTTGAGTAGCCATTTTGGAGGAATTAACTAAATAGGATTTGTAGTTCTTTTCATTTTATCATTCTTAAGTATATTTAAGGTTCTAATTATACCTAATTTTTGTGGAGGATGATGGAGATAGCTTGCATTCAAATATCAACCTGTATGGATTTTTTTTTTCTTTCTGTAAACCTTCTGTGTTAAGTGGGAGGCCGTAAAGTGAGTCAGATTCATTAACGTGATGTCACAGAAAAATATAACTTTCAATATAAATTAGTAGAGTATATATTCTAAACTTACAGGGAAGCTTTGTATTAGAAAGTAGTTGGTTTTGTATACTTTAGAGTATATTTTTAGCATATCTTGTCAGTGTCTTTGTGCTGTGTTACAATAATGACACCATCATAGGTGTTTGTTGATACGTCACCCTGCCTGCCCCCATTCAAGGACTACATCTTATACTGCATATCACAGGTGGCACTTGGGATGCATGAAGTTAGGCATAATGGTGAAGAAATTCTTCAATTAAAAAATGGAGATATACTATATTATAGAGGCCAAGATAAGGAAAGAATTGATGGAGTTTGATTCATGATCAACAAAAAATTGAAGAACAGCATAATAGAATTTGACAGCATTTCTGATCGAATAGCAGATCTCAAAAAGATACACTCTTAAGATCATCCAAGTCTATGCACCAACAATAGGTCATACTGATGAAGAAATTGAAGCCTTCTATCATAATGTATCCCAACTCTACAATAAAGGAAAACATCATTTCAGAATTATAATGAGCGACTTTAATGCTAGAATTGGTAGACAACATTCAGATGAACGCTCAATGGGAAATTTTGGATATGGCATGAGAGATGATAGAGGAGCAAGGTTAATATTATTTGCAGAAAAAAAAGACTTGTATATCATGAATTCCTTTTTCAAGGAAAAAAAAATAGGAAATGGACATGGAAAAGTCCAAATGGAAACAAAAAGAGTTGAAGAATTTTACTCAATATTATATCAGGATGATGAATTAAATGAAGAAGACAACTACAAATCAGCTGAAGTACCACAGATACTATCAGAAGAAGTTATGTGGAGCTGCCAAAGCTTGCAAAATGGGAAAACTGCAGGTGAGGATGGAGTTATAGCTGAACTTCTAAAAACAGGTGGACAAATAATCCACAAACTCTTAGCAAAACTATTTACTTTATGCCTGAAGAAAAAGTATGTACCAAGAACATGGAAGAAGGATACCCTAATTCTGATACATAAAAAAGGTGAGGTAGAAGACTTGACGAACTACCTACCTATCAGTGGTTTACAAAAGTCTTAACTCATAGACGTCGTGTGACTAGACCTAGAACAACCAAAAGAACAGGCAGGCTTTCGAAGGGGCTTTTTTACAATGACCATATTCAAGTTGTACAGCAGATTATTGAACGGTGTAATGAATATCAATTACCACTCTGCCTTGATTTTATTGACGATGAGAAAGCCTTTGATTCACTTAAAACTTGTGCAATACTTAAAGCATTACAAAACCAACAAGTGGAGGAGCCATACATCAGGACCATCAAATCAGCATACATACAACAATGCCACAGCAGCAATTAATTTCGGTGGGAACATCTCTACTGTGGAAATATAGAGAGGTATATGATAGGGTGACACAATATCTCCAAATTTATTCACAGTGTGCCTAGAAGAAATATTCACACTTCTTGATTGTGAAGGGAAAGGTCTGAAGATAAATGGAAGATATTTAAGCCATTTGTGCTTTGCAGATGACATAGTTATTTTACTTCAACTGCGCATGAATTACAGACTCGTATCCATAAACTCCAAACTGCTAGCAAAACAGCTGGCCTAAAGACAAACCTAAAGAAGACCCAAGTTATGTTCAATAGCTATGTCCAACCAGAAATAAGCCTCCACGCAAAGAAACCACTCCACATCCTCTTGCTCACAGCTTCCTTTCGTAACTTCCAGGGATGCCCCCCCCCCGTCATTGCTCCTTCCTACCATTCCACCAAGTGAAAGAATTAATGCAGTGTCAGATTGTATTTCTAAGGTTAGGAGGTTAAAGTAGGGTAAAATGGACAAAACATGTAATGGGGAAGGAGAGATTTGCACATGCAAGAGGTTGGTTGAAATAGCAAAACAAATCCCTAGAATATTCTAGTTATGTTGTTAATGGAACAAAGGGTGAGTATGAAAGACTGACTTTAGTTGCTGGAAAAAGAACATGAGTCTTACAACTTGACAGCGCATAAACCTTTGGTCTATCAGTGAATCATTGACAACTTTCACAAATATACAAATATATATGCACATTATACAAACCACATGTATAATGTACATATAGTAGCTCTATGTTCAAAATGTTCCCCTTTTGCCTTCATGAACATTTGAAGTCTCTGAGGCTACATCAATAGTGACATTCAAACATCCAACAGAAATGCTGCCACTGCTCGTTCCAAATCCACCTTCAGGCTGACGATGTTGAGGTGTCATTTCGTGCAGGCAACTCTCTCAAGCTCCAACCAAATTTGAAGTCCACCAGTTTCAGATTGAGACCTCCAGATGGCCAATTAGATGTGATATGTGGTTAGGCCTATTCACTTCTAACCACTATTGTGTGGTTCTCTTCTTGTGTGCAGGAGCTGAGTCCTGTTGGAAGGTCCACTGCCTACTGTAAAACAAAGTGTTGTCAGGGGCTGTACCACAGGTTCCACTGACGGGAGGGAATGGGGGTGATAACCTCTCTGAATCCTGGAGCTATGGCATGTGCTGTGCAACCATCTGTAACATATTTCCAATCATTTTTACAGTTAAACAACTCTCTAGTGGTGAAAATCTTCTCATCTGTGAAGAGGATATCTCTGTGTCTGTTGTTTGCCAGAGAAGTGCCTTTGATTTTGAACAGTGATAGGCTATCATCCCCAAGTCATCCATTAGTATACATGACATCATTCCCTGCAAAATATTCATCTCTCATGACATCACTTCTTCGTTCTCCCAGGGTTATGGCTGAGGCATGCCTTTGCAGCCCTCGCATGCTGTTGTGTCCTAATGCATCATGGTTGACCTATTCTTTGGCAGTCAGATATATCTTCTGTATCATTAAAACAGTTAATAGTCCAATACATAAACATCCTACTGATCCTGAGTGTTTTTATTATGCTAAATTTTGTTGGAATGCAGGCAGTTGCATTGAAGTGCTATTAAGCTACATAATTCTCATAATCTTCCTGCTGCAGGTTAACCTGTACTGCTAGACATCTCTCTCTCTCTCGTGATAAACACATAAATGTTGGTTGCATACAGTTCCACTAACGGAACTTGGCTTGTGCAATTCTGTAGGCAGCGCAGGTGTGTGCAGAAGTTGTAACAGTATTTATGGCAAGACTGTGTATATAGGGAGAAGGGATTATGATTGGTGTTGAATAACAATAAGGACAGAAAACTGACAGTTTAAGAGTGGTAAGTATTTAGAATTTTAAGTAACCTTGATGTTAGTAAGGCTGTGGGCCAGGAAGAATATCACTCTGTATACTAATAAGGAAAGATGTAAAAGAGCTCAGACCTCTATTTATGGTGCCATGAACATTAAATTTCGAGAGGTATCTGAACATTCTGGATAATGCGATGCTTCCTACTTTGTGGCATTGCTATGGAACTGACCATTATCTCTTTCAGCAAGATAATGCACCATGTCATTAGAGCATGTATACAAACCATGCTCTAACTGCATGGTCTGTAGACATGACATCACCACACTTGAGTGGTCTGCACAGACCCCTGATCTCAACCCTATTGAACATCTGCGGAATGAACTGGAGGTTTGGTGAGGTCAAGGGATGTCCACCCACAACAGCCCAGGACCCATTACATGCCTACAGGAAGAATGGTCCAAAATTCCCATTGATTGCTATCATACACTTGTGGAAAGTATGCCCCATATAATTGCTGTAGTCATCGCATCATAGCAAAAGGAGGTCCTACATCTTATTAGTGCCTCTAACTAGGCTCTTTAATTTAGCAATTAAGTCTCAGCTGTGGTAGAGTTCCAAGGGAGTGGAAAGAGGGCAAAATAATTTCCTTGCAAAAGGGGAAGGGGGTTCTAAGACTGCAGTAGCAAATTATAGACCAATCAGTATCTGAGGTGTGGTGATAAAAGTACTAGGAAAATTAGTCAAAAAGATAATTCAAGATGAGTAGATAAAAATATGATACTGTATGTCAGTATGGCTTTGTGATAGGTCAGTCATGCCTTACTTATTTACTAACTTTTTATAATACAGTAACACCTGAATTGGATAAAGGAAATGGCTACATGTTAATTTTGCAGAGCCATTTAATAAAATACCACATGGAACTCTGTTATGCAAATTAGAACAAATGGAGATGGACATGACACTGGTTAACTGGATAAGAGGGTGGCTGCTGGACAGATATGT
Source organism: Typopeltis vanoorti (assembly GCF_054136105.1). Lineage (NCBI taxonomy): Eukaryota > Metazoa > Arthropoda > Arachnida > Uropygi > Thelyphonidae > Typopeltis > Typopeltis vanoorti. The sequence continues at coordinate 125,420,227 of NC_143560.1, forward strand.
GGTATATGGAGGGGCATAATCGAGGCAAAAACAGGCAACTAGTGGTGTGCCACAAGGTTCAGTACTGAGACCATTATTGTTTAATTTGTACATAAATGATATAGGAAATAACCTGGCCTCTGGGTCTTTTTCCCTGTCCTGTTTATCAGACATCTCTGGAAGTTGAATAAAGGTGTGGTCAGTAGGGGTATGAGGACTAGATTTTTTGCTTGGAGAGTGGTGAATGAGTGAAATTGGTTGCCAGAGTCAGTTGTGAGTGCTTTGTCTGTTAATGGGTTCAAGGAGAGGTGTGGATAGATTGGGTCTCTCTCAATGAGTCTTTGAACTCCATGAAGGTGCCCGTATAATAATAATTAAGGTTGGTGCCCCATGACTGTTTGCTCCTCATGCTATGGTGGCTGTTGACTTCTTTCCAAGCAATGTATTTCCTTATGAATGTTGGTGCATTCACCAAGGAGTAAGGTGAAAGATGAAGATCCAGGAAGATACACGTTTCTGAATAACCATTCACATTTTGTATAAACATTCTTTCATCTCCTTCGTATTATTTTATAAATTTTAGAAAATGATGAATGATCACTGTGTTAATCTTGTATAACTGTTTTTGAGAAAATAAAGGAAATGACTCAGTTCCAAATAATTCTGATGTGACAAAAAAAAAACATGTTTTTGAAATCAGCATAGGAAACTTAGGAATCATTTGGACTTAGGAATAATTTATTCAAATGAAAATCCTTTCACAAGCTTTGATTTGTAGGCTGTAGCAGATCCAGGAGGGGGCCAAGGGCCTACCCCCCAAAAGAAAAAGGAAAAAAACACTAGAAAATTTTCCAAAAATCTTTTCCTAATTAAAATTAATTTTTTTATTTTTGTTGTGTTGTCTTCTATTTCTATACTACTTATGAATGAGTGGTCCCATAAGATGGGAACACCCTTATGTGACCACTCAGGGAATCACGGCCACTGTGAATGCAAGGCGAACGAAGTAGTGCTCGTGCTGACCGAGTGCTACTTTGTTTGCCCAAGCCGGGCCAGAGGAGATCACGGGTATCATGTATTGGCGATCACTGCAGATACTCAGTCATAGGTCATATGCAATGTGTATTCTCAAATCATCTACTCAACTCTCCCCCTCCCCAGACTAAATCCTGAGTGCGCTACTGTTTGTAGGCATATATCATCTTAATCAGTTAGTTTTCTATCTGGTACCTTAGTATATAGCTGTCACAGACCACTGATTAAAAAAAAAAAAAATTTAAATCAAAGTGATTTTTTTTCATAATCATGAAGAATAATTAAAATTATTCTTTATAATTTTTATAAAATTATAAAGAATTTTATTAAAAAATACTTGGATAGATTCATACAGCTCTGGATTTCAGAACATGACACTTAATCCTTAGAATCTGTTTCCTAATAAATTAACTTCATCTAGAGGATGTAAGACCTCATGAATATATAACATACATTTACATTATTACTAACTTCCTCTCAAGTTTGTCTCCAAATTAGTATATTATTAGTAGTGCTCCAGTTGTTTATTATGGAGAACTTCAATTATAGCAATATAAACTGGGCAGAGGACATAACATGCTGTAATAAGGGAACTGAATTTTTGATTTTTTCTTGGACCACTTAAGCAGTATATGGTGGAGGGAACACGAGAGTTTTGAATTTGGTCATAGCATCAGCGGATCTGATTGTGACTGAGATGTCATACTTTGTACCCTGTTGATGAGAGAGATCATGTAGTCCTGACTTGGAGGATGAATAGCATGTGGAGGTATCAAAACAGAAGGAATTTATGTGGAATTAAAAGGCAGGCAGAATTTGAAGGAAGAATGGATCCTTGGTGCATGAATCAGGTGGATGGATGACAAGAGAAAAGAGGAATTACAGATGAAAATAGAGGATATGGAAGACATATAAGGAGAGAAGTGGAAAACAATTGTGTGAGATATATAAGACTCAGTTTAGGAAAGTGACTAGTATTGTAAGCAGAGAAAAATTAGAATATAAGAGACAACTAATGCTGCAATCCAAGGAGAATCCCATGGAATTTTTTTGCTATGTGGCAAGTAGGAGAAAAAATAATAGTGAATGAATTACATTGGTCACCTGATTCTCATTTCCATATAGCAGTGTAGATAACATAGTTGAACTATTTTAATGATCATTTTATTCGAACGTTTCATCTTGGTACAGCAGGCTTTATTTCTAGAAGAATAATCAGTCGCATAATGTTGGGAGTGAATGAAGAGGATGTATTCCAAATACTGAGTACATTAAATGTTAGTAATGCAGGGGAACTAGATGGAATTTCACCACATGTTTTTAGGGAATGTGTTATTGGAACTTAGTATGCCATTAACTTGCTGTTTAATGAAAGTCTTGCAATGGAACAGGTTGCTAGAGAGTGAAAGGGGAATAAGATAATGCTATTGCATAAGGATGATGGGAGAATGAGATATCAAGCTGTATGCCTGTTTGTATTTCTTCTGTAGTTAAGATTTTGGAGAAATTGGTAAGAACTCGAATACAGAATTGGGAAGATGATGGCAATATTTATGCAGGTGAGCATGGGTTTATTAAAAGGTGCTCTTGTTTTAGTAATCTGGTTACCTTTTACAATTGAGTAACAAGAGCATTGGATGAGGGTAAAATCCAAAACAACTATCATTGTTTTGGATTTTTCAAAGGCATTTGACAGGATGACACATGGCAAGTTGATTATGGGAGACAGGATCATGGCCTATAGACTGGAAGAAGCAGTTTTCATACCACTACATAAGAAAGGTGATGTGAAGGCATGCAAGAATTATAGAATTATTAGTTTAATATCTCATGCAAGCAAAATTTTATTGAAGATTATGCTAAATAGGATTGAGACAGAGATGCCCGAGGAACAAGCAGGTTTTAGGAAAGGTAAGGGCACCAGAGATCAGATTCTTTGCCTTAGACAGATCATAGAAAAATATAAAGAATTCAGACTCCCTCTGGTAATGTGTTTCTTAGACTACTCTAAAGCTTTTGACAGTGTTGAGCATGTGAAACTGTGGGAAGTAATGAAAAGAATGGGTTTTGGCTATCAGGTTGATAGCCAACTTGTATTGGGAGCAAGAAGCCATGGTAAGAACAGGTGTTGGATTGACTGACTAGCTTCAAGTTGGAAAAGGAGTTAGGCAAGAATGTTTACTTTCTCCTAATTTGTTTAGTATATATACAGAGGACATTATGCATGAAGCATTGGATGAGCTCAGGACAGGAATTAGGATAGGAGGTAGAATGATCAGTTATATGAGGTTTGCTGATGATACAGTACTCCTTTGTAATGACATGGAAAAACTAGGACTAATTCTTGACAAAGTTAACAAGATCAGTAATAACAGAGGACTTCAACTCAATCCTAGCAAGACAAAGATTATGGTTCCCAAAGGAAATACAAACAGAGAAGCTCTTGAGAAACAATTGTACAAGAGAAAAAAGTACACTTGTACAAGTGTACTCTTTCTCCTTAATGGAGAAAGAGTTGAGGAAGTCAGCAAGTTTGAGTACCTGGAAAGAGTTGCTGTTCAGAAGACATCAGAAAAAGGTTAGGAATGGCTAAAGCAACAGTCAGAGACCTGTCTAAAATATGGAAGGATGGATCCATCTCCATGGGAATACTTCACACTCACATGGTAGAATTATACTTGAAGTGGATTAACCAAGAGATCTTGCTGTGATCATGGATAGAGATTTGAGGTTCTGAGTACGTGTTGCAGAGGTTGTGAAAACATCTCAGAGAATTTCTGCATGTTGAGAAGAACATTGACCATGAGACATAAGTATGGTAGTCCCATTGTATAAAGTTGTTTTGTTTGTATCACATCTGAATTTCTGTAGTCGGATCTGATCACTAGAATTTGAAGGGTAATGAAGGAACCTTAGAGACAGATAACAAAAATGATATCAGGACTGTACAATGTTGGTTATGAGGATACCAAGGGCAATGCAGACTGCAGAGTCTGGTGGATAGAAGTTATTGGGGAGTGGTATTATCAAGTTGACACTGAGCAAGGACAAGGGGTCATCCCTGGAAGTTACAAAAAGAAGTAGGGCAAGAATTAAGTTTTTTGCATGGAGAGTGGTAGGACCATGGATTGCATTGTCTGAAAAGGTGGTGAAAGTCTAAATAGTTCATGAGTTTAAGGAGTAGTATGATAGACTTTGTGTTGACCTCCCACGATAAGTCTTGTGACTTATGGTAATAATAAAATAAGAAAATAGTAATAAATCTTGGCCTCTAGGTCTTTTTCCCTGTCCTGTTATCAAACACTAGCTGTTTCTTTCCCATTATGGCCTGAGATATTCACATATTCCTGAATACCTAAAATTGTCAAGTTCCTTCTTGTTATCTTCATTTTTCATATGATTCTGCCATTAATGCAATTTTTTTTATTTCCTTAATTTTTCTCAGAACTGAGTAGTGGGACAATACATAGCTGAGTAGAAAGAAGTCCAGGATGGATGGTGCACTTTGGACGCTGGGTTGGACTGCCCCCTTCGCCTTTTCCACGGCGACCTGCAGGAGATACACAAAGTGTCAAAGGAGACTAGAGTGGCTTTCAATATTGGGCATCGAAAATAGCCATAAGAATACCTACCTACTACCTTCTCAGAACTTTTATAAGATTCTATAACAATGAATTAAAAAATTTAGTTGCAATTGCCCAAATAGCCCAAAATCTCTTTATGAGTTCCTGACTCCTTGAAGGTCTCGCTTATTAATAATGATAATTGATGTCATAAGTTCTTTCATTACCATAGAGTAGCAGATTGTTAAGACTGATTTTTATCAAAATTCAAGGGGGGGGGGGAGAGAGAGAGATTCGTGACAGTCTCCTAAATCAACCTGCTTCTTGGATCAATTTAACTTTTGCTCTTTGAAATCTATAATGTGTTCTGATGGCTTTGTCTGCATGACCTGTTGTTATTCCAAGTGAAGCAAGTGGATATAATCTCAATTAATAGCCTCAATTAACAAAAATTGTTAAAATATTTCTATCCTTCCAATTTGTTCATAACATTGAATGCTAAAGGAACTTTGAACACTAGTATATAGATGGTCGCAAGCCAACATTGATGAAATGGATTAAATAACAGTCTTTAAGAGATGAAAGGGACCTTTTTTTTCTTTTTCAGCGTTCTGGTTTTTCTCTTGAGAGGGAATACCATTAATACCTAGTTATTTGGAAGTAGTACATTGTTCTTAGGACTGTAGATTTCTTTTCTTACTTGACGATGATCATAGCTACTTCTCTTGAACATGTTTTCTAATTTAATAATTTTGTGTTTGCAATCCTTCTGTTGTGATTAATGACTTGATAGGTTAGGTTTTACAACATGGCAAGTTCCCTACAAATTGCCAGACCTGAAAGAAAGAATCTATCTTTCAGGTCTTCTAGTTAAAATTTAGTATAGTTGAGCCTTCTGTGTGAAGTATTTAGATGTTCTTGAATTTTATTAAGTCCATTATATCTGATGGAATTTCTTGGACTAGAAATTATTATTATTATTACTTCACACCTCCAGGGAGTCCAAATTAAAGATACCAAGAAATTATATACTTGATTTAATTCTTTATCCAAGTGTAAGCAAACAAAGTTTGTGCCTCTGAAGTATTTTCAGGACTGGGGCAACTCTTATATAGAAGCTAATGACTCCACATCACTTTCCTTAGTATCCCATAATGCAAAACACATAACCTTACGGACATGAATAATGCTATGCTTTTTGGGAAGTGTCACTGCACAGACAGTTTCAACTTTATTGAGCTCCCATCATTGGGGACCAGACCTAAAGGTGATTCTAAGGTTGAAGTAATGCTGAGATCATATTTTCAATTACGATGAGCCAAAAGGTGTTGCACCTTATTATTAAAATACTCTGGATTAGAGATAATTGTTGGAAGTTTTTCCACTTGGTTATACTATAAATTAAAGATACAAAGAAATTATATACAGGTAACTCTCGTATAATGCGGTACTTATACAACACGGTTCCGATAAAAACACGGTCTACAAATTGTAGTAACCCTTTATCTTTTCATATGTTTTTCACCACACAACTTAAAAATCAAATTTTATTTTCGTTAAATTTGTGTCTGCCTGTAATCCCACGTGTAATTATAAGTAGCGAATTTATATTAGGGGAAATGCCCGTTAGCACGCGTGTACTTCAATTGTTTACTGTTTAGTGTATAAAATGTTGAAAATTGTCCTTTTTTCTGCCTGGAAAGTGCATTAAAAATCATAAGTGTGTTCATCTCAAGCTGAGCACTTTATTTTCTGGTGAGTTACATACAATATGTAATGCTTGCTTTTTTATGTAAAAAATTATTTTTATAGTAATGGCCACAAACTGCAAAGAAAGGGAAAAACCAACATTGAAAACAAAATTAATTTCTCAAAGAAAAATATTCAAAATCTTGGATTGGTTGAAAAATGGAGAAAAAGCAGGCATTTTTCAGGAACTTTGAATTTAAATGAATCAACAATTCGAACAATCAAACAAAAATGAACATAAAATCTGAGAAAGTGTTTATTGCTGGGTCAACGATAAGTGCAAAGCGTGTTGTTCGTGTACACAATATTCTAATGGAAAAATGGAGAAATCTCTAATGATTTCGATAGAAGATTGCACCTCAAAAGAAGATTCCTATGGATTGAAATCTTATTAACCCGTTAACATTCAAAGACGTCTCTGAGACATCTTTTGTTTGTTCCACCAAAATTGATTTTGACGTATCGCAGATGTTACGAAGTTCGCGTCAATTTCAACGAATTTCATACAAAGACGTCTGTGACGTCTTTTGTTTATTGCACCAAAAGTGATTTTGATGTATCGCAGAGGTTATGAAGTTCGCGTCAATTACAAACAAATTTAGAGTTTAAAAATAATTTATATGTCAAAGGGTTAAACAAAAAAACTCTCAAAGTTGTAAACATTTATAGTGCAGACCAAGTGCAGATGAATCTGGGTTATATTGCAAAAAAGTGCAAAAACGCACCTGTATTTCGAAAAATGAAAGATGAGCTCCTGGATTCAAAGTTTCCAAAGATAGAATTACTCTACTGTTTTGTAGTAATGCATCAGGTGATTACATGACAAAACCAGTGTTTATTAACTAATTCTCAAATCCTCGTGCTCTGAAAGATTAAAATATGCACTATTTTATTTTGCCTAAAACATTTATGCATTATGTGTAATGAAGTTTAAGTACACAGTGTAATTTTTATACTATGTATTTGTTTCATAGTTTGTTTTTTGTTGGATATGTCATTGTTGTTTATATAATTTAAAAAAAAAAAAAGATTTCGGAACATAACTCTACTTTTTCTATGTGATCTGAGACTTGCATAACGCGATTTACATAATGTGGCATTTCTGCGGAACCTAATATCTGCGTTATACGAGGGTTACCTGTATTTGGTTTAATCCTTTATCCAAGTGTAAGTAAACAAAGTTTGCGCCTGAAGTATTTTCAGGACTTCCTTTAATTTATAGTATAACCAAGTGGAAACTTTCAACAACTATCTCTAATCCAGAGTATTTTAATAATAAGGTACCTTTTGGCTACTCGTATATGAAAATATGACTTCGGCATTACTTCAACCTTAGTATCACCTTTGGGTAGTGACCCTTCCCATAATGCATAGCATTATACATTATGGGAAGCACATCTCCACAAGGAGATGTGCTTTGCATTATGGGATACTAAGGCAAGTGATGTGAATTCATTAGCTTCTTTATACTAGTTGCCCCAGTCCTGAAAATAGTTCAGGCGCAAACTTGTTTGCTTACACTTGGATAAAGGATTAAACCAAGTACATAATTTCTTGGTATCTTTAATTTATAATATAACCAAGTGGAAAAACTTCCAACAACTGTCTTCAAGAAATAGCTCACTTTGTTGAAACACATTGAAATAGCAACCATGATCTATGATTTATTTATTTATTTTTAATACTAGAGCCAAGTTTTTTCCAAGAAAGTGACATTTTCAAGAAATATCTTTTATTCTGTTTATAAGTTCTTTAGAAATTTAGATTTATACAGTTACCTGTAATTGTTCCCATATTTGCAGTCAGTTTTTGGTAACCTTTATTTTTAGACCTATCATATTTAGTAACCTTTTGATAGGTCTTATATATCTGGATTATGTAAGAGAGAATCTAAGGTTTCCTGCTGTATTTCTTTTTCCAAAAATTCTAAACATTTTATAAACAAACAAACAAAACATTTCTTTAAAATGACCGACGATAGGCAGATTGTTCTTTTGCTAGTGTACCTTAAAAAAAAAAAAAAAGAGCGGGGTGCTAAATATGGATTTCCCTAGATATGCTCATAGAATAAGCAAATCTAATATATATTTAGGAGCCACTTGAATAAATTGAATCAAAATAAAAGGAAAAATTTCCAAAACACTAAATAAGCAGTGTAATACAAGTGTTCTACTTTCAAAATATCCAATTCATCAGCCAGATGGAAGACTAATCATAGTTTATAGGAAACTACTCATACGTGAAATATTCCAATGGATATACTCCATTTGTGTTTAATTGTTCCACCAAAGTGATATCAACTTATGTTACAATCTATACCAATTCCACTGTAAAATATTTTTTCTTCGTTCATAAAATTTTATTTAACCACAACATATGCATTTTCAGTATTTCCGTTTTATTTTATATATATATATATATATGTCCTCATGGTTAGCCTAGTGGCTATGCACTTCGCAACCATATGCCTGGGGAAGAAGTGTCCTAGATTCGATTCCTGTCAACGAAGTGAAGAGCTTAAGGATCTTCCTCAGCCATAGCCAAGTTAGCTGGTCTTGGACGTGGACAGCAGGGTTTTTTCCACCAGTTTGTTTGGGGGTTTTCATCCTGCAAACAGGCAAACCAGCCCCGGGAACATGCACGATACAGTCATGAATATCGTCCTTAGGGAATGTAGCAGAGGAGCGGAGAACTGGCTACATCAATACACCAGTAACCCCTCATTAGTAGGGGACTCAACCCATTCTAGACGGGTGAGAAAGATAGGATATATATATTTAAAATCAACCATACAAGAGATTGCAAAAAGTCTGTAGGAGGATATCATGATTGTGGTTGTGCAACTGCTTAAGAAGTACATAATTTGGTAATGCATTTCTTGAACAGCTAGAGGTTGTAGTTCTTGGGAATGCAGTGTGAGGATGGCTGTTCAAATGAGAAGAAGAAGATAGTAAGAATAAGAACTAGAAATATTATGGGTATCCAGGCTCTTCGTGAGTTTTCTGACATTTGTCTGGTGAAAGACCAGAGTAAGAAAAGCTCACTGCTTTTCTTACTTTACAAGAAAAGCAGTGAGTTGCTTTTCTTGTAGAGTAAGTTGCTTTGAACATCTGTATAGGAGTTGCAAGAATGAAACCAGGTTATCAGCCTTATCTGTCGCTGATGTTATACTGTATATACCATCTTGAAGAGGAGAGGTAAAAACATGGAAAAGCAGTCATGCTCAGTAGATGTGGCAAGAGACTAGAAGGCTTGTTGTATGGACAGGAGACAGGTTTATGTATTTCATCTTTCAAAATCATTTAGTTTCATTGATTTCAACTTTGCAGCTGTTGCCAGCTGCAGAGTAGCTGATTGTGGATCTACTTTCTTACATATTGTTAGCACCCAGTTAGAAAACCTAAGTCTTGTATAGTAGTTGTGGATGAATGCTTTCATTCCAGCAAGGATTATTTCCTTCATTCAGTCATTGCAGGTGGTATTTTGATCATGAAAGAGAAGAAACAGTAATCATACCATAGAAAGGAGTAGCAGAAATCACTTGGATCATCCATTTGGCACATTGTAGTACCAGAGAGGACAGAGTCTGAGATTGGCTAGATGAATGATTCCACAGAACGGAGACATGAATGAAGTATTTTCTGAGTTATCAGAAGAAAAGCTAAAATTTACAGTATATTTGGTAAGCAGGCTAGTTAAGGAAGGTGTGTTGCAACAATGATAAGGATTATCCAGCATTTCACTGGGGAGATGGTTTGTGTTATACCATTGCCAGTACACCAAATAGCTGTTTTTCCACTTTGATTAGTAGAATTGAAGAAGGGAAGCCAGTTTGTGTCTTATGAAGTATGTCTCTTTCTCTTGAACTTTTCTTTTAATGTCATTTCCATTCATGAATGGCTGTGATTGATATTATATTAATACTACATAGTACCATGGGCGATCTTAGGATTAGATAATCCAGGAGCCTTGCTCTAGAGACCAAACATGGTAACTGTTTAACTACTTGAGAACTGTAATAATGGTTCTCAATGCCAGACAGTAAAAATTGTCTTTCACCTAATGACATGCAAACATCTGTGCCACAGTGAAATGAACCTACATCCTGCTAAGTGGAGAGCAGATATCTTATCCACCCACCAAGACAACTATGCATAACTGGAAAAAAATCAAGTAAGAGATAAATAATCAAAGATGTTAGAATTGGTATCAGAATTTTTAGAGTAATAAAGAGAGCCATAAATTAAACAAAGTGTGACAAATTTTTCACACAGAGCAGAACAAAACAGAGGGGATTCTAGGTTGGATATTCTCACATCATACGTCGTATCTGAAGAAATGTTATGAGGGAAGAAATTATGCAATGTATGGCTAAAGTTGAATGTGGCTATTGAGATTTTCTGTGAGAAATAAAAAGTATGGTTTAGCTTATTGTAAGCAGTGTTGGTATATGTTGTCTTATGTTTCTGTTATGGTCACAAATGTTTCTGCATTCACTTCTTATGAATTGGATGTGGAAGCATTTTTGGGGTAGATTTTGTAGCCTACCCGAGTCTGTAGAGTTACTGTTTTTATAAAAGAAGTTTATTTTAAAGAATATGATATATTATTAATAAAAAAAATTATAAAAAAAATTTTTATTTCAAAACATAACTTTAACAATAAGAAACATAAACACGTATAATTCAGTATAAACTATTTGCATATAGTGTTCTTTGTATTAAAATTAATCCAGCAATGGAAAAGCCCTCTCATATTCAGCACTTGTTGGTCAACTGATCATTAAGTAATCAAAAACATTTTTAAATATTTCCTCTTATTTTTTTTTTTCTTGAAAATACAAAAGTTCCATTCCTGTATTAGATCTTTAGCCTTTTTAGTTTGGATCTTCACAGGCTACTTCAGTTTTATTTTTTATTTATTTAATTTTTTTTTTTCCTGTCACCAATTGAAATGTTTCCTTCATTCATAATCTCATGTTGAAAGAACTGAACCTGAAGTTTCAGCATCCTCAAATCACTAACTTCAGTTGAATTTTCTTTTAATTAAAAATGCATTACAAATCTATAATTATCTTCATTATTGCATATTTATGTATATTGTATATAAATTTACTGAAAGGGACCCCATCCCATATTCTCATGTAGAAAAAGTTATCAATTGTTTTGTTAAAATATGATGTAATTTTTGATCGAGAATGTAAATCAGTCTTAACGTTGATAATTTCAGTTAAAGTTTCTGTATCATCAGTTTTTTTTTAATTTTCTCTTTTTAATCAGTTTGTTTTATGTTGGCCTTTAAGATAGTTATGTAAGCTGCGAATTGTTATTATGTGGCATTCAGTTGTTTTCGACTCTTGGGATCTTGTGAACAAAGGCTCTCCATCCCACTCGTCCTCATGTCCTTTCTTTCACCAATTGTAGGTTCAAGTTAGTAAGTTCTTTTATGTTGTCCATCCAACTCATTTGTGAACTTCCTCTTCTTCTCATTCCCTCAATCTTCCCCAACATAACTGTCTTTTCCAATGCTTCATCAACTTGCATAATATGTCCAAAGTACATCAACTTGTGTGTAGTGATCATCGCCACCAAGGAGCATTCTATTTTTATACAGTCCGTGGGATTCTTAATAGTCTCCTCCACACCCATAATTCAAATGAATCAATTCACTTTTGTTTTTCTTCTTAATAATCCAGCTTTCACAACAATAGATTACTATATCAAAGCAATGGAAATACCATTACTTTGACAATTCTAAGTTTCGTGGCCTTACTCACACCTCTATCTTTCATATTTTTTGTCAGGTTTAGTATAGCTTTTTTTTTTCCCATGACTCCTTCCTATAATTTCATCTTCACATTTACCATCATTTCTTATTCTGAGCCCCAGTAAAGAATAACATTCAACAATCTCTATTTTATCTCCCTCTATCATAAATTCATGTGAATTGCCAGAAGACATCACTTTTGTTTTGCTGATGTTTAAATTAAGCCTGGCTTTGTTACTTTCCCTCTTAACCAATAGAATCAACTGCTCCAGATATTCTTTAGTTTCTGCTATGAGGGTTGATGGCATTTCCTACCATCAGCATGTATTAAAGTCATCCTACCATGATTAATCATTCTTCCTTTTACTTGCTACATAATGAAAGACCTCTTGGCCTGGTTAGCTAATTTTCTCTCATAATCTGACTTTGTCTTGCTTACCATGCTAGCCACCTTTTTTTTGTACTGTTAATGAGCCTGCAGATCACATCTCTCTCTCTCTCTCCTTACATATCCTCCAATATATTCTCTATTTTGCAGCTTCTGCTCAATGATGCTACTCATCCATTTATCTTGATTTATCCTGCTGAACCTGGTGCAGAGTCTATTACTGTTTCCATCAAACAGCCAGAACCATTTTCCATGCACTGTTTAAGTTTTTTCTTTATAGATTATGTCTTTGCCTAGATAACTTCATGCTGTCTCCTAAGTTTGTCTTAATCACCTTGTATGTAGAAACAACATATATAGTTCCACATATATCCTGCCTTAAAAATGAAATTTTACATTTGGCAATCTCTTGGGTCAAGATTGCATGATAACTCTTCCCATAGTCAGGGACTGTGGTTTCTTTGGTTATGTACGAATCCTCTAATGCTTGTCCCCAGATCTGGAACTCACAATCCCCAAGTCTCTTCCATGTATGCTGTTTTATATTAATTATCTCATCATAATTGCATAAATGCCACTTCACGTAACAATGTTTTATCCTATCAATCAGTGTCCCCATAGTTAAAGTTCCTTATAATAATTATTCATCTTGCATTTACTGTGCTAATCTGTTAATGCCTGCAATCTACATCTTCTATTTCACCCCTTGGTCATTAGTAGCAACTAACTGTATATTTTGTGCTATTGGGCTATTATTAGATAGACTCAAAATATCCTACCTTCATCTTCTCTGCTTTCCAGCTAAACTTAGTGTAGCTGGAAAGCTGTTATTGTTGGTCGCAGTTCTCCTGCAATCATCAGCTCAAACTGTATTTAGAAAATGCTGTATCCTTTTCCTTTACTGGTACACAGTGATTAGCATTCGTTTTACCCAAATTATGGGCTCGACAACCATGTTATAAATAATTATTTTAATTTCCTGATGTTTTGACCTTCGTATTAAGGTCATCATCTGGAGCACACACACACACACACACACACACACACACACACACACACACACACACACACACACACACACATATATATATATATATATATATATATATATACACATACACACACACACACACATACACACACAAAGACAAGCTAAATTACATTTCACATAGTATGCGGAAGAGATCGAATTGATCAACGGTTATTCTACTGGCCTGACCTCTAGTGAAAATAAAATAAAATTACAATAAATAAATGAAACAAAATAAATTAACTACATCAAAGCTATATTCTATTTAAGACAACATCAGAGAAACATTCTTTCATATTAGTTTTGTTGCAGTAAAAAATGATGTCCTAATTTAACATGACAATTGTTATATTAGATTTAAGATCCTGGATTACCTATGGTCTTATTTATGATTAACTCTTAGGGAGAAAGGTTAAATGGGTAGAATATGTGCCTTTTCATATACTTGGGATTTTTAGACCATTATTATTGTTAAGATTAGGGTGATTGATAACAATCTCACAGACCTCCTTAAATTTATGTTCATAACATGTTTTGATGTGATCTAAACAACAGGTACTTTTCCAGTCAGTTCTATGTAAAGTGTTCAGGGCATGATCAGAGAGACCAGCTTGACCATCTTTATTATTTTTAATGTGTCGTTTATGTTTCTTTTTTCTGATCAGAATTGTGCATCCTGTTTCCTCTGTATAAAGCACATTACAGGTGCAATGAATGTGGTATACTCCAGGGTGGGCCAGCAGAGGGAGGGGGATCCTTGGATGAGTTCAGTAAGGTCTTTAATTTTGCAGGAGGTTTAATGGTGGTTTTAAGGTTGTATTTTTGTAGTAGTAGTCTTTTTTTTTTTTGATATCCCTTTAATGTATGGAATGGTTATAGTTTTATTGTAGTCTTGTGAGGTCTTGTACAGAATTTTGTTCATAGTATTTTGGCTGTAACCATTTTTAGGAAGGTATTGCTGATAACTTTTAATTCATCTTTAAGTGCTTGTTCATTGGAGAAAATCTTCAAAGCCCTGTTTTTTAGTGTATTAATGACCCCTAGTTTTTGTGTTGGATGGCGGTAGAAGTTTTTGTGTATATATTGACCAGTATGTGTCAGTTTCCGGTAAACAGTGAGGAAAGACTGCCAGAAGGAAGACGTGTAACTAGTGTATCTAGAAATGGAAGTGTGCTCTGTTTTTCAATCTTAATTGTGAATTGCATACGTTTGTGTTGTTTGTTTAGGTGACTGAGGCTCAGCCACCTAAACAAACAACACAAACGCATGCAATTCACAGAAAAGCAGAACACACTTCCATTTGTAGTTTCTAGATTCCATTTCAAATACCAACAGTTAGTCGTACATAATTCCTTATTATGGAATTAACTCCATACATCTACAGACTACATACCATTCAATTATTTCCATTCCAGTCAGGTGTCAGTTTTGATTGTCTGATATATATCATAATTCTGTGTTCAGTCTTGGACTGTTGAGGAAATATGTCTGGTTCTTATATTATTATTATTATTATTTGACACCTCCAGGGAGTCCAAAGACTCATCGAGGGAGGGCACCTGTCCATAGGCTCTGTCTCCACCGCCGACCACCACCATTAGTTTTTCCACAGACAATCACTAACATCCATGCCCACGGCGGGAATCGAACCCGCAGCCTTTTGACTAGAGAGCGAATACACTAACCACTCGGCCAACCAAGCCAGCATATTATATATTAGTATGTTTATTGGTTTGTGAGACATGATTGGGGAAGGGGGAGGAACTTCATACAATTTTTCAGTGATGACCATATTTAATTTATTTAAGAATTGTATGTGATCATTTACACACACACACACACACACACACACACACACACACACACACACACACACACACACACACATTTTCAGCTCTGTCTTTTCTTATTTAAAGTATGTCATGAATCACTTAGAAAAAAGTAAGCTTCTTCTATTCCATTGTAAATAAATGTAAGTGCAAAAACATTCAAAAGTAAAACTAAATAAAAACCTTCGGCAGAGTCGTTTGAATGCCTCAGCAGTAGGACAATTGCCAAGGGCATTGGTGTCAGAAGGGCACCAGTGACAGGATAATTTATCATTTATTGAATTTGTCACATTATGAAAGGCACTTAGCTACGAATTTGCCAAGGGCACTAAAAACCTAGTTTGCCTTTAGGTCTTCACACAGTGGGTTTTCTGAATTCTGATCGTCTCTCAAACATTGGACAGACAAGACTGGTGATATCATATTATGCAGCAGTAACTGAGAAAGCAATGAAAAAATATTTAGGTTATGTTTTTGGAATCAATATAAAGAAATTATATATTTTGGTAAAAAATTAACAAAAGTCTGTACTGCTTCTTTCATTCCTATTAATGGTTGTGATTTCACACATTTGACCAGTGAGTATGAAATAATCCAATTTATCTATTAGCGATTGGCTTATTTCTATTTTGCATTACAAAAAAATAATCACATGAATATTCTTTAAAGATTTATGCTGCCTGAATATCCCTTCTTATTGATCATATTCCATTATAATTAGTGATAATCAACAAATGTTGTACAAAACAATTTGTATTGATTCTCATGTCTCTAACAGGCATGGAGGTAAAAATACAAAATATTTCACATAAACATGCCATAAAATCATTACATAAATAAAACTCACCATTAAACACCTAAGTTTTTTGGAATTTTTTTAACCAAATATTTTCATTCATCATGGACAAGTAGATGCACATTTTTCAAGCCCTAAATATATTATTATTATTATTATCATCATTACGTGACACCTCCAGGGAGTCCAAAGACGCATCAAGGGAAGGGACCTACTCTACAATTCTCTGTCTACACCACTCAATCCACTAACTATAACTAACTGCAACTACACCAACGCCATCTACCGCCTGCCACCACCACCACTTGTATGTCCACAGACAATCACAAACATCCATGCTCATGGCGGGATTCGAACCTGTAGCCTTTTGGCTGGAGAGTGGATGCGCTGACCTATTGACCAGCCAGGCCACAATTAAATGGATGAACAGTGAAATAAGGTATGCAGTCTGGAAAAAAAAAGTGATTATGGTCAAAGTATAAGATTGCAGGCAGTGAACAGATGCATGAGAAATATAATATGCAGCAATCTAACCTTCATAGTTACCGGTACCTGTGGTATAATGATAAGACAATGAGAAAATAAAAATAACCACAATAATAAACCTCAATGAAAAGCACAGATATTTTGTACTGAAACTAAGAGTACATAGTCAGTGTGTGTTGAAACAAGCATTTCAAAGACTGAAAAGCAACATCATAAATACAACATTTGGTTTCTTATTAATATATTGTCACCTACTATTAAATATTTTAATATTAAAATTACTTTTGATATTTACATGAGATGAGAATCTCCTAAACTTTTCAGGGCATGAGAGAGAGAGAATCATTCCAATTCAGGTTAGGCTAGTGTAAAAGGGACTTTGCAACTTTCTTTGAAATTTCAAAGAAAATTGGGACGCACCTTTTAACCTGGCCAAACCTGAATTGGAACGCCTGTCTCCCTCTCCCCAAAAAATTAAAAATATTGTTTGAGAGATTCTCATCTTTTGTAAATATCAGTGTGGCTTTGTTGATTTATGCTCGCATGTAGATCCACATTTCATCGTGCAGACGTTCTAAACCAAAATCCTATGGAATAGGTTGATTAATCCTTATTACAGGAGTGTCTTATGTCTGTTTTCATAGAGCTGGTTTGCTAGTTCTGAGGGACAAAAAAAAACAGAGTTTCCAGATGGAAAAAAGCCTTTTACCTTTGTATGAAACTGGCTAATTCACCTTTAGTCAAAGAGACCAGATAAAGGTTCCTCATATCATGGATGGAGATCAAACCAGGTCTTTCTGATCAAAGGGCTTCATCTATACTGACTGAACTACACTGACTCTAATACACACACTGCTGACCTTTGAACAATGCAGGGATTAGGGGTATCCCCCATATCGTGGTGCAAGATATATGTGGGGATTTTTGGAAACTAAAGTTTTTCAGGAAAAAAACTTGATGTTATAATTAAATCCTCAGTAGTCATTATAATTTATAATTGCTCACATCATTTATAAAATGAATGCATTTAAATTTTAATTATCAATGTTATTTACATGATCAGCTGCTCACCTTCATCGTGCGATATCTTTGAATTTTTAGCGACAATGATTCTGCAATTAAATTAATTATTTCTGGCAAAATCATGTCCCAAGCTCTGAAATTCCAGTTGCATAACAG
Source organism: Typopeltis vanoorti (assembly GCF_054136105.1). Classification (NCBI taxonomy): domain Eukaryota; kingdom Metazoa; phylum Arthropoda; class Arachnida; order Uropygi; family Thelyphonidae; genus Typopeltis; species Typopeltis vanoorti. Next base: position 125,438,027 of record NC_143560.1, read on the forward strand.
TTCTAATGATGGTCTCTCAATCTTAATCCACCCTCAGGCAATCCAAGATTGAATAGAAGCCAGTGCTCTCACTCCCACATTTCCTCTACTGGTTCCTTCCATCTCTATGCATGTGATTGGTATGGTATCAACAAAACATTGTGCGACTCAACAAAAAAAAGGCAGACCGATGATTGTTGAGTTGAAATGCTGATTCACTTCAACCGAATTCCAAAATATCTGAAATTGCCATAACATTCATTAACTATTTCTTAAAGTTTTAAACTTTTTTTGTGTGCAAAGTATATGTGAAATTTTTTAATTTCTTTTTTTCTAAAGTAAAATTGGGTGTAAGATATATGCAAGGGCGAGTTATATTCAAGTTAAATATGGTATAACTTTTGACTCCCCCAAAACATAACAACTAATAGACTAATGTTGACCAGAAGCCTTGCCGATAACATAAACAGCCAATTAGCACATATTTTGTATGGTATATATGTATTATATACTATATTTCAATAAAGTAAGCTAGTGAAAAGAAAATGTTATTAAAGAAATTCATAAGGGAGTGAAAATATATTTACAGTACTCTACTATATTTATCAATATCATTAGTTTCATCATCTGTTTACAAAATGAATCATATGTCTTACATGAATGTTGTCCTGTATGATACAAAACACTGTAGATGTTATACGTATACTAACACTAGACATCAAAAATGAAAAGATAATGGGAAAAAGAAATTATTCATATTTATTTACAGGTATAATGATTCATGCATTGATAATGAAGAAGCAGCAATATGATTGTTTTATGGTAGCCTAGTGCAGTCGATATGATTGCTTCATAGTAGCATAGCCTATAAACTAATGATTGAATGAATTGTTATAATTTTTTATTTTATTCTAATTAATTTAACTAATCAGTAATTCATTTTATGCAGTTATGATTTAACAGTGCATATTTAAGTTTGTTTACATTTATCTTGACTGCAAATGGCCATGTACGGTCTATAAGTGTTTGTGTGCGTGAGTTTGGATAAATTTTAACTTTTTATGTAAAAATTTGTGTATATTTTATGGTGGTAAATGATAAAATAGACTAGCATCTACATATATTTTATGCATTCATGACATAACTAACTTTTTCTTAATTTTGTCGATATTTCTAAGCTATGCGGTTCATCTGCAAGTTTTTTCAAATTGTTGAAATCACTAAATAAAATTTCCAATATATTTATTAAAAAAAAACCATTCAGTTCAAACCCGTGTTCTTCAAGGATCAACTGTCGTCATCATCAAATTCCTGAAATGTACCCTCAAGGGGTGTACAAGGTATGATAGTAAAGTTACATCGTTGGAACGGGATGAACTTTGTACCCTCCTTTATCAGGCCCATTCAGGAGGTTCAATGGATTTAACCATGTTCTTACTTCACCTTGCAGGAGCCTTATTATTATTATTACAGGAATCTCCATGGAGTCAGTAGACTCATATGAGAGATGGATATTGTTGAATTCATTTACAGACGAAGAACTCACAACTGAGTCAGGCAATGCATTCCACTCATTCACCACCCTCCAGGCAAAAAAACTCATTTTCACCCTTGTTAACTACACTTTTCCTTATTTTCCAGGGATGACCTCTTGTTCTTCCATCACTATCACACAGCTGAAACATTTCCCCTGCATCAATCTTATAAAAACCTTTTAGTAATTTAAATGTTTCTATCATATCCCCTCTTCTCTGCCTATCAACCAACCTCTGCAATCCACAAGCTCTCAATCTATCAATGTAGGGAGCATTTTTTACATCACTCACCAACTTAGTCACTCTCCTCTGAACCCTCTCCACAACCTCCTCATCCCCCAAGGAATCCAGGTGACCAGACCTGAGCACAGTAATCCAAATGTGGAAGTATCAATGCTTTATAAAGGGGAATGATAACCTCTTTATCTCTGGATATTAATGTGTTCCTCAATAACCAAGTAATCCTATGTGCAATCTTGGACATCTTAGCAATGTGTCCCCTGAACTTCATCTCCCTATCCACCAACACCCCTAAGTCCTTAGCCTCAATTAAATCTCTTGGAGTACCGTTCCATCAATGTAGTGCACAGCTGGTAATCTTTTAATCCCAGAATGCACAACTTTGCACTTTTCCACATGGAACTGACATCCATTACCTTTTGCTCGTTTTGCCAGCTTATTTAAATCATCCTGCAAACTCTCAACATCAGCTTGATTTTTTATTGCGCTACCCAACTTCATCAGCAAACAACTGAATATCTCCCTTGAAGCCATTTCCTATATCATTTATGTACAGATTAAACAACAATGGCCCAAGCACAGAGCCCTGAAGCACATGGTCATCTGCTTCATCTTGGACTCTGCTCCTCTATACACCACCTTCTGGTATCTCTCCCTGAGCCATTCTCCAATCCATATCACCAGTTTAGTATCCATCCTCATCTGCTCCAATTTGCGCAACAATATTCCACTGGGTATCCTGTCAATAGCCTTAGCAAAATCCAGAAGTATACCATTGTGTAGCCATTTCCTTTGTCCAACTTAGATGTCATTCTATTATAAAAAGTTAATAAATTGCTAAGGCAGGATCGACCTTTAACAAAACCATGTTGGCCCCTATAGCGTATCATATCCTGATCTACCCATTCTTGAATTTTGTCTTTAACCAACTTTTCCAATACTTTTACCACCACTCCCGAGATGGTGATTGGTCTGTAATTAACTACCGCAGTTTTAGAGCCATCTTTAGGCAAAGGAACTACCTTTTGCCTTCCTTCAATTCCCCAGGTATCATACCAGAGTTCAAACTTTAAGTTAAATAACCAAGTAAGAGGCGTTGACAATTCCTTTGCACATTCATGCAACATCTGAGCTGCTAAACCTACAGCAGTGTTTGCATCAGTCGCGGCCCATACATAAGCACTGCGACACTGCAGCACCCCCAAGGAAAAAAAATGAAAAAAATTAAATTTTGTTTGTGTTTATAAATAATAATGCTTACAACATTATATAAATGCAGTACAACATGTTAAAGGTTACAGCTTATGTTTTGACATTGATTGAATAGTTAATAATTGTAATTGTTCGATTAACACTTTAGATTACGAAACAAATGCACTGCGATCTAATGCCGATATTCGTTTGCTCTTGTCATTGCATGTTACGTCATTCCCCAACTGTAACTGCTCAAAGGGCAGTGTATTTTTAGTAAGCTTACGAGCCTTATTTCTGTGAGATATGAAACGTTTATTATTGGTGCATGTGCCTGGTGAACTATTTTTTGTAAATCTTATTTTATTTTTATGATAACAAGCCAAAAGGCTGTTTTACTGGCGGCATGTGTTAAGTTTAAGGGAGATGGTAAATCCCGCATTATTCTACAGCCGGGTACAAAACTCTGATTGAAATCTATCAGTAGTGACAGATCTTGCTCCACCTTTGCTCCGAGTTGGCCTGGTGTGTACTACCCAAGTGATTACTTACACTTGGGCTCGCCAATAGTTTTTTCGGCATGAAACTCTAGGATTTCAATCTGAGTTTCGTACCTGGCTGTAGAATAATACGGGATTTACCATCTCCCTTAAACTTAACTTATTTTTATTTTACGTTAAGGGGATAAAAATCCCTATTGTTTTTCAGCCAGTAAGCGAAACTAAGATCGAAAACTACGATCTGTAACGTTTCATGCCGACGAACTGTCAGCGTATCCAAGCGTAAGTGACCACTTGGTAGTGCCACACCACGGCAACTCGTTGCAAAGGTGGAGCAAGCTCCCTCACTGTTCTTGATATTTTCTCATAATGTAAAACACACAGCTCTTAAGAGATGTAGTACTGTTTTACATTATGAGGAGAGGTCACTACCCAGACCGGTTTCAACCTTTTTTGAGGTCTCATCAGTGAGTAGCTAGACCTAGAATATCAGAGTTTTAAGTGAAGAAAACTTGCATACTTTTGCTATACGATTGCCCGAAAGGTGTGTCACTATTTTCTATTATAACATAGTATAACTAAGATGAAAAGCCAAACGGCTATTTTTTTCTGGCGAGGTTGATATACGTTAAGGGGATAAAAATCCCTATTGTTTTTCAGCCAGTAAGCGAAACTAAGATCGAAAACTACGATCTGTAACGTTTCATGCCGACGAACTGTCAGCGTATCCAAGCGTAAGTGACCACTTGGTAGTGCCACACCACAGCAACTCGTTGCAAAGGTGGAGCAAGCTCCCTCACTGTTCTTGATATTTTCTCATAATGTAAAACACACAGCTCTTAAGAGATGTAGTACTGTTTTACATTATGAGGAGAGGTCACTACCCAGACCGGTTTTCTTCACTTAAAACTCTGATATTCTAGGTCTAGCTACTCACTGATGAGACCTCAAAAAAGGTTGAAACCGGTCTGGGTAGTGACCTCTCCTCATAATGTAAAACAGTACTACATCTCTTAAGAGCTGTGTGTTTTACATTATGAGAAAATATCAAGAACAGTGAGGGAGCTTGCTCCACCTTTGCAACGAGTTGCCGTGGTGTGGCACTACCAAGTGGTCACTTACGCTTGGATACGCTGACAGTTCGTCGGCATGAAAGGTTACAGATCGTAGTTTTCGATCTTAGTTTCGTTTACTGGCTTTAAAACAATAGGGATTTTTATCCCCTTAACGTATATCAACCTCGCCAGAAAAAAATAGCCGTTTGGCTTTTCATCTTATTTTTATTTTGTTAAAATAACATATAATTATTTATTTATTATAGATACAAGGCTGAATTATGAGTATTACTGTTGAAAATATGAAAAGAATAATATTTTTTCAATTATCGTTGAAAAATCTGCGATCTAACGCCGATATTCATTTGCTGTCATTGCACATTACGTCATTAGACACAGTGCTGCTTGGGCAGTGTATCTTATGCATGCGCTTGTTATTTCTGTGAGATATGAAACGTTTATTATTGGTGCGTGTTCATGGTGAACTATTTTTTGTAAATCTTATTTTATTTTGTTAAAATAACATATAATTATTTATTTATTATGGATACAAGGCTGAATTATGACTAGTGTCACTGTTGAAAATATGAAAAGAATTATATTTTTTCAATTATCATTACACGAAACAAATGCTGCGGTCTAATGCTGATATTCATTTGCACTTGTCATTGCTATTGATACAAAACTTCTATTATTGGTGTTTGTTCGTGGTGAGGATGAAATATTTTTAATAAAGCAATTTTTAATATGTTAATCTATTTATTAATAAATTCGTTACTGATTAGGAAAAAAAAAAGTTTTTTGTATGTGCAGTACCCCCACTTAAAATTTTCACCGGCCGCCACTGGTTTGCATTTAAGTTTTGCAATATACTAAGTACCTCTGATTTCTTAACTTCAATTCTCACATTAGTTATTGCTACAGGTACAGAGATATCCTCACTTGGGTGATAGACTTTTGAAAAGTGATCACTCAGTAACTCTACTATTACATCTAAATTTGTCACCTGAATACCATCAGCACCCACTAAAGTTATCCTTCCGAAGTCATTCTTCCTTTTACTTGCCACATAGTGGAAGAACTCTTTGGGATTACTCTTGATCTCCTTGGCTAAGGTCTTCTCATAATCTCGTTTAGCTTTTCTTACTCTGCTGGTAACCTTCCTAGCTTGAGCCTTGTACTACTCATGGGTGTACCGATTGCCTTTCTCCTTGTAAATTCTCCATAACATTTTATTTTTTTGCAGATCAAACTTGATACTACTACTCATCCATCTAATGCATACTTTGTTTGTCTTCCTGACTATGGGGACACAATCTGATATTGCCTTCCTCAGCTACCTGCTGATTTTATCTAATGCACTGCTAACATCTTTCTCCTGCAATATGTTCTGCCATGGGATGGCTGCAAGCTCACTCCGAAGCTTGTTATAATTGCCTAACCTGTAGTTCCACATATACCCCCTTCTTAAGAGAGAAATCCATAAATTTTGCAACCTCCCAAATCAATACCACATGATCGCTCTCACCAATTGGAGGTAACGAGGACACCTTACTTATGCATGTATCCTCTGAACCATTGACCAGGTCTGACACTCTCACACCATGTGTCCCTTCAGTTATGTGCTGTTTCAAGTAATCTCGTAGAACATGTATGAATTCCATTTCCTTTTTGCCACGTGAGATTTATATTTCCTCCTTCCAATTGTTATCACCATAATTAAAATCCCCCATAATAATCACTAGCCATGCACTCATTGCACTAATTTGCTGATGTATGAATTCAGTGTCACCTTTTTGTGCATGAATTCTTTTGCTACCCAATTTATACTACCACTCAGGTCATTTGTACCCACCATAACTATCATCTTTTCTGCATCATGCCCTCTCTTTATTGCTAAAGTTATTCTCTCTATTGTTCCACCAGCCAAGCATTCCTCAAGCATTCTACTCTCCATACCCTTAATCATAGAATCACCATATATTTTACCACTCATAACTTCATTCAAGTCCAAAAAAAGCATCACTCATGGCCTCATTTTCTACACTATTCAGCATGACTCTCCCAGTTTCATTACTCAACGCTCTTTTACTTACTCCCTCACTCTCAAGACATCTCGTTTCTTTTAGACCTCTTGTGTTTTCATTCTGTTGACTCCCAATCACTCCCATACTTTTTATTATTTCATCAATCACCAAAGACTCTCCCATACTTAATCCTGTTCTAGTTACTTCAGCTAAAGTAATCTCCATAATTCTAATTTCTCTATTCAATGCTAAAGTTACTCTCTCTATTGTTCTACCAGCCAAGCATTCCTCAGGCATACTACTCTCCATACCCTTAATCATAGAATCATCATATATTTTAATTCAGTTTTAATTTCCAGAACCTCCTTACCAAGCACTTCCAATTCCTCTTGCAGAAGAATAAGGTCACTTTTCATTTTCACAAAGTCCTGCCGAAGTTCTTCCGCTACGGTCCCGATGTCTGCTTCCATTCCTAATCGCTCAAGCCTATCCCACCACTTCTCACATATGTTGACGTTTTCATTCTTCTTGTTTAGCCAAACAGTCCACAGATCCTTCACATTCTTCGATGCATGCATATAGCAGTTTCTGCAACGGAAATAAATAAGTATGTGCTTGCCAGGGATCGAACCTGGGACCTTCCGCGTGTTAGGCAGATGTGATAACCACTACACCACACCACAAGCATAATAAAAATCGTAATTTTTTTAATATACTTTGTAACATTAGACGGGATTGTCTACAAGCGCAGCAAATCGTATCATATTTTATATTTCTTCTCTCCTTTTTTTATCTTATTTTTTATTATCTTATTTTATATTCTAAATTATCAGATCTTATATTTCTATCTTCTAGGGTGCTTTTTGCACTATCAATTCACCTATATCTTTTCCCTGCCAACTTGGCAGAGAAAATTTGTTTTGCTAATCTTTCCTCTCCCATTTTTTAAATAACCATATCACCTGAGATTAGCTCTGCTAACAATGTCAAGTTCTTTCCTAATGTCCTCATTTTTAATATGATATTGCCATTGATGACATCTGTTCGTGCCCATAATCTTTCTCAGGCCTCTCATATCTGCGGTCTCTAGTCTTTGATCAAGTGTTTTATTTCTAATCCAGCTCTCTGATCCATAAGTTAAAATTGGTTTAAACACAGTCTTATGTACATATAATTTAGTGTTTTGACTAATTTCTCTCTTATTCCATATAAATTTATTCAGTTGACTTCCTACCATACCAGCTTTGTTGATTCTGTTGTCTATTTCCATATTTAATTTACTGTCTTCATTAAAAATCTTGCCTAAGTAGCTTGTTTTATGCTCCATTCACAATAATATTTTCAATGCTTCTGCATATTTTCATTGTCTTTGTATTGTTATTGCTGACCTTCATACCATATCTATTACAACAGTTATTCAATTTAGTCAGGAAATCTTGCAGACTTGTAGCAGATTTATTTAGAAGTTATAACATCATCCACATAAAGCAAAGAGCTGACATCTCCTTTTGATATCAGGTTTAATACTACGTTCCTTCATAATGTGATCCATATAGATAATAAGAGTGGGGATAATGTGTACATCCTTGTGTGACATCAGATTTAACATTAAACCATCTTCCTGTACCTCCTTCAATTCTAACTGCTGACTTACAACTCAAATAAAGACTAACACCATACTATCTGTAGCGTTTTGAATAGCTTCTCTCTCTCTCTCTCGGCATCTTGTCATATACCTTTTCCAGATCTACGAAACTTAAATACAGATCTTTGCTATATTCCCATGATTTCTCAACTATTCGTTGTAAAGTGAAAATCTGAACCTGACAGCCTCTATTTGGCCTGAATCCAGCTTGTTCTTCACCAGGCTTCCCTTCCACAATCTTTCTTAACTATTGCTCAAGTATACTTGCATAAATCTTACCAGGATTAACTGTGTGTGTGTGTGTGTGTGTGTGTGTGTGTGTGTGTGTGTGTGTACTTTTTTTTTTTTAAAAAAATAGATTTAATGGCTTAAAAACCGAGATTACTTATAAAGATTTAATAAGATTAATACAACTAGTTTCGGCTTATAATAGCCTTCATCAGGTATTCTTAAAGGAAGAGAATAGTAATAAACATTGAAGTATCTAAAAACTTGAAAATACAGGTAAAAAATCGCCACACATAATCGATACATAAAAAACGTTATGTTTTTTTCAAGTTGTTCTAACAGGTGTGCCATTGTTTATTGCAAGTATGCGTGCAGACTCACGTGAACGCCAATATTGAATAACTGCAGCATGGCTATCTGGGATGTTATAACTTAAATTGTTGTTTAAGTGGACAGAATTCAGAAGGATTTCCCTTGATTCTATAATTTTTCTCTCAAGCTCATCATCAGAGCGAAAAATATTTTCTGATCTATCCCAGCAAAGGAGTGGCTTTGTTGATCATCATTAGGATTATTTGAAAAAAGAACATGACTGGATAATGCAGTTGCATGTGATCTTTTGTAAGAGATGTCTCTTTTATGCTCTTCTATACATTGCTCAACAGATTTGTTAGTTTGTCCAAAATAAGGGATATTGCAATCGCACCATAATTTATATACACCTGGATATTTTAGGTTGTGATGAGGAGGCTTTGGATGACTGATTAGAGAAACGGATTTTTGGAAGGGTGGTGAAGAACGTCTTGATGTTATATTTTTTAAGGACTTTTGCTAATTTGTTAGAGACTGTGCTAATGTATGGGATAGAGATGCTGCCTTTAAAATTAATAGTTTCTGTGGTGCACTGTCTAGGAGGATCCAGAAGAAATTTCTTAATCGTTTTTTCAGAGTAACCATTTTGTTTAAAGATAAGAGAGAGTTGATTTATTTCTTTTTGTAGTTCATCTTGTTCATTCAAGAGAGAGCGTGCTCTGTGTCCTAAGGTAGATATAGTTCCAAGTTTTTGTGGTGGAAAATGATGAGAAAGATTATGCAGATATCTATTGGTATGAGTAGGTTTTCTGTATATAGAGATTTTTAATCTTTCAGAGCAACGTGTAAGCATGACATCCAGGAAAGGCAAGGAGTTATTATTTTCTAGATCAGCAGTAAATTTTATATTAGGATGTTGGATGTTAAGATGATTAAGAAAAGCTATGAGAGATGTGTGCCCGTGATTCCAAACAATGAAAATATCATCAACATATCTTTTCCAAACTTTCGGTTTAAATGAGAAGGAAGATATGGCTTTCGTTTCAAAATCTTCAAGGAAGATGTTAGCTAGAACTGGGGACAAAGGATTGCCCATTGCCAGGCCTTGTTTTTGTTGGTAAATGGAGTCCTGATATTTGAAGTAACCAGAATGAATGCAATGTTTTAATAAAGCAAACATTTTTTTTTGGATAATTTGTCCTTTAGTAATGTAAGTACCTCATCTGTAGGAACGTTAGTAAACAAAGATATAATGTCAAAACTTGCTAGAATGTCATTTTCATTGATGGGAATATCTTTTATATGCGAAACAAAATCTGTGGTGTTTTTGATGAAAGAAGAAGATTTATTGGAGAAACACTTGAGGTACTTTGCTAGATATTTTGAAAGCTTATATGTAAGTGAATCAATTCCTTCCACAATTGGGCGAAGAGGGATATTTTCTTTATGAATTTTGGGAACTCCATAGATGCGTGGGATAAGAGGATGTAGAGAGCGTAAAGAGAGGCTAACATTATGAGGAAGTTCACTCGCAGTCTTTAACAAGTTGTTTGTATGGTTTTGTAATTCTCTTGTAGAATCTTCCTGAAGAATTGAGTATGTCGAACTATCTCCAAGTAATTGAAGCATTTTGTTGTGGTAATTTTCGGAGTTGAGGACGACCTTGGAATTGCCTTTATCTGCAGGTAAAATAATGTTACTGTTCTGTTTTAGATTTTTTAGGGCTTGTCTTTCAGCCAGAGAAAGTTTGGAAAAGATATGTTGATGATATTTTCATTGTTTGGAATCACGGGCACACATCTCTCATAGCTTTTCTTAATCATCTTAACATTCAACATCCTAATATAAAATTTACTGCTGATCTAGAAAATAATAACTCCTTGCCTTTCCTGGATGTCATGCTTACACGTTGCTCTGAAAGATTAAAAATCTCTATATACAGAAAACCTACTCATACCAATAGATATCCGCATAATCTTTCTCATCATTTTCCACCACAAAAACTTGGAACTATATCTACCTTAGGACACAGAGCACGCTCTCTCTTGAATGAACAAGATGAACTACAAAAAGAAATAAATCAACTCTCTCTTATCTTTAAACAAAATGGTTACTCTGAAAAAACGATTAAGAAATTTCTTCTGGATCCTCCTAGACAGTGCACCACAGAAACTATTAATTTTAAAGGCAGCATCTCCATCCCATACATTAGCACAGTCTCTAACAAATTAGCAAAAGTCCTTAAAAAATATAACATCAAGACGTTCTTCACCACCCTTCCAAAAATCCGTTTCTCTAATCAGCCATCCAAAGCCTCCTCATCACAACCTAAAATATCCAGGTGTATATAAATTATGGTGCGATTGCAATATCCCTTATTTTGGACAAACTAACAAATCTGTTGAGCAATGTATAGAAGAGCATAAAAGAGACATCTCTTACAAAAGATCACATGCAACTGCATTATCCAGTCATGTTCTTTTTTCAAATAATCCTAATGATGACCAACAAAGCCACTCCGTTTGCTGGGATAGATCAGAAAATATTTTTCGCTCTGATGATGAGCTTGAGAGAAAAATTATAGAATCAAGGGAAATCCTTCTTAATCCTGTCCACTTAAACAACAATTTAAGTTATAACATCCCAGATTACCATGCTGCAGTTATTCAATATTGGCGTTCACGTGAGTCTGCACGCATACTTGTAATAAACGATGGCACGCCTGTTAGAACAACTTGAAAAAACATAACGTTTTTTATGTATCGATTATGTGTGGCGATTTTTTACCTGTATTTTCAAGTTTTTAGATACTTCAATGTTTATTACTATTCTCTTCCTTTAAGAATACCTGATGAAGGCTTTATAAGCCGAAACTAGTTGTATTAATCTTATTAAATCTTTATAAGTAATCTCGGTTTTTAAGTCATTAAATCTATTTTTAAAAATGTATCGCAACAACCGAGTTTAAGCATATAACACACACACATATATATATATATATATATATATATATATATATATATATATATATATACATACATACATACACACAGTCGAAGAGCACAAAAGAGACATCTCTTATAATTAGTGGTGAGCTATGGAAATTTTAACAAAGGGCTCACATCGTCGAGCAAAAAAAAATAATAAAATAAATAAATAAAAAAAATACACCAACGCCACTATTGCTGACCGCCGCCACTAGTATTTCACTAGTGGCAGCGGTCTATTATGTGATTGTCACTAGAGACTATCACAAACATCCATTCCCATGGCGGGATGTTTATAAACAAAATAAATTTGTTTTGTTTGCGATAGAAGCTTTTATGACAAACAATCTATAAATAATACATAAATATTATCTAAACACAATAATATTGAAATATGTTATATTTCTCTTTCGTTTTTATACTTCAAGTGATAATCAACGGTACCAATCGAGGAACATTATTTTATAGTTCTATTTATTTATATGAGACTACCAAAAGTGAATTCTTATTTGTTAAATGGTAGTAACAGTAACTATAATATTTTATTTAATAAAATCACTTTTGAAACTATGAGATGATTTTACATGAAAAAAAAAAAAAAAACTCACCGTGTGGTGCACATTTACCCAGAAAAAAACTCTCCTTTACATGTTAACATTTAAAAACAATTACTTTAAGGAAATACTTATGACAACTGCTGCCACACCTTATTTCCTCCTTCACATCTCGTGTTCTTCTAGGAGGATCTGTAGCCGAGTGATGATTTTCCAGGAAAGATTTGACATAGGATTCAAGGGTTTCCCATTTATACATATTGTGATTAAATTCCAAATATGTTATGGTGAGAGAAGATCTCTTCGTTGTTACGATGTTATTCATCACACTAAAAGCTTATTCGGCTTCAGCGCTGCAAACTGCAATTGTTGCCATAATCGCTTTGTCTTTTTTCGCCGTGCTGGGAATTTCATTTTGTAACTTTTCAGTCAAAGCGATTTTCACAAAATCTCTAAAATCATTAATTTTGATTTCATATTTCAAAATATAATTTAAAGATCTTATCTTTTTTTCTAAATCTTCACTTTAAGGCAAGTCTTTGAGAAATCTTGGGAATATGCCAAAAATGTCTACACATGTTTTGTGGACTTGGAGAAGGCATATGACCGGGTTCCTCGGGATAAGCTTTGGCAAGTAGTACAGGAGTATGGAGTGGATATCCAACTATTAGCTGCCATCAAGTCCTTGTATGAATGCCCATAGTTTTGTGTCAGGGTAAACAGCACAAAGTCTGAACCTTTCACAGTCTCCATTGGCCTCTGCCAAGGGTGTGTTCTGTCACCCCTCCTTTTCATAATATTTATGGACTGGATTGATAGGCACAGCGAAGGAAGTGAGCGTGTCAGAATTGGAAGATGTAACATTGGACGTCTGCATTTTGCAGATGACCTAATTCTGCTTAGCTCTTCCACAGATGACCTCCAGCGGTCCTTGGATAGGTTTGTAGCTGTTTGTGCAGACTCCAGAATGAAGATCAGTGTGGCCAAAACTGAAACATTTGTGGTCTCAAGACAACCAGACAACCATCCCAGTGCACGCTACATGTAAGTGGAGTCCCAATGAGGCAGGTGGAGAAGTTTAAATACCTTGGGTCCATATTCACGAATGATAGAAAATGGGATGTAGAGCTAGATACTCGAATTGGCTTAGCAAGCTCAATATTGCAGGAGCTTGGCTGTTCAGTAGTATTGAAGCGGGAGTTAAGCCAGAAGGCAAAGCTGGCTGTCTTCAATACAGTCTATGTCCCCATCCTCACCTATGGTCACGAGAGTTGGGTAATGACCGAAAGAATGTGGACACGAATCCAAGCAGCTGAAATGAGGTTTCTTCGAGGGGTTGCGGGGCTTACAAGACTCGACAGAGTCAGAAGCTCTGCAATTCGGGAAACCTTCAATACTCAACCGCTGCTTCTCCGTGTTGAGAGATCACGGTTATGTTGGTACGGGCACCTGGTCAGAATGCCACAAGAGAGGCTCCCTCAGTAGGCCCTCTTTGCCAAACCAGAGGGTGGGAGGCCACGTGGAAGGCCAAGGACTCGCTGAATAGATTATATCCAAAACCTTGGGTGGACACGTTTGGGAATCCCACCAGAACACCTGAGCTTGGTGGCAGAGGATCGTGACCATTGGAAGTTCCTCTTGCAGCTGTTGCCCTCACAACCCAATAAGGAAAGGTGGGCCTTGAAGATGTATGTATGTATCTTTTTTTCCATTCTAACCATGGACATGTAACTTCTTCCATACTCCATGTTTCAGGATAATAACATACATTTAAAATGCTTTTGAGTTCTTCATCTTCCAAATCCTTATAATTTTGATTTTTAACTTTAAAATTTCTTTGCTACATTAATCTATCCTTTAAAGACATAAGAGAGTTTAGTAACGTTTCTCGTGGTAGTTTGTGAAATCTGATTTTTCTTTCAATTGCTATTCCTTCAAATTGTTTTGATTTTAACATGGTATCAATTTTAGATTCACAAGAATCTACAGAATTTTTAAAATCATTACTTGCATTAATTGTTCGCATGATTAAGGAGTTAGCCCTTATAATACTTATATTGTGACTTTATAGAGCTTCTGACAGATATAATAATTCCTGTAGGATATCAATCATTAATGTTAGATCTTTTAAAAATTCAAATTGAGAAGTTGGTTTAAAAACTTTTTTCAAAAAACAACTTTTTTCTCCTTCAACACTTAAGTTTTTATATTTTGAGCAAACACTACATCCTAATTTATCATTTTTAACTTCTAACCACTTATACACACTTCGTTTAGAAATGCGATGCTTGCTTCTCTTTCCAGAAATCGGGTAAATTATTTTCTTTTTCTCCTCCAACTTGTTGCATGTTCATTGAATCAGTGTACGTATTATCTTCAAATTTCATCTTCGACTTCATTTTCAACAGCAGTAGAATCAGCAGAATCACTTTTCATTATTTTTTTCCCAAAAAAAGTAATATAATAAATTTCACTGTGTTTTCATGTTTCATGGGTAAAAATACTTTTACAATTATAAAAATAAAATTAGCTGAATATACAGTTTTTAAATTTATTATTATTTTTAAATTTTAAATACAAACAACTATTATACATCAGTGTACTGACGAACACAGAACTAATGTCCAGTGGAACAACTCGCTGATGACAGTTTTACAAACATCTGATTGTCTAGTGATTTTACCATACGATTGCATATTTATTTTCAAACTTTCGTTATAGAGGAGTTGAAAATAATTCCAAATAATCTATACACTGCTGAATAGACTGATTTTTTTTAGGTTACCGAACGAGTTTGTGGCTTAATATATTTCAAAAAATTATGTTTTTTTTTTTTTAAATTAAAAGTAAGGAAGAAAAACAAGGGGCTCACAAATTTCAGAAAAATTTAACAAAGGGCTCACGCGAGCCCCTTATAGCTCACCACTGCTTATAATAGAATCCGAGCCAGTGGCCCTTGAATAAGATTAAGAATTTGAATAAGAATAAGATGTGGCCCTTGCCAGCCACGTCTTATTCTCTGTAAACTCTGATGAAAGCAGCCAACACCAAATAGACTGGAATCAAACTTCTAATATTGACAGATGTTATGATGAACTTGAAAGGCGTATCCTGGAGTCAAAAGAAATCACCCTCGATTTTACCCACATGAATAACAACCTTAGCTACAATTTACCAGATTCTCATAGCTCTGCTGTTCAGTGCTGGCGTTCTCATGAGAACACATGCACGCATATAAATATAGCTAGAACTGAAGCGTGGACTCCAATTTGAACTTAACTGTGGTTTTTTTTGACAGCTCTGTTGTTGTTAGTGTGTAATGTTTCTGTCAGTCTTTTTTGTAATATCTTTGTACTTTGACACCTGACAAAGTTGGTTTATCAACGAAACTAGTTGTGTCCATATTAAACTTTTATTCTTAATTATCTTGGTGGTTTAAGTAATTAAAATTATTGAACATATATATATATATTTTTTTTAAACCACTTTCCACAGGAGTAGTTAGTTTTCCTGTGACCTAGCACCTCAGTAGCACAGTTGAAAAGGTGATGGGATGTGTACTCCATGCTGATTCTCATCACTGATGCAGAGGAACGTTCTCTAAAATAAATGGAATTTTCAACTGAAGGCAAGTTAGCCTGTTTCATAAAGATATGATAGGATTTTTCACTATGCAACTGGACAAACCATTCTGAAAAACATACAGATTCATTCATCTGTTCAGCCATAGGCCTGCATGAAGCATGAGCAGAGTGCTGATTAAGAATAGACTGAGGAGTTAGGGATATGGACTGAGAAAATATCGAACAGCAATGGTCCTTGAAAACATTGGTGTCTTCAATAGAAAGTGCGTAGCAAGTCTAATCTGGAAGTAAGAGCTGCATGTTGAGATCAGAGGATGTAGTAAAACTAAAAATTTGTATTATTGCATTTTTTAAACATGAAACGGTGTATGGCATTCATATTAATAAAATTATGAAAGTAAATGTTGATAAAAGAGGGGAAAAGTTCTTTATTTAAAGTTTAAATATCCAGTCAGTATTTCAAGCTTATGTTCAGGAGTATAATAACATACACTACTGAAATAAATTTGGGACTACACTATATTTCAGAAGATTCTAAATTCCAAGCATTCTCCACCTTGCAGACATCAGTTTGTGATAATGAATTAATGTTTTGGACCATTCTTCCTTCAATATGATCACCATTTCATACCATTGCTAAGCATTGGTGTGGTCTGCACCTGATTTATCAGGAGTAATACACTACTGAAATAGTGTATTACTATTTGAAATAGTAATACACTATTTCAGTAGTGTATTGCTATTTCACTAGTGGATGTGTCCTAATGAAGGCCTTATACAATGGAACCATAATCTTCTACAAGTCAGTGACCTTTGCATCATTGCCAGAATTTGCTGTGCTGTTCTTACAATTTTATCAATCTGTTCTCTAAATTTTAGGTCTCTATCCACCATCACTCCCAAATCTAT